>NC_135657.1:69226114-69826114 GCF_964188315.1 Podarcis muralis
ATTGGCTTAGGCATTGGATGACTATAGGAGGTGGGTTTATTCAACAGTAGGTGGAGCCTGTTGATGCCAATGCAACTATAGGTTCACCCCTGATGTCACCGAGGGTCGTGCCATGGCCTCCTGCCAAGCAGGCATCGGACGGAATACACGACCGCCAGATTCCTTTAACGGAATAACCCACGGTAGATAGCATAGGCGATGGCCACACCTAGCCCTTGACACACATGAATCCAATGCCTAACCTACCCACCAATACCACAAAAGTTGTGACGATTGCTATGAGGTAGGCGAAAAAAAACAAAAAGCCTAATGCCAAATGGAAAAATCCCTACCAGGCCCCACAGACAACCGGGGCGACCAACCTAAGGTCCATAGCAAGGCCAAAAACCTAGACCCTGAGCTAAATGGGAGTGGAGGGTGGGTGACTCGGTGCAGGACGACGACGACTGAGGAGGAGGCGGAGCTGGCCCCGCAGCATTAAGCTGCTAAACACGCCCCCCGGAGACACCTGGTTGGCTGCCTCTGGTGGGCGTGGGGCGCCAGCCAGGTGAGGAGGGGCGGGGCTAAGGCCCCCGGCCAGGAGGCGGAGCTCGGGCTCCCGCCCACAACCACTCCCCTCTCTTCCAGGGAGGAGAGTCTTTAGCGGTAGGGTGGCCTGAGATGGGTGCTTCACCCTGCCTCACTAGTTAGCCAGCTTTGCTCACAGTTCTATCTTCTGCTGGCTTTTCTCTGTTATATTTCCTGTGTGTACAGTAACAAGCAGTACCTATTACTAGAGAAGAAATTAGAAAATAGCACAGTTTTGATCCCTCTCTGGGAATAATTGGGACCATCTCCAATAGCCCATAGAATACTGATTTTACACCACCCTAGATTTTTGTCCACCTTGCACAGTTTTGCCTGGTTTGACTGTAAATGGCTTTTTAGAGTCTTAGGCAGAGTTCTTACCCAACACCTCGTCCTTTGGTTTGTTTGTTTTATTGGAGATGCCGAAGATTGAAACCTGCAATCTTGGACATGCAACACGTGTTATAGCACTTAACCAGATGCCTCAAGAATTTGGGTTTGACTGTTTCTTTATGGTGAGTTCACATGATATGATTTGTCCTTTTCATTTTCCTATTGAGAGCCATCCATATATTTTTTCAGTGCACACTCTAAAATTAACCTTTTTATTACTGGAAGGCTGGTGTTAATACCTTAAACTTCCTAGAAATTTTGATTCAGCATACAGCCTGCCTGACATTTTCCACTTCAGAAGACCTCAGGTCAATGTGTTGTGGCAAAGCATATAGCTCTAGTGGCATTTCATGGCCTTCAAATAGTTCATGTCATTTAAACATTTCATGACATAAATGTTAATTTTCCTGTGTGATCATTTCTGAGGCATGGCATATAATTGAGATGTTGCTTTGGCATAGCATAGTTTTTTAATACCTAATCAGAAGATAGAAGTATTTTGGTGCAGAAATTTGAAAACAGGTTCTGTATTTTACAGCCTAACATAGGTTGATAATGGCTCAAAAGTATTTTCACTTGGGATTTTTATTGTTCTTCCAACAGGAATAAATCTAGCTCTTCCCTCCGGCTAGCAGTACATTTCTCATAGTTTGATAATCCAGTCTTACTGAGCTCTGTATCCCTTTCCTCCCATGTGAATGGCACACAAATTTGTGACTCAAGTCGGCCCATCAAAACGCAGAGCTGTGGATTGCATTGTATTTTTGCATCTAGGTTCTTTGCCAGAAGGCTGACAAAAATTAGAAACCTTTCATACATTACTTCAGGCAAGCCTAGATTTGCCAGGAGGACTTTGCACTACAACAGTCTTCATCCAATCACAGTTTCCTAACAAGGGTACTTGTATGATAAACACAATTGCTGCAATTCACCTGTTATAATCTTAGGTGTGCATTTCAAGCATTGTATGGATACATTTAAACTTGTGAATATGTGAAGTGGTCCTTATTGTCTAGCATGCCATTCACATGAGTGGTGATCTCTGCTGCATTTTCCTATATTTTCTCCATGAGCGTTTGTTTCCTGCATCCTTTTTTCATATAGGTATGAATATTCCTGCACATTATAACATGTTCAGTGTATCTTAACAACTGGCCGTTTAGCTATATAGTGACTGAATACCTGATAAGAAGGCTGAGTTTTGAAAGCACAAGGAGGCACTTGCACTCCAATCATAACATTGGTTAAGCTTGTTTTCATTGCAGTAGATGCCAATTAAATTACTGATTTTCATAATTATAATTCAGCATGGTAAGAGTCGATAATGAATGTTGTCACACTCAAGCTAAGTTATTACTGTATAGGAGCTCAGGTCTTCCTTCAGTTGATGTACTAATCCAAGAGTTTGCAAACAACACATTATTCATTTTTTTAAATGTGGATTTCAGCAGTTTACAATGATATAAATTCTACCACATGTTGAATTGTTTATAGATTGAATAAGCTAAGCAATGCTGAAATGTGTCAGTATTTTGGTAAAATCACACATTATCTCTAGTAAAAACTCTTTCATTTGAGGAATCTATATTACTGCCCCGAAGAGACTGGAGGCACAGCAGTGTTTTAGGCTGCTCAGCCTCCTTGCCTTACAGCTGATGCATGGGGTAGTACAGCAGCTACTTTCTTGCATGTTCTCCAGCCTCTAGCTAGCCCCAAAGCTTCAATTCAAGATATTTTGGTCTGGATTGGAGAGTGTGGGAGAGAGTGCTGGAAAACAGGGGGAAAATAGAATTTAGAGGCATTCTAGAGGGTGCTCCCCACTTATGTGATTTTCGCTTATGTGTGCAGGGCTCTGGAACGTTATCCCCGCATAAGTAGGGGGGCACCTGTAGGTTCTCCATAGGAAATGGCAATTTTGTAGAGCACTTTTGGACTTTGATTGTGCCACATGGCCTGCAAGCACTTCCCATAGCCTGCTACTAAAAGCATATTTTAACCTTTGCTGACTAAATTGACACTGCTGTTCAGGTCTTGAAAATAATTTGTTTGTTTGTTTGTTTCTGTTTCTAAAAGTATGTACCATATTTTTCACTCTATAAGACACACTTTTCCCCTCCTAAAAAGTAAGGGGAAATGTGTGTGTGTCTTATGGAGTGAATGCAGGCTCCATGGCTTCAGTGAAAGAAACACGAAGCCTCCGGTGCGCACCAACCCCTCTCGTTCTCCTGGCTTCAGGGATAGCCACCAGAAGCCTCCGGAGCGCAGTGGGAGCTCCTGCTGCACTCCAGAGGCTTCGCATTGCTTTCTTACATGTCCTCCAGCCTCCAGCTGGCCCCAAAGCTTCAACTCAAGATATTTTGGTCTGGATTGGAGAGATCGTGGAGAGAGTGCTGGAAAACAGGGGGGAAATAGCATAGAAAGAAAATAGAAAGAAGTCCCTCTCGCTTTCCTGGCTTCAGGGATAGCCGCCGGAAGCCTCCGGAGCGCAGCGGGACGTCCCGCTGCACTCCTCCCGCTTCGCGTTGCTTTCACTGAAGCCTGGAGAGCGAGAGGGGTCGGTGCGGACCAACCCCTCTCATTCTCCTGGCTTCAGGGATAGCCGCCTGAAGCCAGGAGAGCAAGAGGGATCGGTCCACACCGATCCCTCTCGCTTTCCTGGTTTCGCTTCGCTGGAGAGGTGCTGCGCAGCTTTCCCTCTCTGCGCAGAGCCCCTTCAGCGAAGCAGGAGAAGAAATGGAAGGGGCTCCATTTCTCCTGCTGCTTCGCTGAAGGGGCGCTGCGCAGGGAGAGAGAGAATATTTTTTTTCTTGTTCTCCTCCTCTAAAACTAGGTGTGTCTTGTGGTCGGGTGTGTCTTATAGAGCGAGAAATACTGCCCACTCATATATCAAAGCAGTGCACAACATATAATACTGTAAACAATACAAAATAATTGCAAGAATGACTGCCTCATCTAAAAAAAGGGGGGGGGGGATAAAACAACTGAATAATAGACTTGTTGGCATGTTGTTGTTATATTCCTCCAATCTGAGCTAGATATTATGGCTGGACGAGAACTTAATTGAATGTTTCCCACTTCCCTTGTCCTTGGAGGTTCATGTGCTTCTAAAAATAAATTTCTGATGGTTGGGGAACCCTCTGGAGCTGGAAGAGGAAATCAGCAGGGGGCTTGCACAAGCTGAGGTGTGTTTCTGCTCATACAAGAGCACCTTGGAATCCAAGCCATCAATTTTAAAAGCCATTTGCTTTATTTTTATTTGTGCCTAAAGAAAAGCTCTGTAAATCTAAATCCCCTAAGCATTTTATTTAGGAACAAAGATCATACACAAGGATGATTTTGTCTTTTCCATTCTGAAAGTATGACAGTTAAATATTCTTGTCAGTTGCTCGAAGGATTAAAAATCTTATTAAAGCATCTGAAAGGGTGTTTTTTCTCCCTTTTTTGCTGGTTTCCATCTCTGCCTTTCTCTCATTATTGGTTCTTTCTTTATAAATATTCATACTTTATCTAGAACTAATCGGTACTATGTTCTCAAATTAGCTGAGATGTTTGCCTTGGTGTACAGCCAATTAGCAGGAATCCAGGGATGTTATCCATTGACAGCTGGAAAGAGATCTCTAACAGCAGCATAAGGGGCTCCAGTATTACATAGTATTGGTGCATTAAGATTACATATTAGGATTTCAAACAGCATTCTGTCTACTGTTTTTAATTAGCAGTGTTTACTAGGAGAACATTGCAAAAAATGTATTCTTAAAACAACAGATAAAGGCAGATGTAACAGCTGTGATAGACTTTTGCTCTCCGGGACTACAGTCTGAAAATAGTGGCTTTGCACATTTGCAGCAGAAGCAAACTGTAAATGCCACAAAAGGCCACTTTACAGCTCCCTAGAAGTTGTTTTACTCCTCTGTGGAGAATGTCAGAGAATCAACCATCTGGCCTGAAGATAGGCACTCCTCCTCCACTCTGTAGTCTCACTCCTGGTATATACCCTGTGTCACTGTATCTGTGAACAGCTGTGGATGGTGGCATCTGGTTCTTTAGGTTCACAGGTAGTTGCTTGGGGGAGTCTTGGCCAAGGCCGTCTTTACTGAGGGTGCAAGGGGTGCAGGACACCCCAGTGCCGAATTCTGGGGGGCGCCAGGCACCCGCCGCTGAAGCTGCCTAAGCTCTTAACTATCTATCTGTTATGAAATAATAAATAATTTTCATCAAGCTAGAAAAACAAAATACATATATACCTAGTTATTACCAAAATATATACCTACTGTTTCACTAAAGGACTTTCAACTTTGTGCGCTTATTTACCAAAGACGTGATGCGCCAGCCGCGGCGCTTGTCATTCACTTCGGCGCATTTTAATTTCATCACTTACAGTTCAAATTCGTTTAGAGAAATCGTTAAAAAATAGTGTTTATTTTCACTAATTGTTGGCATTTTCTTTGACTAACTCCTTAGTACTTAGGGCTCTACTACATATGCGTTTCAGCATGCGATTTTAGTTTTCCATTTCCACAAAAACGCACCTAGAGCACACACTATGAATTCCGTGAGCTGCATTTTTTCTTCATTTTACGATGAATGCTAAGTGAGAAACACATTTCTTTTTCCTGCCTTCTTTCATAAACAAGAGATATGGCGTAAGTGTAGTGTCTGACATAAGCATAATAAAAAATTATTTTGGGGGCGCTGGGTGGATCTTTGCACCCCGGCGGTGCATATGCTAAAGACAGCCCTGGTCTTGGCAGTGACCATACAGGACCTGCTGGTCTAGGAGGAACTTCTGAGGAATCCTGTCTGACAGCCTAAGGCAGAGTGGTTCACTGATCACCAGCAGCTGGCCTAGAGAGCCTTGAACATGACCTGACTTCTTAGCTGGTGCCTCTGCAGCCTCCATGCTTGCTCTGTTAGCACATGCTCTGCTATCAGGAGTGTTCCATGGGCATTGCTCTCCAAGTTACATTGTGCTTTTCTGTAGGACTGCTATGATGGATTTCCAGATCATAGCATTTCCTGATAATAGGCCCATATTCTTCATGATGATAGGAACTAAGCAAAATGGCATTCATTTCTTTGGTACTTATCTGCTTTCAGAAAATATGGATGCTTCTGCAAAGAATGAATAATCAGAGTAGATAAAGTTGTAAATATTTATGTTTCTGGAAGCATCGTGAGAAGAGGAGGGGAGTGCTTATCTCATGACTCGATTAGATTGCAATAATCTTTTCAGAAAACTTTGTGGTTGCCTCAGTTCCAAAAAAATTCATTAAATCCCATAATAAAATCCTAAAATGAACAAATCCCAAACCATTATTCCATTGAGATTGTAGATAAAAAAAGAATGTGAAGATACAATGTTTGCCGTGTTGTGTAATAGAATAAAGGTGTGCAGAAAATATTTCTGAAAGTTGCATTAATACGACCTCAAAACGCCCTTTGAGAATCTACTTTGAGCAAAAACACCTTGGTTAGAGTATTAAAGCCCTTCAATAACATTTATCATTTGTTATTTGTAGAAGTCATACAACTTTGCTTCATTGCTGTTACAGATCCCACTTGAAAAATGTCTGTACTTTATAGCTTTATACATTACAGGATTACTTTTTTGCTGTGAAGTTTTTTTTAGAAAAAAATATCATTTAATATTTACAGTCTTGATAATAATTTCAAAACAATTGTACATGCTAGTTTGGTGTGACTTCCTGTACTGTTACTAAGAGACCATGCAGACCAGCCTTTCTCCGCCTGGATAGCAACTTCCATCAGCCCCAGCCAGCATAGTCAGTGGTTAGAGCAGACCTTTCCAAACTTTCCATGTTGGTGACACACTTTTTAGACATGCATCATTTCACGACACAGTAGTTCAGTTTTATTAGCAAACCAGAGGTTCGACTATCCCCTTTCCAGCCCTGGGAGGAGTGTGGGGAGCGTTCATGCAAGACACCTACACACTGCAGCCGACACACTAATGTGTCATGACACATAGTTTGGAAAGCTCTGGGTTAGAGGATGGTGGGTACTGCAGTCCAACAATGGTTGGAGGACACCATTTTGGCTACTGCTCATCTAACTGTAGTCCAACAGCAGTTGCAGCAGCCACCATCGTCTAGAGAGATTCCCTTGAGTATGTTCACTGGGAGACTAGCCAATGCTATATCCTCAAATGCTGAAACACTGCATGAGAGGGTTCAAGTAGATGCTCTTCTTGTATAAAGTGGCAGAACCCTTGCTCTCATTGGCTCTCATTGGTAGAAATAGAGTTTCCTGCTCCCTCCTCCCCTGCAGCCGCTTGCGTTCCCCTAAAAGTCTCTCTGGAGAGATGGGAAGCACTCATTAACATTGTGGAGTGGGGCACGGAGGGTTGCTGAGCAGTAAAATTAAATCAGTGTGTATCCAAGGCAGGAAAGTTCAGCTGAAATCAAGTCTGGCTTCCTTCCTTCCTTTATTTATTTTTAACTGTGTTCTATTGAGAACAAATGTATGCCTTGAACACAGGCTTTACTATCATGCTTTTAACTACTTCATGCACATTCCAAGTCAGTAAATAGTAGTGAACATATAGATGTTTTCCTAATGTTACTGATGTTCATTCCTTTCTTCTGCTTAGTGATGAAGGATAGAAAGCTCCGAAGCCAAGCACTGGAAATATTGTGGCGCTTGGGATGCAGAATTATGGGTAGAACCTTTCATATCAATGCTGACACCATCACTTTTATTGAACAACACTGCATCTCAATTTAAATGAAGATTTATTTATTTGTATGCTGTGAGCTAAATATACTCTCAAGGGGAGGAAGAAGTGGAAGCTTTTATTTTAAATTCAGTCTACTTTCCACTTATCAGCTTAGCTTCCCTCTTAAATACTGAGTTCAAGATTTCACTGGGAGGAAACATTTTAAAAAGCTTCTTTCCTAAAGCATAGATAATCTTTTCTATATAATGGCAGTCTTTTCAGAAGACAGGATAATGAATGCACAGGGCAAAGTGCATGTCCTTTAAAAAAATAAAATAGCATGTACTTCAATAGCAACTCATACATTTTCTTCTTTTTGCCTAATTGTCAAATCACTTTTTGAACTAAGGGGAAGAAGTAAACATTACACACAAATATGCGCAGCAAAGCCCCAAATGTTTTGAACCCAAAGTAATATAAACATATTTTAAAGATTTTAAAAAACCAGCTCAATATCTTTGGCACCTTACCCCAAACAAATTAAACGAGATAACTCAAAATAATTGTTGGAGATGTAGGACACAAAGGGCAGAATTACTTACATATATTCTTGAGCTGCCCAAAAGTTCTGAATTTCTGGACCCCTTATATGTAGCAACTGTGAATCCACAAATGATATTACTGGAATATTTAAAAGATCAGGTGAAATAATAGTTATTTTAAGCCGCAGAAACCTGTGTTGCCAAAAACTGATATAAGAGAAACCCCCAATGGTAACCTGTTGATTTGAAAAAAAAAATGTGTACAATATGATCAAATTAACATATTGTAGGAGAATTCGTAGCAAGCAGCCTCTACCCATGCTATCCCCACCACTTATCAGCTCTTCTCTGTTGTTATTCTAGTGGAAGTTACTCTGTAGAAGTGGATTGGATAGATAGATAGATAGATAGATAGATAGATAGATAGATAGATATAAATGGCTGACACTGACTGTCTTCCAAGTTTACACCATTTGTTTTAAAAGAGAACATTAAGTTGGGGGTGGGCATTTATAGATGCACAGTGCTGATCAATACAGTTGCATTCCTATATCCCAGCCTTCCTCACAATAGTGCCCTCCAGAGGTGTTGGACAACAACTCCCATCAGCCCCAGCTAGCATGGTAAAAAATCAGGGAGGATGGGAGATGTAGTCCAAAGCACCTGGAAGGTGTTGGAGATGGCTGCTATAGTATAATTTTGTGGCCCTGTATTTTATTGTTGTTTTAGACTTACATGAACAATATTGCTTCTTCAAAATAACTGCATTCTTTTTTTCCCCCTACAGCCTTAACAAGTCAGAACACATTTAAGAAGAAATATCTATTCATCCCTTTTGCATCTGGAGCCTTTTTACCATATCACTGATCTCTCTTATAAACTCTGAAGGCTTTTGAGCACTGAAGACTGGCAGACATAAATTCTTCTTTGAATGTTCTTGGTCTAAAGTAGATGTATCCGATCTTCTGGATGAGTATAAGGATAAAAAGGTTGGTGGATTATTTGAAAGCCTACAGCTTCAGAACTGTTTGTTTCTGTGTATATCTTACAGTGGGGTGGGCGGGCAGAGTTAATAGATGTCTGTTTTCCATGAGCGGTATAGCATTTTATTTATACTTGGGAGAGAGAACCCTATTTTCTTTCTTTCTTTCTTTCTTTCTTTCTTTCTTTCTTTCTCTTTCTTTCTTTCTTTCTTTCTCTCTCTCTCTCTCTCTCTCTTTCTTTTTGGAATGTCATGGAACAGATTTCCTACTGGAAAGGCATCCAGTGATTTCTCTCGATTTGACAAATTTGCTTTTGCATATTCCAAAACTGATTTAACCTGAACGTATCAAATGCGATGTTGTATCACTGGAAAAAAATACCTATGCTTGTATTGGATGTGAGTGCTGTATCTATACAAAAATTGCAACACTTTAGGTGAATATAGAATTAATTAATGGGAAGCTGCATTCAATAATGGAGTGGAATGAATTGGGACCATGACACTTGTGCATGGAGAGCATTAACTCTTTCTCTTCCTCATTTGTGATGGAAATCTCACCCCAAGAAGCCATGATTAACCAATGAGGTTTCTTTTTTAAAAGACAGCTATCCAGATACCCCTTTCCCAAATCTCTCCAGTGGATATCACCTTTGGTGGTGGTGGTGGGGATTTTCACTGAGGAACCAGGATTTTAAACCCTCCTTCTGCACTGCTGCCCTGAACCACTCTACTCCACCCCACTCCCTCTTTTAGCTGAAGAAGAAAAAATGTCAGGCAATCTGATCATGGATATTCCAAGTTGTATCTAGCTTGGCCCTAAGAGATTAATTACTGATCCATAGTTTATATACATGCTGTTAATGCTGCAGGGGAAAACCCCAATGTTTATTAGAAACTAGTCTAACGAGATCACCAGGTGATGTGTGGCAAAGGGGGCACAGAAGGTTTTGCCACTTGCTGTCCCTCCAGTGTACTTACCTTAGTTAAGGACCTTTGGACTTTGGGGCTTTCTCTGGCCTCTGCTGTTTATACTCCCTCATTTCCTTGGGGATTCTCATATCTCATTTCACACTGCCCACTTTTTGCAGCTGAAAATGAATGTATTTGTTTGACTTGATATATATGTGATACCTTATCATAGTGGCAAGTGGATATTCCCCATTGCAAAAGATTCTTAACTGAAGAACTTTGGAAGTAATTAACTAAAAACTTCAAATGTACTCTTCTTTATCAGCATTTTAAAAAGGTGTTTTTCCTTTGATGTCTCCTCTCTCTCGCTCTCTCCAATTTATTGCTCATACACTCCATAGTGGAACAGTGACTTTAATGTTAGACTTGGAGGAGGCAGACCTAACTTTAAATCTGTATAACCACCATGTGATGCATGTACATGTATAGGGCTGAACATGTCTCATCAGGATGTGATGACTCCCTGTTGTTCACTGGACAGCCTCTACCAGTTAAACTGGGTTTTTTTTATTTGTTTTGAAGTCTTAGGTCAGCTTTCATTCAACATTTGATACGTGATGCCTACTTACACATACAAGTTACCGGTCAAAGTTGCAGTTCTTAAGCTAGGAACATGCATGTGTGAATTCATTTAAAGTTTCCACCTCTACTTTTAAAAGACTCTCATAGCCCCTGTAGGGCAGAGAATGGGTAAGGCATAACATAAACATGCCATGATAAACAGCTGAAGAGCTGGAAAGTCTGCTAGGCAGAAAATACACCAGCCTTCGTTTCAAAATGCTCCCTTTGCACCAGTCTAGGTATTCTGCCGCCAAAGCACTTTGAAAATCAGGTGTGTGGAGGGGATTGAGAATAATTTATTCTAAGTTTTTTCTGCCTTGGCTATTATAAGGGGTGGGAGTATGGTGATTAATAAAGACAAAACTAAAACTTCACAGTGTTACTACATTGTAATTTCCACTTTGTGGTAAATGATACCATATAAATCCCTCAGCAGAATTATACTGTGGTACTCAATCTGTCTGCCTTTTAGTATGTCTGTAACTACTGTGTGCATGCTGTATATATTATTTTTCCAGTTATAAACCATAAATAAGAAACAGACAACATGCAGTCCTTTATCAGAAGAGACTTATGTCCCAATGGCATCAATTAGCTATTCCAAATACAAGAGGAAAAAACCCATTGCATAATAAATGTAACAGAGCAGCAATGAAAGCATGCAACGAAAGCTCTGCACTAAAGTGAATAATAATACATCAGTGATCTTTCAATGGGAACTGGTAACAGGTATGGGGAAATATTGTAACTGGTTTAACAAAAAATTATAATGAATTTACTTTTGGATAAATGCTGCTGTGATAGCTGTGGTAGTAAACTCCATGTTTTCAATAAGAAGCATAGAATACTCTCTTGCATGTCGAGGTCCCCAAGCCACCCTCAAATAAAACACAATTCACACAGAATTTTTGTTTAAGGTTTTTGGCATAATTTTTTGGCTACAACTTTATTGATTACAGAATGTAAGTGGTTGCTTAGGCATTGGTTTGTGACTATCTGTTCCCACCTAGAGGTAGGAACAGAACTGACATCTGCAAGCCTGCGAAAGTCAATAAGGGAAAACATTTTGGGGAGAGAATAGAGCTGGGTGCCAGGCCCTCACCTCTCCCCAAATGCTCCCAGGGGCTCTTGCGTGGCCCTAGCCCCTTGACAGGGGTTCGGACAAGAGCATGGCGAGCCCCTGGATTCCTTTAACGGAATACCCTTGCAACAGCAGCATTGGAGGGGCAGGCACAGCCAACCATACCCCCTCCACCAACCAAATTTAACCAATGCCTAACCGCAACCTTACAAGTTGTGACAATTTTGCTACGCAGTAGGCAAAAAACCAAATGGCACCGGCCAATCAGCCAAATGGACAAAATTCCTACCAGGCCCCTGCCCCAAAGCAGATGACCCCATGACAGGCATAGCAAGGTCAACACAAACAGCTCTAAATATAGGGAGGGTGGGCGGGGGATTGGATGCATGCAGCGAAAAGAGGCAGCTCAACACTGCATGCAAGGAATCATAAATTGGCCGTCAATCATAAATTGCAACATCAAATTCTCCCCAACGACCAAGAGCTGCCCAATAAGATTTGTGGCCATCCAAACTAACCCACACAGCAACAGAGGGATGTCTTATTTTCCCCCACCGCAATACGTGCTCTCCATGAAGGAGAACACGCTTTCGAAATGTGGGGCTGAGACAGAAAAACCCACATTAAGGAAGCTTAATGTGCAACCCTTAGCAAACATAGAAAAGAAGCAGAAAGATGCAACAACATTTTAACACTATGTATAGAAAAAGGGAGGGAAGATAACCCTTTGGTGACCACAAACATCCCCATCCCACAACCGTCTGTCTTCCACCCTGGTTTCATTTCTTGCAATCCAACACTACAAAGCATCTTTTGTCCCTTTTTGTCCTCTTAGCTCTATATTAGTAACTAGTTTTCTTTGGATTGACACATTATAATTTTATATCACTTTCCTAGATTGCTGTCCCATTGTTACCCACGCTGCTCATACCTTTTAATAGAGCCTCTCTTTTTTTCTCTAGAGAAGAATATGTGCTTGTGTAGAAGTAACTACCAAAGGCTACCTCTTTTGTACAGCAATAAAGGAGGAAAACAAAATATGAATCTGAGTCATTTATCGTTGCCTGTTTTTTTCCTGTGTGGAAATAAGGTGCAGGCTTTTCTCTGCACAATTTTTGTTTCCCTTCCTGTAATATGCCTTAAAATTAACAGGTGGCATGGTGCTCTGAATGTTGAGTAGGCCTTGATGGCTATGGGCCAGTTCAGCATTACAAGAACAACCTGCAGCAAGATTTGGGCTTGGGTGCTTTCCACTCCTCTTCTGGTGGAAAGTGACTGTGAGGAGGACTTTAGGACCTTCCACTTCTGTTTTAGATTAACCACAGCTGGCCGTGTTATTTGAACATGGATAAACTGGGTTAATCTTAACTTTGGCCAGTGGATACAAACTGAACTCAAGCCATAGTTTATGCAGGTGGCTTCTTTTCATTAACCAGAGTTAAGATTAACCACAGTTTAGAGTTCAGATGACCCCGTAAACTGCAGTTGATATAAAATGTAATGGGAATATTTGAATATTGTCCTTGTGGCCATGCAAGAGGAGATATGAGGGGAGATTGTCGTTCCTGTAGCACTAAGCCAAGCCTTAATCTCTTGTCTGAATGCAACCTCTGTAATTCTCCATTCCCCAGTTTTATTGTAGCTGTTGAATTGAAATGAGTTTTTGTTGCATAATTTCTTTCATGTCCTTTTCAATCAGGGCAGCTGTGAGTTTCATCCTGAGATTGATAAGGGTAGGCTTGAGTACTTTTTCTGTAGGAGAGTGACTCATCTCTTGGGTCAGAATAATACAAATATAATTCAAATAAATAAATAAATCATAAAATAGCTATTGCACTAATATGACCTGTCTGTGCCAACATGTGAGTAGCTCTAACAGTGTAGGATATCAAAGATATCTGATTTAAAGGAATGTGAGAAACTTATGTTCAGTTTAAAAATAAATGAGTGCTCACAAACACATGCACATGCAGACAGACACACACAGGTACCTTAAACAGCAGGATGTAATCTCAGACTATTTGCAGTCAAGAGGTTTCTGCTGAGCAAAATGCTCATTCAATTTAGAAATGGAGATTATAATAATTTTCCTATCTTCCTCACATCAGGGGTCCTGCCATCATCATGCAGATGTATATGTTATAATGTGATATATCTAGCAAACCTCAGTTCCAGGTAACACATGCTTTAAACATACAACAATCTAATTCATCCATAATGCAACACTTCCTAGCTTCCACAAGTGAAAAGTAATGTGCTTAAATTGCCCCATCTAATAAAGCACTTGCTTTTAATACATGCAAAGTGGTTTATATGATGGCATTGCCTTATAACATGCAGCACTCTATTGAAATAGCCATTCACACACACCCCAAGCCAAAATTCTCAAAAGGTGCAAATTATGTACAGATCTCTACAAAGAGGTTCATCCTAAGGACATGAAATGTAGGAAAGGGAATTACGATGTTTCTGGGAAGGATGCTAGCAGCCTGTCATCTTTTTATAGAGGCACTATGGGAAGGAAGAAAATGGTGGTGGTCTGTGCTCAAGTGTTCGTGCTGCTTAAACTGTGCCACTGAAATAGTATGAATTGTTTAATGCTGCCCCCTCCCTGTGGTCACATTTTGTTTTGGGGAAGAGCCCTGAGAATTGGGCAAATCCTATACAGGAGTAAGATGTTTCCATCTGCCCAACCACTCACCAAGCCCCATCTCAGTCAAGCACAGTCAAGCTAGGAATTTTTGGTTTTGTCTCTACGAAGTCTCTAAGTCAGACAGAATAAAACACATAAAAATGTGGACATGTGCCTTTGCTAGGATTAGATGGGCAGGGAGTTAATGGCAGACCACTGCAGTCTCCCATACCAAATAAGTAACCAAACCTAGTAACCAGTTTTGAGAGGTAGATGGCAGTTGTGCCAGATATGGGGAAGAGAAAGGATAAAGGAGTGTTTTCTACCTTTCAGCCTCTTGTGATTTCACACGTTTCCCTTTTTATAATGCAATCTAAAAATTAAATGTGTGTATCCTAAGCAGTACCAAGAAAAAGGAAATAGAAGGATGAGGAAGCCTTTTGCATAATTAATTTAATAATAATAATAACTCAGGGTCCGGCTGTGGAGGAAAGATTCATCCATAATACTAGAGGGAGCAGAAGGTCCAGTGTATATAAACAGAATGTTGCAAAAGCCTGCAGAACATCTCAGCTTATTACTCTCCCCATTAAGTGATGTAGCACTGACTTTAAGTGGAGAAAGGCAGGTGCCCTGGAAGGCTTCATGGCTCAGAGGTATAGCATCTCAGAAAATAAGGCTGGGAAATGCCTATGTCTCAGGCCTTTGTGGATAGCTGTCAGTTGGCATAGACAATCCTGGGATGGGTGGACCAATGACTCATAGTATAAAGTGTCTTCGTATGTTATCTACATATACATTATACTTGGTACTTGGTATGGCAAGGTACCTTTGCTAGTCCTGTGCATGTTTCTGTGCAGTTGTGAAGACAAGCACCTCAAGCTTTTGGTGTGTGGGATTGTAAACACAGGAAGAGCCCACTTAGCCCCTGAAATGGGAACACTGGTATATTAACACCATGACTGATTACTACTTTCCATATAGCGTGTTCTCCAATAAATGAGAGCACATGTTGCGGTGTGGGCCACCGGGCCAGGCCTCTTGTTGCCAGGCAGGTTAATAGTTGTTGCCTGGCACTATGATTAGGTAACTGGGTTGCTGGGGCAAATTGTATGTTGCAAATTGGGTGGGTGGGACCATAGACTTTAAATATTGGTGCACTCTGGTTTCTCTTTCTCTTTGCAGAGTGCATCGGATCACCCGCCCACCCGCCCTCTTTTCCGGTTGACCTTGCTTTGCCTGTCATGGGGTCGTCTGCCTTGGCGCAGGGGCCTAGTAGGAATTTTGCCATTTGGTGATTGTCTGTGCCATTTGGTTTTTGCCTACTACTCAGCAATTCGTCACAACTTGTAAGGTTGCGGTTAGGCATTGGTTATAATATGCTGGTGGTGGAGGGGTCAGGATAGGCTGTGCCTGCCCCTCCAATTGCGCTGAAGGGAATTCCGTTAAAGGAATCCTGGGGCTTGCCACGATTTCGTCCAATCCCTGTCATGGGACCAGGGCCGCCCAATCCCTGTCATGGGAATCCCTGTCATGGGACCAGGGCCGGCAAGCTTTTGGGGAGCTGCTGGGGTGAGCGGCGTGGGTCCGACGCTTAGCTCAAATGACCCCCAGTTTGACTTTCTCTTCTACTGACTACCGATCGGACCTCGGGATGTCAGTTCTGTCCTAGGCAGGGGGACAGATAGTCATAACCAATGTCTAAACAACCACTCACTGATTTTGTATTTTAATAAAGTTGTGGCCAAAATAGTGCCCAAAAACGAAAACTAAAATTACGTGTTATGTGTGAAGTTATTTGAGGGGTGGCCTGGGGACCTACACACGCAATTGGTGTTTCTCCCCAGGACACCTTTTTGTAGACTTGTAGACTACACTTCAGCACAAAGATGTTAATAAGCTGAGGCGAGATTTACTGAAACAGCTGTGTCTCTTACTAAGATAACAAAAACCAGGTATCTGCTTCCTTGAAAATGAAATACTATTTCCCTAGATAACTGATAACACATTTCTCTGCAGAAATAATTTTTAAATGGGGGCAGAGCCAGGAGAAATTATTTTATGCTCCAGCTGCAATTATATAGCACTTCAAATACATTTTAACACTTCAAATACAGTGAAATTATCTCACTATTTCTTAAAGGTGTTTAATTGCAAATGTCTTTTAAATTAGTAATTCAAGGAGAAAATATTAAAATAATGGCTCTCTCACTCTATTTTTCCTAACAATTTTTGATGGAGTGTGGTAGTTCAAGTTCATATTCTAACTCCAGCTGAAATATTTTGTGCATTTCCCCCCAAATGAATATGCATGCAACTGAGAAAGCAATAATGTCAGATCTACAAAGTAATTCTGTAGCTGAATAGAATGTATGTAGATCATCCATGTTGTTATAAGGCCTTTCTCCTGTCTCAACATCTTTTGCAATCTCTTAAAAGGGTGTCTGATCTGTTTTCACACGGTGTCAGGATTTTATTTATAAGCCACTTCTGATTTGAGGATATGAACTCTCTTCTTTTGAATAGCAGCTGATATATTTCTGCTTATGGAGATAAGTAAAATAAATTGTTTCCATATGCTGTCCATGGCATCATCTATCCTCTTCTAAACACACACACACTCACACACACACACACACACAGAGAGAGAGAGAGAGAGAGAGAGAGAGAGAGAGAGAGAGAGAGAGCGCACATATGGCATTATTAAGCTCTTTTCCTTTCATTTTCCCTGCCAGTTATCTGCTAAATGTATACTATGCTAGTGCTGTGCATATGGCCAAAAGCTGGAAGCCTTCCACAGAGGTATTAACTAGACTCATCCTAGTTTCCTACAAAGGAATCCAAGAAGCGTGTACAACAGTTACTTAGGAAGGTACAGGATTACTGATTCCTGAGTCAATATAAGAACATAAAAAGAGGCCCAGTGGCCCATTAGTCCAGCTTCCTGCTCTACCAGTGGCCAACCAGATGCCTGGGATTCAGCCAGTCCAGCCTTTCGCATGATGAATTCTGCATATGTTAAATAAGCAGGGAGACAATATACAGCCTTGTCGTACTCCTTCCCCAATTTTGAACCAATCAGTTGTTCCATATCCAGTTCTAACTGTAGCTTCTTGTACCACAGAGATTTCTCAAGAGACAGATGAGGTGATCAGGCACTCCCATTTCTTTAAGAACTTCCCATAGTTTGCTGTGGTCGACACAATCAAAGGCTTTTGCGTAGTTAATGAAGCAGAAGTAGATGCTTTTCTGGAACTCTCTAGCTTTCTCCATAATCCAGCACATATTTGCAATTTGGTCTCTGGTTCCTCTGCCCCTTCAAAATCCAGCTTGCACTTCTGGGAGTTCTCGGTCCACATACTGTTTAAGCCTGCCTTATAGAATTTTAAGCATAACCTTGCTAGCGTGTGAAATGAGTGCAATTGTACGGTAGTTGGAGCATTCTTTGGCACTGCCCTTCTTTGGGATTGGGATGTAGACTGCTCTCCAATCCTCTGGTCACTGCTGAGTTTTCCAAACTTGCTGGCATATTGAGTGTAGCACCTTAATAGCATCATCTTTTAAAATTTTTAATAGTTCAGCTGGATATCATCACTTCCACTGGTCTTGTTATTAGCAGTGGTTTCTAAGGCCCATTTGACTTCACTCTCCAGGATGTCTGGCTCAAGGTCAGCAACCACACTACCTGGGGTATACGAAACATCCGTATCTTTCTGGTATAATTCCTCTGTACATTCTTGCCACCTCTTCTTGCTGTCTTCTGCTTCTATTAGGTCCTTACCACTTTTGTCCTTTATTATGGTAATCTTTGTATGAAAAGTTCCTTTCATATCTCCAATTTTCTTGAACAGATCTCTGGTTTTCCCCATTCTGTTGTTTTCCTCTATTTCTTTGCATTGCTCATTTAAGAAGGCCCTTTTGTCTCTCCTTGCTGTTTTTTAGAAATTTGCATTCAAATTCCTATATCTTTCACTAGCTCCCTCGCATTTTGCTTGCCTTCTCTCCCCCGCTCTTTGTAAGGTCTCACTGGACAGCCACTTTGCTTTCTTGCATTTCCTTGTCATTGGGATGGTTTTCGTTGCTGCCTCCTGTATAATGTTACGAGCCTCCATCCATAGTTCTTCAGGCACTCTGTCCACCAAATCTAAATCCTTAAACCTGTTCCTCACTTCCACTGTGCATTCATAAGGGATTTGATTTAGATTGTATCTTACTGGCCCAGTGGTTTTTCCTACTTTCTTCAGTTTAAGCTTGAATTTTGCTGTAAGAGGCTGATGATCTGAGCCACAGTCAGATCCAGATCTTGTTTTTGCTGACTGTATAGAGCTTTTCCATCTTTGGCTGCAAAGAATATAACCAATCTGATTTCGATGCTGCCCATCTGGTGATGTCCATGTGCAGAGTCGTCTCTTGTGTTGTTGGAAAAGCGTGTTTGTGATGACCAGCTTGTTCTCTTGACAGAACTCTATTAGCCTTTGCCCTGCTTTGTTTTGAACTCCAAGGCCAAACTTGTCAGTTGTTCCTTTTATCTCTTGACTCCTTATTTTAGCATTCCAATCCCCTATGAGAAGAACATCCTTCTTTGGTGTCATTTCTAGAAGGTGTTGTATGAGGGCCACTCCATTTCATTTACGGGATTCTTGCCCAAAGTAGTAGATATGATGGCCATCTGAACTGAATTCACCCATTCCCGTCCATTTTAGTTCACTGGTGCCCAGGATGTCAATATTTATTCTTGCCATCTCATTTTTGACCACATCCAGCTTACCAAGGTTCATGGTTCTTACATTCCAGGTTCCTATGCAATATTTTTCTTTACAGCATTGGACTTTCCTTTCGCTTCCAGGCATATCTGCAACTGAGCGACCTTTCGGCTTTGGCCCAGCCGCTTCATCAGCTCTGAATCTACTTGTGCTTGTCCTCCGCTCTTCCTCAGTAGCATGTTGGATGCCTTCTGACCTGAGAGGCTCATCTTCCAGCATCATAATTTTTATATGCCTGTTGTCTTTGTCCATAAAGTTTTCGTGGCATGGATACTGGAGTGGCTTGCCGGTTCCTGCTCCAGGTGGATACATTTAATCAAAACTCTACACTATGACCTGTCCGTCTTGGGTGGCCCTGCACGGCATAGCTCATAGCTTCTCAGAGCTGTCCAAGCCCCTTCACCACGACAAGGCAGCGATCCATGAAGGAGACATTAACACTTGCTCTGTCACAAACCACAAGAGTAAATGAAATGTCCTTCCAACAGCACATTAGAATGAACATCTTAGTACTGATCTCACCAGTCTGCATACTGCATTGCTTATAACCAGATGCTCATTTGATTGGTACATACATAGCATTTTAAGTTTGACTAGAAACAGAAAGGGATAGTTGTGTCCAGAGTATAAAAGCAGCATAAAATTATGTAACTTTTTGCTCTGACATAGAATGATGCCATTAATTCATGAATTGACTTTGAAAATGACAGGGAGTGGTAGTCTCTCAACAAAGACTACTAATGCTGTATAACTGCCTCTTTGTCAGCATCATGGATGCTTACTTAGACAAACTTCAGGCTAGCAGAAAGCGTCTTCAAACTGACAGACTACATTCTAATTGAGGATACATGAACTTCTGAAGTGATTTTTTTTTAAAGAAAGTGCACTGATGTGTTGAGACATGCCAAATGCTCCAACAGAATAACCATTGCAATCTTTTAAACAAGTCACATGTTTGATGCAATTTACTCTTGGGTCCAACAAATGCATTCAGTTTTATTTGTTAACCTAGCAGAACATTATTTATTAATGAGTTCTTCATGCTTTATTAAGTCTAATGTCAAAACACCTCTGTGGGACTGTAGGAATGCTCTGTCTCTATGTTAAAAGCCTTCTAAAGAAAATGAAAAATTATGCACTAAAGCTGCAGATAAAACCCAATAGATATCAGTTCAATTACTCTTGATCCTGGCAGATGATGTTTCTGAATAGTTTTGAAAGAGCTGCATCAGATAATATAAGCTGTCTCAAATGAAAGAATTCTGCACTATCAAATGTACATAATTAGGAAGGCTTAGAGAAACTTAACAAAGCCACTCTGTTCCCAAAAGCTGAATGGTATATTCAGCAGGTGAAAGCTGACAAGTTCAGTAGAGAAGTACAATGCTTGCTTGGCTTCATTTATTTCTCACTCAGTCCTTTTATATCAGGAAGGGAAATTTCTATTTGCAAACATTAAAATGACGGAATGTTGAAACACAAGGGGTTATCAGAAGTTTTCTTAACTCAGTAGAACTAATATTGCACAGGAAGCCAATATTGGAGTTCAATAAACTTTTCCCTTGCTCGCTCCCCACTCTTTCCCACTCTGGTATTTTTCCTAAGCGTCTTATCTATAGCATTAACTTTACCTACATCTCTCTAAGGGTAAGAAAACACAAACAGACTTAAGCAGCCTGTAGTCTTTATTGATTGCAAATTAACACCTGGCTAGTTCCAGTTCATCTTAATAATTCAACATGGTCCGTGTCAGATTTTGCCACAAGCATTAGTTCAAGGGTTTGCATTCAGATATAGCCCAAATACAACAGTCAGTAAGTACTGTCTGTGGTGGCTTCCTAATGGTACAATCTGTGTTGTTTTCTGCAGTTTACTATCAATGCCAATGTGGTATAGTCATGGACAAGGACCTGAGAGACTAGGGCCAGCTACTGTCTGCACCTAACCTACCAAACAGGGGTGTTGTGAAGTAAGAGTCATGTATGCTACCTTAAGCTCCTTGGAGGGAAGGTGAAACTTAAAAGTCATAATTAAATTAAATTATCTGGCTGTATGCTATGAAGTATAAATTAAAATACTCATACCCATATATGCCACTGTCATGCTTCTTTCGGTGTGCTTATATATTTGTGAAATCATTTCTGCAATATATGGCCGTGGTTACCAACAGCTGACTTGACTAAGAAAATAATTTCAACTGTAAAGCAGTCATCCCAACCCTACTATGCAATGCCAAATCTAAGCGTTATGTTGTGTACTTGCTCCTAATTTGTTCCACTGTCCAACTGATCACTGTGGTTGCTTTCAAGAGGGGGCAGCACTTCATTTCCATGTTGGCAAGGGAGTTCTACCGTAATTCCCCCCCCCCTCTCAGAAAATGTTCGGTATGCTTTATTGCTGGTAACTTCTCAAGTCTCTCTTCCCCAAATTTGGTCATAATCTGAGTGTTTAGAAAAGTCACTGTTTAATTCCAAGTTTGCAATTCTGCAGGTTATAAAAACGGAAGACGAAGGCACCACATTTTATCACAACAAGAAAAACAAAGGCCCACCACCACCTCCCCTTTGTCCATAGGTTTGGCTTCAACAGATAGCACCCACCTCACTTACCAAAATTACGTATGACATGAATAGTTTGTTCCAGCTGCTCTATCTTGCCCCGGTTGTCAATTCGTAACCATATCCTGCTAGTATTTGAATTAAAAAAAAAGAATGGGAGTTAATTTACTTCTGCAGGTTGGGAGAGAGGAATTACCCAGTATGGGATTTGCCACCTGCAGTTTAATTTGATCCTTCCCTCAAGGAAGTAATTGGCTACCCAAAAATAGCAGGTGGGAGGGCCAAAGTGCCAATTATGCCTGTCAAAAGCCTTTTTCCTTTGGCCATTACAATTTCCTTGGTTGAGGCTGTAGTTCAGAAATTTCTTATCCAACCTTACAGTAGTTTCTGTAACCCACAGCAACTTCCCAATCAATTATATTGCTGTTATGTCTTACCCACATGACACAAACAGCTTGCTACCTAAGTGCAGGATTTTCTATTTTCAGTATTTTTGAAAGTTTTTTTTCCAAAACCAGGAACAGAGAGCATATTTAACCCGCCCCCCGTCCCACTTACAACTTTGTACCAAATACAGCATGTATACATACACCATATGAATTCCCTTCCACACCTTTTCTGGTTCCTTTGCTTTTCTGCTATTCCACACAATTATTTCTTTTTGCTTTATTATTTAAACCATTTACGTTCCATCTCTGATTTTTCTAATTGTCCTAATTGAGATTTTTTAAAAAATAATAATAATAATATTAGTTTTCAATTACAATCCAATAATAGCCTCATTATAACAATACCAATTTATAATACAATTACTAATACCAATTATTCAAATACTGAATTAAATAATTTAGGTGCTATGTGGGGTCCAATTCAACCAATATCTCATGGCAAAAACAACAAAATGGGGAAATAACTTTTCTGCTTAAATATGTTGATAATATAATTTTGGTTACTGAGAATAAATAAGATTGTACAAAAAATGCTGAATGTTTAAATAAGCAAGTTTTGAGAATTTACATGCTAGATTAAAATTTATTAATTAAAATTAGGCACATTGAGAAGGGGATTGTAAGAAAAACACTGGGGTGAATCAGATGATGTTGGGTTTTCGGCGAAATCTTGACCCCGCTGGCTAAGGGGCCGAGGGCTCATTTTGTGGGGAACCATGAAATGTGTAGTTTAAATGTTGCAGTGGGATTTTTGCTAGTGTTTCGCACCACATTGGATGCAGGCCTGGCCAGGACTTCTGGGCTTGGTGAGGCATATGACCCCCCCCCCCGCTCTGAGCCTACTCCAGCTGAGGAATCACACATCTACTCTCCAAGTTTGCTGGCCCCACCTAGGCTGTGGGTCCTTGCCTGCCTTCCCTCAGAACTAACAGCTGTAAATTCTGGAATCCTGAGGTCAGGGGTGGTATGGCCCCTTTTTGGCACTTGGGGCAAAACAGGAAGTGCCATCCTGCTCTGCCACACCACCACCACCTTTTTGACAGTTAAATGAAATATAATCAGTGGCATAACAAGACTGTCAATAAACAGTGCAGTCCTAAATGTGTATACTCAGATGTAAATTCTGTTGAGTTCAATGAGCGGGTATAGGGTTGCAGCCTTAGACAGAGGCACTGTTTCTGGGCAGTGTCATGGTGTATAGCCAGAGCTCTGAAAGGAGACTGTTCAATATAAATTAAGAAACAATAGAAAGAAATAATCACCAAAAATCAGTATTATTTGTATAAATAAGGAACACTGTACAGTGGTACCTCGGGTTACGAACTTAATTTGTTCTGGAGGTCTGTTCTTAACCTGAAATTGTTCTTAACCTGAGGTACCACTTTAAATAATGCGGCCTCCAGCTGCCACTGCGCTGCTGCCATGCAATTTCTGTTCTCATCCTGAAGCAAAGTTCTTAACCCGAGGTACTATTTCTGGGTTAGCGGAGTCTGTAACCTGAAGCGTCTGTAACCCGAGGTACCACTGTACTGACTTGCAGACTTACATACCATGGCAAATTGCTGTAATATTAATATAAATTTTATAGATAAATAAATGTGATGAAACAAATGTGAGTTTAAAGGCAAGTGAGTTTAGTTCAATTATTTGGCTCCACAACACTTGATGTGTGACTTTTGATATATCTCATGTATATCGTGACTGTGTGGGATCTTCTGCAATGAAACATGAAGAAAGGTATCCTCACTTTTTGTACACACCCACACACCCCAGCATTGAAATATATGGGAAGAAAGTGGTGCCCATGTAGCATTTCCCTAGATGCTTCAAGGGCTCACTGACCTGCTAAAGCGCACTTCTTTGTAGAGTGCACCTCTTCTATAAAGGCATCAAAGCAAAAAAACTAAAAAAGCACACAAACAAGAAGAGATCAGAATTATCGGTGACAGTAACTATACCTAAACTGGGATTGTGTCCAAACACAGATGCATAAGGTCACAGGGCTGATCTCTGCAATTTTAAAATACAATATGAAGTAAATTTAAAGCAAATTATAGTAGCCAGAATAGGATGGATCCTAAAAATATGTTTTTCAAGTGTCAAAGGCTACAGTAAAGCAGTGCATCTTCAGCATATGACAGAAACTATAGCATGACTGTCCCTAAGTTCCGGGGCTGGCCCATCCATGAGGAAAAGTGAGATGAATGCCTCATGCGGGAGGATCCACTGGAACAGCAGATCCCAATGTCAAATTTTCTTCACCTCTTGTTTCTGATGTAGTTCTTCCCTCACCCCTTCTTCCCTGGCAGGGAGGTAGACAGTATTTGGGGGGGGCAGCCTCAGGTGCCAAAATGTCTTGGGTCAGCCCTGCCAAACAGGAAGGAAATTCTACAAATGTAGGGAGGAAATTCTACAAATGAAGGTAGTGGAATCAATTCTAAACTAATGTTAATATTTAATTTCCTCTCTCCCCTGCCCCTTTGTCCATATTATTGAAATGACTACTGATGTAGAATGCCTTGACTCATGTTTATATCAAATTTTCATTTTCATTTTGATGCTTGTAATTACTGTTACTTGCTGATGTTTTATACAGGGTTTTTATCATTTCCTTTCATCTTGGCCCTTTCATTATGCACATTTCAGCACTTAACATCAATACAAAGCAAAGAAAATGCTACAGTCTAAAGTCACTACAACAGAATAAGTTTAAATAAGAGGGTGAAGTCCTCTACGGTATAAATCAGCACCAGGCCATCTACTACAATAGTTGTGGAGGCAGCTCGGGCCCTCATTAACTGCTATAATTATGGCATTATGAAATAACTGGTATTATGAAATTTATATAACTTTATTAGACATAAGTAAATATGAACTTTTTCCTCCAAAAGAGGTTACTTGGCACTGACATATCCAAATCAATTTATCAAAAAACTACATAGAAATTATTAATGCTGTCTAGCAAAGGCTCAAGTTTTGCTCACCTTTAAATTGAAACAGAATCAAATTTCTACCCCATTAGTAATGGGAGCATTGATCTTCAGCTGTGGGTCAAGATCTGCTACTAGGTCACATCCTGATCTAAGGTGTGTCACAACAGCAGAACTACCACAATACAAACACATGGTTAAAAAAGAAATAGGTCTCCAAATGTAAACTTGAGTTAAAAGTGGGCCTTGGGTTGTAAAAGGTTTAAGACTGCTGTGCTACGACACTCAGGGTTGAAGTTCCGTGAGCCTTTGATATTGGCAAGGGCTCTATAACCTAGATTGCATACACGCCAGGCAATAAGGCCTCACTTCAGCTTCAGTAACACGTGACCCTGAAATTAGGCTCCCTACAAACTGATGCCAAAGTTTTGTTCAAGTTTTGACCTCACTTCCCTTAGTTACTCCTTACTTTGCATTATTTTGGCAAGATGTTTTGGTGCCATTAGCATGCCTTTGCCAAGAGCCAATTACAGTGGTACCTCAGATTAAGTACTTAATTCGTTCCAGAGGTCTGTTCTTAACCTGAAACTGTTCTTAACCTGAAGCACCACTTTAGCTAATGGGGCCTCCTGCTGCTGCCACGCTGCCAGAGCCGGATTTCTGTACTTATCCTGAAGCAAAGTTCTTAACCTAAAGCACTATTTCTGGGTTAGCGGGGTGTGTAACCTGAAGCGTATGCAACCTGAAGCGTATGTAACCCGAGGTACCACTGTAATGTGTTTGTTGTTTGATGTTAGGTATTTCCCCTCATAAGCATAGCTGCATAGCTTATGAAAGTAAGCATGACTCATTCTAGGAATGGCTTTCTGCATTTTACTTCAGCTGGTCTGAAAGAAGGCTGGACATGAAGATGGCTGTAAGGGTTGTGGGGGCCTAACAGACTGACTTGATAGGTGCAGTCAAAGAGAAGAGGCAAGCTGTTAAGCCAGGTAGAAACAGAAGCAATTAACCCCTTGACTGAATGACTCAACTAGCTTTAAAACAGTGTGTGATCTCGGAAATCACTCTGTTAAAAAGAGAGTGGGCCAAGGACTGTGTATTTTGCCACACAACCTGACCTAATACATTGTCTAGAATGTTATTGGCTAGGACACATTCCTGCCTGGCTGCAGTTTTCTGCCAGTAGCTTTACATGGATTTTCTATTTATATTGTTTTTGCTTTCTTGCTGCTGCTATTTTGTATTTTGAATGCTACATTTTTGCTGACTTGATATTTTGCTTTTTATTACTTTTTCTATTTTGTTATTAGCCACTTCATTTTTTTCTGAAAAGAAAAGAGGATTATATCACATATAAAATCCAAAGAAAGTGTTAAAGTGTAAAATGACTTTCCTGCATGCAACTTTTAGTAGACATTTTCTGTTCTTTATAAGCAAAACTGTAGGCAAAACCTATGGACAGCACACCTTACGTGTTTCTAAGCCACCCAAAGAACTATATCTTATGGGACAGAATACAAATGTCATAAATAAATCATTTAAAATGAATGGGGTCATTAGGTGGGCTATCTTTTGACTATCCTAGTTTGAAAGTACATCCCCTTTGATTCACCTAATCTTTAAAATATCCAATATACTGTTTGGAACATGTGGTGGTCTTGCACATGTGTACATTTGTGTACAAATTTTGGGAAGAGGTAATGAAGAACATTTCTGAAATAATAGGTGTACCAGTGTACCAGTGCCTTTAACCCCCAAAGTGTGTCCTTTGTAAATTTTTGATGAGTCAAATACAGTAAAGACTTAATATGTAAACCTGTTATAATTTTTCTGTTAGTAGGGGCTTGTTTGACCATATTGCAGGGCTGAAAGGAGTCCTCCTTTCAGAAAAAAGGGGTTTTCTTCAAATATTTGTTTCAATAACATGTTTATTCTCATTTCTCAGAAATTGACTTATAACAAGGGTATCTCAGGGTGCAGGTAAACCTATGGATTTTGCCTCCATTTGGTGGCCATTTGTTACTTACAGGTCAATCAAAGGGATGGCAAGTTGCAATGAAATATGGATTTGGTATTTATAATTTATTTTGTATTCTTTCTGTATAAGGTCCATTTTTGTAGTAACTTCTAATTCACTGTATAGTCTCTTGGGGATGTATTTTGTTATATGAGGTAATGATGTGGCCCCTGTTTTTTTGTTTGTTTTGTTTTGCTTTTTCCCTCTTTTTTTTAACACCATAATAAAGTCTTGATTTTTCTTTTTAAAATAACCAGGATATATGCCTTATGTGCCCTGAGGGTCTGTGTTTGGCTGGTTTGCTTCACTGTTTAATTGTGTGGGGTCAGTAGCATGTGCTGTTCTCAGACCCACTCAATTAGAACTAGGATTTTTGAGCATGGCTCTTTTTGACTATGAGTACTTCCATTACAAACATAACATGTCTGTTTCAATTTTTTTTTATTTCAACAATGGTCTTGTAGTGTCTAAAAAAGCAAATACATGCTTCACACCTACATAGTATACACATATATTAAATTGGTATTACAATAATGTCCATCAGCATTGCAAAGGCTTGCAACAGTCAAAGGAAGGAGAGCAGAGGGTCTCTCTTTAGAAAGGGAAAACAGCCTGTTATGTACAGTTATCCCTGGAGGACCCAATCAAACCTTATCCAATTCAGCAGCTATTGCATATGCTTTCAGTTTTTAATAAAGCCCTTTGAGACCGGAAACAATGTGCATAGACTGTATCTTGTGACTAGCGTATCATACCAAGTGGGTTTCTAGAGTTGTGTCTTGTCTTCTAGACTTTATTGTCTGGTGGGCAATCATTTCAATGAAAACAAAAGGCCACCAGACACTTATCTTCTCTAATGAGTTTTATATAAGTACATACGACTTGCACAGTATTCAAATACATCACAATGTGAATTTCCAGAAATGTACACTTATACTTCAGAGAGAAATTCCTAAATATTTCTGTCATCATTTGGAAGGATGCCAGAAATTTTGGTCAGAAGTTGAGCAAGTTTTTGCAAAACTGAAGATGAGGAATGATAGCACACAGTATTCCAGTTGTGGTCCAACCAAGACAGAACAGAGCGGTACTATTATTTCTATTGATCTGGACACCATATTTCTGTTGCTGCAGCTTCTGCTACATCACGCTGCTGACTCATGTTTATCTTCTGGTCTACTAAGTCCTTTTCACATATACTGCTGGCAGTTCTGATGCCACCCATCTTATAGCTGAAAACAAATATCCAGGCCTCCTCTGAACTCCTGTAGAGCAGCCCCTCTGTCTACTCTTCCGGACAGACATCTGGGACTTTTTCAGTAGAGCTATTGTGCATGCTCCACTACGGCAAAAAAGGGGAAGAGAGGTCAGTTGATAGACCCTCTGTTGGCTTTGAAATACAGTGGTACCTCAGGTTACATATGCTTCAGGTTACATACGCTTCAGGTTACAGACTCCGCTAACCCAGAAATATTATCTCAGGTTAAGTACTTTGCTTCAGGATGAGAACAGAAATCGTGCTCCGGCGGCGCAGCAGCAGCAGGAGGCCCCATTAGCTAAAGTGGTGCTTCAGGTTAAGAACAGTTTCAGGTTAAGTACGGACCTCCAGAACGAATTAAGTACTTAACCTGAGGTACCACTGTATATTCTCCTGCTGTCAATAATGAGGATAACAGCATGAGTTACACAACCGCCCTTGAAAATCTATTCCCCATTTTAATTAGTAAAGTATTTACCTTTGTTTAAGAACAGAACAAAATAGAGAAGCAGAAAGTTCCACAATTGACTACAGTTCCATAAGCAACTACAACTGGGAAAAGTTATTTTACCTAATAACACCATATATTATACTGAGAAAGAATTGATACTTAGGATGGAGCAGAGGAAGAGAAACAAATGTAAGCATTTACACTTAAACAAACGCACACAAACACACTATTCTGCTATTGCTGTTTCTGCATAATTGTTTCTTTTGCTGTGGCAGCTTTTATGTCTCCTGAAAAGACAGGTTCTCTTCCCCACCCCTAAAATACCACATTTCTTTTCGTATTCTTCTATAGAAGTGTAGTAATGATCTTATTGTGCATAGCACTGTATTTAATAGTCAATTAAAATTCCTATTGAATTTTTTAAATGGGCTCAGGAACTTTTGAAGACTTTTTTATTTTTAAAAAACTACTTGGAAGGCTGTACTGATAATTGCTACTAGTGTCCTATTCAAAACTACTTAGGAAAAGACAGATAGCCTGAGAAAACAAATGAAGGGGAGAGAAACTATTGTTAATTTTTCCTTTCTTCCTCCACTGCACCATTCATTCCCAGCATTGAATTTCTGATTTCTTTTGTCCTTATTTCATTGTATGTCTTGCCATGACTTGCCAGTGTATGTTTTGCATGCAATTTCATTGAATGCATCGCCATTTAAGAGCAGAGGGGGCTGAATGCATGATTTAATGTATAGATGAAGGGAATGGCTTTTTGTTTATTTGATAAATTACAATGCTGACACATTTTTAGAATAAAGAACAAACACAGTTCCTTGTAGGGTTGGGCAAAGGGAAAGGAAATAAGTAGGGGAGAGTGTGGTATGTGCAAGGTCAAAGCCAACAAGCAGGTAAGCAGGCTTGGAAAAACATCTGTAAAGTGGGCAGGCTGAGTAAGCAAATTCAAAGATGAGTTAAGTCTAAGATAGGGGTGTTTTTTTCAGGGCTTTTTTGAAGTGATGATTGATAGATATGTTGATTGATTATTGCAATAAAATGCAATGGCAGCACCATCTTGTCAGTGTGGTTTTATTCTATTTGAAAAAGATAAGAATAACGATAATTTAGGGAGAAGTGTGGGAAGACGGGGATATGATAAATGGAAGTTGATTTATAAAAGCCAGCAGAACTTGTTTCATATTCATTCTTACTAAGCTGAGAGTTATGAAATCTCAAGCGATGGTCAAGTCACCACTTGACACAGTATACTCCTCCAAGTCTTTATTTAAAAACCTGTGGTGAATTTATATTTTATCTGGAAATTTGTGCCATTGTCCAACTATTTTTTAATAATAAGTTATTCCCACTATCCAGCTTCAATATGGTTTGTTCTCATCATTGTACTACAGAGATGAGGAACCTGTGCTGCTCCAGGTGTTGCTGGCCAGTGTGGTGTAGTGGTTAAGAGCGGTAGTCTCGTAATCTGAGGAACCAGGTTCGCGTCTCCGCTCCTCCACATGCAGCTGCTGGGTGACCTTGGGCCAGTCACACTTCTTTGAAGTCTCTCAGCCCCACTCACCTCACAGAGTGTTTGTTGTGGGGGAGGAAGGGAAAGGAGAATGTTAGTTGCTTTGAGACTCCTTAAAGGGAGTGAAAGGCGGGATATCAAATCCAAACTCTTCTTCTTCTTCTTCTTCTTCTTCTTCTTCTTCTTCTTCTTCTTCTTCTTCTTCTTCTGGCTTTCAACTCCCATCATCCCTGTCCATTGGTCTTGCTGAGAACTGGAGTTCAACAAACATTTGAATGGCCACATGATCTAATTCCCTGCCCTCGTACTTCCTGCTATTTTCTCAACAGTGACTTTAGTAGTGAGAGTTTTCTTGATGGAAAGTTCTTAACATGTGAAAACCACTTTTGTGTGCTGAACCCAAGTACTTGATTACTTGATGCATTTCAAATCTTTTACCACACAATTCTTCATTGGAGGACTAACCATTGCAAAATAAGCCCACACTTCTATCTCCTGTGTCTTGCTAGACATCTCTGGGAAGTTTGCATATGGCTTAGTTTCCCCCCAGCACCCTCACACATTGTTTCAGCACCCAAGGGTGTCATTTGTCAGGTTCTGCTATGCTGGAATAGTTTAATGTGGCCAAATATTCTCTGATGAGCTCTTTTCTTTTCCTGACCTTTGCTGAGCACAACTGTGAAAGTGCCTGGAGAGCTCCAGGCAGGACTCATTATTTACTGCGTGTGGGCTTTGAAACCCACCTGAAGTTCAGGTGCCCTTTTCAACTTTACCAAAATAAGACAGACACACCTTTCAGGCAATTGCATTGGTGATTTGATTTTTTTTACATGAGGTCAAAAAGTTAGATTATTATTTTTTTACATGAGGTCAAGAAAGTTAGACTACAAGCACAACAGCTTAGTTTAATATAATTAAGTTCAGACAAGGTTGGGAGGGATTTCTTCAGAATAGCAATTCCACTGCTTAGCCAGGCAGCCCACTAATTCAGCTACTGACCATAACAACCATATTTATTATTATATTATAGGTGTGTTAAATGAAGCTTTAGCTCCAAGTAGGGCTATGGTTACCAAAACAACAAAATGTGCAATAAAGCTAGGGAGTCAAATGAAAACATTATTCGTCTTGCGAATTTTTTGTCTTGCGAAGCACGGTTTCCCTGGGTATTAACAGTTTTAAGAAAAAGGAAACAAACTCGCAACTTGCGAAGCAAGCCCATAGGGAAATTCGTCTTGCGAAGCAACTCAAAAAACAAAAAACTCTTTCGTCTTGCGAGTTTTTCGTCTTGCGAGGCATTTGTCTTGCGAGGCACCACTGTATATGATTATTTTCTTCATTGAACTGTTGACCTCGCCCAGCCTGTCTGTCTATGAAAATGTGGAGGGGGATATAGGTCTCCACTGCCCATTTTATTTGCTCATATGCTGCTAAATTTTAGTGTTTTCGTAAGTACATTTTTGGTACTATAAGGAAGGAGACAATCAAAGTAGCCACTACTGAATATTAGGGAACATGCACGTGAACCACACTGAACCATGCCACTTCTAGGAACTAAAAAGGAAGCTCTCAATTACAATCATATTGGCTGAAGCTTGAACTCAGTTGAACTTGGGATGCTTCCTTCAGACTACATAGATCCTTGTAAAATATATTGAGCTTTGATGAAAGATCTTCAGTTAGATAATTTTCAACCTTTTAAATTAGAAATGCAAGCAGTCTTGCAAAGAAGTGTGACCATATTAAGTTTAAAAAAAAAATCAAAGGAAAGAACTATCAAGTCTTGATTACATTACTCACTCTCTGATTTCCCTATACTGTATTAATCTGGCACAAACAATAAGTAAAATTTGAAAGCCTCCATATCACCTCATTTACTTGCCATAGAAAGGAGGATCTGACAATTGCATGACAGAGTGGGAAGATGATGCCATTGTTCCCACTCTGAAAAAAGTCTTAAAACATGGGTAGGCAAACTAAGGCCTAGGGGCCAGATGCGGCCCAATCGCCTTCTCAATCCGGCCTGCGGACAGTCCAGGAATCAGCATGTTTTTACATGAGTAGAATGTGTCTTTTTATTTAAAATGCATCTCTGGGTTATTTGTGGGGCATAGGAATTCGTTCATTATTGTTTTTTCCCCAAAATATAGTCTGCCCCCCCCCACAGGTCTGAGGGACAGTGGACCGGCCCCCTGCTGAAAAAGTTTGCTGACTCCTGTCTTAAAACTTTGCCATCTCCCCTGTGTCCCCCCTCCACTACACTACTGACCATTATGACATGTACGTTGGTGGTACAATCGCCATGTAAAGTGTGTGTGTGTGACATATACATTTTCTCACAGTTCTCCTGATGCATGCTATAATGTTTAAATGTCATCCACACACCATATATTTGCTATGGGAAATGGCAATGTAGTACTTTTGAATCTGCAAAAATAGTTCTGTTTGCTTTTGCAACATAAGCTACATAGGTTATCTTAGAAGATGGTATAAATATTAAACTGGAGTATACATTATTATCTTTATATACTAAAACAATACCAGAAGTTTTAGTGCAGTCACATGGCATGCAGTTTGTTTGATAGGCTGAGGTAACTGGAGGCAAGAGATTTTAAATATATATATAAAATAGCATTTGCAATTTATTCTGTCCTTGTCTTTTTCAAATAAATAAAAAGTTATTATTAATCCCTCATGCAACTAGACTAGACTCTTACATTTGTGTTTTGAATTATGCATTTGTTGTTTATATCTTTTCCAGAATTTTGTTATTCTCCATGGTCTTCATGGTTAAAGAACCTGATTATGAAACATGTGCTACACTTCCTGCAAACTGAATAGAATATTTAATATTTTGGGCACAGCCTACCACAATGTCTTCTGTGTGCTGTGATATATTATGTTGTTACCGCTTCATCAGGAAGCCCCGGAAGGACAAAGGAAATTATGAAAACCTTCCAAGGGAAAAGAGTAGATTGCATTTGCAGCAAACTATGTATTTGCATTCAGCATGACACACACACACCCCTACCCCGAATAACTGATTAAATTTAGCTGCTGGCCCTACATGAAGGTGCATTTTAAGTCTCCTTTGTCCAGCTGTTGTTAATACTAAGTAATTTTCACAGATCAATGGCCTGCCTTTTATCCTGCTTTCACAGTGGTGTTGCCCAATTACTGCCATGTTACTAGGGATGCTTCTGTTACAAGAATAGCAATGTAGTGGCCTACAGATGTTGGATTCTAACTTCTATCACCCCTGACCATCAACTAAACTGGCTGAAGCTAATGGAGCTTGGATCCAAGCAACATCTGAAGGACATTCCTGTTCTATTATGTTTGTGGGGTCCAAATCATGAACACATTTCCTCATAAATCTGCACTCCTCGTGAACATTGGAAAGGAATTATTCGGCTATGGTTCCTGCAATGCAGGGGGTTTGACTAGATGGCCCTCCAGAGCCCGCCCAACTCTACAGTTCTATGAAAAAGTATTGTGTTTTGACAGTTTATCCCTCTTGAAAATATGCTTCAGATCAGCATATTTCAGACCTCAGATCAGAAGGGAAGGATCAGAAGCTGATAGTTTTGCTATTGAAAACAGCAAAAGTTTCATTTGACTTCCTTCTCATCTGCTTATAATGAAAATGGGTATAATGATGTCACTACACCATGTATTTCTTGGCCATGCAGTGTCTGGAAATGGTGAAAGGAATGGAGAAAAGTTTCCATAACTATATATGATGGCAGAGCTCCAAGTTTGAGGGGGCCATAGACAAAGTGTCATTTTGTGCCCCCCCCCTTACATTAGTGGTCCCTTCTGGCTTACCTAGTGACAGCACCATGCAATTGTTTTCATGAACCAATTAATCCCAAAATAGCATTACTGTGAAGCATTGTGTGAAATTAAAATGGCAGCTGCTAGAACCAGATTATTTGTAAAAGGAAGACATTATCAATGTATCCTTCTTTTGTATTGAGGTCCCGGCAGCTACAAAGTATGTGGTTATACCAAACCTGCAATATGGGCAGAGAAGGAGGAATTCAGTGGGGGGATACCATTTACATCAGCAAGTCTGTGCTGGTGGTTTAGATTATGTTCTCTCTTATGATGCCTATATTACTTGTTATACTTTGGTACAGATGCTCAGGGTTCTTGCCTCTGCCATGACACATGAGGTGCTTAGTCCACCTGACTGGGTGGTGGAGCAGGGCAGTGTCAGGGTTCGGTTCTGATTGACATTTTCAAACTAAAATATTCTACCATTATAGCAAGAGAACAATCAATTCACTAGTTACTTTCTGGAATTTGTACCAATCAAGATTTAAAAGGACTTCATTACTTGGCTATCGCTGCCAAATTTCAGATTATACAGAGCATGCTTTTAGATGCGAACCAAGTAGTAAATCTGTGCTCACAACAAATTGGCTTGTAAACATGACACTGGCTATTTCTCTCCCACAAAAAATGAGCTACCACTTAGCAGGAAAAAGAAGCATGGTAAGTGGTAGTTGTCTGGGGGAAATACCTGGACAAAGATTTCCACACTAGCAGTTTTCTCTGGAATTGCCATGGTTTGGTGACTTGCTTTTTTCAGGGAATTCAGCCAAAATTGTCAAATCATTGCAGTCCAGTGGTTCTCTGTTCTCCTGTATTTTTTTTCCCATCCCTGATTTGTGACAATCTAGTTATTTATTTTTTGCAGTTGCAGCCTATCCACTTTGAATCATAGATATTTTCAGGGCTTCCATGCCTTTAGATTTCCCATTTGTTGGCCCTCCTTCCTGTTATTGCTTCCTGTTAATTGTGGTTTGGGAATAAGTGGCAAATAGCTTAACGTAAGAGCATAAGAATAGCCTGCTGTATCAGGCCAATGGCATATCTAGTTAAGTGTCCTGTTTCCACAGTGGCCAGACAGATACCGGCGGGAAACAAGCAATAAGAACATGAACACAAGGTCACATTCCCACCCTGAGGTTTCCAGCAATTGGTATCTGGAAACATTGCTGCCTACAATTGTGGAGGTAGAGCATATCCCAGTTGGCTAGTAGCCATTGATAACGCTCTTCCCATGAATTTGTCTAATTCTCTTTTAAAGATCTCCAAGTTGGTGGCCATCACTGCCTGTGTGAAGAAGTACTTTCTTTTATCTATCCTCAATCTTCATTTAGCTTCACTGGATGTCTACAAGTTCTAATGTTCTCAGGCAGAAAAACTTTTCTCTATCCACTTTCTCCTTGCCATGCATAATTTTATAAACTTCTATCATGTCTTGCTCATCTTTTCTCTGAACAAAAGTCCCAAATGCTGCAATCTTAAGTTCTTAAAATGTTTTTTCTTTTCTTACTCGTGAGTAAAACTTATAGAGGGATCTAGGCCATGGAAAAGGTGCTTTAAATCATTTTTTATTCCACCGCCATCTATTTGAAAAACAGCAATGCTTCATGGGCAATAAGATGCTCTGGGTGAAAGCTTTTTTTTAAAAAAAAAATACTGTGTTCCAAGTAAGTTCTAAATTTTAAGAAACCAAAGACTGTCTGTTGAGGGACCAAAGCTAAAGGTAGAGTGTATAAAAACATAAGAACTTAAGAGCCCTGCCGGATCAGACCAAAGGCCTGTCTAGATGTTCAAGGGAAGTCCACAATGCTGCTGCTCCTGGCTGCATAAAGCTGCAACCCAGCAGCACTTTGCAGGTAGAGCCCAGGGATAGAGAAGGGGCTGGGTAGACCAAAGTAGGCTGAATGACATCTGCACGTTTGCATGTGCACATTTGCATTTGCAGCAGGGGCCATGGCCATGGAATTCTTAAGCCAGTGTCTTTGTTCATATAAAGACTTCTTTTGAAACATAGTTTGGTAAAATGCTAGCAAAGGTCACACCAGAGCAGGTAGAAATTTGATTTTAGATGTGGATAAACACTTTTGCATTCCTGTCTGACTCGGAAGGTTTTTGAATGGCACACTTTTGCTATTAAAATGAATGAGATTTTCAAGTGTTGAAGGTTGTGTCCTCATATTCCACTTCAGACATGCCAGAATACATAGCAACTCCCTCAATAAAATGGAAGAAAGCACCGCAAAATCTACATGCTATTTGGAAACTTTATTGCCCACCAAAATGTATAGAATATACTTTTTTAAAAAGTGCAAGAGCAAGGTATTTTTTCCTGCAATAAAGTTGTTGACACTTCTATTCAATTTATTCAATCCCCATTATTTATGTTGCACTTGAAATTGTTTTCTGCTACTTTCTTACATGATAGCCCCAGGACACCAATGAGAGTGAGATAAAATATCTCACTGAGCTTTCCCAGTGAAATATCTGAAAACAAAGTTTTAAAATGGAAAGCAATAGATAACTCAGCTGAAGCAAGATCAATGAGGACTTGAGATAAAAAGAAATAAAATATGTGTATTTCATTTAAATGTTCCCACTATAGCCTGTAATGGTATTTTTTTATCTAGTGAAAATTACATTAAATCACTTGTGTAAGGTTCAAAACATCTGCTCTGTTTCTATCTACAAAAGACAATGGATTGAATTCTAACTTTTTGCTCCATGAGCAGGAGAGTTCTACTCATGAAAGGGGACTTTCCATGAGTGTAAGGTCCCCCCATGGCAACAACTCTCCTTCTACGAATGGAGGAAACTCATTTTCTCTCTTCATCAAAGTTGCATGACATATGCAGCTGCTGTGGCATTTTTCAAAAATGAAGCAGGGAACTTGGTAGCTTGTAGAGTTTGTAGATTTTATAAAACCAGCAAGATGTTTAACAGTGCATAAGAATCAATTTCCATAGGCAGCGAGACATGATGTTTGCTATGCTGGTATTTCAGATTTAATCAAATTTGTTAAGTGGATCAACTTTTAAAGCGTGGGTTTTGCTATACTGTAATAGTGATTGGTTGTCTGAAAGTTTTATAAATGCTGTGTTGTCTGTGTCTTTGTGTGAGTCAGAGATAGGGAAGGGATTAGAAGGCTCCCCCCTCCCTTTCTGCCTTAGCACTTCTATTGCATCAGGTTTGTCTTAGGTTGGCCACATATGCATCACCAAAATAGAAAGTAAATACGTCACCATTTTGGCATATATTTGCATCAGATTTCCATGTACTAAGTTATATGTATAGAAGCAAATTTAGAAATAATTAGTTCAAATTTAATAGGAAAAAATCACTACATCTCACTATAGTTGACTATGGGTGGTTTGTGTCCCTGCTCAGTACCCTGTTGATGGGTATCTTCAAGGACCTTCCTGCTCTTCTCTTATGCTTCTTTTTCTTTAAAATGGGCATTGAACAGACAGCCCTTTTAAACAGAAGACACCTTCAAACAGAGGACTACCTGCTCCAAACTAGGACATAGATGGGCAGACTTCAAGTTTTCAAGATCTAGTTTCCCGCCCCCTAGAACTCCAAGGCCCACCAGCTGCACTTGCGTGCCCAATATTGGCTGAGAAAGTGAGGTGGACATATAAATCCTCATCCCAGTAATTTGCTTTTAGTGGAGGAACTGAGCTCACAGCCCTTTCAGTCCAGAAACTGTGGCTGGTGCATAACTCAGTGACCAGCTTGTTAATAGGAGCTGAATGAGTTGACATATTACATCAATTCTGGCCTGGCTTCACTGGCTTGCAGAATGTTCCCGGATTGAAATTAAAGTGCCGGTTTAAAGCTATAAACCCCTGCACAGTTCAGGACTCCAATACTTTATGGAATGCCTCCTCCCATGTGATCCATATGAGCCTACCCAAAGCCTGAGGTCATTAGCAGTTTTTGGTAGAAGCTGAAAGACTGGTTGACAAGAAAGAGGAGAGTTCTTTTTCCATCAGTTTGTGAGACACTTTCCCCAGTGAGGAGACTCTGCTGTCTTTCACTATTTTCCTGGACATTTTTAGAGGATTAATTTTCATGGCAATCATGCTTATTATTATTTGTTAAATTTCTATACTGCCCTTCATGTTTACAATATAAAAAGACAAAAATACATAACATAGCAACACACAAAACAATAATCCTTCCTATCCATACACAGTTTCAAAGGCCATAGATTGTTTAATTAGCCAAAGCCCCGCTTATAGAGAAACATTTTCACATAGTGCCTAAAGATATGTAACAAAGATACCAGACAAGCTTCACTAGGGAGAGCATTCCATAAAAGGGGAGCCACCACAGAAAAGGCCTGTTCTCGTTTTGTCATCCTCTGGACCGCTCGTGGGAGGGGGGGGTCACATGAAGGATGGTCTCACACGATGGTCACAGGGTCTGGCTCAGTTCATATGTTGTTGAGGAGAGGTAGAGTTTTTTATTGTTGTTTTCAGAATAAGCACGTGACAAGTTTTCAAGTTTTAAAAACTTGTGTGCAACTCTTGTATTTAAAATGTAACACTTTTTAAATGTAAGTTCCCTTTAGACTTTCTTGAGTCAGGTGACTTAAAAATGAAAATGATGATGATGCCCTGAGCTCCTTAGAAGAATTACGGGATAAAAAAATTAATGAATAAATAAAATAATTCTGTTGCTTTCATCTTAAAATAAAGCTTCCCGTGGAGATCTAGCTGGGAGGGCCAGACATACTGTTTAGGAACTAGACTTTTAATTACTCATGATGCACATACATTATTCTAATACAGTATTATTTTTCTGCTTGCCACATTGATACTTTTTGCAGCATATTTCCAATTAGCTTTGATATCTTTTTTAAAGAGGCAGTATGCCAGAAGATGTTCGTTGTTCTTCCTGCAGAACAGAATGATTGAGTTTGAGATTCTGAGTAGTAAACTGTTTCAATTGCTTTATATTATATATTTCTCATACACCATTAAGATGACAGTGAATTCCCACAGCAACTTTCACAATTACATATATATGAAAATGTTATTGATTCACAGCAGTATATAGCTGGTTTTCCTGTTTCTGTTCCACATATAAATGACTTTCCAAGGAGAAGCCAATTCTGAATTTTAATCAGCTGTCAGAATACTGGTGATTATAAAGAATCAAATGAAATTCAGAGTGCAGTATTGTGCTGAAAGCAAGGTATGTGAAAATGAAATTAGCCATCTCTTCTTTTTCTTAGATTCTGCAAACATTGCAAACCATAAATGTTTCCCTTCTACAATTTTCGTTGATGCAGCTCAAATGCACATCTTTGCAGGCCCCCTAATATCTGCCAGTAATCTCAGTCAAACTAGATTTGATGAGGCAACTATGCAGATTTTATTCACATCTGTCCCATTTACATATAAAGGAGGGTAGGTGGCAGCTTTTTTTATTTACATTGTGTAGATCTAAAACCAATCCCCTCCCCTGACTTACCTTATTGCTCCAATTTCCTCAAGCAATTTTCTCCCAGCCCAGTTCACTTCTAGTATTGAAGTGATTCATCCAATGCAGCGCAGCAAAGTGAGGCACGTTCCATGTAGAACAGACACCCTCCTGTACACTGCATAAGGGAATAGGGCAGGCATATGAGTAAATATATGTGGCTGCCCCATCAAGTCTAGCTTGCCCCTATCTATGCACTAAATATGTTTACTTGGAAGTAAGTCCTATTTATTTCAATGGAGCTCACTTGAAAAGCAATCCAGCACAGCCAGTGGAGTTAAGTGGAGCAACACACCTATCACATCCAATTCTGGCCAGCGCAATGGAATATGGTGGTGGTGGTGGATTGTTTTGGAAGTGAGCTTAATAGTTGCAAATGAGCTTAATAATTAAAACTTAAGTGCAATTGATGAATGGAGTTCAGGAGGCTTGCTGGTGGATGGGGGAATTAATGAAACAGCTGATAGATGAGGTAAAATTCCAACATGGTAAAGCACAACACTATGGAAAAGCAGCTCTGTCCGTTCTTTGACAGGTTGAGATTCACATGTTTATTTTATTCTTCTTGATTTATTCTGAGTCAACCCTGTATGTCTGTACACATAAAAGTGCATTTTGTATGGAAAGTACATTATAAGGTTCAGCAAAAAATATTCTGTATTTTTATGCTCCAGAAGCGCAACTCACAAAAGATGCCTCTGTGACTGTGTAAAAATGGATTCTTGTCAAACAGAGTAACTACCCTAATAATGTGATGATACGGCTGGCTCTGCTGCCAGACTCCACTATGGCAAGAGCAACATAATTATATGAGAAGCAACAATTCCCTTATCTGTCATTAACATGTGTTGCTGCTAACTGTATTTCGGCATGGCTGAAGATGAAGCACAAAATTAAAATTTAAACCTAGTTCCTCCGCACATGGTTTTCACACTTTCTGGAGCTGCCAAAATAGCCTGGAAGATGGTAATATTTGTGGACCAATCAGTTATCACCAAGATATCGTGCCACCAATTTTTGTTTCATGGATGTTTCTTCATTTCAATAAAATTAATAATATGTAGTTCCTACATTTCTGTTATGTTTCTTTTGGGATTTTATTCAGAGCTCACTGCTACAGAATAGAATGTTAAAATGATGGTGCTATTTATTTAGTTTTCAAAAAAAGGTCATTACAGTTTTAACATTATTACCATAGAAATTTTGAAGCTTAACAAGAAATTTGGTTTCCTGGAATGCAAATGCTGTGGTTTCTATACCTGCCAAAAGTATGTCCAATCAGGTTAGTAAATAAGAACAATCAGAGTCAGAAGCTGTTTCGTTGGTTCATTAGCAGATTTATCAGCTCCAAGGTGACATTAATCTAGGCCCAATAAAGAAAATTGAATAAAGAATCCTGCTATTAAGATATACCTTGGAAGGTGCATAGTAAAGATCACATTATTTTATTCTAAATTAATTGAAGTGGAATAATTATTATCTGCATTCAAATTTATCAAGAAGAATTATAACTCCACACTTACATATACACTGAAATAGTGGGGAAGTCCTCCTTGTAAGCTTGTTCTTTATATATAGGAAAGTAGATCATGAGACAACAAACAAGAGATGGATTATCTTGTAGCATTTAAGGTTTTTCTTGTAAGAAAGAGTCACGAAATCCCACATTACGTAAGTTGCTTACATAAAACCAGATAATGCAATGATTGACCAAAGTGGATAAAATACCAGCATTCTTAGGAAATGTTCATGTCAATCTTCAAACCACACCCTTCAGATGACTTACACTGACTTTAACAAAACTTCTCTGCAGCCAGAATTCTGAGGACCATAGCAACTGACATACAAAAACTACAATGAAGGTAATTATAAACAACCTAATTTATTTTTAAAAATTACAAGATGGTGAAGATGTCTAGAGGAACGAGAAGAAAACATTACATATAGATAATGTAGGACCAAAAGAAGTGACTTTAACAATTATGGCCCAAATATAGTAAGTGTTGATCCATGTGAGGTTTCCACTGACACATTATCACCCCTGCAGAATTTTTATAATATCCACCAAATATATGTACTGTATCACAGAAGATGCAAATCATAAGGCTGCTCAAAAAGTGCCCAAGAACTCCAGGCTCAAAAATGGTGTGTGGCAAAATACAATTGGTACTTTCCCTCCCCTATGCCCTCATAAAGTAATGGTAATTTTAGGGATTTTTTTTAAGGTTCATGTGTGGTGGGGTTCACCATAGCTGGTGGCAGCAGTAGAAACAGTCCTTTTATTAAAACTCCCCCGTCCTACTTTATAAGCTGGCCAAATGCAGCACTGAAATAGCCACTGCCCCCAAAGTTGAAAAAACTTACATAAAATTCAAAAAAGTAACAATGGCATACAAACCCTTTTTTAAAAAAACATCATCCACCTAAAAAACAAAGCAAAAACTATCATGTTCCTTCAAATTCTCCTCTGAACAGGATGGTGGGTGGTGGAGCATTATCATAGCCCTAGAAACCTACTAATTTCAATGAGTATTTCTGAAGGGGGAAAAATACACAAGTATTTCTGCAACATGGTAACATCCTAGGTTTTTGAATATTAGAGTGGTGAGATAGAGGTTTCATTAAAAAACGATCAGCTAAAACAACAAAGAAGCCAGATTGCTTTCTAAGTCTTTTGAAGATCAAAGCTTTAAATATAATTTAGATGCAGTTTCATAAATAATGAATGTTCAAGTGACTGTGGCAGCATTCAGAAACTGTACATGATAATTATATTAATATTAAACATAAGCAAACACGTTTTAAAATAGCTGTTTTCATCGACTATATGACCCAAGAGGCAGTCAACCACAAGAAGCAGATATAACTAGGATTATATTAATCTTGCTTAGGTCACTTTGGTACAGGATTCATTGCGAGTCTTATTTGGCACTAAAATAAAAAGGCGAACGTTTCTCATATTAAGTAACGGATAATGTATAAATACTTCTCATGTCAGTATTTTCAATTTGCTGCTGAAATTCAACACATTATGGTAAGAAATGGACTCTTGGAATTTTGAAAGTGGTTCCTCAAATGAACATTGTATGACAGCTATGGCCACACAGTATGAAGGAAATGGAAAGTTAACTTTTCTCTCTCTCTCATTGGGTCATATGTGTGCATTGAGCAGAAGAACTGAAAGGGAAATCTATGCACATTCAGCTTCCACTCAACATGTGAAGTCTGTCTGAGAAGATCTCCCTCTGTCTCGCTCTTTTGTGGTGTTTCACCATATGGCAAAAACCTTTAGACACGTGCTTGTTTCATAAGTTTTTTAATACTCCAGCTGGGATGAGACCCTGCTCCCGTTCTTTAATGCATGAAAGACTGATTTATGAAGGGGGATATGTTGTGGCTTTGATGGTGTTTTAAAATTAACCAGGAACAAGCAACAGTATCAATAGCTACTAGCTATGCTGGTTAAAGAGAACCATGTTCAAAGGCAGTATAACAATGAATATCAGTTGCTGAGTGCAAACACTGGGAAGTATATTGCTTTCATAACCTGCTTGGGTGGCTTCCTTCATGCATCTGGCTGGCCTTTGTGATAAATGTTATGTACTGAAGATCTCACCCTGGGCCAGTAGGGGGATACTGTAGATAGTTTTCACTCAGGTCCACATATGCAAATAAGGGATTGAAAGTGACATTCAGTGATTGGATAGTTACAGAAAATGGTTACTGTTGCATTCTAGTGGAGCTCTATATAAGCAGGCTGGCTGAACCCTTCAGTTCAGTTCTGTTCTGGCCTGTGAATAAACAAGAGCTGTTTGAAGAATCGCTGTGTCGTCTGATATGTTCACCCACAACTTAACAATAAACAAGATGCTGGGCAAAATTAACCCTTGGTTTGAACTCTTGCGTTCTTATGAGTCCCTCCTTCTGAATATCCTCTGTTAGGTCTGTGCTATGCTTACACACTCCATTGTGAGCTGAAATTTACTTCATGCAGACCCATTTCTGCCTCAGAAAGGATATTTTGCAGTGAAGGGCAAGATTTAAAAATGCCAGATGAAGGAACAGGACTGTCCAGCAGCCTCATTCCGTCTCCCCGTCACTTCCAGCATGCAGATTACTATCTTCACGCACAGCAGCTACACTGGGTATAGAGCCTAATGGGGAGGTGCCTCCCCGATTGTCCTGCGTAAGGTCCAGAAAGTCCTTTGTTAAGAGATAAAATGCCTCTCTGTGATGCAGCACAAAAATGGAGGGAGAGGGTAGTGTGTAGAAAATGGTTTATTGACCCTGTGTGAGGGAAGGAATTTTGCACATGACATTGTTGTGAATTTAAAATAAATAAACAGAAGTTATTTATTGGCCCGACATATTTCAAGTCTCATGACTTTCCCTCCAGGGCAACTGGTTTAATCCATTCGGAGGATTGAAGACTGTCCTACTAACCCTGTGAATGGATTAAACCAGTTCTCCTGAAGTAGGACTGCAATATTTGATGCATGATTGACCAAAAAATAATACTTCAGTGCATGGTTGTGATCTTCTCTTTCTCAGATTTTGTGTTGATGCCTTACCTTCGCACCTTTCCCTATGACAGAGCATGTCAACACAGCAGTAGTTCATCCAGTGTAGCAGCAGTCTGTGTGTGTTGCAACCCTGCTGACTCTAGGAGGAGCTTTTCCGCCTTCTGTGAATGTAAGGCAGGAAGACAGCAAAATATACCTTTAGATTTTTGTTGACCGTAATCAAACCTTGGCAGCGTATGTTGAACTAAGGGGTTGTGTTAAGTGGCCAACAGCTACAAAAATATTTTTCTTTAATTATTTTTTGCATGTGTGTTCTAAGTTTGACACCATGCAGCTGATGCGTGGACCAGTATAAAGTGAACAAAAAACATGTAAAACATGCATTTGAGAAATGTGGGGAAAGGTCATGAATTTGGCCTTCTCCCCTTTTTCTTTGTCATTTTTTGGGGTGGAATATAAGGAAGGAAGGGGAATACAAATCAATATTTCACTTTGTAAGAAGTATATGTTAAAAGGTCAGTCAGGTTAATCGCCCTTTTCACAATAATGAGAAATTAATACATAAGTCATCCGTATTTTATCTACTAGGCATTCAGTAGTGTCATTGAGAGCCTCAAGCTGCAGGAATCTTTGGCAAAGCACTATTGATGCAGTCCTCTCTGCACAATGACTCTATCAATATATTTGCCTTTCCTACAATAATATGAGCGTTAAATGTGACATTTACCACTACTACAACAACAACTACTACTACTACTACTACTAATAATAATAATAATAATAATAATGTTTATACCCCACCCATCTGACTGGGTATTAACTTCCCTGAACAGGGCTGCTTCAGATGTTGACGCCAGACCTTCAAATGTCAAATTTTGGGGCCTAAAACCACCAACCACCTGCATTAAAATGGGATTGCAAATGCCTGTGAGACTGATGAGATGTGTCAAAATGCCATTCCTTTCAGAGACGATGTATGAGGGGAAAGATGGCTGCCACTATAGAACCATACAGCCGTTAAGGCTGAAATGCTATGCACAGTTAGCTGAGTTCCATCAAACCCAAGAGGACTTTTTCTGAGTGGATATACTAGAAAAGCTAACTGTTAAGTTACCCTTTTCTTAAATCACTTTCATCTAGTGGTTATTGGGATTCACACTGTGATCTTTCCTCTCTACAGATGCGGCCATCAAGCGTTGTGAATACCAGTGTTACTCCTACACTTGGAGGGACAGATAGCAGCACATTTCCTCTTCATGCTTGCATTTCAAGCAACCCTGGAAAATGAGCTCTGCACGCTCATTTCCCCAATTTCATGCTTTTCCCCATTCATCATGAGCAATTGAACACCAGGAAATTATATAATCCCATTGTTCTTGCTGGAGTTATGAAATTCCATCAGTCTGTTACTGATGGAGAAACAGTAAAAGCTGTATTTAATAAAATAATGAGTTCCAAGGAAATGTAACTATAAATATGAAGCTGCCTTATACTGAATCAGACCATTGATCCATCTAACCTAGTACATCTGCTCTTATTGGCAGTGGTTCTCCAAGGGCTCAGGCAGCAACCTTTCCCACTAAGAGCCTTGTCTTGCAGAAACAAAAGATGGCAGGAGCATCAACATCCAATTAATACTACAGCAGATCACAAGTATAGTAATATGGAGGTACAACAAAAACATAATAGTAAATCTCCAAAGTGGTAAGAGATTTTGGGGGGCTCCTGGTGCATAAGCTAGGTTTGGCTTCTTTGAAGGTTACTGGAGGTTGATGGGAATTTTGGTGATATAGGATACACACACACACACACACACACATCTATACTAGGGATATGCATTGGCCAAGTGTGAGAGTGCGGGTGAATAACCTGGCGAATTGGGGTGCTCCAGGGTTCTCTTCTGCATTCATGGGTTGAAATGTGATTAAGCATTTCCATACGTTGAAATGAATGGTTCTACTACCATTCAAATGGATTCCACTTGAGAATCTGTGATGTTTGATCCATGATGTTTTATTTACACATACAAGTCATCAGTTATCACTGCAGACATCAAGTAAGGAACATGCATGTGCAAGCCATTCCTTGGTCTCACCCTCCTACACTTCACACTCACCATATTCTAGAACTGGTGAGTTGACTCTCAGAATAGATATCAGACAGGGAAATATTGTTGGGGGTGGGGGAGAGGAAAGTTGTGGCTCAGCAATGGCATCACGTTTTTTTTAATCTAAATTGTTTGCATATGTTTCAGCATTCTGTGCCTAGGCTTTGCTATGGGAACAATTGAAATCATGGGTAGAATTCAACGTAGTCTGTCAGCAAACACATTTCTACTTGCCTGGCAGAACAATCTCCCAACTTCTCCTGCAGGGGAAGAGAAGGGAAAACGACCCATTGCACTAGTAGGACTCCTTTTCAGGCTTCTGCTAGGGTGAATCTGGTCATGAATTTTTGTTAGTTTTTTTAATATATCTGACCCAGTTCATGCATGTTTGATATCATTTGGCACTTTCATATGCAAACAGTATAGGCCAAAAATCCTGATAGTGCTGAACCACATCTCTCTCCACCCACCCCTATATTTCTGTGCTATCATGCAGTTTTTTGATGGGACATGGTTGTGTTGTCATTTCCACATCCCAGCTCCACTCCATTTCATTGGCTACTGGTTTTAGGGGATGAGGAAGTACTAATCCATTGTCGTACTCCTAGTCCTTGAGCTCCATATTTTCTATTGATAAGTAACATAGCATTTCACTAGTTTTCTTTTAAAATAATTTTCTTTTGTATGCTTCAAATCCTTTTCCCTCACATCTCCTTTCCATACATGTCAACAGCTGAACTGCGTAGGTTTTTTTATAGCAATGTTAATATAGGCCTTCTGATGTACCACAGTGCTATCAGATTCAATATGTTAGCTGTGACTTTCAGTCAGTTTCCAACTTTGCAGATCTTTTTCAAAGAAAAAGGTTCGAAGTTCAAGCAGTCATCAAGCATATGCTCCAGCAATTACCAGAATGACAACCCTGTCATACAAGAAAATGAGCGACAATAGTTGCTATGGGTTTCCTAGCTCACCTAATCGGATTTCTTCAGAGCCCATATAATTATTGTCATTAGGCTGAGCTTCAAATGGCATGACAGATTTATTTAAAAGCTAAAAATAATGTCCAACAGCAGATCATTCTATTATTTTCTTTCTTCCCCTTCAGAATACCTGTGCAGAGACACTCAGGCAACATCACTGTAAAATTGTTCAGAAATCAGTGTGATATTTTGGAAACAGGCTGGTTGACCTAATTCTGAGTTATAGCATGGAAAAGGAAGCTCACTAAGAGAGGATGTGAGTATCTGTCTCCTTTTTCCCCTATGTCCCTCCAGGAAGGAGATGAAGAGGTATGGTGAAGAGGTTTTCTTAAACAGATACACAAAGCGGAGGACTATAGTCAAACTACAGCTGGTAAATTTTCATCAGTGTGTGAAACTTAGCACCATCCAGCTACAAACCACCACTTTGTGCATCCTGGGGTAGAGTCTCTGAGCATTAAGGGGAGGGATCCTTTGTGTATCTAGATGCCAGAATCTGATGTTAAAATAAAGGAATTCCTTCAGGGAGTGAAAGGGAATTCTGTAGCCAAAGGAATGGGGCAGGGGACAAGAACTGCAAGTCACAGAATCATAAAATCGTAGAATTGTAGAGTTCAAAGGGACCAAAAGGACCTTCTAGTCCACGAGAGCCCGGCATTCATCTACAGAACTGTAAACAACTAAAGCTACAATCATATACATTTATTTGGGAGAAAGCTCCACTGAACTGAGTGGTACATATTTGCTCATAAAAATGCATAGGATCAGGCTGTGTGTCACAAGCAGCATTTGAAAATTCTTTACTGGGAAGGAAGAGAGAGAGCGAGAGAGAGAGAGTGCCAGTGAATACCATTGTCAGCAAATCCTAGGAGTCTGAAAGAGAGCAGGAGGGTCTCAAAGCAATGACAGGAGAGGGGATTCACATGAAAGATGTGTGTTTAAAAGGCCAATGGAGTAAACAGTAATGTTTTCATTTTATAAAAGAAATTTAGAATGCATTGCAATGCTGAAATTGACATGAATGCTTGCCTTATAGATAAGGCAATCGTTTTGTGCTACTAGAGGCAGAGGTACAGGTGGGTTGGTAATGTAGAAAGGCAAGGTTACATGCCTTATCATGGGATTTCATCATAGTCTAGTAACAGGACAGTATGGACCAGTATTCAGGAGAGGCGAGGGTCCCTTCTGCATTAGCTAAAGGAGTGTGTGGTGATATTTAAACTGGAAAATGAACCACTTGAGGGTGGCACTAATTAACTGAAACATGGTTATAATTAACTGAAGATTCCCACGTGATTATTAAAGCATTTTTTTGTGATTTTAGCCATAATTTTCTCTCTGTGTGTGTTTAAATCAGCATAGCAGGGATAGTATTATCACCAGTGACTACTGTTGTGCATGGGTCACTCATATTTAAACTCAGCATAGAACTTCTACTGCTTTCCATTGCCACTGCTCACAACCATTTCACCTCTGTGCTCATGCATGTACCTTCATGCACCTGACAAATTAAGACTAACAAGAATATGGTGACAAAAACCTCTATGGTTGTCTACCCTGGCCATGGCACACACTGGTCCCATTTCTGCCTTCCCCATAGAAATGGAATGTCTTAAGTCAGCCTATGTGTACCATTTCCTCAGTTTAGGCTCAGTCAGTCAACTGATTCTTCAAATATTTTTCTTGTATTTTACATGTAGGCCAACTCCAGACATGCAGAGGTGTGGCCTCACTGCACTGGATCAGTCAGTAAATATCATCTGAACTAGTCTACTGAGTTTGGAAGGAGAGTGCAGATGAGAGGCTTGTCACTTCTGAAGCATGGTCTGCTGTGGGTTGGGCCATAGGCTAAGGGCATTTCTAGGAATACTGTGTAACAGATAACTGGAGCTCTGAATCAGAGCACCAACCACTCCCTAACCACATGTTCAAGATATGATCAGAGGCAGATTTAGGGGAGCACAACTAATTTGGTAACGCTAGGATCGGAGCCCTGCAGGCGCCACAGGGGATGCCATGCCTATGATTTAGAAAGGAGTGCAAGAGGTGGTCGGCACCAACTTTGGCCGTCTCACAAGGGTGCCAATGAAATTTGAGACTCCAGGGTCTGATATGACACTGGCCACTGGTCTGCACAAAGTAGAATAATAAACATAGCTAAGAAACTGGCAGCCAAGCTTTGGATGGTGGCCTCCATATAATACTAGCAAAAAAGAAGAGGTGTGAGTGGTATTCAGCTACCATACCCTGCCAATAAAATGATTTCCACTTCTGCAATGGGGCCTTCCCCACCTTCTCACCCAGCATGCACCCTGCACCCTCCTCAAATCAGCTCTAAAGAACAGGGAGAGGGAGAGGAGACAGGGAATGAGAGACTCAGCATTACAATGTATTACACCCAAAGGTTTGGGGAACTTGTTCAACTGCAACCTTCCCCTCCCTCAAATCAACCTTTACTCAGGTGCAACAATTTAAGAAGCTGGAATTTTTTAAAAGGAAAACAGATTATGATTATAAGATTTAAATGAGAAAATGTAATGTTACATCTCTCTCTGTGTGTGTGTGTGTGTGTGTGTGTGTGTGTGCGTACGTACATATGTATATGTGTCCAATTTAAAAAGAGTACAGAAAAAAGCCCAGAAAAATAATACAGGCAGTTCTACTTTTGGAGTCAGTGTGTACAGACTGATTTCATGGTTAGTTCACTGCATATTCTGGGCACAGTACTTGTCTGGTCAATGCCTATGCAGCGGTAGAAGAGATAATACCTGCACCTTGTGGTGACACAGCATAAGGAGGAATCACACTTGCTTTTCAATGGGAACCTTCCTATGCCATCTGAAGAAACCTTGAATTGGTTTTGTTTATTTCCATTCAGTGACTGTCTCAGACTATTAGAGAAAAAACATCTAAAAAATTCAGAAGCTGCTCTTTGAATTTTGATCTCCTGTTTACAGTACTCATATTTAAATGGGAATATAGTTCATTGGTACAACCTCTTTCTTACAAAATATCAAAAGATGTTATAAAAAGGGAAAAGGGAAATAAAAAATAGCCATTGTGTTAGTATGATTATTTTGAACTGCACCGAAGCGTTGCTTGCTTTCAATGCAAAATGCACTGTAGTCTCAAATTCAAGGCTGTCAGCACTTCAGAATTAAGTAACAATGTTTACAGTTAGCATAAGCAGAAACCACAGCTCTTTCTATTTCAAACACAGTCCTCATTGCATTTTGTAGATCTATATAGGAAATTTATAAAGCTTTGATGATAATATGTGCTGTCAGTCCATTAAGTTGATTTTTATGGCAGGAACACAACCGGCGTCCGTTTGTATGAAGCTTGAAGACTACTTCAGAGCTCCAAGAATGCCATTTGATACCTGCCCTCTTTTATGGCTGACCTTGAGGGGAGTTCAGTTTTGTAATTTATGGCAATACCATCTAGGAATACCCATTTGCAAGATTCACTGTCATTTAGCGCTAAACGATTGTTCCTGACTCCAAAGACAATCTGAGTTCCTGACAGGACAATCCCATGAAAAATATTGCCTGACCGCCCAGGTGTCCTTTCCAATTATCTGGAGTAGAAATTAATACTTTTAAAAGCTGCTAGTTTTTGAAAGGTTATTACAATTTATTCCAATGCTTTCTTTTGCGCATTATGATGAATTGGTTTATTAGGCTGCTATTTTCCATGTCAGCTTTTTAAGAGATAGAGCTGTAATGTTGAAGCATTAGAGAGAATGGCACATTTATCGTCTTACAATTGGGTAATATATACTTTTTTTTAGAAAAGTGAACTCTATTTTTAATACTGTAACACGTAATTTTATATTTATGAATCCTCCAACACCATTGTCAAACATTATTTATTTCTATATACTAAAGACCTAAGAACTTTCAAATGTTGACAATAACTTGGATAGGGGAATGGTGACATCATTGGTGTAAGTGGTGCCTTAAGACCATGTTCCTTCCGAGCCTGGGACTTTTTAGCTAAGCAATGAGTTAGTAGCTACCGCTTGCTAAAAATGTTGAGTCTCGCAGATGGGATATGCAATGTGGAAAAAGTGGACAGAGACCAGTTTTTCTTCCTCTCTCATAATGTTAGATACCAGGGCCATCCAATGAAACTGAATGTTAGAACATTCAGGACCCAGAAAGGCTACATTTGCACATAACACTAAGCCAAACCACAGTTTAGTGCAAATGCATGAAAGTGTGTGCTCCTGGGAAATCACAGCCAATTTGGTCCTCCTTTGTCCTTCGAGTTCAGTGTAACATGGCACCCATGCCAAGGTTTCACTTAGTGTGATACTCAAATGCAGCCTCACTGTTAAACTCCTATTTCCTTAACCACGACCTATAGCCAAGGTTTCTTTATGTGGTCCTTGTAAGCCTTACTGTTACTTGTGCACCTAGACAAACAGAGCATAGTTACCACTCTTACCAGGTGTAGCAATGGTCAACAATGTGGATGGTTTTAAAATGGCATTATACCACTATATGGAGGTTAAGACTATCAATGGCTACTAGCCATGTTGGCTATATTACCTCTAGTGTCAGAGTATCTGTTGCTGAGGCTGCCTGTTAAAACCAGCAGCTAGGAGCACAAGTGAGGAGAATGCTGTTTTGCTGACATTCTGCTTGTGGGCTTCACACAGGCATCTGGTTATCTACTGTGAGAAAAGAATGCTGGATGAGATTATCCTTTGGTCTGATCCAGCAGGGCTCTTGTTATGTTCTTAAATTCTGAATTGTGTTTTCAACATTAATTTAGAACCTGGAACATTGCCAGAGTAAACAAAATATTTGTCTGTCCATTTTTAATTTAAGGTCAAGGGTGGAAATTTTTTCTTGAGACGTTTGTTTTATTTCAATGGACTGCTTGAGTCTTAGATGCATAATCATTTTAATGTTAGTAATAGAATTTTCCTCACTGTTTATGCTGAAAGAAACACAGACTGCAGTTAATCTGTATGTTCAGTCCTACTATAAGCAATAGTACCTAAAGGGTCAGAAATAATTGAAGTTCCAGCCTAGAACCTGATATGCATTCCCTAACCTTTGTTTCCATTGATACTTGGTAAAACAGGGATTATGCAGAAGAACAGGAATCAATAAGTGGTTCCTGAAGTGTAAGTAGGTTCAGGCATGACCCAAGACTGAGATTCGGCTCAAAAAAAGATTTATTGGAACATCACGAAGAACAAGAATGACAAACAGGGACACTTGGCCCAGTATAAATACCTTAAGCCAGCCCAGGCAAAACACACACACCGCCTGTGAAAGTTTGCAATTTGTGAATCACAACATTGGCCCTCAGCAGGGATTGGCTGTCTTCTAGCTAATAACAATGTCATTGGAGGGTTTTAGGATCCTCTCTATCTTTTGTTATGCAGATGAAGCTCCTGAGCTCCAGGAGGCCTGAAGGCCTTGGCCTGCATTGCTTCGGCCTAAAACACCTGCATACATAACAGTTCCAACACCCAAAAATAACTGTGCGCTCAAGGGCATAGAGAATCTTCAGTATAATTGATATTAATACTAGGTTTGTGGACATGTCAGTCCTCCATCAATATTATTATGTGCTTTCTGGAGCAGATCAGTCATTCAGATACAAGCTCTGTTGTTGCATAGGGACACCTTAGACAGCCTCCGCTGCCCAGCAGTCTCCTACATTGTTTTTTAATTAGAACAATTATTACGAAAGTTAGTATTTGGTATTATTTCAGAAAGACAGCTTCCTGTGGGGAAATGGTATCTATTACAAAAAGTTGCAGGTTAATGCTAGTGAGGCCCCGATGTTATTTTTCAAAGAGGCACAAAGAGAAGTAAGACTTTGGAATGAAGCCCAGAATATTAAACATGCATATTTCTTTCTATTATTTCTTAATATCCTTTCCTTGAGCAAAAATGCTGTAGTTGTTTCTAATTTAACTCACTAATGGCAAGTTCACAGACCCGAATGGGGGGGTCTACATGCTTGGGACACTTTAGCATGGGCAAGGCTTGCCAGTTCTTAGTCAGTGGCCAGCAGCCAGCTTTATGCATCTTCTATCACACAATGCCATCATCACATAAGCACTTAAAAAGCACTTCTCCTGTAGCTACCACATTACAAATGTGTTATCTGAATATATGACAAATAACTTAGTTTTCTCCCAAGGCTAGCTCTACTCCAGCACAACTGATTGGATCCTATAGTAGTAGATAAAACAAAAATTCTGGTTTTCAGTAGATCTATTTATTCTTTGTTGTTGTTTAAAAGCATTGTTCATGTTCCTGTGGGGGGAGGAAAAATGGGGGGGAATAAGGATATGTTTTTGGAAAATATGTTTTGTTATAACTTTGAATATTTTTTTTTTTAAAAAAGCATTGTTCATGTTCCAATACCTCAATATTTTAAGCACCTGATGCAGAAAGAGTAAATTTGTTCATTCATTTTATATGCATGCTGCTTTTCCACACACACAAAAAATCATGCTCAAAAGCGGCTTACAAAAAAACCCGGGATGCATTTCAAACAAACTACAGAAACAATTTCAATGTAACACATCAAAAAATGACATAGTAATGATTTCATAATAACAAAGCAAAACAATAGCAAATATAGTAACATAGAAAAATACATTTTAATACTATAAATATAAGATTGCTTAAACAACAAGCAGGCTCCAATATCAAAAGTAACAAGGGAGTTTCACAGTTTCACCTTAGTCCTAGAAACAGCCTTCCCATAATGCTCCTCACCCATCTCATAATGTTGCCTTATACAAGCTCCTTCAAACGTGCTTCCTTTGATGGACTATATTAGGCATATATGGAACATTCCTCAGAGTAATGTAATTGATTAATGGTTGGGGTTGCTAGCGTATTTTTTTTTAATCAAGCACAAAAAATTATTTATTTATTTTGCAAGATTTATATTTAAATGATTTCTATTTAAGAACAACTCTTTGACTCTTCCAAAATAGTTGAAATCAGCGGTAAGGTGAAAACAAGATTGCAGTACGGTACATGTCAACATTATGCGACACCTGTAACACTGCTGGTTTCACAGATTGAAGTGGATGCGTGGGTATATATGGGGTAAGGTGACCTTGCAAGACTTTTTATGGAATATGAGCTAAATATTTTCTACCACTATCTTAAAAATTCAGAAGGAAAATCATTATTGAGAATTCAGGTAGGTAGCCATGTTGGCCTGACGCAGTCAAAATAAATAAAAAAATTAAAAAATTGTCCAGTAGCAAATTAGTTGGTCTCTAAGGTGCTACTGGACAGTATTGATAAACTGGGGTATTTACTCTGATTAGGGTAAAAGGTAAAGGTAAAGGACCCCTGACAGTTAAGTCCAGTCGCGAACAACTCTGGGGTTGCGGCGCTCATCTCGCTTTGCTAGCCGAGGGAGCCGACGTTTGTCCGCAAACAGTTTTTCCAGGTCATGTGGCCAGCATGACGAAGCCGCTTCTGGTGAAACCAGAGTGGCGCACGGAAACGCCATTTACCTTCCCACCGGAGTGGTACCTATTTATCTACTTGCACTTTTTATGTGCTTTTGAACTGCTAGGTTGGCAGGAGCTGGGACCAAGCAACGGGAGCTATCATATTCAGAACAGTATTGATAACTGTACCCAGTTTGGAAAAATGCTTGAAATTATAGCAGTCAGTAGCTTATTTCTTTAATGACACTGAGCAAATCTACGAAAGTCAGCATTGGTGGTCAATGATTTTTCATTACCTGCTGCTTACACAGTAACCAAAGCTGTGTAGTTGAATAGTACCACTGCAAGAGTGTTCAAGTAAATGTGGTCTTCTGCCCTTCTGCTGAAGATTCCTTGTGTATATTGTTACTGTTCTGTAGAAAGGTACAGTACAGATCAACATGGAGTCTTTCAGATTAATGCTTGTGCATTGCTGAAAAGTGCATTAAATAAATTACTGTATTGCAAAGAGAGTTACTGTAAGGTCTATTAACTACTTATTTAAAGACTTGGCAACAGTACACAACAATAAATAATTCAAGTAGCACCTCTAATCTTGTTTTCTTTCTTCTTAATTGGTTTTACAGCATTGTTTTGACATTTACCCTTGAATTAAAAAAAAAAAAACTTAAAGAGGAAGAAAATGCATGCCTTGCATTACTCCATTTGCCAAGCAAGTACTTGTGTATAGATGCTTCACAGTGCAAGAATTACAATCTGACTTCACGGCTGTCATTGGTGAAGAATGAAATAGAGTTATGAGGATTTACAGCTTTGCATCATATATGGAGACCAGCATGCATATATTAAAAACTACTTTAACGGATATGTTAAAATACATAATCTCCAAATTCGGGTAAATAAACTCTAACAGCAACATAAATTTATGATGATTGCGATAATGATAATGATGATGATGATGATAATAATAATAATTATAATAATAATGCTATTTTCATATGAATTAAAAAGAGGAAGAAGATATAATTCACCCTGAGTGTCATAGGTGGCCTTTAAATTCATCAGAATAAAGCAGACCTCTTTAGCCTTTAGTTCTAAGTCACTTTAGGTCACAAAAATACCCTCTCTTTTGTAGTAATGGCTTTGACAGCTAACACAGCAGCACAAAAATGTATGGAGTTTAAAAAGAGCTATAGATTTATTTATTTATTAAGGTTTGTGTGTATCCTTTCTGAAGAATCCAGACTCATTTGAAGACTTGGGATATATATATATATATATATATATATATATATATATATATATAATGCCAGGGATTTATATAAATGTAATAATAATTTATTCTGAGCTGCCCAGCAGTGCCTTGCAGTTTCCTGTGGGAAACTGGTATCTGTTACAAAAAATAAGTTGCAGGTTAATGCCAATGAGGCCTTGCTGTTATTTTTCAAAGTCCAAGGAGAAGTAAGGCTTTGGAATGAATCCCAGAAGATTAAATATGCATATAACAACATTAATCCCTGCTACAGTTGCTGCTAATCAATATCAGGGTGCAATCCTATACCAGTTACAGTATCTATTGGCTCAGCTCTTGACCACTGGCACCGCCCCTGAATAGTGGGCCAAGATGGTACTTCCAGGGATTCTAGAGCTCTGTCTGTACTTTTTACACCACTTTTTATATTCTCCATACTGTGTAATTTCCTTCTTTCTTGGTTGAGCAATGCATTAGATATGGTGGTAATTTCTACTAGTGCAGCAGCAGTGTTATCTATAGGAATATGCTACCATTTCACTTTCTATTTCATGTAGCGCAAATCCCACCTGAACTCAGGTAAGTGTACAGAGGACTGCAGACACACACACACACACACACACACACACACACACACAGTATATAAAGTATATATTTACTTCATGCAAAGTAAAGTTCAAACTGAAAAGTGGTAAAAGCACACACAGCCTACCACAAGGTGGTCATTTTTATTTATTCATTCCATTACTTATATTCTATCATATTAAATTTGCAGTAATCTGCCAGTGTGACACCCAGCATTTGCTTAGAAACAAGTCTCCCTTTAAGAAAGATAATTGTTTTTATTTATCAGGAGAAATAAAATGTTATTTTATATTTATTTTTAAAAAACCATTGTTTTATACTTCTCATTAAAACATAGTATATTGTTTGGCAAATATAAAAAGATTTTCACTGAGGGTATCTGCAGCCGCAGTCCTTTTCATGGACTGTGTCTAAGTGTGAGTGCTGCCAAAAGAAGGGCAACTACTGGTGAGATAATCTCATTAAATTAATTATCCTGCTGGCATGTTTGTTTTTGCTGGGTTTAGACAGCATGTTGTGAAACACTCGGATGTATTAGTACCCTAAAGAGGAAAACAATCAAATAGTATTGATCTCTTCTCACCCTTGCTGGCCAAACTCCTTCTTTAGGAGGAACGAAATATTGCAAGAAGATATCTGACACATCTAGGAAGAAGGCGTATCATATTATATCACATTGTACAAGTATATCACGGTGGATGTGTCTATTATGTAAAACTAAAATAGAGACATCCATCTGACTTTGAAACTTGCATTCTCAAGTTATGTAACCAGAGCAACTACCTCTTCCCAGATAATAGGAGCCACTATTTTATGCATCATGCATTCAAACCCTTGAATCATAAAAGCTTCAGATTTCAATTCAGTTTGAAAAGTAAAAAAACCAAAACCCCTGTTATTTAAAAGTAACATTTTTTTTATTATTTCCATTCTCTGAAATTATTCATCAAGCAGGGTGTTACCCAAAGCAGGAGCTAAATTTCTGCCACATTTTTGTGACTTTTTGGTTAGCCCTAATAACTAACTAACTTTCACCTTTCAGTGGTTAGTTAAATGTGCCTGATACCTGCTTTAAATGTGAATTGAAAGTTTGAGTTTATTGTATTGTATAGTTTTATACCTTAGAAAACAACATCAACTAACTAGAGTGTATTCTTCTTATTTGCCAAATAAATGTTCAAAGAAAGTTTGTATTTTCTTTTAGAGAACCGGAGCTTTACTTGGATTACACATTACCTAGTGGCAATGTAATAATAATAATAATAATAATAATAATAATAATAATAATAATAATAGCTTTTTCTGAATGCTCCTTCTGAAGCGTCGAACAGGAATATCCAAAAAGAAACTAGCATAGTTTTCTGGATTAAAATAGTGGCATATTTTACATGCCTTTGGGAATATTTGAGTATTGGAGGGGTGCCATTTTTGGTTCTCCTGAAAGGAAACATGTGATTAAGCTGTCAGCTATTTGAGATTACTACAAATATTTTCTTTCGTAATGAATTTTGTGACTTGGGGTGGGGGGAGTTTCTTGAGTTTCTCTGGCTCTCTCACTGTGATGACAGTTAAGGTAAATAGTACTTTCACAACAGATAGAAAACTGGATTTATTTATTTTCACAAGTAGAACTGTAGATTTGAAAGGGACCACCCCCTGCAATGCAGGAATCTTTTGGCCAATGCAGGGCTTGAACCCATGACCCGGAGATTAAGAGTCTCACGCTCTATGGAATGAGCTGTCCCAGCTGGGGCTAAACACACCCTGGTTACTAGACAAGTCTTTAAAAAGTATATATCTCCCGCAAATTATATTTGGATCTGCATGAATTTGTGTGATAAAACAGGGGTGGGAAACCTCGAGCAGGAGGCTAAACAAAGTCCTCCAGGTACTTCTCTCCAGTATCTTGAGGTCCAGGCAGTGGCGAAGCCGCATGCTCCGGCACTGGGGGCAGAGAGCAGGCGAGGGCGTGGCTGGCGCTCATCCTGGGGGACGGGAAGCGTGGCTCGTCGCACACGGGGGTGTAGCGTGCATCCCGGGGGCATGGTGTGCCACCTGTGGGGGTGTGGTGTGCGTCTGGGGGTATGGCATGTGTTCTGTGGGCGTGGCGCCCAGCATGGTGGAGGGATGCGCAGCGTGTGGGGGCAGCCGCAATGGTACCCCCTTCCCCAATGTTGCCAGGGGTGATTCCCCCCCCCCCCCCGTTCCTCTGCCAGCGGGTCCTGAGCTTTCCCCCAGACAGGTCTGCTCACCAGCCCAGTTCTGCACCTTCACTGAGTCATTCAGTGTATCACTGAACTATGATAATGCCTCTTGCTTGCCTGGCTAGAGGATGGAGAAATGTGTTTATGAATATATATGGAAACGCTTGACTTTTGCAAGGCTGGCATGTAGCCTATTGGACAAATGTCAGAGGCACATCTGTAGCTCTACTCACTTCTGCCTCTGGCACTGTCTTATCACCCTTAGAAGGTTGTCCAAATGGGAATGTGGTCCTTGGACTAAAGGAAATTTGCTGCCCCTGGTATCAAAGGCAAATAAAAGACAACAATTACAAACCGGTAATTTAGGATAGCGTGCATGTAACTACTGTATTTTTCAGCCTATAGGACACAATTTTCCCCCTCCAAAAATGAAGGGGAAATGTGTTTGCGTCCTATGGGGCGAATGCAGGCTTTCGCTGAAGCCTGGAGAGCGAGAGGGGTTGGTGCGCACCGACCCCTCTCGCTCTCCAGGCTTCAGGAAACTGCCCGCAAGCCGTGGGAGAGCTGCGCAACTTTGTGCAGCTCTCTCACGGCTTGCGGAGAGCTGCCTGCACCCCGAAGCCCATCGCCAGCCCCACAAGCTCGGGGGACAGCGGGGAGGCGGAGCGCTGCCATCCCGCTATTCCCCGACCTGCTTTGGAGGCTGGCGGTGGGGAGAAGCGCACTTCTCCCCATCGCCAGCCCCACAAGCTCGGGGGACAGCGAGGAGACGGAGCGCCACCATCCCGCTATTCCCCGACCTGCTTTGGAGGGCCTCTATCCTGAAGCCCGGGCGCGCTGAGCAGTCGCGCCCGGGCTTCGGGTAGCTCTCCGCAAGCTGTGGGAGGGCTCCCATGGCTTGCAGAGAGCAGCCTGTTCTGGGGGCTGGGGTCAGGGGAAGCTCAGGCTTCCCCCGCCCCAGCCCCGCGCCTGGGGGGGGGATTTTTTTTTCTTTATTTCCCCCCCAAAAAACTAGGTGCACCCTATGAGCCAGTGCGCCCTATGGGGCGAAAAATATGGTATTTGGTAAGCCAGTTGTCACTGTCTTACCATTAGATTCCTGGGATTTCTTATCAGGTGTGAAGCTGAAGTATGGTAATTTTTTATTCACTGTTTGGCAGATAAATACAAATGGCCAGCTTTACTATATGCAAAGTAAGCACATATGCTTCCTCCCAATCAAGAGTTTTGTATCACTTAAAAGCTTGTGTACTTCACCTTGAAGCAACATTTAGGCTTTAATCAGACTGAAATTGATTAGTATATAGTTTGGGGATATATAACTAATCACTGAAATGAAGTGAGAAAACACCAGAGTTCAAAAAGGAGAGGAGAAGCAAAGAGATAAAAATGAGCTGATGTATTGACAGAGCACAGCTGTGAAGCTGTTCAGATGGAAGCAGACTATCAACTTACATACCAGTTTAATAGGAGCTAATTAAAGCAATTATTGCATCATCCCTAATGCTACCTCAATCAATTAGGAACTCTACCATTTCCACTTCTTCAGTTGAGCTGGATTCTAGAAATGTATTATTTCACTAGCAAAGTAGAAAAAAGAAAAAGCTTGCTTGTTGAGTCAAATTTACTTTTCTGACTTTATGGGGAAACAAGTCCACCCAAAACTATCTTTCTTTTTAGATATAAAGTGCACACCCTTTGAAATAATATTGGGCTATTCTATATCAAGAGGTCTCCTATGGCCATTACTTAGCATTACTTAGCATTAGGATGTGGGTGGTGCTGTGGTCTAAACCACTGAGCTTCTTGGGCTTGCCGATCAAAAGGTCAGTGGTGAGCTCCCGTTGCTCTTTCCCAGCTCCTGCTAGCAGTTCAAAAGCACGCCAGTGCAAGTAGATAAATAGGTACCGCTGTGGTGGGAAGGTAAACGGTGTTTCCATGCGCTCTGGTTTCCATCATGGTGTTCTGTTGTGCCAGAAGTGGTTTAGTCATGCTGGTCACATGATCTGGAAAGCTGTCTGCAGACAAACACTGGCTCCCTCGGCCTGAAAACGAGATGAGTGCCACACACCATAGTCGCCTTTGACTGGACTTAACTGTCCAGGGGTCCTTTACCTTTTTACCTTTTACTTAGCATTAAATAAATAACTAAAAATCAAAGGCATGCACATGGTTCTGAATTTGGTTTCATTAGTGAAATTGATGATTGCCCAAAGCAATCATGGTAGCAAATCTTCATACTGCTAAATCCCTACACATGGGATCACCATATTGTTCCATGTTTCCAAATCATTACTAAAGCCTAAAAGAAATCCAGAATTCCAGATTCCAAAAATGAAAGGTATTCACGGTTTTCTTGTAGGTATTTTAAGGTGGGTATTTTAAGGTGTATTGTGCACCCAACTTGAAATTTCACACCAACCCCATTTTTGCTACCTAATCTAGACCTATGATCTTACGTTAAATACATCAATATACAAGTTACACACACACAAATAAATTAAATATGTGAACCTACATTAAAACATTTCATATAACTTTTTCTTTAAATATTCAATCAATAAGCTTATTCCCACCCACACTCTTAATCTAATTCATTAAATACTTCTTTAAAGACATATTCTTTGGATCATTGCTAATTATTAGATCCAATACAAAAACAAGAAATGGGGCAAATACAAAATGGTGAAAAACCATATTTAGAGATTAGATAACAATCCCAATATACCGTATTTCGAGCAAATGCTCTTCCTGAGAGAAGTACTGAAATGTGTTTTAGTTTAGTTTCCCGGTTAAGTTCATTTCTCTGGCCTCGTGACAATTATAATAATAATAATAATAATTTATTATTTATACCCCGCCCATCTGGCTGAGTTTCCCCAGCGACTCTGGGCGGTTCCCAATCAGTGTTAAAACAGTACAGCGTTACATATTAAAAACTTCCCTGAACAGGGCTGCCTTAAGATGTCTTCTGAATATCAGGTAATTATTTATCTCTTTGACATCTAATGGGAGGGCGTTCCACAGGGCGGGCGCCACTACCGAGAAGGCCCTCTGTCTGGTTCCCTGTAGCCTCACTTCTCGCAATGAGGGAACCGCCAGAAGGCCCTCGGCGCTGGATCTCAGTGTCCGGGCTGAATGATGGGGGTGGAGACGCTCCTTCAGGTATACAGGACCGAGGCCGTTTAGGGCTTTAAAGGTCAGCACCAACACTTTGAATCGTGCTCGGAAACGTACTGGGAGCCAATGCAGGTCTCTCAGAACCGGTGTTATATGGTCCCGGCGGCCACTCCCAGTCACCAGTCTAGCTGCCGCATTCTGGATTAATTGCAGTTTCCGGGTCACCTTCAAAGGTAGCCCCACGTAGAGCGCGTTGCAGTAGTCCAAGCGTGAGATAACCAGAGCATGCACCACTCTGGCGAGACAGTTCGCGGGTAGGTAGGGTCTTAGCCTGCGTACCAGGTGGAGCTGGTAGACAGCTGCCCTGGACACAGAGTTAACCTGCGCCTCCATGGACAGCTGTGAGTCCAAAATGACTCCCAGGCTACGCACCTGGTCCTTTAGGGGCACAGTTACCCCATTCAAGACCAGGGAATCCCCCACACCAACCCGCTCCCTGTCCCCCAAAAACAGTACTTCTGTCTTGTCAGGATTCAACCTCAGTCTGTTAGCCGCCATCCATCCTCCAACCGCCTCCAGGCACTCACACAGGGCCTTCACCGCCTTCACTGGTTCTGATTTAAAGGAGAGGTAGAGCTGGGTGTCATCCGCATACTGATGAACACCCAGCCCAAACCTCCTGATGATCTCTCCCAGCGGCTGCATGTAAATGTTGAAAAGCATGGGGGAGAGGACAGAACCCTGAGGCACCCCACAAGTGAGAGCCCAGGGGTCTGAACACTCATCCCCCACCACCACTTTCTGGACACGGCCCAGGAGGAAGGAGCGGAACCACTGTATGACAGTGCCCCCAGCTCCCAACCCCTCTAGACGGTCCAGAAGGATGTTATGGTCGATGGTGTCAAAGGCCGCTGAGAGATCCAGCAGAACTAGGAAACAGCTCTCACCTTTGTCCCTAGCCCGCCGGAGATCATCAACCAGTGCGACCAAGGCAGTTTCAGTCCCATGGTGAGACCTGAATCCCGATTGGAAGGGATCCAAATGGTCCGTTTCCTCCAGGCGTGCTTGGAGTTGTTCAGCAACCACCCGCTCAATCACCTTGCCCAAGAATTAGGTCTGCCACTTTGATGGGAGCAGGGAATCTTTAATTCCCTTGTGCAAAATGATCTGGAAACAGTTCAGTATTTTAAAAGATAACTTTTGAAACTACAGGACTGGCGTTCATGTATAAAACAACCATTCCTAACCTTTCAAACAAGTAATTAGCAAGCTTACCAGCAACAAAATAGTTTCTACTACATCTCTCTGCCTTGATGAAAACAACTGCTAGTTAGAAGGTATTTAACTTTTAATGGAGGGTCACAGGCTATTTCCAGTTGCATCCTTCTGCTGGCAGTGGGCTCCCTGATCCAGCAGAGATTTCCATGACTGAAAAATGGAGTGGGAGAGATTTTTTGCTGATTTCCCCTTTCCCCTACAGACCTCTGTGCCCCTTTCCTGATCTACTCTATATGGTTTGGGGACACTTTGGAGCATCATATGAGGTGATGCGGATGAAGGGAGGGGATGCAGGAGTAAGACAGGTTCCTCCACCCCATTTCCATTCACTGAAGCATCCACTGGATCAAAGAGCCTTCCAACAGTGGAGGGACACAACTGGATATAATCCTGTGTTTCAATGGTACAATGTAGGGCTTGGAGATTATTATTTTTATGTTACAAACAGTAAAATACATTTTTCACTATGGGAACACCTTCTTCTTCTTCTTCTTCTTCTTCTTCTTCTTCTTCTTCTTCTTCTTCTTCTTCTTCTTCTTCTTCATGTACTGTATCCAGTGCCGGATTTACGTATAAGCTATAGCTTAGGGCCCCACTCTCTTGGGGGCCCCCCAAAAAATTAAAGGAGAAAAAAACCACTGGGTGTACATTTCCAAAATATAAGGTAAAAAACAAATAAAATACATATTTTGTTATGTGCAAATGGCTTTAGATACCTACTAAATTACCATACAGCATAGTGGTGGCCAAACTTGGCCCTCCAGCTTTTTTGGGACTACAATTCCCATCATCCCTGGCTACTGGTCCTGTTAGCTAGGGATGATGGGTGTTGTAGTCCAAAAACAGCTGGAGGGCCAAGTTTGGCCACCACTGATATAGAATATATTCAACACACAAAACAGCAACCATTTGTTGTTGACAAAGGACAGCTGGACTTATAAAAGGCCCCATTACCTTCTGTAGCTTAGGGCCTCATCAAACCTAAATCCGGCCCTGACTGTATCTGAACATTTTCTGAAACACGTTTCTGCTAATTTTCTGGTGTGATAGAAAGAAGGTTAACTATGGTGATGCCTAGCTTCTGTGGTCATTGTTATAGTCTATATGTGGTTGGTATCAGGTAGCATGCATGTACAAAATAATACTTAAAAATAAAAGGGTATAATTTAGGTTTGCCATATGTCTGGATCTTCCAGGGCATATCTGGAATACTGCAGTTGGCAGTATGGAAATTGGGGGAAATGACTGGGAAAATCTGGACGTATGACAGCCCATGCTGGCAGTGCCATTTTCCCATAAAGATAGCTCAATAACAGCATTACTTTTTGTGATTTTGCCCAAAAAGCTCAGCAACTTTTCTGTTTGAAAATGACAACCCTAGTATAATGATTATATAATGTATTTTCCTTTTGTGCCATTTGAGACACCGAAAGCACAAATGTAGGATCAACTTTACTGAATCTTGGGGCTCCATAGTTATGCACTTGGCAGAAAGTGAGGTTTTTTTAATTTTATTATAGTGCCTCTTTATGGCAAAGTATTAAAAATACTTTGGAAAAGACCCTGATGCTGGGAAAGATTGAGGGCACTAGGAGATGGGGAAGACAGAGAATGAGATGGTTGGCCAGTGTTCTCAAAGCTACCAACATGAGTTTGACCAAACTGCGGGAGGCAGTGGAAGACAGGAAGGAGTGCCTGGCGTGCTCTGGTCCACGGGGTCATGAAGAGTCGGATACGACTAAACGACTAAACAACAAACAACAATTTTTAAAAAAATAGGTTTGGAAACAGTGAGTCAGAGAGAATATGTATGTCTGTGATTAAAAGGAAATGCTAGAATTTTGAAATATATTAAGTAATTTCACAAAGCAAAAGTCTGGTGTCTTACTTGGCATAAAAGACATTTTGAAACTGAAAGCAACATACATTACTTAAAGTTTTCCTGAGGCCATTTTTTTTGTTGGTTACAGGATTCCCCCCCCCCCAATTTACTGATTAAGGGGGTCGAAACTTCAATAAGAAAATATATTGAATTAAGTGTAAAAGCTGAAAGAATCGGTATGGAAAATTCAAAGGCAAATATGCTTTGCTTGCAATGTAGTTGTTATTTTTAATATAAATAAATAATGGAATGTGCTGATGTTGTAAAGACAGATTCTTCTATTGATATTTCACAAATGCTGCCTTGAGTTGAACTTCTGCACTTTGAAACTCTGAGGGGCAATCTGTTTAACAGGAATAAGTTTAACAGGAAATATCTTTTTAGGAAATATGCTTTTAGGACAAAGTATCCAGTCTTCTAAATACTTATGCAGCAGTTTGGCATCCTTTTTTTCCTTTTTCTTTTGGTTTTGAAAACATTTTGTACAAATAGGTAATGAAACACCCAAAGCAGAAAATGTTTGATATACAGTACAACTTGAAAAGGGCATCTTGATAAACAGGAGATAATGCAGGAGAACATTGAGGGTTTGAGACCCATTGGCTACCCTCACATGGTTTATGCAGCCAACTGAAGTCATTTTGTGGGGTGTGGCTGCTATCAGTGCTGACAGGAGTCACAGGTGAGAGCTGAGTGCAGGATGGAAACCAAAGGTGGACAAACTGCCCCAGAAGGATCATGGTGTGTCGCCCACCAGACGTACTACCCCCCCAACACCCCATCTGCAACTAGACACATGGTACTGTAAATAAGAAGATGCCACTGTGTGTCCCTCTCTTGTGATCCTGGACTCCCCATGTACTCCACATAAGCATAATTGTGGGTCTTACCTTTCATAGCCTCTCAGTGGAGTGTGGGAATAATATAGTGATTTCTCTGTGAAAAGACAGGGATACTTTAGAATCTTAACATTTTATAAAGTAATTGGAGAAATTTACCCATAGCATTGTGCAATTGTTTGCAAGGCTAAAATGAGTTGATGCAAATCAATGCATTAATGTGATTCTCTGGCCTTGTATAAAGAATGAAGTGTGTTCTAGGTGCTATTAACTAACCTTAGCAAAGTGTGTGTAACCTTTTGTTCGGCATTATGATGAGTACTTCTTGTGCTAGATCTGCCTCTCTTTCTAAGAGTGTGCCTGCCTGCCTGGGGCTTAGGTGGGAAAGTAGAGACTTCATAAGTCACACATTCAGCTAGCTAATAGGCCATAATGTACAATACAAAAGTATGATAGTGGAGGCAGCTGCCTTGCACTGCCTGTGGCCACCAACACATGATGTTGACATGTGATGCTCCTCTGCCCCACCACACTTTCCTTGTTATGGGAGTGTTCTCAGCTGCAGCTTGGAGTTAAAGATGAGCATAGATATACACCCTTGAATTGTTAAGAATGGGCATTTTTAATGTTTGGGTGTTGTTTTTAATTAGTCACAGTTTTAAAAAGAGCATTATAACCTTATATAGTTTACTGGTGATGGCCATAAGAATCTGCCCAGCTAAAATCTGGAGGGCTGCAAGATTATACAATTAATCAAACTGATTAACTGATTAAAATCCTGGCTCAATCAAAACTTCAGTCCTAGTTAATCAGGCCACATACACACAGCTACCTCCACAAACTCCCAATCACAGAGCCAAACTCTGTTAATTAGAAAGCTCTCGTTCTCGCTCTTGCTCTCTCTTTCTCTTGTGTATTACCTTTTATCCATCCAAGTGGTTTTTGGATTGTAGCCCACCTATTTTGCGAGCTATCAAACGATACCTATTTGTTCCTAATGGAAACTGTAGAACTCAACTGTGCTGCAGGATGTGAAAGCTCATGCATCACTGTAACCTACCCAACCTTTCCTGTACTAATGACAAAGTGCGGGAAAGTGCCTTGGGGTCAGGTTACATGTTCACTCAAATACTTGTCCTTCATCATAGAACTCTGTTGAACCTATACATTATTTAACATCTTAAATCATGGAGACAAATGCAAAATACTAATTACAATGTATAATTGGAAAAAGATAAAGTCCATGAAAGTGGTTACTTCAAAACAGAATGAGCTCTAGAATTTGATGTCAAAGTGGCCCTAGCCATTTTATGTTATTTTACAATCATTAAAATATCCGTTTTGCAATAGGATTACTGTTTTCTGAATATATAACATAAAATCTACTGAAATTACATGGATTTGTCTTTTGCTTTTGCTGTTTGCTCAATTTAAAAGGATTGCTCATGAATTTCATACCTAGTCTTCAAAATATATGTGGAAAATAAGTTTTGTGTGCTGAGGGTCATTTTAGAACTGGTTATTACCCAGTTTTGGTTTGCAACAAAAAAAAAGTTTGGAAATGCTGTTTCCTCCTCTACTTTCCTCTTTTTACTTCTGTTGGAAAAATAGTGTACTATAAACATTTTCATATGATAAGGTGAAAAGCCATTTTATATGGCACAGTTCTTAATGAACAGATTCCTATAGGCTCATTTGGTTCAGTACACTTAGCAGCTGCACCATTAGTAGTTGTTGTCTTTATCATGGTCCCACCACCATCAAAGTACTATTTGTCTTGAACCCAAAAGCTAAATAGGAGCAATGAAACAGTAAGCAGAGACAGAAACAATAGGAATGATAAGACATTGCTTCCTTTGGCATGAAGACAGCATTCATCATACAGGGGCAGGAGACAAATTGAGGATAATGCAGGCATGTTGTGAATTATGGAAGTAAAATGCACACAGGCTGTTTCTCCGTCTTCGAAAACAGTTAATGCAAACACATAGGAGGAATGGAGGTGTTTTGTGTGGCATTCAATATTAGGAATTTTGACATTACAAATTACATTGGGGAGAAATGGCAGCACAATGGTAAAACTGATGCTTTGCATGTAAAATGTCCCAGTTTCATCCCAGGGATTTCCAGTAAAAAGCGATCAGGTAAAAAAGGGTAAAAAATATGTCTCCGAGACTCTGGGGGCAATACAGGGCCAGATACAAATTTTCTCCAGAACAGCTGTAGCCATGTATCCTACATTACAGAGGAGACCCCTCATGGCTGTCAAAGGCATTGCTCTATTTGCAGGTGTTTCCTATTGGAAGGGCTGTCCTGTCCAGTTTAAATATGAAGAACCATAAAAAGGGGGAGCAGAAGGCTCCAAGTTGTTCATCAGCTGTAAACACATGACAAATTGCTGCTAAGTCTCCCCACTATGGTGAGATGTATTGTATTTCCATTTAGATTACAGGAATGGTTTCTAAATTTGAATGTGCTAATTCCATGCAAATTATACCTTCCTTTTTCATGTTTCCTCTTTTATTTGTAATGTGGACGTAAATGTTTTAGGGTTTCACTGCATTAAACCATACATTTTCATAATGAGCTCTCAGGATATGAACATGAGCTAGAGGCTGCACAAGGCTTCCATGGGATCATCTGGTTTAGATGATTCAGCCCCCTCTTCACCAATCTGGAGTCCTCCAGATGTTTGGGACTGCAACTCCAGTCAGCTGTGCTAGCTGGGGCTGATAGACGTTGTAGCCCAAAACATCTAGAGGGCATCAGGTTGGTGAAGGTTCATATAGCCAAAGAAGCTAGGTGCTGCCTGGTTGTCATTGGTTGTCATACTGGTGGTGGTTTCCTGTTTGTGGAATGTCCTCCTTGATGAGGGATGTCCTTCTCTCATATTATTGGCTTTCAGGAAGAATTTAAAACATTCATTTTCACCTACCGGTAAATGTTTGGATAACACTACTGTTTCTGGCAATCTTGAAATTACTAGCTATTAGAGTATGTGATTGTTTTACTTGTTTTTTCCATTTAAAATAAAGTTTTTAATGGATTTGTAATGTGTCAAAAAATGTGTAATTTTTTTAAAATTGTATTGTTTGATCTCTGATGTGTTTGCACACCTAGGCAAATTTGGGGGAAAGGACAGGATAAAAAAATATAAATTAATTAATGAGCATTAATATATTGGAGTGAGGAGAGAGCAAGAGAATACAAAGCATCATTTTAAACACAAGTCACAGTGCAAGATGACAAAGGTGTGGATTTTTTAAAGTGGTACTCTGTGTGTGTGTGTGTGTGTGTGTGTGTGTGGTTTAGAAAGCTTGTTGCATGGGAGCCACCTGGAAAAAGCACAACAGTGGCTCTGTAAGACAATGACAAATAGGCTTCTTCTCTAGGAATGGATTCTAGCCATGATTTACAATACTGAATAATAGAAGGCAGAGGAGAGTATATGATATAAATTATAGAAAGAGAAGTAAAAATATTCTAGTGAAAAAAGTAAATAAAACATGTATCCTATAAGGAAGAAAGATAAATTATTTAAGAACAGAGAAGACAGAAAACGGTTTTTTGGGGGGGGGTTTTGAGATCGTATTTGATTGTGGCAAAGAATGAAGACCCATTCTATCTATTTTTTCTATTGTTTTTAATGTTGTGTTTTAAATTGTTGAGTCCACCTGGGACCTTAGGGTGAATAAGCAGACCTTAGGCAGGTAATAAATTAAAACAACAACAACAGTGCTGAAAATAGGATAATGAAAGGTGGAGGAGAGGGTAAATGTAAAATATACTTGACTGAAGCAAGTCAATGTTATTTTGAACTAGTAAGAGAGGCACGTGAATGAAAAATATTTCAAAGTATTTTTCCTTCCCTTGTTGTCCAAAGCCCAATGGTATAGTATCTAATAATCTGGACGTTCTCCTGAAAACAAACCAAGCCTGTCCAGGGAACCTAAATTGGGTAGGTGAAACTGGTTGAATCATATCCCTACTTCTTGCTGGATATGTAGCTGCTGTCAGCAGAAAGATACTGTAGCCTCATCCCATACTATCTGGTCAAAAAATTCACATCAAAGTTGGAACTTTGGGTCTTACCAGACACATACACACACACACCCTCCTCCTCCACCGTCTGAGACATAGCAGATAGAAATGAGGTGAATTATCTTTTATAATGATGACTAATTTATTCAATCCATGAGTTGCAAGTGTGACACATAAGGAGACTTCAAGCAACGGATAAAAATTGAAAACAAAGCATGGCATAAAATCAGGGGTGGGGAACCAGTGTATTACAATTAAAGCCACACAAGAAAACAAACAGCAGCTCACACTGTCAGTAGCTGGTGCCTAAACTGTGGCAAGAACTCCTAAAGGAAGCCCCCCAACTCATGACCTGCACTCAAAGCATTTAGCAATTTTAAGTAATGACATAAGCGGCACACTGCCATGTTTTTATGATTACTTTATATCTTCCTCACAAAAATTTAACATCCTCAAAGGAAGCCATGGTTTTGTTCTGCTTTATTTTATGAAGCAGAATTTCATGGAGCTCCAATGGCATGGTACCTTTCTTTGCTCTTGTTATAAGCAGGAGAAACACCGGAGAGCAGGAAATCTAGGGTAAATAATCAGCTAAATGACTGGTTTTATCTCATGGCTAATACAGAAGTCTATATGTGATTTTAAGTAACAGCAGTGCAGAAAGGCTCGGAGTATTTGTTTTAGGTTAGAAACATCTCATGCTTTTTCTGTAGCCATCTGAGTAAGAGACGATAACTTCCTTGTGTCAGCAAAACAATCTAATTATATCTGTAGGGTTTTCCTTAACCTTCTATTGTTTTAATTAGTTCTACTACACTCCCCTGAGCAACAAACTGTAGCCTAAAGCATTATTTCTCCAGCACACGAGCCTAAATAATAAAACAGAGAATCTGCTAATCAGCTTTATCCCACTGTTCAAACAACTTCCATAGACACTTGCAACTGTTGCAGAAAACCACTTGCAGACTCAATTTAAAGCAGCGGTTTTAGTCTTTAAGGCCCTAATGATTTGGGACACAGCTATCTGGAGGGCTGACATGCACCCAAGGCTGCCTGTGCATTAAGATCAATGTTTGAGGACAAGTTCTCTGGCCCATCGCTGAAAAATGCTTGGCTGAAGGCTACTGGGGCAGGCTTGATCAGTGGTGTCCCCATACGTATGGAATACAATCCCCTTCAAAATTCATGTGGCTCCACCATGACTGGGGCTTTAAAAAAATCCAAAACTAAACCATTGTTACTTCAAGCTATGTTTTACTAACAACCACACTTTGGATCAATTTGCGCTGTTTGTTTTAATGGGTGTATATGTTTAAATTCACAATTCTATATGTTGTTGTTCTATTCTAGAATTAGACACTGATTTCACAGCTATTGTGCCCTGAAAGGTGGGTTAGAAACCTGTTAAAGAAATATTTGCATTTTCCTAGTGTCCCAAGCATAAGAATCTTTAGTTGGAAGTGGGGGGATCTTAGCACATGTGAGAGGGAGGCCAATGCACAAAGTTGCTCACTTCATCTCCTGCTACCATGCCCAGAAGTCGCCACCCTGAATATACCGGTCAGTCTGTGCATTATATGGAGATCTTCCAAGTGACTTTCACAAGTTGTTCTGCGTTTACTATCAAGAGTGAAGTTTTCCTTTCATTCTCTGCACAAACACAAGTAAATAGTCAATAAAGTTTCAATACTGTGTTATTAGAACACAATTATTTTCCCCTTTGCTTGTGCAGACAAGCTCTGTCAACCATTTTACTAGTGCATGACATATTTGAAAGGTTGAAATGAAAAGTTGAAATGAGAACATGCATATTATTCACTGCAATTTGGCTGTTCAATTCAGGAAAGTATGTGTCATGTCAGGAAGTACAGCAAAAAATCATGATAAGGGAAGCAGAAAGAAAGGTGGGCTGCATGTATGATACTGAGGGTTGTTGTTTTTTAACCCTACGTGTCTTCTCTTCAACTCACCTCAGCAATCTAAATAATTTACCTCAAACAAAATGTCAATGACTTGAAGCCTTGAGACTCAAATTCAATATGAAACGTGAAACCTTCAGTAATGTTTTAACAGAGTTTTACATCTATATTAGGAGTTTTGCTCAAGAGCTCTTAAGTAGAATATTCCTTTGTTTCCAGGGTGGATTAATTAAGATGCTGCATTTAAAATATAGCACACTTTTAGTTGTCTTGTGCAAAAAATTCCATTAACACTTCTTGGCTATATCATAGTTTTAAATTGTGTACTTTAAGGAAAGGAAACAGTGAGCCATTCAGTCCAGACACCTATTTATACCAATTTGTGGTCACAGATTCATGATTCAGAGGGGAAATTTTCTGCATTTTAGTCCCACTTTTCCTCCAAGTAAGTTTGGCATTACATGGCACCCCTGTTTTATCTTCAGGACAACCGCGTGAGGTAGATCAAGCTGAAAGAGGTTGATTGGTATTAGGTCTAGTGAACTTCACAGCTGTGTGGGGATTTGGACCCAGGTCTAGCCAGGTTATTCATTTCAGTAGAAAATGCCAATCTCCACATGCAATACATAGTAAACAGAGAAAAATTCCCTTTGCTTTAATGAACAATGAAGATATTATGGGTGGAGAAACTCTGGGTGAGTATAAAAGCTCCTGCTGTAGCAGTGAAATAGGCTGTATGATGGCACACTGCACTGACAAAAATATCTAGGAAAGTAAAGAATAAGAACAACAAAAGTTGACTTCTTCAAAGGTAGGGACAAAGCAAACCTTTTAAGAGGAACATTACTGGCTTCAAACGTGCACATTTTTCCATCCTGTGTGAGCTCCGAAATAGGCAGTTCTGCGGGTTTTCAGCGTGGTTCATGTGGAAAAAGAGAGAAATCAGCTGTGGTGGGCACCTATTAACTAGTACATGTCACATTTTCATAGATTTTGCTGAATCTCTAACTCTGTTTTGCAATTAAAAATAAAAGTCAAACAGTCTGCCTGATACATCATAGTAGTCTAGATCATGGGGTGACACTCCACATTGGCACTAGAAGCAGCATTTGACAACAATGTGCAAGTTTATAACATCAGTTGCAAAGCTGGCATCATCCTGTGAAACATCCTGTTTAGCATATAGATATATTAATATAGATCTATTTAAAATTTACAAGAGAGAGAGCAGGAGTCACAACTCTCCTGAAATTTATTTATGTTGCCAGTTTCCCTGTTCAAATTGCTGCACAGGCCTCAAGTCACTCTGCTTTTGAGTCACATGACTTGGCAACCAGGCATAGAATATTGTTTTAAAAGCTTGTTTTCCCTCTGCCAGGCTTACGCATAGCAGTAGCAGCGCCACTGCTGAATGGTGTTTAGATGTGGTGTAACATGGGGCTCTTTAACTTTCACCAACTTGCTTTACACCAGCTTATTCCCTAAACTGATAACACTTGTATTTACCAAATCAAGATTCAACATTCCATGGACTAATCATCTGCATTATCTTCATGTCTTCTACTTCACCATCTTCTTCATAAGAGTCCAGATATAATGTAGAACATGAATATAGCCATGATCAAGTGCCAGGCTCATAACCACAACTCTTTCTTTTCTTTTCTTTTCTTGCATATTAGCTACTGCCAGTTTAGTCTGAATGGTGCAGCAACTTAAAGAGAAACTGCAACGACTTCTGGCAACATTAACAACTGTATGGATTTCCAATTGGAACAAATCCTTAGGGAAGCATGTATCATTCAGCAATTTCCTTGGCATTAATCCACACTCTTTCCCGGAGTCTTTTTGTACAGATATTTCTTCCTTCAAAATATAAGCAGTTCTTCATGATGCAGGAGAGTAAAAAATGATGCTAGACAGGCAAGGCCTGTCCTACCAAGACATGGAAACTTGATGGTTAATAGCTAATCCAGTCTGGCTTAATGTGAGGCTCTTTCTGTATCCGAACTAAAGAATATGCAGCAGTGTTGGCTTCGCAGAGTAAGAAGCGTGGAACAAGTGAGCTGATAGCTTTTCTTGGACCAATTAGCCTGAAGTTAGCTCAAGTCTCTGGATTCTTTTCATACATCAAATAATATTCATGTAAAAGAATATACTGTGAAGCTGTGACGCTCTGTTTAAAACTTGTGCTAAATAAGTCCTCTGACTGAGTTTTTAAAAGGTTTCATAGAACTTACTAGATCAGTATCTTGACTATGCAATGATCTGAATTTGTCAAAAGCTTTTCTTCTTCTGGATCTTGACAAGAGCTCCTCTTTGAAGCCCACTGGTCCAGATCAACAAAGAAGAATCCACAACTCCAGTTCATGTTTATATATCTTCCAACTCCATTATTGCTGTGTGAGATTGTTTCTTGCAAGCTGTGTGCTGACATTTTCCCCAAAGTGTCGCACAGAGTGTGCCATTCTTTTCATAAAGCACCAAGCAATAGTGTGATAAGCAGGGTTGCCCCAAAATATTTTACTGCCGGAGGTGAATCAGAAAATGCCACCCCCAGGAATTGTGGAGTGTGTGTGTGTGTGTGTGTGTGTGTGTGTGTGTGTGTAAAACACAGGGAAAAGTCACTCCTATCCTTTGCCTCCTGCCTTCTCTGCAGCTCCACCAGCAATAAACAGGAGCAGCAGCAGCAGGCAAACCTCTCACCTGGCTCTTGGTGAGGACAACGCTACGGTCTGGCACAGTCCAGCCGGTGGCCAAGGGTAGCAGGAGGGGGGGTAGCTGGTGACTGGGAGTGGCCTGGGGAGCTGCCAGGCTGGAGCCCTGCTCAGCTGGTTAAGAGTGAGATCTTTATGGTGCTGCATCCACAGCTGAAGGAGCAACAGCAAAGGTGCACAAGAATGCCCCTCTTTTTTCCTTTCCAGATCTGCCACCTTTCCCAGCTCTCTCTAGCCTGCTGTTTAAGGCAACTGCCTCAGTCAGGCTAATGGCAGGGCTGGCCCTGGTGATGAGATAGTGTTTAAACATTTGGGACATGCAACCTTCATAGGGAATTTATTCATATGATCAGCAAGATCAGGCATTGTGACTGCAAAGGAAGTTTGGCTGGTAGATTTACAGTGAAATCCTGTACATGTTTACTGAGAAATAAGATCCATTCATTTCAATGGTCACTTACCCAGTACCTAGGTGGGCGGAGGTTGTGACCCAATGCTGAAGCTTGTGGGCATTGGTCCTTTCCCCTGGCTGCTGCAGAGCATCCTGGGTTCCCGCCAGACCCCATTTTGAATTCTGGCCAATCTGCGGCGGCTGGAGGGCGGGCAGGGAGTGGACTGTGCATCAGCAGTCTTCACCAGTCCAGTCCACTCTCTCGGCATTTAAGTGGTCCAGCGCTGCCCAAAGCTTTAGCACTTGCAAAAGATTCACTATTAGGAATTGAGAGCAATTGCTGTATGAACATCCCTATTGCATGCAGACCAACATATGTGGTAAGTCTGGGTGCCCTAATTTCACATGGAGCCAGTAAGTGCATTCACACTGTTTCCCAGGTTGTAGCATTTGCCACATCAATTCTGTGGACAGCTTGTTGTGCATTCTCTCTTTGCCTACAAGCTATGGTCTGAATTCTCACCACACACAGTAAAACCCCTGGGTGGTATTAATCTAAATTTTACTCAGAATAGACCCATAGAAGTCAATGAACATGACCAACCTAGGTCCATTAACTTCAGTGTGTCTACTCTGTGCAAAACCTAGTTGAATACCACCCCTTAGGTGACAATCATTAATCATTTCATCAGCAAAAGCATTTCAGCTTGCTAGCTGGAATGAATCTCCCTCCCCCCACCCATTCTGGGGGTTCTTGCAATCCTCCTGAGCCAATTTGAGGGGATGCAGAGAGGGCAAGCCCCATTGCACTAGTGGAAATCCTTCCATGAGCTTTCACTAGCTGGACTCATTAGCTGAATTGCCCATTACTATTATACTATGTGATGTTTCCCTGCTTTAAACCTATCCCACACTTTCATTTGAGGAGAGTAGCTTTGCACCATCACATTTAACACGTGAATCCTCCTCCACTCTTTTCAGACTAACCATGTTCAGTTTTCAGAGCGAAAATTTCCATGCGTACCTCCACATCCAAGAGATGTATTGCCTGGGAAGACTTTTATCGAATCTGTTGTGATCAAAACAAATGATCTGCTATCTACTACCTTTACATTTACTGACTTTTTACATTCAATACTAATTTTATTACAAAAGTACTCAGTTGTGAAATATGCAGTCTCTTTAAGTGCTTTTCACTGTACAATTTATATTATGCAAATGTGTTAAACATTTCAGTTAGCATTACTATTATAGCTTGACATTTGTTTTGCCTTTGAATAATGTTAGTGCTTTATCTGGAACTTCAGAGACACTTACATTGTTTGCAGCCTTTAAGCTACACAATCCAAAGTAGTTTTACATATTATGATCACACCCATTATAAGCTGGAGAATGACCTGGCGCTTGACTTCTCACCTGGATTTTTCACTGTAGGAAAAGGCAAACGTTGAACTCCTTGACACTTGCAACTGATTAACAGATGTGGGGTAGATATAAATGGCATTTCAATTGATGAATATCCAGCTAATCTACTACTGTGATCTGTATTATTGATCGATATATTGGAAATATTTATGCTCTGCCTTTCAACAAATCATTTTCAAGGTAGCTTACGACATAGTGAAGCTATTCAGAAATCTACATGGTGCTCTTGTTGCTCTGAATGGAGGCAGAAACCAATGTTTCCTTCCCCTCCTTCTTCACTCCTGGGACAGCTAGTCGTTAGAGTCCTTTCTCTGAATCTCCTCCTATGGCTGATGGCTGGATATGAACTAGTCTTCTCGTTGCTGTATTATTTGTGGGAGAGAGGGATGGAATGCAACCTGCCCTGAGCCTAGCCAACGGCAAAGACCAGAATGTATTTCCTTTAATTTCTATATAATGTATGCCACAAACCTCACAATCTAATGCATGCTTATTCAGAAGGCATAATGTAGCTTTGTTAACAGATTAGGTTAACAGCCAGATTTAGGGCAGTGTGGGAAATATTTGAAAAATGGATATCTTTTTTTGTCTCAGAATGATGGATGAAATATTTTTAAAGAATTTTTAAAACTAGTATTGTTGCATTAAATTCACATTGCTACAAATTCCTTAGACGCAATATGCAAAAGTATAGTGATCATAGTATTGCTTCTGTGTTTAGTTATTAAACAAACAACACTTAAGTCTTGATGGTGGAAAAGTACTTTCAAATCTTTCGGACTTTAGGTAATAGGTCCAAGAGTGCAATCTCAGAGTCTTTCAAGGATGTTGTATAAGCTCTGTAGTGTAAGCTTTGAAACAAACTCTAGCTCCTGTTGTTTCTCGCTTGACTTAGATTATTCCATCTTCTGCAATCAAGTGAAATGAACAACTAACAAGTGCAATTGTTGAACGGGTGTTTTTTTTTCCTTTTCATGTAAACAATCAATTTTCTGAAGTCCATGAAGCTCAAGTGAAGGTTCAGAATCTAAAACTAATGATCTTTCGGACACTAGCTGCAATTACAAAAATAATTGAGCAGAGCAATCCGAAAAGCAGGGAGCCGTGGAATAGTGAATAATCTTAGTTTGCAGAGTAGATAGAGAGACAGATAGTGTTGGATGTCTTTTTCGTTTCAGCAGTTTTTGAAACCATTCGTTTCAGTGGGAGGAATTAGCTAAGTGTGCTTCAGGCTGGTATTGTTTATGGCCCATTCCTGAGGCCTCTCAGAAGAATGGAGAGACTTTGGATCCAGCAAATCGTAGGCTGCCTGACGTATCCTAGAACACTTCATTTTGGAGCCTACCACTGACAAAAACACTGCAAACAGCCCTTTCCTCTGCCATACATAAAGAGAAACAGTCACTTGCTTCAGATGCCTTTTCTCTTTGCCCAGGCTCTCCTTGACCCTGTTTGGAGCCTGCTTTATGTGTTTGAATTCACAGGATTCCTGTTTCATTTGTTTTTCTATGCTTTTAGATGCTTCTATGGTGAAGCTTTAAGATGCTTCTATGCTGAAGCTTTATCGGTTTTCGGTTGTATTTTTGTTTTAATGATAATATTTGTTGTACTATATGCTGCTTACAGATTTTTAAATATTAAGCAGATTATAAATGCTTTTAAATAAATACATTTATAGAATTGCACTATAGGCACTGCAATGACTGCTTTAAGCACCTTTTCCTAAGGGCCAATTCACAAAACTACGGTGGTAAGCCCTTGAAAATCCTGCAGATCACACAATGAACCTTTTCATATGCTACTGAAAATATTAATTTCTAAAATTTTGTTACAGCATACAGAAAAAGCTTTGAACTTCACAGAGTAGGACCTGCATACAACCAGCTAACTGCAGACACAGAGTCAACATTTCTAAGTTGTTTTACAGTGCTGCCCATATGTTTAGCAGTGGTGAGAACCTTCCCTAAGTACAAAGTCAATTGATTTTAAGTGGCTTTGGCCAAGTAAATGCCATGTGATTAATGCAACAGTTCGAGTTCTCCTGAACATTCACAGAACAAATGGCAAAGCCAAACTTCCTTCCTAAGAATCAGTATGTGTTAATGGTGGATAACCTGCCTGTATCCCCATGGAAAAAAACAAGCCACTCAAGTAAAATCAGTCTTCTTTTACATAGAACAAACTAGTTGAGCAGTGTTAAAAGCTGGGTATTGATTTGTGCCCAGACTGAAAGTCATGCGCTGATGTAAATGAAAATGTGTCAAGAGTCAATATTGATTTTTTTTTAAGCTAGGTTGTCCCCTGGGAAATACTGCCAGACATACTACTATGCTTGTCAGTGAGTGAAATAAGACCCTTTTCCACAAGGCTACACATGTCCAAGCATCAAATTTCCTCTTTTTACTGAAGTAAAGTGGACACAGTGCTTAGCATCAACAGCTCGTACTGTGAGAAAAGAGTTTGGTGAAAAGGAAAGGGGATAATAAAATTCTGAAGGGGATAAAGGGCTATTGAAAAATCTGGAGACACCCTATAAATACATGTGAAAAGTACAATTTTGTTTTTGAAAAATCTGGAGACACCCTATAAATACATGTGAAAAGTACAATTTTGTTTTATGGTGAGAATTAGCACCTAAAAGCTACCAGAGAACTTTATGAAGTTTTCAGGCACAAGAAAAATGTGGACTACAGTACTAAATACCTGATACCTGTTGGATAGTTGATCTTAATAACACCTGAAGATTATCTAGAGAATGGTGTGAAGAGACACGACACAGTGCTACTGCTAAAGCTTAGGAGGTTTTGCCATTTAAGCTACATCAGTGAGAAGTCTCTTGGGGAGATGTGGAATATGTGAACAAATCCTGAGTTCCCCATAGGAACTCATGATACAATTCTTTAACATCTACTCAGAAGTAAGTCCTGTGAAATTCGGTGGTGTTTACTACCAGATATAGATGGATATAGGATTATGGCCTGAATCACGTTGATAAATAACAACAAAGATTCAATGTGAACTCTTTTTAGATGAGTAACAGACAGCTAACAATGCACTTCTATATGTACAGTCTCTGAAATCAGTTGCATTAGCACATGGTTGTGCAACATGTGCCAAGCATGTACAAGAGCTTATCCTTCTTCCAACAACATTTCCCCATAGCCCTCAATAACGGCCTGTGCAATTTCCAAGTAAAGACTTGGAGATGTTGATAATACTTACTTTCGCTCTTCTATTCAAGAATACATTGAAAATGTATTGTTGCATGAATTAAAGTATCTACACTGTACAGTAAAAATGTCAGATTGCTTTTTCCTTAAATAATATTTGATATTGCTGGTTTGATGTACTCTTTCTACTCGGGAAAGCTCTTGCATCAGGGAGAATGTGGCTCCAACAAGAAAAATGAATTCTAAAATTCTTACCAGTCAATGGTTTAAAAAGGTGCACATCTCAGATGTACCAACCTATCCAGAGGTGGGTTTAGGATAGCACAACCAGTTGGGCTGCACCGGGCACCAGTACTACAGAGGGCACAGGGGCAATGATCTAGAATGGAGCACAAGAGGCAGGGGGCACCAAATTTTAGTGTCACGCAGGGAGCCATTAAAATCTGTGAGCCCAAAGCCTGCCACTGATTTATCCCTGCCACTCTGCCTTCTTTGAAATCAGCAAGGTGGGAATGAGTACTTTGGTCGTGGCACTATAACAAAAGGAGAAATAAGACGATCAAATAGCACTGAGAAATGGTACAGATAGAATTGGTATAAATAGTTACAACACTGACTTGCCTCTTCTTCTGTTGATATGTGCTATGTAGCCTGGGGGATAACATGGTCTATTATTGGACATGAGGTTGAAGACTGCATCGCTCTAATGGGGCAATTAACTCTAACACTCAGCAACTCTTGATCTGCAGAATTTTGTTTTAAGATTACAATGATGAGGTGAAGATTAACACTTCTGGGTGTTACGGGACTGATGAGACATGACTTATTAATCCTCCAAGAAAAGCTTAATTGGACGCTAGAGTAACCTTGCCTCATTGTTACACACCACCAATCCCTGGGAGATTGAAGTAGTTGGGGGTATATGATAGCAAACGTTTTTGTAATTAGGCACACAAAGACTAATAATTCCCCTCTTTAGGAAAAGCATATGTCATTCTCTTCGGTTATCACCCAGAGTTTTGAATTAAATGGAAGCCAATCTTAAAAGCCATTAGGCACTGTCAAGATCTATAAAACAGGAAGGCTCTTTGTGAGAACCAGCCCCCTTTGTTTTCAAGAGAATTCCTTCCAAGTGCTGGCCAACCAATAGCGAGGTCTATTCTAGTTAGCTAATTAACAGTCCAATTTGCTTTTAGTGTGTTGCTCGTTCTTTCATCAGGCTCTCTTGCATTTACCCATAAAAAGGGTTTTGCAACAGAGCTGAAAACATTTCCAAAATAGTATATTGGAAATATTTCTGCTGGGAAGAAAAGCTTCATGGGCAAGGAATCATGAGGAAATGAATTAAGTATTTGCTTTTGACATGAGAAAGCTGGAACAATCTTCTGTTAAGTTCACTAAGGCTTGCCTCTTCTTCTGTTAGTGACTAAGCGACCTTCTGCCATTGCAGACATGTTCAGTGAATACTTGGAGGGAAGGAACAAGGATCTCACCATGTTCACTCCTAACTCTGTTAAGACTTTTGAATAAACATACACTTTGGGAATGGAGGCAGCAGACATGTTCCTGATTTCCCACAACCATTTCACATTCATTGAGGGTCTACCCACCATTCTTGTAATAAAATATGTGAAATAAACTATGTCACATGAAGTGATATTGGGGATTTCAAAAAACCCAAACCAAGCAAGCCCTTCCTGGTCTGATCTGGAGCAGAATGATGTGAGACAAAGTTTAACCTTTCTTCCCTGCCATGACCTAGGGCAGGGGTCTGCAACCTTTAAGACAAAAAGAGCCACTTGGACCCGTTTCCGAAGAAAAAAAAACTGGGAGCCGCAAAACCATTGCGACATTTAAAACAAATATATCTCGGGAGCCGCGATCTGACAGCGGGCGGGAAGGTGACGTCGGGACGGTGCGTGACTAACGCATGAACCGCCCCCATGCGACATCACAGCCAGTACAGCGCCCGCCACAGTGAGGAGTGTCGGGGCGCACAATGCGCCTCCTCCCCTCGCTAGTATCCGCCCCGGAGCCACGGCAAAGGTGTAAAAGAGCCACATGCGGCTCCGGAGCCGCAGGTTGCAGACCCCTGACCTAGGGGTTCAGGGATGGGGATTATCCCCCATTCACAAATACTGACAATAAAACAGCAACAACTCACCAATGGGAGTTAGTTTTCCTTTGGCAACTTACAGCTTTAGGGCGAAACTTTTCTGTATCATGCTGATAGTAATGTGCAGTAGGGCCTTCGGTGTTCTGAAGCGTTAGAATAACACAATTTTAGAGTTGAAAGGGACCTCAAGTGTCATCCAGTCCAAAGCCCTGCAATGTAGGAATCTCAACACCCAGTCCTCCATCCAATTTGAAACCATACCCTACATTTGCAAAACTAAGCAGGTTCTGGTAGAGTTGTTAAGAGGATAAATACAATTGCGTGACCAGGCGGTGACCGCTCTGGCCCCCAAATACAATTGTAATTATTTCTCAATTGGAATAAGACTTTTCACTGTACAGAGTGTGTTTTTACAATTGCTTTTCTATTTATTCTCGAACATCACTGTGAGCTAAGACAGACTGAGAGGCTGTGATTTATTCAAGATCACCCAGTGGCATTAAAGCTAAGAAAGGTTTCCATCCAGGCTCATTTGTATCCCAACTCAGCATTCTGCTCACCATGCCACCCTGACTCACAATAAATATGAAGCATTTTATATAATACAGAAATTGTTGGCAGCTTTCCTTAAAGTTGTTTTCAGCTATAGCATTGGAGAGACTTGTATTTATCCATGTCCTTTACTGCAAGGGAAACGAGAAATTATAATGATGGGATCATTAAAGATTTTAGAATAGTGAAGAGCTTGTGAAATAACTTAGCATGCTCATTAGGGACTTGGAGCAATCGTTTGAGGAGAAAAAGCCTTCCTACTATATTTATTTACTCTGCTATGCAAAGGATGTTTTGAGTCAATTGGGATAATCATTGTCAGAATTTTATGTGATTACAAAGCAAACTAATAAGCCATGCCTGTAAAATTATGTCACTCATATCTAAATATCAACAGGAAAGGTACTGCATCTCATATGTAGATGCAGAGTTTCCAAATGTAGATGTTCAGTGTGATGCAAACAGCATGCATTATATCTGTCACTGATTTTAGCACTGATGCTAGCTGATGGTCCCAATTCAAGATGAATTGCATTTAACAGGGCAGTTCTTTGCATGTCTTTTCAGGAGTCTTCCTTTAGTTCAAGTGAGTTACTCTTAGGTAAGGACAAATAGGGTTGTTGCCCAAATCCCACTGAAATCAATGGAACCATTTGCCAAAACTCGTTTAAAACCATGGATTCTAGTGGGACTTAACTACTTTATCTGCATGGGGGCTAGCGTCTTGCATGAAGTTTGACTACTTGTGGCATTAAAGTAAAAGAAAACTCGCTTTTTTTAAGTGGATAATGCTTATTTTTAATGGCTAAATTTGTGAGTTTCAAATGTAGGGCACAGGAAACTGTGTAGGGAAGGCACACAGTAGACCAATAAGCTTCCAAACTGTCACTATTTTCAAGTGGGATTTGATCACATACTGGCAAATTCAGCTTGCACAGTTATAGTTGATTGGAAGGCCTTGTGCAACAAACCTCCTTTCCCAAAAGATTCCTGAGTCCAGTGCCACTTGCTTTGATGCAACGTAGTCTAGCATCCCTTTAACAAAATGGATGCTCATTAAATTGCCAGCATCGTCTAATCTCCCTGAAAACAGAGTAAAGATGAATACTCAATCTTTACTCAGAGTAAAGATGAATATTTCCAGGTAGTCTGGAAACGACATTAGTTGTGAATGGTAGTTCCAAAGATCTGCTTGCACAAGGATGTCCTTAATTTTCACTGAACCCTTCTAACTGTAGTCCCCAGCATTACATCCCAAATCATTCCCGAGAATCCTATAAGAAGGCAACAGGCTGCAGCAGGAGGGTGGCAGGAAATTCCTGTCCTGCCAGCAGGCCTCCACACATGGTTCTATGGATCAAACCCATTCTGGGGTCTTCTTGCCATATCTTTGCTTAGCCATAACCAAGCAGGCACAGTTTGTAGAAAAGACAAGCCCCTATGATGGGACCCAACAGTTTAAAAAGACCTAGAGTACTAAGTACATTGGAAATGTAAGTTGTGTTGACTTTGACTGTGCTATTCTGTAAGGTAGTTTGGGCGGTGGGGTATGGAGAGAGAGAGAGAGAGAGAGAGAGAGAGAGAGAGAGAGAGAGAATTACACACTCACTGCGAATTTCAATCAGATCTGTCATCATACACTGAAAACAGCTATTCCGGTTGGGCTCAGTTCAGTGCATTCTTAGTCCCAGCTGAGGATTCAGTGCAATCAGTTGCAGTAGCTGGCAGGGAGAGGCAGTTGTGGTCAATTCTTCTTGGCAGTGAGACAGCAGTCTTATCCCCAAGGAGAGGAAGGAAATTGGAGTTGAATGATTTGGGGCTGCCCAGGCTGATATGCAACCTATACACAGAAGAGCAATATGCAGGAGGAAGTCATCGAGTTATCTCAAATTCCTTTAACTTCACACTGACACAGGCAGCACGAAAGCAACAAGCATCTAGGAAACCTATAGGAACACATATTAAAGTAGCATATCATGTGCACACCAGAATTCAAATACTGAATAAGTCCACTTATCCATATTTTGGTCTAAAGCATGAGTGTGGAGTGGCCTCTCTTTGCTGAAAGCTGGCTCAATTGCATTATCATCTGTTTGTTCAAAGGCTAAGCTTAACAGCTGTTCTCCTTATGTAATTTTTACATCCAACCCTGTACATAGAAAAGGAACAATGGCAATTTCACTGTGGCCAACCTTTTTGTAAGTGCTTTACTGCAACGTTAAAACTAAGAGATGCACAAAAGTGCAAGCGATTTAACAATTAAGTTTATATATAAAATGCTGCTGGGCAAAACATTTTAGTCACTGGCGTTCTCATAATGGTAAAAGCTCACTAATTCAGAATGCCTGCATTCAGATCCTTCTTGGTTTGTGCTGAAAGCATTAATGAATTAATTGGTCCCATTATTAGTTAAACATGGTACAGGTTTTAAAGTACACATTTTAACTAGATCTTAATTGGCACTCTGCTAAAAAGGACAGCTCTAGTTAGTAATGCAACAAGGCTGAAAATATGCATCTCCCGACTTAAACAATGAACTCAAGATTCCCCTGCCCCCAATAAATTGTGTAACTCAATTAAAGGTAGCTTAACCATGAAATATCATTTGTTTACAATAATTTAGTATTTCTTTAAATTCATTTAAAGCAACAAAATGAAATCCTACGAACTGTAATTAGCAGGCTGTGCTATTTCTCAAGTTTTTATTATCTGATTATAGATAACAGATTGTGATCAAGAGGGATTAGACCCAGATTGTCTAGGCATGCACCTATATTATTCTGTGTAATTTCTTCTCTGGAGCTGTTAGCACAGAATTTCCACTACTACTTAAACTTTGCTGAGTTTACACATTTGGAGATTTGATGTGATGGCAGGGATTGCTAAAAGAGGAACTACTGCTGGTATATGTACAGTGAGTGATATCCAGTGCTAGTCATACACAGAGTAAGCCCACTGAAATCAATATACTTCAGTCAATGCTCTCCATTAATGTAAAATTAAGACAATGGGCAGTGCTGGATTAACCATTAAGCAAAATAAGCATGTGCTCAGGGCATCAAAGGAAAGGGGGTACCACAGAAATGTTCCGTCGCCGGGTTTTTAACATTAAAGGTCACAAATTGTTCAGCTGAGCATTAATTTTTGCAGTTGAAGTATATAAAAAAACCCCAACAGAACAAGTATGCAACGAGGCAGGCTGTCCTGGATACCTTATCTCCACTAAATTTAGAAAGAGATGTGTTATGTAAGATTAGCTTTGAGGATCTGATCAAAGACTTTGCAATTAAAAACTGTTGGATAAAATTTGTCAAATGAAGTATACAAATATAAACATTCTTTTCCATCTTACTGTAGGTTTTGTTTTACTTCAAAAAATAAAATTTTATTTACAGTTTATTATTGGTTCTATTAGTTATATATGGGGGCACCAAAATCTTTTAAGTACTTAGGGCTTCAAAAGGTCTGAATCTGGCCCTGACACTGGAGAATATGGTTTTCACTTTTGAAGTTTGTAGCCCTTGTTCTACCTGCTTATATGATAATGATAATTGTTTTTTTTAAAAAAAGAAATTATTCAAGATTTTAAACATTTTCACCCAACACATATAAACCCATCCCCAAAATACAATAAACAAAGGAAAACACACAAAAAAGAAAAACATAGAACATCAAAATCAAATCCTTAGTGTCCATACTTTCTTGACCTTTTTGGACTTCCTCACGTCTCTCGTTCCTGCATTCCAAATTTATAAAGTTCTAAACAGCAAATTATCACCTTGTTTCAATACTTATTTTGTATTATTCCAATATTATGTCTCTAGTTTTAACTGCATTAACCAAAAGCTTGAATATTTAATTTAGGCATAATATTAACTCCAAATTTGACTTTTTCTGAGATTTCACCTATTCTCAAATTCCTTTCAACTAACGTTACTGATGCCTCATTTATTTTTATTCTTGCATCTTTCTTAACACTCATACAATTTACAATGTTTTTGTAGGTAATCCTTGAATTTCTTCCAATCCTCTTCCACAGTTTCTTCTCCCAGGTCGCGGATTCTGCCAGTCATTTCTGCTAATTCCATATAGTCTATCAGTTGCATCTGCCATTCTTCCAGCGTGGGCAAATCTTGAGTTTTCCAGTACTTAGCTATAAGTATCCTTGCTGCTGTTGTTGCATACATAAAAAATGTTAGATCCTTCTTTAACACCCTCTGGCCAACTATGCCCAAAAGGAGGGCCTCTGGTTTCTTAGGAAAGGTATATTTGAATACCTTTTTCAGCTCGTTATATATCATTTCCCAGAAAGCCTTAACCCTAGGGCAAGTCCACCAGAGGTGAAAGAACGTTCCTTCAGTTTCTCTACATTTCCAGCATTTATTGTCAGACAAGTGATATATTTTTGCAAGCTTGACTTGTACCACCTGTATATCATTTTCATAATATTTTCTTTTAGGGCATTACATGCCGTATACTTCACACCGGTGGTCCATAACTTTTCCCAGTCAGCAAACATAATGTTGTACCCAATGTCCTGTGCCCATTTTATCATGGCTGACTTAACCGTTTCATCTTGTGTATTCCATTTTAGCAGCAAGTTATACATTTTTGAAAGAACCTTAGTTTTAGATTCTAACAGTTCTGTTTCTAGCTTCGATTTTTCCACCTGGAATCCTATCTTTTTATCCAAATTAAAAACAACTTTAATCTGAGCATAATGTAACCAGTCCCGCACTTTATCTTTTAGTTCCTCCAAACTCTGCAACTTCCAAGAATCTCCATCTTTTTCTAGTATTTCCCAATATTTTGGCCATTTGGCCTCCATGTTAAGTCTTTTCTGGGCCTTAGCTTCCATTGGTGACAGCCACCTTGGGGTCTTATTTTCTAATAGATCTTTATATTTTATCCAAACATTAAACAATGCTTTCCTGACAATATGGTTCTTGAAAGCTTTATGACTTTTCACCTTGTTGTACCACAAATATGCATGCCATCCAAATACATTGTTAAAACCTTCCAGATCTAAAACATCAGTATTTTCAAGAAGTAGCCAGTCTTTCAGCCAGCAGAACGCTGCTGCTTCATAATACAACCTTAAGTCTGGCAGGGCAAACCCCCCTCTTTCTTTAGCATCAGTTAATATTTTAAACTTGATTCTGGGCTTTTTGCCCTGCCAGACAAATTTGGAAATGTCTCTCTGCCACCTCCTGAAACACTCCATTTTATCCATAATCTGTAAAGTCTGGAACAAAAACAACATCTTTGGCAATACATTCATCTTTATAGCAGCAATTCGGCCCAACAAGGAAAGTTTCAATCTAGACCAACTTTCTAGATCCCTCTTAATTTCTGACCAGCATTTTTCATAGTTATCCTTAAATAAACTCAGATTCTTGGCTGTTATATTTACCCCTAGGTATGATAATGATAATTAAATGTGTGTTGTGCCAGTGTGAGCTCCAGTGCATGAACTTTGAACCACTTCCACCAAGTTGGACTTGTGTGTCAGGCTGTGTGCATTCTCGCTAGCCAATGTAATAATGTTGAGGGAAGCATGAAAAGGAGAGAGTTGAGGTCAGAAGAACATGGGTACTGTGAATTGAACAACTATGCATAACATGCTGCACCACAGATCGGCATGAGTGTGGGAGGGACCCTAGGTAATTGGTAGAGCAGAATGCATTGAAAAGAGAAGGTGATAGGTTCAATTCTTGACATTTTCAGTTAAGATGGCCACATGTTGTTGTTGTTGTTGTTAATTGCTTTTCACATTAGTCTCGATGTGATTAACAAACATAGCAGCAGGGGATGTAAAAGACCTCTGCCTTAGAGCCTAAACAGTCAATTAGAGCAGATAATACCTGATTATATGAAAAAATAGCAGGAACTTTAGAAGCCGCCTTAAATATAGTGAGAGCAGTGATCTATATAGCGCAGAGCTGTCTACAGTGATTGACAGCAACTTTCTAGGATTTCAGACAGGGGTCTTTTGCAGTCCTACCTAGAAGTGATGGGGATTGAACCTCAGAGCTTTTGCATGCAAAGCAGATGTTCTAGCACTGAGCTACATCCCCGCTCCTACTCTGACTTGCTATAAGGCAGCTTCCTTCATTTAGCTTCGTTGGATCCCAGTGTATGTTTTGAGCTAATTGGTCCAGGGTCAACCCACAGATCATGCTATTCATGGTCACTTTCAACATTTCCCACCCCAAACCATCTGTTTCTGATATTGTTAATGACTTTAGATTGGGATGTGCCAGAGACAAGAAGAGGAACTAATGTCTCGCATCTGACATTTATCAAGGAGTAAACAAATCACTTCAGTTGTCAGCTGCGAACTGGGTTGGATCTCTCTTGAAACAAATGCCAGCATCTTATGTGCAAAATAAAAGGCTTTTTTGATCTCCAGAGGCCTTTTGGTAGCCAGCACTTACTTCAGTGTCAGTGACCAGGCAGAGCAAAGGGCAGAAGGATGAGACAAGCGTGGCATGGGACTAACAGGAGAGGAAGTCAACCAGAAAAAAACAGGATTTTCTTAGGCATATATTTTATTTATTGGGAGAGAACTGACTAGGTGGTTCTTTCACACTTCTCAAGGTAAGGTAATTGAGAAGCAGGGCCATGCACATACTGCTGGGACACTCCTAATAGAACTGCATTGGAATTACTTTCAAGGAGATTGTCTTAAACTGTTTGATAGCTGAAACTACTCTGGAATTGGTAGAACAGCGTATAATTCACTGGGGCTCTAATGACAATTTTATGATGTGGTGTTGGGGGGAGCAAAAACCTTTTATCCCCTTCTTTAGAAGAAAAGGCAGTATTTCTTATATAAACATATACTTACATATTCCACTGAAATGGCAAGATTAAAAGAATAATTAGAATTCTGGGTCACAGTGGTATTCTGTTCACATCTCAGCCCTTAACAATCTGTTAAATGAGAGAGCTTAACAGAGGCAGGATTAACTGACTTTCTTTTAAGTTTGGTAATTGCAAATGCAAAATGAACATCATTCTGCCGACATGGTGCCAGAGGACAGCTCAAGCTGACGAAAGAGTGGTGAGCTATGATAAATAATGTATGCCCAATATCAAAAGCTGAATGAGATACAGAAATGGAGAACCCATTTCAAAATTTGGAATTTGCTCAAAGCATTTCCTGCAGTGATTCTCAAGAGGATGAGCACAGATCAGTAATAAGCTCTATAGCTGTGTATAATTTATAAACTTACACCCTTTTTATTCACAACAATTCTTATGTTATGCTTAAAGAAGGAAACAAAGAGAGAAAACAGTAAGAGCCACTTGATAAATCTGAATGAGATGGTTTTCTTTTCACTTCGACTTTTGCACTATAGGGTGTCAGTTCTGTCTAGAACCCCCATACATTTCAAATGTTAAACCCAACAAATAGACAGGAGAAAAGAACACGTCATTCTTATGTGACTGGTTTTTCTAGAGCTTTTTTTTTAAAAAAAAAAGAAGAGCTATCCTGTATATTTCTAACAAGTGATATTTAAGCGATTCCTGTAAAAGGATTGTCTACTGTTATATTTGCATAATAAGACTGTTCCATGATCATCCCATGACATCACAGCAGCTCAGGCTATTTGGATGATGCAACAAACCATTTGATAAAATGAAGCCAGAGGGTTTTTTGCTAATAGATATTGCTAGGGAGCTGTCAACGGCTGTGGGGTGCACAACTCAGGTCTTACTGCTTCTTTCCGGTTCCTGTGATTTATTTGGCAAATTGGCAGAACCACTTTTTCTTCTGCTTCAATTTCACATCTTATCCCTATCTAGTCAACCACCTAAGGCTATCCATCTCCCTGGAGGTACCTGTTTGAAGAGCCAACAGACTAAAACTGCTATCCGATAACATCACGGTTTGCAGCTCCAAGACAGAATACCAAGCATTTCAAATTATTCATAAGCATGAGGAATAGAGTCCTTGCAGTTGCTTGCTTGCAGTCCCTGCTACTGACAGTGCTACTCACGAACCTGCCCCCTGGACTTTGTGACCCTCCTGCTCCTAAATGTGAACCTTTGGATCCCAATTGGCATCTTCTACCCTCTTCTTGCCTGTCATCCTGCTACCCTGATTGGCTCAGAGACTCTTCAGATTGGTGTAGAGGATCTTGGCTTCCTCAGATAGCCACAGTATTAGCAGTATTAGTTTTAAGGACATAAACGTATTTTGAACAGTACAAAACTTCTTAGTTCATTTAAAATAGATGCTGTGGAGAGAGAAAATTGCACAATCAAATACCAGTTTCTGAAAAGGGAGTGTAAGAGGCCCAACGACTTGCCGAAGAGCCAAACCACGAAAGCAGGTGGGAAGTGGGAAGGCAACATTAGTTGATGAAGAATGGTCCAGGAAATTTTCAGCACAGCAATAGAGGTTTGTGGGGTGGACCAGGCAAAGCGACATTGCTGACCTACCTTCCAAACCTCAAACATTGCTGTCAGTTCCTGAGGAGAGTGGTGAGGTGCCAGGAGTTCAGTACAGTACAGCTGTGGTGGCAGGAGTGTCTGACTGGCTCTGCTGCCATGCTCCTTTCGCTCTCAGGAACAGACAGTGATGCTCAGTGTTCAGAATGCAGGTGAGCGATGTCCTCCCTCCCTGTGCCAAACTAGCAATACAAGTCTTTATTGCTCTACTCTGTTAATTCTCTTATTTCATGAGAACATTCCTTCTGAAAATAAGAGCTTAGATTTCTGCTACTAAACATCCCATATGCTGTGAAATTCTTATACAGATGGTAAGTCTTCTTGTTTTGTCCCTTCTAGGTCCATTCAATGTGACCATTTGTGTGCTGACAATATCAGGAGAATCCACATAGCTATTGCTGCAGTTGTAATGTAGCATTAAAACACATTTCCAGCATGAATGATTTTGGTGTTAGCTTCCTCCTCAGTGAATTCAACATATATTAACATTTCCAAGTCTTACTGAATTCCGCACGTCTGTTTCTTTAAAATACTACCAAGGATAGCGAGACTAAAACGGCTCCCAGATTTTAATTAATCTGAAACAATCACGCTACCTGATTGTATGAGGCATATCACTGCCAAGGAAAGAAAAAGGCATTGGGAGGAGGGGGGAGGTGGTATATAAGGCACAAATGTTGTTGTGTCAACTTTGGCATTCAACTTGGCCAAAATGCTATGCTGATCCTACTGTATCTGCAACAACCACTCATTACCAAATGAGATGCAGTTACAAAAATGAGAAAGGGTAAAGGAGATGTATTTTAATCAAGCTATACTACTCAGACTGCAAAAGAAGAATATATAGTGTTAACCATGCATACAGGTGACTCACATATTTCGTGCACCTCTCCAGGCTTCTGAATAGACTACTCACCTGCCTATCTGTAGTGAAGAAGTCCTTCCTATAGGCAGGGAAGCTTTACACACATATGAACGCATGCACACAACCGCAAAAGTGATTCTTTTCAGTGGTGTCAGTTTAGCTCTGTAGTTTCCTGGGTTGCCTGTGAAATATTTATTGAGGATATAAAGTCCATTGATGTTTTACTAGATACTTGATACCCATCTTGTTTAATTTAAGGTACAGGAACTTATGCAATTTCTTATTTCAGGTGGTGGGTTTTTTTAGAAAAATACCATCTGGGACTGATAAATTATTATTTCACAGTTCATAATGCCTTTCCTCATTGTCTTGTTCTTACACAGCAGTTTGCAACATTTTTCAGATTTATCACCCTAATAAGAAAAGAAATAAGAAAAGAGGAGCTCAGGTGTAGAAAAATTTCCAACCCCCTTGAAGATTGCAGCAGATTACTCATACAGCTTCTCAGGTGCCTACCTTGGCCAGACATTCCCCGCTTCGTACTTTAATAGCCCCTCTAATTTGTTATGCTTCTTGCTTCTAATACACAGTGCATTCCTTGAATACTGACCAAGCTACTAAGAGTTAGGCAAACTCTTTGATACAAGGCAAATGATTGTATGTATCACATATTTTTCTATAACAAGCAACCACCCACAGAATCAAGGTATTAAGTAAAGGTAAAGGTACCCCTGACGGTTAGGTCCAGTTGCGGACGACTGGGGTTGCGCGCTCATCTCACTCTACAGGCCGAGGGAGCCTGCGTTTGTCCGCAGACAGCTTCCGGGTTATGTGGCCATCATGACTAAGCCGCTTCTGGCCAACCAGAGCAGCACACGGAAACACTATTTACCTTTCCGCCGGAGCGGTACCTATTTATCTACTTGCACTTTGACGTGCTTTCGAACTGCTAGGTGGGCAGGAGGTGGGACCGAACGGGAGCTCACCCCATCATGGGGATTTGAACTGCCAACCTTCTGATCGGCAAGCCCTAGGCACTGTGGTTTTTAGACCACAGTGGCACTCGCACATGCAAAACATTGCCTTGCTTGACATAGGGGCTTTCTTGAGTCAAAAATGATTTAAGCCTTTTATTTATAGACAACCTCCCTGTCAGCTGGTTTGCAGGATGTTTGTTTTAAAATGTGGCACAATACAATATGACAAAAGAACATAAAACAAACTTAAACTGTTCTAACAGTTTAAGACTTAAACACAGACTGAAAGATACATTTATTATTTTATATCTAACCTACTAGAATATATTGATTTTTTATTTATTTTTTACATTAACTCCCATTTTAAAAATACATAAGCATCTTTCACTCACTAGAATAGTTGGTAAGGACCAACATGCAAAATAAAAATAAGAGACAAATTCAGTTATGCCAGTAATTAGCTATTAGGAAGCAGGTGTTCAGAGTCTATGAATCTTCCTTTTGTCTTTTTTGTCAATTATTTACAGTAATTGTTATTGTTAAATCAAGTTCTCAGAGCTGGTTCATATATTATAGCAAAACCATGTTTGCTGCAGAAAAACAAAACCTTTCCCATCATTGGGGCTCCACACAGGTGTCATAATTTGAGTTATGGGTTTGCATGTTAAGCAGTTACCTAATGGAATATTTCCATGCCAGTCTCTGCAGAACTAATAAGAAAATATTCTATGGGAAGTCCTCTATATGATAAGCTGCATGGACCATGGGGTAGCAGTTTCCAGCAACAACCATGCCACTTCCATAAGCTGGATTTCAGACTTTGTCCAAGTAAACCTACTTAAGTCAGGGGGTGGGGGGATGTCATTCAAACTTTTCCAAGTTAAAGATGATCATGCAAACAATTTCACAAAATTGAAATTTGATTTCTTCTTATATCTGAGACAGGCACACTTAAAAGGATAATGCCTTATGGGATCAAATTGCACCATAAAAGAGGTTGGAATTTTAAGGAATTGTAAAAGAGCATCAGCCTTTTAAAGAAATTCTTACTGCATTCCTAACCAGGTCTCCACAAATTCTTTGGATCCATTACTCCAATCCATGCATATGTGAACATTTATAATGTGAATTCACAAGGGCTGTTTTACAAAGAATTTAAAAAATATTGGAATGACTTCAGTGAAACCTTAAAGACAATTGAGTTGCAATTCACTTTTTAGCAGCTTGTTTGCAAGTGTTCTGTGTAAATCATTAAATTTGCTGCTAACTAGATGATGATTGTATCATTATGTGCAATTAAAACATTGGGGGAAGCTCAGAGAAAGATTGCTTATTTATCTGATGGAAAGGTATCTGTTCCCCTCCTGTTACCTGAAAGACACTAAAGACTATGGGTTGAAGTCAGTGAATCATACTCAGAGCAGACCAATTGAAATCTATGGTCATTACTTAGATTCACTTATTTCTGTGAGTCCCCTCTGAGTAAGGCTTAGTTGGATATAACCTTGAAAATTCAGAGACAATAAATGGTCTTTTCATGTATTTTTTGCTGTCATCTGTGGCTGCCTGTGTTCCTGACAAAGTCTGCAGATATTAATGAACATTGCAGTCCTCATATTTATACATGAAAAGAGACACTTAAACAAGCTTATTTTTCAACATAAAGCACGGGATTTCAAGTTTGTTACAGACCATCTTGTGCTTGCCTACTCTGCAGTAAGTCTTGTTAAGTTCAGCTAAATTTCTATAGGACTGCAGTCTTGAGAACTCAAATCAGAACCATCTCCTCCAAAATTGTAACTTTTGTGTTGATGTTCATATCAGTAGTATTATTTAATTAAAATAATTAGGATTATAGAGGCACACACATTTCAAGCTGTCATGTGTGGGGGGGTTTTTTGGTAATATTCTCAGTGCAAATCATAATTTTTTGGCAATGGTATATCTTCACTACTAAAAATCTAAGGGGAAAAAAATCACCTATTTTAGCAAAAAAAAAAAAAAAAAACATGCAAAAAAAAGACCGTAGGAAGAGAAATAAAAAAGAGAGTATCATCTTGTGGCTAATGCTCAAACTAGAATTCTTGAGAACCAAGTTCAAATCCTAGCTTTGTCTAAGGCGTATTGTACAGCTTTGTGAAAATCCCTTAAAATCCTTGTCTACTTAGTTGTTCAGGGGAAATGTGCCACTTTTTCTCCATGCATCTTTCAAGACAGGGCCTTAGATTTTATTGCAAAACAAAAGCAAACCCCACAGTGTTTTTGACCAAAATAAAGCTTGGGGTGTGATCTGTCTCTTTAGATCAAAATATTCACACGTTCATTAGAAGCAAGAATTCAGCACTGCAAGTAACCCTGAATAACTGAAATAATACCCACTTAGGTTCTTCTAGAGGTTTGGTGGCCTGTGCTGAAGGAATTTTCCATAGAACTATTTAGGCAATAGACTGCACACAGTGGAAGAACAATATGATCTCTGCCTGTCCTATGCACTGGTCATGTCTATCTCACTTCTGTTCCCACCATACTTGTCTGCTTGTTTGTAATGTTTACAAAAGATCTTTGCATATAAAGTAAAGGTAAAGGGACCCCTGACCATTAGGTCCAGTCGTGACCGACTCTGGGGTTGCGGCACTCATCTCGCTTTATTGGCCGAGGGAGCCGGCATTTATCCGCAGACAGCTTCCGGGTCATGTGGCCAGCATGACTAAGCCACTTCTGGCGAACCAGAGCAGCGCACGGAAACGCCGTTTACCTTTCCGCCGGAGCGGTACCTGTTTAGCTACTTGCACTTTGTGCTTTCAAACTGCTAGGTTGGCAGATCTTATACTGTAGGCCTAAACCACACACTCATATCCTACATGCATTCCTGGTCAACTAACTGGTCAAAACACACCTATGAGTGAGCCCAGAAGTAATATAGGTATATGTGGCGGGAGGCATGGGAATGTATGATCTCACTCTCTTGCCAGATGTAGTCTTTACTCAAAGATTAGATCATCTGAAGAACCAGCTATTTGACAGCCTGTTCCGTTCCATTCCATGTCCCTTTTCTAAAACCAGCTCATGTTTTTCTGAGTTTGCAGTCCTACCTGTTCGGTTTTTCCATCTAGCGAAGGAGCAAACTAGATGTTATGATGCCATTGTTTACATTTGGGTCACTGCTGAATTTAGCATTTAACCATGGAGTTGGGTGGGATAAAAAGTGCAGGATAAGTGGCCTCCTAAACCATTCTCCCCCCCCCCCCCCGCTTCCCCACCCCACAAACCCCCTCCTGTTTCTTCTAGCCTTCTCAGAGAATATCCACTGGGGTTTTGAAATGGGAAATCTTAACTGAAAGTATAAGAGGCTCAGGACAAGTGGTTTCAGGGAAACAGGTGGTTCAGCAGCTTCTTCTGCCAATCCGTGCTCTGCTACAAATCACACCGTATCATATTAGTTTGGCACAACCCACATATTCACACGAACTGTGCTATTGTAACATCTGATTTATCCCCAAAGAAAAGACATCCAGAGGCAGGGAAACAGGAGCATGAGAGTGTGTAGCCAGGTTCCTTCATTTATATCTGATTTTTCTCCCAAGGAAGCGACTGTTGTAAACCTTGCTTACACACTTTCATGCCCGTTCCTCTCCCTTTGGGCATGTGGATGTCAGAAAACTGCTAGTGAATGAGTTTGCAAAAAGAATGTTCTGTATCCAACATTATTCAGGTGAAACTGACATGCTTACAATGGCACCCACCTCTATCTCCATTCTGCTGAATGTTCAAGGACTCAAGACCCAAGAACCCCCTGAATTTGGTAGCGCTTGAATTTAGAAGCACTGCCCAAACCATCACTACATAAACACGTTATCTGCTTTTCTTGTGAGTGAGAGGGGGAGAGAGAGAAAGATGCAAGTGTGGGTTAATCACTTGTAGGAATTGATTGACTGCCTGTTAATAAACATTAGCCTGTATATTGCCACTTGCTCATGAGTGGTTTATGTATTCTGCTCCCTGCAGACTGAAGAAGTCCTGAAGATTGATGGAGGGCCATGCTATTCAAACAGCAGGCGTTGCTGAGACAGAAGCTCCTTGTGCTAGGCAGCCTTGCTATTGGAAGTCTCCTATATCTAGTTGCCAGAGTTGGGAGCTTGGATAGGTAAGTCATTAAATTAGCACATGTGGGTGACATTCATGATCCTAAATGGCTTTAACTGAGGTTTCCCCCCCACAACTTCCTCTTAGACTTTGGAAAGAATTGAATAGGTTTCCAGCTCTTTGTCTTACTACTAAGATCTAGAAATACAATCTGCTGCAGTATTGATTTTCATTGTTATTTCCTTTCTTTTTAAGGGTGGAGGAGGGTGTGGGTAAACTTAAAAGTTTCAGCTTGCCTAAGCCAATGCATCTTGCCTTTCCATTTGTATTCCATGCGCATTGGCAGTTGTTTTCAGAAGGAAACTAAAGCAGCAAACAGTAAAAATGTCATTAGAGCAGTTCATTTTTGTCTGTGTGTGCATCTGCGGATTGACCTCGAGTCTCGACAAACAGTTATGATGTATTTATGCATCTTCCTTTCTGAAATTTATGAGTGGGCAATTAATGTGCTACTGTGGTAGTTAAAATTATGCATGAGCCTGCAGAGTTAGCTTGTCAAGCCTGGAATCCTATCGCACTTGAAAGATTGCTGCAGGGATGGGGGATTTTCACTATGTTAATTAGCTGTGTGTCTGTGTGTGTTGAAGCTGGATACATTGGGCGAAGAGGATCTGCCTGAGAATGATTTCCTCAAGCAACAGGACAGATGTACAAAACTGAGCTTGTGAGAACAAATGCAGACCTAAATACCACCAAAAAGATCCGCCTACTGATAAATCCTATGCATCATTTCACCCAGAAAGTGACAAATTTTTCATATTCTGCCACTTGTCACAATTTAGTTCTCCAGTTTATTTGAAAATGAAGCCTTGCATATACTGAAAAAGGAAGGATCATCTATGCCTAGGCTGGCATTATCCCACCATCCACCAGCAAAACTCCATACCTTAAAGATATGCATAACGGCCATGGCCAATTATGCAGTTTCATGTATGGGATGAAAATTCCTTCTTGACTCCTGCAGAAATTTGTCCTGTGCCCTGAGGCATGAAATTTAATTAACCTTATCACCAATCTAAGCTTGCACAGCTACAAATGTTATTAATGGTCATAAAATTATCCAGACACAGTACTTGACTCCTTGAACTCGTGCAGCAGTGAATGCTACAGGATCCATATATAATTATTGCTAATGGCATGAAGGGTTTATTCCAATATCTCCTGTTTTTACCAAGCTGTGAGGGGCTTTTATTCACTAGTGAATCCTGTTCTGTTGCTGCAGAAGTCTGAGTGTCTCAATAGGCTCCTTGATCTGCAGTCACGTCATTCTAAGTGTAGGAAAACTAACACCTTGGGATTAACTCATGGTTGCTGCTTTTCTTTCCCCACTTCCTGGAGCTATTAAAAGTGATTGCTGCTGTGGTGTCAGAACCTGGGAGGAGACAACAGTCAGAGAAGCTGGAGGAAGGAGTTGTGCTAGAGCAGTGTTTCCCAACCGGTGTTCCGCGGCACACTAGTGTGCCGTGAGACACCGGCTGGTGTGCCGTGGGAGGGAGGCGGGCGAGTCGGGCGCCTAGGAGAGAACAAAACCAAGTGAGCAGCGCGCGAGAGGGAAGCGACCCGAAAAAGAAGCGCGTTCGGAGTCCGGAGGCACTTTTGGGGCTGCGTACGAAGGGAGGGGGGGGGGCACGGACGGCGGAAGGGGGCGGGGCGCGGTTGCAGAAACCCGCCAATGCTTCCACCTCATTGGGAAAGGGAAGGGGTTGGGCCACCTAAAACTCTCCGCCGGGGCCACATCCTGCCTCCCAGCCCCCTTTCCTCCACCCACGGAGGGAGGGATGTTTTTAACACACCCCCCCGCTCACAACCCTTTGGTAGCGTTTCTCCAATCTGAGGCGAGCGCCCGCCGACGCCCCCTTCCCCTGCTCAGTCGCGCAAAAACCGAAGTCTCCTCCCTACCCCTTATTCCCTCAAACCCCGTTTCCATAAGGGGGGGGGGAATAACCCCTTCCGTCGCGCGCGAAGCCCAGCTCCCTCCGCCCTTCGCGGTCTCCTCAGCACTTCAGCCAGCCGTTTACACTCTCGGAGCCACTGGGCAAAACTCGCTCTCAGAAGCGCGCGCGCGCAGAGAGAAAGAGAGAGGGAAACAAAGTTAACTTGTGGGGAGAGAGAAAGAGCGAGCGGGAGCTAACTTGTGTCCAAAGGCAGATACAAAGTAGCCCCCCCCGCCCCGAAGGCGACCTCTCTTGCTCTGCTCCTCTGGGGTGGGGAAACCAACTCCACCACGCGGAGCAGCCCCGAGGCGGGGAATTTCGCCCCTTCGTAATGTATGCATGTAAATGAGGCGGGCGCAAGGGGTGGGCGCGGAGAGGAACTCGCGCCTCTGAGGCCGCCGCCTCCTTCTCCTCCTCCTCCGCCCCCCCCCTCAAACCCAGGCGGCGGCGGCGGCAGGAGGCAGCAGCGGCAATAACAGAAGCAGCTGCGCTGACAACAACACGTGTTCGCTCGGGCACCATGGAATTCGAGGAGCTGGGGATTCGGGAGGAGTGCGGCGTGTTCGGGTGCATCGCCTCCGGCCTGTGGCCCACGGAGCTGGACGTGCCCCATGTGATCACGCTGGGGCTAGTGGGGCTGCAGCACAGGTAGGGGACACGGCGGTGGGGGGGGGAGACGGTCTGGGGAAGCGGGGGGAGGGTGGGTTGCTTGCGAGACAGCGGAGGAGGAGGAGGCCGGCATGTCCGGGCAGCAGCAGCAACAGCAGCAGCAGCAACTCCCGGCGACGGCTCCTCCTCCGCCCGCTATCGCCGCCGCCTCAGCTGCCGCCGTCCCTCAGTCCCTCGCTCTGCTGCCTCCTCCCACCCCGGCAAGGGGAAGGGAAAAAACTTTCACTTTTGTGCGTCCCTCCCGGCGTGACGCTGCGCGCTGACGTCACGGGGCGGGGCTTTAATGGTGGTGTGCCGCGAGATTTTTTTCCGGTAAACAGGTGTGCCGTTGCCCAAAAACGTTTGGGAAACACTGTGCTAGAGAGTCAGAGCAAAAGGACACACAAATATATGCCAAAGCCAGTTGCTGCTCAGGCAAAGCCTTAGCCCAAACAGGAAGTCTTTTATAGCCCTTCCTGTCTAGGAGGTACAGAAGCTGATACTACTGCTCATTGCTCAGGGAGCTGCTCTAAATCACAGTCCTGTGGCTCACCACATGGGTCAACTGCCTTCAGACATGCAATGATCACTTTGCATCCGTTTTATGTACAGGCTGCAGTTGTGTGATGAAAATACTGCCCACTTACACCAAAGTTTCCATTCATGTATTTCATGCAAGGAATGGCTATCCTATCTGAAAGGGTTGCTCTAGATACCTCTTTTGGTTCACAAGGACACAAGCAGTTGCTCAAAATTCTTTAGCATTGATTTCCTTAGAAGTTCATTTCAAAAAATCATTTCCTTTTTGGAGGAGCGGGGGGGGGGGGGCGGTGTTGTTCTAAGAATGAAAATTCCAGTAGGAGCATTTAAATTCCAGGCAATAGGCAGAGGTGGGGAAGAAAATCAGCAACGCTGCCTTGTTCAATCAGAAGTGGCTTCCATTTATGTAGCAAGGTACTTGGATTCCAGTGTAGGCTTAAAACTCTGCATGTGGGTGTACACAACAAGCATACGGTTTAATGTGTATCATGAAGGCACAAGCTCCTGATTGAGGATGTTACCAGATTACGGCTTAATACTGGAAACAGGCCATTCAGATGCCAAGATTGACAACAAAGATTTTCATATTTTCCGCAGAAGAGTTAAATCCAGATTAAAGGAGAGAGAAAATATGGGCTAGCCTTTTGATGGCATTGAAGTTGTGGGGACACTGTAAAAAGCTTGCATGCATCGATCCCACAGTACGCAACCATTTGGAAACATCCATACATATAAGCAGTGGCAACTACATGCTTCATCGGAAACACAGTGTATATCAGTGTGACACTTCCTGGAGTGGATGAAGCAATGGCATGGTGAACTGTTTTGTGGGTTATCTGTTCTACTGCCATCTAGTTTACTGTCAATTCAGCTCTTACCGTGATGATAACTGTCTACATCTGGACAAGTTAATAGGGCTGTTGCAAATCATCTCAGTTGCATAAATGATGTCTCTTGTTACCTTTATGTTGAAATCCAATATCCACTCACCTAAGAGAAAGCACCATTAACTTCTAAGCAGTTGTGTAAGATTTCACTGTTAATAACTCCTATTTCGCCTCTTTTTTGAATTGCAGACTGCAGCCCATATGCCCTATTGATGGTCGATTTGGACTCCATGGCCAAGATGAAATTCCACTCCGAGCTCTACAGTTTAAGCGTGGGTTGCTACATGAGTTCCGGAAGGGCAATGCCAGCAAGGAGCAAATTCGACTTCACAGTTTGGTCCAACAGATTCCCAAGGCCATAATAATTGGGGTGAGGAAGGGTGGAACTCGGGCGCTGCTGGAAATGCTGAACCTCCACCCAGCAGTGGTCAAAGCTTCTCAAGAAATCCACTTCTTTGATAACGATGAGAACTACGCCAAGGGCATCGAGTGGTACAGGAAAAAAATGCCATTTTCTTATCCTCATCAGATAACCATTGAGAAAAGTCCAGCATACTTTATCACAGAGGAGGTACCTGAAAGGATTTATAAGATGAACTCCTCCATCAAATTGCTGATCATTGTCAGGGAACCCACAACAAGAGCTATTTCTGATTACACTCAGGTGCTGGAGGGAAAAGAAAGGAAAAACAAAACCTACTACAAATTTGAAAAGCTGGCCATTGATCCTAATACCTGTGAGGTGAACACTAAATACAAGGCAGTAAGAACGAGCATCTACACAAAACATTTGGAGAGGTGGTTAAAATACTTTCCCATAGAGCAGTTTCATATTGTCGATGGCGATCGTCTCATTACAGAACCACTGCCAGAACTCCAGCTGGTAGAGAAGTTCTTAAATCTTCCTCCAAGGATAAGTCAATATAATTTATATTTCAATGCCACCAGAGGGTTTTATTGCTTGCGGTTTAACATTGTCTTTAACAAGTGCCTGGCGGGAAGCAAAGGACGCATCCATCCGGAGGTGGACTCCTCTGTCATTACCAAATTGCGCAAGTTCTTTCACCCTTTTAATCAGAAATTTTACCAGATCACAGGGAGGACATTTAACTGGCCCTAAAGTAAATTTCATACAACACTGTGTGTTGCACCTGGAGATATGCCACCGTGTCTCTATTAGAGTAAAAAATATGCACTTTTCGTATACACAGCTATCAAAGTAACCCTTTTTCATGCATACTTGTATATATGCAGTGTGTGACCAAATATAAGGTGGGATCAATTTTTCTACAGAGCAGTGAATAACATAAAATTTACTCTCTGCATAATTGCATCGTTTTATGCTATACAATTAAATGAGAAGGTGTCATTTAAAGGAATTAACTCAGCTACTCAGTTCAAAGGGTCAGTACTCTATTTGCTCCGTAAAATTTAATACCAAACATATCTAGAGAGAAGGCAGAATATTATGGTAGAATTCATTGCAAGAATTGCAATGAAAGGTCTAAGATGGGCTATTATGGATACATATTGCTAAAAGAATATTGACCCTTTAAAGGTGTAAATCTATGCTTCAGGCTTATATTGGTTTAACAGTCACTCTTTCAAAGTAACTATGCTTCTTTGACCAGGGGCAGGGAATCTGTAATACAGAATTCTTACCTGACTACTATTTCCAGGATTTTTTATTGGGGTGGGGTGGGGCCATACTAATTAAACTGGCAAAAAACCAATACAAGTTTGCAGTGTAAATATATCCCTTGTAATGCTGAGCTCTACTGGAACTCTTTTCCTATTGTTTGAAAAGAAATTCTCTCATGCAATCAACATTGTTTCAAATTTCCTGTGGTGAGTTTGCACTATTGTTTTTATTGTATGGATCATCTTGGCACTTGTAGCATGTCAATCATGTGTCGAAAAGGAAGTCTTTTCCCCCCCTTCTATACTTGTACGTTGACAAAGAGAAACCTGCTGTACATAATGTATATTGTTTGTAAATACTGGTTTCACACTAAGTAATTCTATTTTGTAAACTGAATATGGCTATTTAATTTATTGTGAAAATTAAATTTATTGTGGTATTTAAAATGGAATGGATTAAAATTGCTATATGTGCAACTGGCTTTCTCCTTTTCTTTGATGAATGTCACATTATTTCAAACACTATATTTTTCAAATGAGGCAATTCACATGTTCACTTGAGAGTTAAGCACTAAACAAGTTTATATATATATACACACACACACACACACACACACCAGATCAGCCCTTAGAAACCTAGGCAATCTATTATTATTAATATTTAGTTATTTACATAAATTGTATACTGCCCTTCAGCTGAAGATCACATGGTGGTTTACAACATAAAAATACAAAATGAGAAGACAAATCATACAGCATAACAATCATAATGCTGTTTTCTAGAGTATTATAGCAAATATTAGTATCATGAATTCTAAAATAGTAATAGACACATGATCAGAGTGCTATAATCTGCTATAATGGGAGTTCAGGTAGAATGGGAGTTCAGGAAAGGTACTACTAAAGCCAGGAGGATGCCAGCATGGTTAATGAGGAAAGTCAAGGAAAGTATGAGAGGTAAGAAGGCTTCCTTCAGAAAATGGAAATCTTTAAACTCATATTATCATGAACTATACAAATACAATAATGGTAATGAAATAGAACTGCAAAGTAAAATAATACAGGCTTACCTGGGACTTCACTGCATTCTACCCATAAGTAAACCTAATCAATACAGAGAGACGACTTGAGTATAAGATAATTTATTATTGAAAACTTTAGAAATGATGTACCACATGCTGCATCAGTTCTCTACTACAAGCCAGATACAGTCAAACCTCCATTTTCGAACATCTCAGCTGCCGAATGATTCAGAAGCTGAACGCCAAAAACCCGGAAGAGAATGCTTCTGTTTTCGAACGCACCTTGGAAGTCGAACGGCTTCTGTTTTTCCATTTTCATCATTCACTTTCCCGACAGCCCTTCACTCAAACGTTTCGGAAGTCAAACAGACTTCCGGAATGGATTATGTTTGAAAACTGAGGTTCTACTGTAGTGGCTGGCCCAAAGTCACCCAGTGTGCTTCAAGGCTGAGTGGCTCTCCTCAATCTCAGCCTGACATTCTCACCACTACACCACAATGACTTGTACCTTTGCACAGGAAAGAACCATTGATTGAAAAAGGTTGGGTCTATCTAGGTTTTCTCTGGGTCATGGACACTGTATTAAGGCCAGGGCTTCAAGCTTAAAGGTGAGTTAACTTCAATTTAGCTAGATTGCAAAACACATGGTTTGGATGAATGTGTGTTTGAGAGACAAAGAGAGTTGTGGGAAGAAAATGACCATATCATAATGACTGTCTCTAATGAATAAAAGTCAAAACTGCAAAAAGGTGGAGATAAATAATTAAAAACAAACTTTAAAATTGGGGTAACACACACATCATTAATGCCCTTCAAGTAATTTGGTTATCATTGCTTGAGAGGTCCAAAATGGCAGTAATAGATGCCTAATACCAGAAGAGACATACAGTTGTTTAAAACTAACATGACAGGCTAAAAGAAGAAGAAGCTCAGTTAGTTAGAATGTAGGCAATAGTGAAGCTTAAGAAATGAAAGAAAGCCTTTTGTGCCACCTTTTTATATATATTTAAAATGTGGATAATGCAACTTTGTAGCCAGTTAAGTGACAGTGAGCTTACCACCCCTAGATAAAAAGGAGTTCAAGCTAGAATCATATTCCTGAAAAGAGGCCAATTGAAAAATGCTTTGTCAAGAGGGGGTGTGGGGTACAGTGCAATGAAAAAATGATAAACCACAGATATTTTGGAAAGCTCCCAGACTATTCAGTGGCCTTCATATGCCAGGGAGAAGGATGTATCCATGCCAATAAAATTGTCAACTGCATACATGGTTGAACCAATGTTTTTATTAAGATCTAATGAATCTTGGAGCAAAGTTACATGATCAATAATCCTTAATCTAACCTAGCCCTGTGCTCTGAGAAGGTAAGAACCAGTAACCTACATATCACACTGTTTTCTAACAGTGATTTGGGGCGAAGTGAGGACACTATCACTATGCACTGCCTTCACAAAATATTTTTTCTATGTGCGCCCTCTTGTGGACAGATTTATCTGTAAGCAAGCCCCCTGACGAATCTTCACAAACTTTCTTTAGACCATAACAGCACATTTATGAGAGAGCTTCTTATAAATGCTTTTATGACTGCATACAAATGAGTCAAAAGATTCTATCTTCCAGATGTTCTATGGAGCCAAGAGTCATAATCACAGTCCTCAGACTGCTTACTCTGGAATAATGCCATTGAAATCAATAGGACTCATTCAGAGTTTCGGATTTGAAAGCTACCATCAAGATTAATGCGCTGGAAGAAAACTCAATAACAGCTGGGATGCTAATTCCACCAGAATTCTTCAAAATCCCAAGTGATAATAGAAACGCCGACGCTTTGCTGATACTTCCTGTTTAAAACTCAAAGCGTGGCCTTCAGGGGAGGAACAACCATCCTTTAAAGGGAATTGTGCTGAAATACTCTAAGAGACTTTCGACCTTTTGGCATTTATCTCTTAAGTGCAATCTGTGAATAATTCATTTCATCTATTTCAATCAGATTCAAATGTTGGGTGAAAATCATATCCATTCAGCTCATTGGTGCGTGGAGCAGAAAGAGAACCACTGGTTTAGTTTTCAGTCAAATTTGTAGCTGCTCTGTAACACTGCAACATTTGTATTTATCCTATGAACACCCTGCTGGAGTGTTTTGAAATGTTAAGAGACATGCATATCAAAGAGGGCATGCCTGGGTGCTAGAGCATGCGTTTCACCCAGATGTAATCTCTAGAAACTCTAGTGAATGCCATCAAGAAGACAGATGAAAAAGTGTAACAGTGAGACATCAGTAAGATCATCTGCATCAGTATAAGGCAATTTCTTATATATCAGTTATGTACTGACCACATATTTATCTGAGAAATCGCTAGTTGACTGACAGTTGTGGTACAGTGGCTACAGACCTGGACTTTGAACAGGTAGGGGTAAGGATGCTTCCACAGTAGAGCCCATTTCTGTAGCTGAGGCTTGAGCCTTCTTAATGCATTAGTCACATATCGAGGGAAAGCATGTTGAAAAGAGTTTCCTCCCACTCCCAGGGTCTGGCTTCTCCTGCCCCCACTACTGCAGTCTGTTGGGATGCTGCTGGGAGACAGGGGCGTCTGGCAGGCCCCCAGCTGGCTCCAGCCACCGGCCGGCAGCCGGGTGAAACTCCGGTTCTCGGAGCAGCATCAAAACTGTGACTCAAGCCTCAGAAGCCTTCAGAGGCTTAAGCACGCAAGCCAGCAGAGATAAAACTCTTTGCAGCAGAAGTAGCGGACAGAGACATGTGTAAGCATATTTACAGCATTTATTCAGCAGCAGGACAGTGGGAAAACATGTCTGCTTCCCTTCGTGTCCAAGCAAAACAGGAAAAAGCAAAAGCAATATACAAACTGAAATTCCCAGCAGACTGTGCTGCAAGTAAACAGGCATGTGACACACAACAGTCATGCCTGATCTTTTTAAGGTGGAACAGAACTATATCCTAACACAGTCATGTTTACAATACTCTACAGCAGGAAGACTCCTCTAGGAGTGAGGGCTCTCTGCAACATTGAGAAGCCTGATAGCCTTTGTTTCTAAACGGCACAGGTGAAGATTCTCATTGCATATTTCTTGATTTACACGACAGGAGTAAAAGAAGTTATGTGACTTTGGTAGCATGGCCCACATAATACGGCCCAAGGTCCCTTTTCCTCTACACACAAGCATTGTACTTTTGAAATGAGGTGGACAGAGGAATTAAAACAGAAATTCCACACAGCACCTAATATACCATTGTATGATAAAGCAATGCCCTTTTCTATGACAAATATCCTTTGATAATGTCCAACCACTTCCATTCAGCAAAGGTTCTTTCCAACGTTATTTGAAAGCTTCTTCTATATAGCTTCATCCTGTTTTATTGATTCCTGTTGATCAAGGCCAGGGAAGTAGTGATGAGTAGCCCATGATCTGCACTTTCAATATTCTCTGTTGTTTCAATGCCAGCTTCTCCTCCCACTTGTTTCTTCTCATTTTTCTTTCTTTGTTTAATGGCGGGTTTTAGGAAACCAGTAATTAATACCTACATGCCTGCCTGCCTACACGGGGGGGGGGGGGGGGGAGAGGAAGAGGAAGAGGAAGAGGAAGAGGAAGAGATGAGTATGGGTGGAAGCAATGCTATTCAGGGATTATTGCTATCAACAGGGAAAGAGTGAAGGCACAATCCTTGGCAGCATCCCTCTATCACATTGTTGTCAACACACCTACAGATATCAATGAATTGTGTGTGTGAAGGGTTCTTCCCCCATACTTTATAGTGTTGTTGTTGGTGGTGGTGGTATTATTGTAAAATTTGTTTAACGCCCTTTATCCAAATATCATAGGGCAGTTCACAACATCAATAATCCCCCCAAACATATTTAAAAGGCCACTGGATGTTAATCAGCCGAAGGCCCAGTTGAAGAGAAACATCTTCACCTGCCACCTGAAGATATATAATGAAGGCACTAAGCCAGCCTTCCTCGAAAGAGCATTCCACAAGCGGGGAGCCATCCCAGAAAAGGCCTGTTCTCATGTTGTCACCCTCTGGACCTCTTGTGGCACGAAAACCCAACTTCCACTCTGATGGTGCTCCTACCCCTGGGCCACTGCCACCATCCCATTTTCCTTATTCCATCTGGACTCTTAATTTGCCAAAAAGCTGGAAGCTATGGGGTACAGGTGTGTGGTACAAAGCTAGTCAGATACAGTTACTGTATTAAATTAAAGATATTAACATTTGTTTCAAGATTGTGAAGTCCACAATAAGTTTAGCTTGTTGTCAGGGACTGGGCAGAGGAGGAATAGTGGAGACCGCCTCCCCAGCCTGACCCTTCCAGAGAAGAGGAAGACAGTTCAGAATTACAACAGGGGTTTGAGGGACGTCACAGCCCAGAGGAAGATGAGGGGGAAAGTTGGGAAATCATGGGAGAGGAGGAGCAGGCAGAGCCGGAGCAGCAGCTGGCTGAAACGTTATCATTAGAAAGCATTCCAGACCCACCATCTCCTAGAACCTGGCAGGCCTTAAAAGTAGGAGAGCAAAGAGTTTGAAGCAGAGGGCATCCATAGAGGAGGTGATGCTGATGATAAATGAGGAAGTGGGAGAGAAGGGGGGTGTAGATTTACTTGTGACAATGCCATTATCCAAGAGGCTGTAAATACTGAATAAAAAGCAGACGGTAAGAAACTTTTCCTTGTCTTTGTACATGCGAGGCAACCAGCTGTGGGAGTTGCTTGCAACCGCCTGACACTAGTTACTTTAATATGGTACTGTATCTTCAAATGAGAATTGCTTTGAAAATTGGCTACTGTCACTTTAAATGGCAACTTATATTTACCTAATAATGTTAAAGCAAGACAGCTTTGAGGAAGTAGTTACTCCTATTAAAACTCTGGATATGTTTGGTAGATTTTTAATTTCTGAAATTCATTTTAGGATGATGAGCAGCTTATACATTTTTGAAATAAATAAAGAATGCATCTTACTCTTTCTGGGAAGCTTGAGGTTACTCCTCCTAGAAAGCCTGAATTACCACTTAGTACCATTTAACCCCATTTAATAACAAAAAAGTTGATAAAATTCTACAAGGAAAGGCCTTTGGTTCTGAACATGGGGAAAATTTGAGTCATTTTCGAAGCAAAGCTGCAGAAAGCTGGCCTTGTCAAAATCCATTATGCTGTAAACAAATTACCCCAAATAAGATCAGGCATGTCAATTTATTATCTACTTGTGAATCAAACAAACAAAATACCCAAACAGACTTCTATGTTTTTAGGAAGAAGTTGCATAGCTTTTAATGCATCTCATTACTGCCATTATTGTCATACAATTAAATTTATATAAGTGAGATAAATGCACAGGGAAGGCAATATGGAGTTTTAAATAGTTGCATTTACTGTGGTTGTAATGTCCCAAGATCATCATGTCTGGGGACAAGGGCATTTGTAAGAATAAGTAACCATGGGAGAACTTGACAGGTGAGTTCTTGAGATTTATTGCTGTCAACACTAGAAAAACTCTGTCTAATCAAGTATTCTAGATACTTATCTGTAGACTAGGAGTTGTGCAAATAAAGTTGTTGGCTGTGCCACTGCAGATTGCCAGTGGGTAGCGTCATAAATGCTCCCATCAGATATAGAGAGATATAGATATACACACACATGCAGATCTACCTGAAGGTAATAAACTAGGACATCAAAAAGAAATCCTCCTCCCTGATCTGTTCACTTACTATATCAGGTAACTTTTTACTGGGGGGAACATATAAAGATATGAAAACACACACACATGTAAACTGAAGTGGTACAGTCCAGAATTTCACCGTATCAGGTTGTTTAAATGGGTGTCAGACAGAGTGAAAGCAGAAAAGTGCCATGGTCACAGTGGGAAATTGTTCCCTTAGCATATCTGAGCTAAATTCCCTCCAGTAAATCATGTTCCAAAAAGAGTATTGCCCAAATATATAGAAGCAGTTACAGAAACACATGTATAGAGAGACCTGAGTCCCAAACAAGCCTGGTAACACTGGTTAACTAACTAGTACAGTTGTACCTGGTTTCCGATTGCACTAGCGCGCCAGAAACAATAGTGGAAGCCAGTGGCGTAGCGTGGGGGGTGCAGGGGGGGCCGACCGCACCGGGCGCAACATCTGGGGTTAGGGCAAATCCACAGGTTAGGGGGCGCAAATCCACGGGTTAGGGGGCGCAAATTACTTGCCTTGCCCCGGGTGCTGACAACCCACGCTACGCCACTGGTGGAAGCTGCGCCAGATGTTCGGCTTCCAAAAAAAGTTTGAAAACCGGAACACTCACTTCCAATTTTTGATCGTTCGGGAGCCAGAACGTTCAACTCCCAAGGTGTTCGGGAGCAAAGGTCCGACTGTACAGTGGTGCCCCGCAAGACGAGTGCCTTGCAAGACGAAAAACTCGCTAGACAAAAGGGTTTTTCGTTTTTTGAGGTGCTTCGCAACACAAATTTCCCTATGGGCTTGCTTTGCAAGACGAAAACGTCTTGCGAGTTCTTGCGAGTTTGTTTCCTTTTTCTTAAAGCCGCTAAGCCGCTAAGCCGTTAATAGCCGCTAAGCCGCTAATAGCCGCTAAGCCGCTAATAGTCGCTAAGCCGCTAATAGCCGTGCTTCGCAAGACGAAAAAAACCGCAAGACGAAGAGACTCGCGGAACGGATTAATTTCGTCTTGCGAGGCACCACTGTATAGACTTCTTATAACCTATTGAAGAATGCTAGTTAGGCAACTACAGAAACCAAAAATTATGCTCAGTCTATTCTATTTTCTATTCTATTCCCAGCACAACAGGAAACAGAAGGCTATGCACCAACAGTGATACAAAGGAGGCAGGCCTACTTAAAAAGGGGCTCAAGGTATCCCACTTAATGTTATGAAGCAAAATAAACATGCCAGTACCTGCAACACAGTTGAGGAGATCAAAACATGGTGCTCATTCATTGGTGTGGGACAAGGAGACAAGATGGGGATGTACTGTTGCCAAGGCATGTCCAGAGAAGAGATGCAACTTGATGACATAATTGTTGCCACGGCTGGTTGTGGCTTGTAGTCGGGATTGCCCAGTGAGTGTGAGGAGGAGCAACAACCCTCTGTCATTCATGGTCACCAGAGGAGGGGAAGGTTTCGGCCCACTTAGTGACTGTACCCATTTACTTATTTCATATATGTGAAGCACTGCCATTCATTCAACTAGAAGGGGATAAGGCATTATATTCATTTTTTCTATATTATCACTGTTTCTTCATATTTTTGTATCTTCTCTATATTCTATATTTATTTGAACAGAAACATACACCCACATGGCCCAAAAAACGATACTGCAGTTTGAGGTAAAGTATAAGTAATGGCATAGTCTGACCCATCCAACAGAGTTGGATGATAGTCTCCACTGACAAGGACCAATGGGCACCGCATTAATATATGACATGGTGCCTAATGATGGGTATCTCATTACTACAGAATAAATAATAGTACACTGAATAAGGCACAATTGTGTGGAATATTTATGCAAGTTCCCTCAGTTCTGGCCAACCTTTTAAAATCTGGGGGCTATTTGAGCTCTAAGGTGAAAGGACCGGATGGGCTCCTTAGTCACCATGACTTCCTTTTGGTTTTTTTTGGACACAGGTAATTATGTAACATTTTCCCACTGGGAAGAAGTGTAACAGAGGTGCCTGTATGTGTTTTAATAAAATTGTAAAGACAAACAAGTCCAAAGATTCTGTGGGTGGAAGAAAGAAACTAACTGCTAAAGGCAATTTAGGAGAGATCCATTAACACTCTGTTAATGTGATTTTGAGAAGGAACCCTGTAGGTTGGAAATTGGCCAGTTTAATGTCATAATTAAGGGATGTCCAGAGGGAGCTCCAGAAGATTATAGACCAGTTAGTTTAACTTCAATTTCACAGAAAGGCTTGGGCACTATTTTTAGATATCAGTTGGGAACACTAAAGAAAGAAGCGTGTCTTGATTAAGAATGGGCAGCCTATTGCAGGGAGGGCATGGTCATGTTTCACTAACCGAGCTAATAAAAGATGTCATTTAGAGATATTAAAGCGGAGGGGTACAAAGGGATGCAGCCAGCATTCTAATTAAATTTTCAGGATGCCTATGAGGAAGTTTCACTATATAGAGGAGGTCTAAAGGGGATTTCAGAGAAATGGAAGAATGTGTCTTCTGCCGAATGCCATATATTAACCTGCTGCCACAGCAGCAAATGCCTCAGCACTAGAAAAATTGTTTTAACTCTGGAGAATGATTGTCCGGGATGGAATCAGTTGAAGGTGGCACCATAGAGTCATGGGTCCCACTGGTAGGATTAGCCCCACTGTTTTCTCTGGTCAAAGAGGTCTGGCAAGTTTGGTGCGACTCAACAGAGCTTTAATAAACTGCTTAATCAAAGAATCCCTAAGCAGTGACTATAGAACAATATAAAGCAATTATCAATATACAAATAAAATCAGCATAATGTAAAAACAGATATATTACAACTTGTTAGCATGTCTAGATAGGCTTGCCAAAACAAAACTTGTTTGTGTTCAGTTTTGGTGTTATAAACATAGACGTAGAACATGGAAGCTGGCAGATCCCTGAAAATATACTCCATAGGAACAGAAGGAATAGGATTTGTCAGTCCTTTCCCTTCCCTATAGCAGACCAGTTCTTCTGCCATCCTTCTAATCCCCAGGTGGAAAATTGTTCTTCAGCACATCTCCACCGGCAGCAATTTGGGTAACCCTCTGCCAGCACCCATCTTCCTCCACCAACACCAGCTTAGCCAAAAACTACCTAGAATAACTTGGGGAAGGAGCCATTACTGGCAATGGATGGGAATGACATGCTCTTTTGTTCCCAAGATACTTTCACCTTGGGACAGAAATTAGTGGAGCACCTCCATTACACACACACACACACACACACACACACACACACACACACACACACACTTCGGATCAGGTGGCTCTTTCTCTTTCCTGGTGGTAAATGTACTGTTTTCAGCACATTTTATGACACTGTTTCATTTTATGACACTGGAACAGAGGCATCAGCAGTTAAAGGAATTTGCAGGAACCAGGGTGGGGATATAAATGTTGAGAGTCTGGAGTATCAATCTGGATGGAACCCTGGGTCCCCTTTCCAAACCTACAACCTGAGGATAGAATGTCTAAGAGGAAGCTTGCCAAACCAGTTCCTTGGTCAAAGTAATAGGCTTGACTGGCTTGTTAAATACCACAATTTAGCATATCCAAATAAGTTGCTCTATGTGATAGAAAAAATGGAATGGGTCGTTTCCTCACTCCCCACACCTGGCTGATACAGAGGAGAATAACAGAGCTGTTATGTGAAAGAGCTGCAAAGCTGGATGGGAGCTAGAGGTGTGTCTTGCTCTGTGCTGGACTTTGGGGCTCTCCTGGAATCCTAAAGGGGAAGCAATGTGAATATTAATTCTGTGAGCCCCAACATCCTACGCTCAGGTTGTATATATGTGTAGATTGAGGTCATTTTATTTGTTTTAGTGTTTTAACTATTGTATGTTTGTGACTTTTTCTCACTTATATTGTTTTGTCTTTTTTGTAAACCACTTTAATGGGCTTTTTTTTTTTACAATTAAGCAGCATATACACTTTATTAAACAAACAAACAAACAAACAAACAAACAAACCGTATGTCCTAAAGATATCATAGTCTCTGCTGTCTTTAATTCCAAGAAAAATATGTCCTGGATATGCACCTCTGGAGTCTCTTGACACTTGGAGATTTGGGTTGCACATAACACATTTTTCTTTGATTGTCATTCCAATATTAGTTTCTGAAACAGGAGCTAATATATTATGCTGAATGATGGTGTGTTTCAATGAGTAAATAATAAGTACTGCATATAACTGTTCTCAGTTACTTTGCAGTTCCAGCCTCTGGAAGTAAATTAGAAGACTTTTTTTAAAAAGAAAAAATTTTGAGGTCAATTTTGTAAGTCACCAGGGAAGGACAAATGTCCTTTGTGGTACCCTCCAGATCTTTTCTGAGACTGAAATGCACTCTGCAAAACATTATTTTATCAATTAGAATTATTACACTTTTAGCAAAGTGTGACCTATTTACAAGGTTCAGACTCTTCAATTTACCCATTAGTGGGCATGACCTAGCGAGATTTTTTGCTGCATTAGGCAATTAAAGTGTAATTCAGCTAAAATATTCTAGAAAATCAGGCAAACAACTTCATCATCATCTTGACCTATCTATGGTACCAGTGATTCTAATGGATTTCATTTACTTCTAATGCGGTAATAAATTATATACATATTCTCTTTAAACTTTAACTCAAAATATATTAGAAAATATAACATGATTATCAAGCGATATACTACCCAATCAGTTCAAAAATCCTGAAGAGCAATATATGACCTGCACCTCAGGTCAAGCAGACTATTAATTCTCAACAGCATGTAGGTCAGAGTGCGGCCCCATCAGAAAGCACAATACATCAGCTGATTCAAAGACAGGAGAAGTTGGTGACAGCATCCTAAAGATCAGAGTGTAGAAAATCTCTGTTCCCTTTCTCCCTAGAAAGGTCATTCACACAAACCCTTCCACATGTTGAAAGAAGATGTGGAAGGGTCACAGGGCAAACCCTGCCTGCCAATAGCACCATTCTCTAATGTAGTGGTTCTCCAACTTTTCTCTCTGGGCCACATTTTCAGAATAAAAATTTGCTTGCACCACACTGATTTTTTACGGATAAGAAATATATTGGAAAACAGAAACAACTCCTAGCCGTGCTTCATTTATAACACAGAACCCAACTACTTTATAATATGACCATGGGCCATCTAGAAATGATAAAACAATGCATAAGAACATGAATCATTCCTAAAATATAATTACCGTATAAACAAACCTCTTACTTATGTATCTTAAGTATGCATACAAACTCAGTGAGAGGTGTGAGCTTGCTTTTGGTGGGTAATCTCATTTATTTTAAACAATATTATCTTATTTGAGATAAACAAATGACCACATCAACACAAAGAAGTCTTTCTTTCTTCTGATCTTGCATATTTCTCAGAATTTAAAATCCCTGTTCACAATGACATGCCATGGAGAACTGTAGAAGAATAGCTAATGGTCTTGAAGAGAGGCATGAATGGTGTTTCTGGTTGTATATCAAAAGAAGAAGAGGAAGAAGAAGAAGAAGAAGAAGAAGAAGAAGAAGAAGAAGAAGAAGAAGAAGAAGAAGAAGAAGAAGAAGAAGCAGCAGCAGCAGCAGCTACTATACTATACAGGCTCTCCTGTTTTACATACAGTGGTACCTCTGGTTGCGAACGGGATCCGTTCCGGAGGCCCTTTCGCAACATGAGCAGAACGCAACCCACGTCTGCGCGGTCGTGATTCGCCGCTTCTGCGCATGACGTCATTTTGCGCATCTGCGCGAGCGCGAGCGGCAAAACCCGGAAGTAACCCTTTCCGGTACTTCTGGGTCGCTGTGGGACGCAACCTGAAAAAAAGTATCATGAAGCAAACGCAACACGAGCTATGACTGTACATTCAAAGAACGCTCAACCATGCATGGGCCATTTTTGGACCCAGAAGAGGGCATGACAGGGATGTAACGGGATGTAACAGAGGTTTGGAGAGCTTATGTGTGCTCTTCCAACACGCATGAAGACCGGAACACAACCCCCAAGCAAATCGGGGGTTGCCTGTACTATACTACACTGAAATATTTAAATGTTTCTTTGATTGTTCTTGAATCTTCCCACCACACTCACCATCCTTTCCTGCCACACCAGTGTGGAGTGCTACACACTTTAAAACCACTGTTGCAATACCTACCGTACTCATGCCAACTAGTCTGGTTCGCACATGACACTGAACTCAGGTACCAGTTGTCTCTGCACACAGACAAGTGTTTGTATGAAAGGCATTTGATTTGTGCAGCTCAACTATTTGTACACACAGGTACAAAGGGTGTACATACCCTTTGAATGTAATGTGTGATTGCCACTTCATGGCGTTCAACTCACATATATATGCATAGTGCTCTTTCAGGCAATAAGTGGCCATGATTGGGTCATGCAAAGAGGAGCTCTACCCATGTAAATGGGTTGGAGCCTAGACCTATCTCACATCTTCACTTCAGAATCAGTCTTGATATACTGTTATATTTACAGGGCAACTACCTGATCTGATGAGGATGTTTATAATTAGCTGTATTGTGTGAGGGTTGCACTTTTCTCTTTTGCATTTCTTTTCAACTAATTTACATTATTCTTGATAATGTTTTTTTTATTTGCAGGTGTTGCTACTTCTGATTTATGCCATTATTTTAAATAAATTAGTCTGAACATTGGACATATTTTTATTCAGCTCAAAAGTTGTGGCTGAAAAGCATAAACTAAAATGATCCAAAAATAATATTAATCTTTAAATGAAGTAGAGACTCTATTAAACCATAATGCAGGCTTTATTTGAGCAAATTATCCACTTGTGTGTACTTCTTTTAATTCAGAAAAAGTCAGAGAACGTGAAATGTCAAGAACATAGCAAATATTTACAGCTCTGTATGAAAATGATACAGAAGTTCCAATAGCATAAGTAAAGGGTTGCAGAGCAGTGCAGGTTAGTTTCAACAAAACCATTTATTGGAAAGTTCTTCTGTTAATGGATTGTTGGGTTTTTCTCCCTTAGTTAACTTAAGTGAGATTCTTTGCACGAACAAGAGCTCCCCCTCAAGGAGTAAAGTGAAAAGTTCACTTTCCCAATTGGAGATTACAAGCCTAGCATAGGTTTATCAAAGTGTCAGGGTAGTCTTAACACATGCTACTAAAGGAAAAACCTCCACGTTGTGTTCCAATGTGCAACAAGGACTTTCTGTGTATCACTGCATACACCCAACTCAGTGATGGTAAACCTGTTAGAGACCAAGTGCCCAAACTGCAACCCAAAATCCACTTTAACCTGTGTATCTCATTTTTTTCTGTGTGTTTCACGTTTCTTCTTTATGACTGCTGTTGTAATAAATAATCCTTCATAAATGTTATTGCATTACATTCTTCATTAGATTATCTTTCCATTGATATATAATTTTATGGTATAACTCAGTGCTTTTTTTCTAAAAAAAAATGTTTAGGGGTACTCTCATTTTGACTCAAGAAAATCATCACCGGGGCAAAATAAAAACAGTTCAAATTGGGGGAAATAAATAACGGTGAATTTCTTCTCCCGTTAAATTCACAAAATGTTTAGGGGTATGCGTCCCCGCAGGAAGAAAAGCACTGGTATTACTCCAAAACGAAGTGGTGTTATGAGCCATCAAACCTTGGAAATACATTTTTTTCCAGAAGGTTCCACAATCTTGGCCACTAGTGTACACTGGAGGGCTGTACTAAGAGCCACCCTCTCCCAATTTTTAATATGAGATAATGATTGCCTGAGTGTGCACATACAAATAAATATAGATAAATAAATATACCCAGCCAGATGGGCAGTGTATAAATAAATTATTATTATTATTATTATTATTATTATTATTATTATTATTATTATTATTATTTGCCCTTTCTTTGGCTGCCATTTGATTGCAGCCTCCCAGCGAACATGTAAACCCAGCAGCCCCTTCTTAGGTTGCCGTCTTTATATGCTTTCTGACCTGGAAGTTACGGTAAGCTCTGGTGAACTCAAGGTGGCTTACTCCCAAGTAGGAAAAACAGACCAGCAGGAGGCCCTGGCGCATCAAAAGTCAATGCCTGCTCGGCCCCTCACTCACTCGCTCGCCAGGCCCTGGTGCTGCAGGCTTTGGACGGCATACGTGAGCCCTCATCTCCTCCTCCTTCCACCCCCAGCATGGAAGCTATGGCTCTGCTGGAGCAATGGTGCACGTGCCCACAGAGAGGGCTCTGAGTGCACTCTCTGGCATATGTGCCATAGGTTCACTACCACTGCCCTAACTTGTTTGCAGCACAATTCCCCCCCCCCCTCTCTTCCTGGAATCATTCATGCTTGTCCTCAAAAAGCTCTTTAAATCTAGATTGTTTTTAGATCCTACTGTCCACAAGGGTGGTTGTGGTTACTTGATATAAGTTTTAAAATCCTCCCATTTATTAGTTCATCCATACCTTTGTCTCCCTGGACATGCTAAAAGTTAATGATGAAGGAAGTGATGATTGTGCACTTGGTAGACGCCCACCCCCAATGTCATTGGGCAGGTGTGGATACACAAACACATATTTCTGGAACTGCCTACATCTGTTTTAAAATGGGCACACTCTGGGTTAATGCTATGAGCTTTTATTTTCTGAATGAAACTACTTTCTCAGGAAGACTTCTAAGGCCAAAAAAATGCAATAAATCTAACTGGTGTGTGGACCACATGGAAAAAAAACAAGTATTCAGTCCACATTGATCCTAAAATAAAATGTTGTGTATATACACCCTACACAGGCTTACATTCAATGGAATGTGTCTTTTCTAAGTTACTTACATCTCAGTCCTGCCCATGTTTAATCTGAAGCAAGTTCTACAATGGAGCTTACTCGTATGCTAGTGGAGAGATGATCACGACCGTAATTCCCATTCACATCAATGGGGAAAGCAGATTTATATGTGGAAACCCTTACTTATTTACAGCATCTATACCCTTCCCTTTAGCCAAAAAGGCTGTCAGAATGGCTTACAAAAATGGCTGTCAGTTCTAAGACAGTTCTAAGGCAGTTTCTGCCCACAGATTCACAACCTACAAGCACATGACACACAAGGAAAAAAAGAAAGGGAGGAAGAAGGGAAAAGCTAGCCCAAGCACTAGTTCTTAAAGTTAGTTTTTAACATCACAACCAGAATCAGTGGAGGTTCTGGCTGTCTTGCTATCTGGATGAAAAGCAGGGGTTTTTTCCCTTGTCAATGGGGAAGGGGTTTTATTTGGATTCAGGTAGTCAATAAATGAAACACCAGTTTGATTTTTAATAATGCTTATTTTGCTAGATGAGAACAGAAGCACCAGCATTAGAGAAGCAGGCACCTTATGGCCCGTTGAGTTGCTGGCAAATTCCTTCCCAAACAGCAGCACATCCTCCTACCCCTCCAGTCAAAGTTGCTGTTGGAATCTCCCTACTCCTGGGCTAACTTCATGCACTTGCCTAGGCAGCTATTCAACGTCTTATCTTGACGGCCTGTAAGGGAAGCCTACCACCCTTATTCACATGGTGTGGTCCTACCCCTTCGCATGACATCATCCTTTTCTACACACAGTTAATTCTTTATGTAAGATGCAGCCTAGAAGCATTTTATTATTAGCTAATCAATTTCAGGTTACTTATACAAGGCTAACATAAAACATGAGAGAAAGAACTGTTAGATGCCACCCTCTCCTTGTGATACAGTACAATACTTTCCCATGTATTTTCCATTAAAGGTAAAGGTAAAGGTACCCCTGCCCATACGGGCCAGTCTTGACAGACTCTGGGGTTGTGCGCCCATCTCACTCAAGAGGCCGGGGGCCAGCGCTGTCCGGAGACACTTCCGGGTCACGTGGCCAGCGTGACAAAGCTGCATCTGGCGAGCCAGCGCAGCACACGGAACGCCGTTTACCTTCCCGCCAGTAAGCGGTCCCTATTTATCTACTTGCACCCGGGGGTGCTTTCGAACTGCTAGGTTGGCAGGCGCTGGGACCGAGCAGCGGGAGTGCACCCCGCCGCGGGGATTCAAACCGCCGACCTTTCGATCAGCAAGCCCTAGGTGCTGAGGCTTTTACCCACAGCACCACCCGCGTCCCGTAAAATAATTACAGGACAGTTACCTTCCTCTCTCCCCAACGTCAATGACAGCAAGCTTATGCTTCTATAAGAAACTGCTGAATTAGGGTAGCATGTATACTCCCTAATGATATGTTTGCAGTAATGTGGCTACAATCCTATGTGGTATTTCTTTGAGGAATAGTGCCTAGTGAATATAGAATTGTTCCACCGGATTGTACTGAATATGTTGTATGACACCTGGGGTGAGACTAGTACTGACCACTAGCTGCAAAGCAAATGAAAGTGAAATGATTTTTTCTGAAAACAATGAAAATGACCGGGGATATTACATACACTTTTATCAATATACATAAGGTCCAATAAAAACTAATCAGTCTTGCTGCTTTTGCATCTTTCATTCTGGTATCTTTCACTCTGGTATTTTTCATTCTTTCACACAAAGGTCTGTTCTGCATTAGATCAATGCTTTAGTGCCAAGTTTTTAATGCAAGCTCTGAGTCTTAAAGACCAATACTTTTCTTGGCATAACATAAGGGTGTGTGTAACCACCAAATCCAAACTAACCTACCACCCCAAATGCCCTGGTGGCCTCCTGTTAAACTGACAGTGGGCGAAAAAAAGAAAGAGACAGTTCACCTCCTTGATGAAGAGTAAACTGAAAACCATATGTTCAAATTCCATCTCCCAATCCATATTCCGAACTGCACTATTGGCAGTACTTTGATCTGATGAATAAATTATTTTTAATTTATCTAAGTGAGATGGTCTGTGCATCCCTATCATTTTCCATTCTGTGTGCAAAACAGAGAGCAATTGCCACATGCTTGTAAATTGGGTTTTGTCAGTAAAATATGCTTGTTTGATACTGGAGGCATTTGCATTTTATATACTTCAATTGCCATCTGCTAATGGTAATTTAATCATTCAATAAATAAAACCAAAGAGAGCAAACATTAATGAAGAAGATGGGAGAAATTCTTAATGGGATAAATTTTTTATTTATTTTTAGAAACCACAACTGCAGCTAGTAATAAAAATTAAAAAGGATAATCAATTAAAACAAGATGACAATATTAAAAGCGGTTATATTTCTGGCATATCAGCTGACTAGAGAGGCCTGGAATTCCCAAAATACAAGTCATTATTTAGCAGAGAAAAGCATATTCAGTTACATGCTGTGGGGGAAGTGCTCTGCCTCCACACTTGGGGGGTATACCAGTTGCTAGAAACCAGAGAGAGAGAGAGAGAGAGAGAGAGAGAGAGAGAGAGAGAGAGAGAGAGAGAGAGAGAGACCATTTGTTCAGGTCCTGACTGCAGGTTTCCCGAAGGCACCTGGTAGGAACAGGGTGCTGGACTAGATGGGCCACTGTCCTGATCTTACATTCTGAACTTCTGAACTGAAAGTTGGACTGTGTGGAAAGAAACTGCCTCACGAGGGACATTTCCAAGGAAGAAACAGGGTTCACAAGAAAGAACAAGCACCTCCACCTTCTACCATGTTCTTATTACCTTATCTAAAAACAGAGCTGGGATCCAATGCCTGCCTACTGAGTATCTAACTCTTCCTGTCTCAGTAAGCTGCACCCGAAGTTTCATTTTGCCATGTGAGGCCCATGTGCTGACCCCTTTTGCTCCTGCGCTCAGCCTAATTCTCTTTATGAATCATCTGCGATTCATGCACTCCTCACCATCACCTTGTGTCATCTGATTCATTATGGAAGAAAGCAGTCATCTCACAGGTTTGCAACAAATCTCAGGTAGCAAGTTGCCTGTTTGCTATTCTGGACGAGTCACCAAATGCTAGAGGTTTTCAGCCCCACATCCATTATTGAACTTTCTAAATAAGGGAATAAATACCAAATGCTGCTGTTCATGGCAGAACACCCTTGTTCAGTGACCTTTTAAAAAATTCTCAGCATAACCACTTGACAGTGTTAAAAAAAAGAAGTTTGTTTTGCTGTAATGGAAGTTCGTCAAGTCTATTTGAGTTAATAATGCAATGTCATAATTTGATAGGGAGGAATAGAAAATATGGAGATTGCTTTAATTGACTTAGTTGTACTGCAGGACTTGGCTAATGTGCTTTATTCAGGAATAAGAAGTGCTATTTCCTTAGCCCCGGTCCCCACCAAGAGGTGTGGGGTCAACTTGTAAGTGCTGCTTTTTCAGAGGTGTTTTTTTTCTGTTTTCAACACAGACTCAGGAAGTGCAGTTTCCTTAGAAAGAAGGAAAGCAAAACATCTTTGTGTGTTTCAAGGGCATATGGCTTTGAAGAGGAACAGGTTGTGCATCTAGCAAACCTCCAGCCCACGCAGTCAACTTGCAACCAGTATTACATCATGCACTCATTGCCCAACTGTCCCCTCCTTGCAGCATCCAAAGCTTCATAAACTGGGAGATATTTCCCACACAATAAGGCCCAAACTAGACATGATGTTATTTACCAGAATGCTATTAACATGCATATGTATATTTGTATTATGCAATATACAGCAGCTGCCTTGGAGGCCTCTATGAGAATGGCTTGACTCCAACTGGTGCTGCTGCCAATTGATTGGCTTGAAAGAGAGAAAGCAGAGTCAGATGACTTTATTTCCCCACAGGACCTTGGCAGGGGCTGAGTTTCCCCCCGTGAATATGCTAGACTACAGCCTCTCTCTTTCTGTCATACAGTTCAACAGAGAGTATGGCTGTGCATCCCATTGGATTAATTAGGGTCAGGGAAAGACTGCAGCATGGATAAACACCTGGTGAACGACACAGTCTATGTATACAATGCCAGCATAAAACACAGAGAGGTTACTGTCTTCCACTGCATTTCAACTTGCAGACGGACATCCTTGTACACATCAGTACAGTTGGATGTGTTTCCAAGTTGCCTGCTGTCTGCCCATACCAGTAGGTAGAGGCTGTGGATGTCTTCACATGGCTTGAAAAGGATGTTGGAATAGCAAAATGATAACAGAATGTAACAAAATGAATCTACTCCTCCGTAACTGGATCATGTCCAAACAACCTCATCCAGTCAAGTGGAAATCTAAACAATGGATTACTAGCATTACCCAGATCCAAAAGATTTTTGCCCAAAGCACATCAATTCAGGAAAGCATCAGTCAGAAAAATATGGTACAGAGGAGTAAGATTTTTCTCTTGTAATGTCATGGAGGCCACTTCTCACTCAGGCACTAAATCTGATCTACACCACTTCAGACTGCATGCGGGATTTCACGTTTGAATATTTTTCTATACTAAACAAAATAGAAGAAAAATATATCTGCAAATAGAAAACTACATGTCAATGAGAAGAGTGCTAGACTAGTTTTCTATGTGCTGCATTCAATCAGGTAAGGTCCACCTACATTCGAGACATAGAATTACCACCCCATTGAGATCAGTGACCATAAAGGCACAGAAGCTATTATTCATTAGAAATGTTCTGCACTGTTTGGGCTGAAGCTTGAATACTATGTGCAATCACAAGAACACAGCATCCTTTAAGAAGGACATTGACAAACTGGAACATATCCAGAGGATAATGACTAGGATAGTGAGGGGTCTGGAAACCATGTCCTCTGAAGAATGGTTGAAAGAGCTGGGTAGCCTAAAGAAGACAAATGTCAAAAGGATGCGCAATGGCAGTCTTCAAGTGTCAAAAGGGATGTCACGCACAAGACATAGCAGGCTTGGTCTCTGTTGCTCAGAGGGCAAGACTAAGAATAAGTTGGTAGAAAAAGCGCAGGGTAGCAGATTTAGGCTAAACATAAGAAGGACCTGCCTAACAGTATGAGCTGTTTGACAGTGGAAGATGTTGCCTCCGCAAGTGGAGGGCTCTCCTTTGCTGGAGGAATTTAAGAAGAGGCATGTCAGAAACACTGTAGTTGCATAAAGCATCCTATGTTGCAGGTCATGCATGCAGCAGAGAGTTGGACTAGATGAATTCTAAGGTGTGTTCCAACCTCATAATTCGAAGAAATCTTGTTGCATTAAGAAGGAACAGTTGAATCAGCTCAAAATAAGGTTCCTTTTGTATACCAATATGGAAAGGAGTACCCTGAAAGAAGCCAACATTTATTTTGCTTCAATTTGCTAAAATTTTCTTTGTTGTGTGCTGTGTTTTCCCTGCTGTGCTCTCACAGCTTAAAGATTTGCCAGAGGCAGATGTTGACCAATATCAGACCGTAGGCTGCAGTACTAACCGCACTTACCTGGGAATAAGCCTGTGGCAATCACACAGGGTCCCCGGACATTTGACGGTCTATTGATCTCTGTGCCACCACTGTGCTCGCTTCCCCGCTGCCACCAATCCATTACTCTCGGGTACACACTGAGTCCAGACAGTTGTTAAAATTAAACCAAATAAACAAGTTTATTTTATAAGCATTAACTAGTTTATGGTTTCTCAGATAATTTTCTTGTCAGTTTCTTAACCTTCGTTTCTTTACCGGCCTATACCTTCCTAATACCTTCTGACTGATTATCTCAACTGTTTGACTGACTCCTCTTAACAGATTCTCCACTCTCTCACATCAGACTAGCCCAACCCACATACTTATCCTCCCTCTCTCTTCTCTAACTCCAGACTGACTTCTTAACAACTCTAACTCTAACTCCTCCCCTTGGGTTCCTATAGGTTGGTCATTTTACAATTAGTTAACCCTTTCCTTATGAACCCAGTATGATGTCACACACCTAGGAGGGCAAACGCCACAAAGCCCCATTGAAGTCAGTAGGATTTCCTTCTGATTACACAGGGTTAAGATTAATAACATCAATCTTAACCATTAATCTGAATTGTTAAGATTAATCTATCACTTAAACAAAAAATTATGCCATTTTATTCCTTTAGGTATCTGCTAGATTTAGAAAGCACTTAAATTTTCAACGGTTGGGAAGAAACTACTTGAACAAAAACTGACCTTGTCTTTATATACTTCAAAGGATGAAGAAATTCTTCTTTATTTTCCCCAAAGGCTTCAAGCAAAAACTGCTTTGAGGGTTTTTTCCCTACAATTAAGAGGTATATGTGGGACGTGGGTGGCGCTGTGGGTAAAAGCCTCAGCGCCTAGGGCTTGCTGATCGAAAGGTCGGCGGTTTGAATCCCCGCGGCGGGGTGCGCTCCCGCTGCTCGGTCCCAGCGCCTGCCAACCTAGCAGTTCGAAAGCACCCCCGGGTGCAAGTAGATAAATAGGGACCGCTTACTAGCGGGAAGGTAAACGGCGTTCCGTGTGCTGCGCTGGCTCGCCAGATGCAGCTTGTCACGCTGGCCACGTGACCCGGAAGTGTCTTCGGACAGCGCTGGCCCCCGGCCTATAGAGTGAGATGGGCGCACAACCCTAGAGTCTGTCAAGACTGGCCCGTACGGGCAGGGGTACCTTTACCTTTAAGAGGTATATAAATTTTATGAAATAAATGAAATGTGTTAAGTTCTCTTCCCTCATCTTTTTGGAAAAGTTAAAAATAGCATTGCATTGCCATCTCCTCTCAAAAGATGAATAGTGTGAAGACTTTGGAGCTTGCATTAAATTAGAAACGGAAAACCTTCAGTCCCCCAAACCCAACCATTTGGCCTGTGAAGTCATTTCAGGCATGCCATGCATCCTGCCCTACACCTGACATAAGGTATGGGACAGGTAAAGGTGGGATTTGCGTAAAGGGGATTTTGAAGAGTCTTGCTGCGCATTGATTCCCAAGCACCTGGCAAACAGCTGGCTGCCAGGCAATTGCTGCACAAAGTGCTTCTCAAATGCCCAACAGCTAGGTGTTTGTGGGTACTGGAAAACCACTGCACAAAGCACTTTTACCAGCCCTGTGCTCTGCATTTCCTAAGGCTTTGCAAAGCATTTGCATGGTGCTTCCAGCTGGCTGTCAAACATTTGCGAAGCACTGCACAGGGGACTTTGACATGTGTCAATCATCTGGCACCATCATTTTGTCAGATGATTGACTGGTGGGTTGTCCCACCTGTCAAAATTGGCCACTGGGGGTTGGGAGAAGGATAAGAGTCTGGCCTGCTGGGCCAAAAAGACTCTCCTGCAGTTTGACTTCATCCCCAGAACTGCACACCATTGTCATTCAAGACAGACAGATGCCAACAATAAAAGATTAGGAGGCACTATAGCATGGCTAAGGGCAAAATTACATGTTATGAGGTAAACATGGAGTTTCTTCAAGAATGTGTGGCCAAGTTGCTGCTTCCACAGTAGACTGGTACATGAGATGGGGCATACTGTGGATCTGGGAACCATGTCTGCAGTGACACCCCAACAATCATTCATTCCCTAGCGGGGTCAAGTCAACCTTGGTCTGATTTTCTTCTGGAATGCTTCTGAGGTGTTCTAATCATTTTTATTCATACAAATGGTCAAGTGCCACAATAAAGTTGGTGCAACCTAGTAATAAATAATATAATAATAAAAGGCATATGTGCCCAGGCACAGCTGGACATACACAATGATAAAAATTAAAAAGTTAAAACAAAAACATGGTATTAAAACTTTTTACTCTAGATGAAACTTGGCCAGTGCCTGAAAAGGCAGGGTAAAATTGTTTCAGGGGCCAGACTCACTCTCCCAGCCTTGCTCTAATCACAGAACACCATTATTGTTAATTACTTTTTAGTTGCCATCATGGGCGTAGCTAGGATTTGGGGGGGGGGGGGCAAGATATATGCTAGAGGGACAGAACCAAGCTATCTGTATTTTTATTTATTTACTGGATGGGGGGAGCTGCCCCACTCTTAGTTAAGCCATGGAAATCTCCCTGTAGACTTCTCTTACTGCTATTTATTTTTACTATGATATCCAATAGAATGTTTGTTTCTCCGTATTTGTAAGAATTACAGAATTACACACAAATATTTTTTTAAAAACTCACTACCTGAGAGCTCTTTTAGATACATTCTATAAATCTTTCTTTTAGATACATTATTTTATATACATTCCTAGAATTTAAAAATAAACGTATTATGTCACACTCCTTTATCACTCACTAGGTATTTGCATGCTTCTTTTCATTGCACTATTAAAGATTTGGGAGAAATATTTTTGAACAGCTTGAAACAAGCTCTGTAGCTTTAGTTCCTTTCTCAAGTCTTATTAGTATACAACACTCATTTACTCATATGTAAGCCCCACTGCATTTATTCACAGGTGTGTAAAGTGTGTCACACCAATGCTAAGAATTAGATTGTGTCAGGGTCAATGCCTTTCGTTGTAGACATAAATAGCAAAATGATAATAATGAAATAAAAGTAACCTATAGATACCCACATAGGGACGCGGGTGGCGCTGTGGGTAAAAGCCTCAGCGCCTAGGGCTTGCCAATCGAAAGGTCAGCAGTTCGAATCCCCGCAGCGGGGTGCGCTCCCGTTGTTCAGTCCCAGCGCCTGCCAACCTAGCAGTTCGAAAGCACCCCCGGGTGCAAGTAGATAAATAGGGACCGCTTACTAGTGGGAAGGTAAACGGCGTTTCCGTGTGCGGCTCTGGCTCACCAGAGCAGCAATGTCACGCTGGCCACGTGACCCAGAAGTGTCTCCAGACAGCGCTGGCCCCCGGCCTCTTAAGTGAGATGGGCGCACAACCCCAGAGTCTGTCAAGACTGGCCCGTACGGGCAGGGGTACCTTTACCTTTACCTTTATAGATACCCACATATGCATCCTAGGTGCCATTCAGTCCAGGGTGCCCTGGCTGGCTCGGAAAGACACAATTTTGGCCAGGCCAAACAGTCGAATGGAGCCTGCCCTAAAATGGCTGGCCACACAGCAAGGCAGCCACTTGCTTGAACAACATTGGTGGGTAATTATTTGCAAGGGTTAATCTGTGTTGGCGCTGTGGGTTAAACCACAGAGCCTAGGACTTGCTGATCAGAAGGTCAGCGGTTCAAATCCCCACAACGGGGTGAGCTCCCGTTGTTTGGTCCCTGCTCCTGCCAACCTAGCAGTTCGAAAGCACGTCAAAGTGCAAGTAGATAAATAGGTACCCCTCTGGCGGGACGGTAAACGTCGTTTCCGTGCACTGCTCTGTTTCTCCAGAAGCGGCTTAGTCATGCTGGCCACATGACCCGGAAGCTGTACGCCGGCTCCCTCGGCCGATAAAGCGAGATGAGCGCCGCAACCCCAGAGTCGTCCACGACTGGACCTAATGGTCAGGGGTCCCTTTACGTTTACCTAAGCTGTTCTTTAGTCAACATGAAACTCATCTAAGGTATCTGTTGCTCACTTCACTCCACAACTATCTTCTTCTTACGTGCCCCAAAGCCAAAGGGTAGGAAGAGAAGAACCCTTTTGCAACTAAAAGTCGTCCACAATCTCCCGTCACCATTGTGAAGCCTTGCAGGGTGCCATCACTCCCTATCACCACCCTGAGGCCTCACAGGATGCTGCCCTTACTGCCACCATCTCAGCCCTGCAGGTTGTGGCTGCTACTGCTGACATGTACCACAGTCATGGCAAGTTGTTTCTGCCACTGCTGCTTCTGCTTACTAGCAGGCCTGCTGGCAGTCTAGCAGTCCCAGATTATTTGTACAGTGGTACCTCGGGTTAAGAACTTAATTCATTCTGGAGGTCCGTACTTAACCTGAAACTGTTCTTAACCTGAAGCACCACTTTAGCTAATGGGGCCTCCTGCTGCCGCTGTGCCACTGCTGCATGATTTCTGTTCTCATCCTGAAGTAAAGTTCTTAACTCGAAGTACTATTTCTGGGTTAGTGGAGTCTGTAACCTGAAGTGTATGTGACCTGAAGCGTATGTAACCCGAGGTACCACTGTATTCTCTATGACTGATCACTGTACTTTGAATTGTCCTAAATACCACCATTTGGTAAAGGTAACGGGACCCCTGACCATTAGGTCCAGTCACGGACGACTCTGGGGTTGAGGAGCTCATCTCGCTTTATTGGCCGAGGGAGCTGGCATACAGCTTCCAGAGCAGCGCACGGAAACGCTGTTTACCTTCCTGCCGGAGCGGTACCTATTTATCTACTTGCACTTTGACGTGCTTTCGAACTGCTAGGTGGTCAGGAGCTGGGACCGAGCAACGGGAGCTCACCCCGTTGCAGGGAATCGAACCACCAACCTTCTGATCGGCAAGTCCTAGGCTCTGTGGTTTAACCCACAGCGGCGCCCACAGAGGCGAACAGGGCAATGTCCTGGCAACTGCTACTACTTAGAGGTCTAAAATGGATAAATGACAATATTATCAATCATCACATGTAGCCAAGCCCCAAACCAAAAGTCCTGTTGGGATGCATTTTGGCTTGCCTGCTGATGAAACTGTGTGACGATTGATAATATTGTCATTTATCCATTTTAGACCTCTAAGTAGTAGCAGTTGCCAGGGCATTGCCCTGTTCGCCTCTGTATCACTCCATCCTCATTTCAGACATTGTGAAATGTCTATTAGTAAAAGCGAGAGGGGGTTGTGGGGGTTTTTTGGTGGAGGCCTGAGAAGAAAGGAGTAGGGGCGGAGCCAACACTCTCGTGGTCATAGCCCATACAAGCAAGAACAGAGCAGATGCTTCTGCGCACGCGCTCTGCAGAGAGTCTGACCAGAATGGCCTGTACCATTGCGACTCTGCCCGGGGGGGAGGGGCTGACCGCTCTACGTTTCCTCCCATTAACCGGAAGCCTTAGCAACTTACAATCCGAAGCACCCACGGGAACGGGGCAACGCGTTACAAAGCGGTTCAAAGCCGAAAGAGAACTTCCGTGACTGCGAAAGGGGGGCGCTAGATAATTTTGTCTCTCTCACTCCCCCCGTTTCAGGGTGGTTCCTCCGGGTGGCACCAGTCGCTGCTGGAAGAGGCGGGACCGGGTCTTCCTGAGGCTGCCCCCGGCTCCGGCGTCCCTCCTGCTGCTGTTGCTGCCGCCGCCGCCACCGTCGACGTAAATCCCGGCCCCTTCAAGCCTAGTCTCGCCCGGCCCCGGGTTTCCCCTCAGACAAGTCTCATGGCGTACAGCCAGGGAGGCGGCAAGAAGAAAGTCTGTTACTACTATGACGGTGAGGGGGGCGGGGCACGGCGCCGGTTTTTGTTGTGTTTTGTGTGTCGGTTGGGGTGCGTGTGCGAGCAAGAGCAGCTGTTCGTCTCCGCGCGCCTTCCCCTCCAGGCCGCGCTTATTTCGCCGTTGGGAATGTTGGTTGGCTCCGTCCTCGCGCGCCCCGGCCCCCTCGGCAGCCCCTCGGCTGTCCTCGCGCGCCTTCTCGTTCCGGCGCACGCGCCGCCTCTCCAGCCATCCCCCCTCCCCCTCTCTCGCTTTTACCCATTGTGTCTGCAGGGGCTGCATCTGGCTTGGAAGGAAGGTGCTGAGCCCCTGGTTTCTTAAAGCGCATCTATACCCCCCCCCTTTAATTTTTGTATCGGGCGAGCCTTTTCGCCTCCTTCGAAATCCGCGCGCATCTACTAACGAACGCTTTGCAAAAGGGGGTGAGGGGTGCGCGCCCGGCTCGGCCTAGCAACAGACCTCCTGGGAAGGGTCCCCATTTTGAGAGGGGGGGTCCGAGGCTGGCCTCGCGATCCTTTTCCTACTAAGCGTCCTTAGAGTGGGACTTGCGCGCGCGAGTAACTGCGTTGCGTTGAGACTCTGAAGGCCTCAACGTTGAATCCCTGAAAGGTGCGAGACTGGCACGCTCTGGCCAAATCTGAGAGCCCCACTGGAAGGATCTGGATGATGAATGGCCTGCCTATCGCGTCCTCATAGCTCCATAGAGCATCTTTCTTGCGCACCTCACCCTGGTGAATACAGGTTGTCCCCACTATCCATTGGAACCTCATCACTAATTCAGGAAATGGTTATTTTCATTGTAGTTAGGGGTTTATATCCTGGATATAGGCGTATTGTTTTGAACACTGTACATAGTAGCCAAAAGAATGGTAAAGATTTAAAATTATGTAGTAGAGTGGAGATAATGTAGAAAAGTGAAGATTCTACTCTTTGTGAAATTTAGTAGATATGAATTACTACAGCCATAAGAAGCACAATGTGCGTGCAGGACAGCCCATGGGTATAAGGCAAACATTTGCAGTGGTACCTCGGTTTTCGAACATAATCCATTCTGGAAGACCATTCAAGAAACATTCAAAAACTGAGGCGCAAAGGGTGGTCTGCAAATTTAATAGAAAAAATTGGGGGGGAAACTCAGCGGAAGCCGTTCGACTTCCGAGGCGTGTTCGAAAACAAGCATTTACTTCCAGGTTTCCCGCGTTCAAAAACCGAAATGTTTAACTTCCGAGATGTTCGAAAACGGGTGTACCACTGTATTAAACTTCAAATGCAACATGTAAATGTTTTGAACAGAGTGCATCTTCCTGGGCACTTAAGTAAAAGCAACCACTAATTTAAAGCAAGACTTTATTTCTCAACCACTTAGCAAAAAATAGGTTGCATATTTCAGCTGTTAAATTTTATTCTCAGTTTATTTGCTCTTAGTCTTACAAACTGCAGGTGTAAGGACATTGCAGGGGAACTTTATTTTGCTTTACCAGGCTATCCACAAATAGACAGCAGAACATGCATCTATTGAAAATAATACAAGAAATTGAAGCATCCAGCCTATTTTGTGTGTGTGTGTGTGTGTGTGTGTGTGTGTGTGTGAGAGAGAGAGAGAGAGAGAGAGAGAGAGAGAGAGAAACCAAGAGGTTGTTGTATTTATACCATTCTCCAAAAAACTAATGTTTTTTGTAATTTTTCCCTAAAGTACGTATATTGATTCTCAAAACTTGAATATGTTGGATTGTTTAAAGCAACAAATCTCTGGTCTGTCATGCGTGAAATCTTGACTTTTTTGCTTTGGAAATAAGGATTGTTCTAGGTTACTTAACTTGTATAGTGATAAAGACTTGAAAGTTGTGAATGTTACCTATTTCTGGTAGAATGTTTGCCTATGGGTGCTGTTTAAAGAAGTAGTGATAGTGTCACTCCGATTTTTCTGCTCACTCATCATTTAGGGGCATTTTCACATCAATTTAACACAAAATTAACTTTAAAATGGCATCTTGAACTGGAGACTCCAGAAATGTTTTTTCCAATACATCCTTTATTTGTTGGCACTGTGGCTCTAGTAAGGTGGACAGTATACACTTGCAGGGATACACAGTTTTCCTCAAAAATGTTAGGGACCTCCTAGAGAAGTTGATCCCACTGGATCCGGTGGTGGTGGAAATGTCATCTGAATTAAATGGGTTTAGAGTAGGAGGTTGAATTAATCTGTAGTTTGTTAATGACTGCAAAAATCTGGATAGCTCAACATTGAGGAATAGGGAAATGTCATTCATTATACTTTGGGGGCAATTATTGGTCACACATCAGCAGGCAAGTTTAAAACTGACTGCAGTTATTTTAAGATGAAATCAAGTACACAGAAAAGATTAGAACCTCACAAATAGATTCTTTATTGTGCAGAAATACGTTTGCTGGGATTAATTAAATTATTATGGTTCATTATTATTTCCATAAAATTTTATAAAAGGTTTTTTATAATACAATACAGTGGTACCTCAGGTTACAGACGCTTCAGGTTACAGACTCCGCTAACCCAGAAATAGTACCTCAGGTTAAGAACTTTGCTTCAGGATGAGAACAGTAATTGTGCTCCAGCGGCAGCGGGAGGCCCCATTAGCTAAAGTGGTGCTTCAGGTTAAGAATAGTTTCAGTTTAAGAATGGACCTCCGGAACGCATAAAGTTCTTAACCCAAGGTACCACTGTACAATAAAAACAGACTAATCTAAATAATAATAAAAAAAGAGAAAACCATCATTATCACCATGCAAAGTCATCTCTCCAGGGTAGATCGTAACCGTTGTGTCACACAAAAAGGGGTGGACCCACCTGGGAGTTTCCCTTTCTCCTCCCCCCCCCCCCACGGGAGATCTTCCATTTTCTGCCTCTAACACAGGGTCTTTCACCAACCACCCATCACCTTCATGTGCATAAGCAAGAGCAAAGCAAAAAAATGTAGAAAAGAGAAACCAAAATATAAGAATATAATAATAAAAAAGAAGAAATAAAAAGGACTTCCAATAGTTATGCATATAAATATTATTCAAAATATGCAAAATATTTATTCCAATATGATATCCAGCTGTTTCTCCTTCTGCTATGTGATATTTTCCCAGTCTTCAAATCTAGGCATCTCAAGTTCATTCATTTTTCCTTCCACACAAGTCTAAAAGAGCTTCTCCAGTTATTAATATCAATAAATGTCAACAGTAGTCTTCCTGCAGTCCAGCAAAACAACTTTGCCTCCAGTGTTGAAAAGCAATAAATCCTTTGTCTTCATTTACACAGGAGTCTATTTGCTGTTGTCATACATCAAAACAGCAATCCATAGTTATTTCCACATTGTATATTCATCAATTCACACCCAGTTCCATATACAGTGGTACCTCTGGTTACGTACTTAATTCATTCCGGAGGTCCGTTCTTAACCTGAAACTGTTCTTAACATGAAGACCACTTTAGCTAATGGGGCCTGCCACGCTGTCGCCGTGCGATTTCTGTTCTCATCCTGAAACAAAGTTCTTAACCCAAGGTACTATTTCTGGGTTAGTGGAGTCTGTAACCTGAAGCGTATGTAACCCAAGGTACCACTGTATTCCAATCTCATTTCCTGTCAGCTGTGATTTTCCATCCTGATTTAGAACAAAGAGATTCTTTTCATAATCACTTCTTCCATTCTTTTTCCAGAGGCTTGATAGTTTTCCTCTCTTAATTCACTCAAAATTGTATACAGAATCCTTTCTCAGCTCTATCTCTGCCAGCCCAGAATATTTCTTAATCTCTCCATCCATGGTTTCATTCCACTCTTCCAACTTCATAATTCCACCGTTGGACGGTTTCACTTCTCCAGGCACCTATTTGGAGGTCCTCTCCATTTCACCATCTACTGCTTCAGTTTTACCATTCCACTCTCCTGTTCTGGTAGTCCTCCAATATTATTTTCCAAAGGTTCTGTGCCGCCTTTAGCCTTATTTTTCTCTGGTCCATTTTCATTCACCAATTTATGCATCCCAATTCTGAGCTCTTTCAGTTTCACATACAGCAGTTGCTGCACGATGCCAACAGTAAATGGGGTATCTAACTGTATTTTTGCCATACTGAGTGTTCTTGGTCTTATTAATAATTCTCATTCCTCAAAATTTTACAGTCTTTGCTTTACGCCTGAGTCCCCTGGCTTCTTATCAGAATGCATTCATTCCTCTCTCATGGCAGCATATGTTAGCTTCACGTTTGCAGCCAGCACTTTAACTAGGGGGATGGAAGATTAAAAATAAAAAAGATAAAAACTTCAAACAGCCGTTTAAAATCTTTCTTGGGCACAGACAATTAAAACATGCTTTCTCTCTTGCTTTCAGCCTTTTAATTTAATTATTGTGTCTTCATAAGCTCATTTTAAAGTTCTTATTAAGTTCATTTTAAAATGAATACTGCAGGGGCAGTTTAAAAAGCTACATATTGTAGCATCCTGGGGTACAATTTGTCAGCAGATGTTTCCAGGAAACCCAGAAGTAGTGAATGAGGGCAGTAGTTTTTCCCTTTCAGCCCCCAAGCTCCAGTTGCTGGGTTTCAGTAGCTTGCTACCTCTGCAGTTATTAAATTAATTTTAATGGTTAATAAAATTGTTTCATATATTATGTTTATTATTTATTTTAATTTATCATAGCAACAGAAATTTCTAAACAGTTTGCAGGTTCCAAAAAAACCCAAAACCATTATCAAAAATACAATAAAAATTTCACATTGAGAAACAAAGAATACTATACTATTACGAATCATCATACTTTCACATTTCCCTGAGACAGGAGTATGAACATGCTCAGAATGTGGGCTTGGGAGAGCACATCCTAGTTTGAGATTCTGTCTTGCCATCAATATGCTAGCTATAATAATTAGAATAGGATTTCAGTCCTAAATGCATCTACTTGGGAAATGATTCTTAAGCAAATATGCTTAGATCATATTAAATATATAACCACCAATTAAGTGATTCTTTTCACTGAGAGAATGGATAGAATTGGGGAATCTGATAGTTATGCCCAGTGGGAGCTGGGTGAAGAAAGGATATCCTCAGTACTTTGCACACTCTGAATAGACAGTTTTGGGGTAGATAGCTGTGCATTTCAAAGTTTGACTGTAGTGCAGTTAATCTGCTTTGCAGAGACAGAAGCTTTTCAGCCTAGTATAAATTTCTAAAATGCTGCCAAGAAAGGCAGAATGGTGGTTGCAGCAGCCTTCTTTGTTGCTCACTCTTCTTTGTTTAGTTTTCAACAGGAGAAAATAGTCCTTAGTAGGGAGAGCTGTTTGTGAACTGAGATTTGGTTTTTATAGGCAAAGGATAGCGTTAAAATCTTGTTGTATGTCCAGTACTTTGCAAGAATACAGGGAGAATGCATGCTGATTTTCATACATTAAATAATGTATTTAATTGTTGTGTTTGTCATTAATCTTGTTAAACGGAAGTCCAAATATTTGACTTCAGATATTAAATATAAGTGTAGTCATATAAGTCCAAATATAAGTGTAGGCATCATTTTTCTAGGTATAACATTACTTAGCTCAGTATATTTCCTCCTCTATTTTCTAAGTGATTATTCTGTTTTCTTTTAAGAGTGTGTGTTTATAGCTCCCCTGATAGCAATGCCACAAGTTCCTCATCTGTGGTGTTCTTGGGACAGCACTATACAGGTGCAACTTCAGTCGGGGACTCAAAAGCTCTCTTCAGATAAATTGGATGGGGGTGCTTAACTTCTCCCTTGTCTGCAAGAAGTAGAGTGCTGCAGAGAGTTGCTTTTTTGCCACTTTCTTGGGCAAGAGAGTCCTTGTCTCCTGGTGGAAGACTGCCCAGAATCCATTGCTCTATACTGCTAAATAGTAAGGATGTCATGATTCATTGCTTTAAGGGGGGGAACCCCCAGACTTGTGACAAGTCTTTTGTGGGTCTTCCTGTAGATGATAGTGGGCAAATAGCAAACTCTTTTCTTCAGAGCCATTTATTTGAGTGCTAATCAAATGAGCCTTGCCAGCTTGAAGAACAACCAACCACACTCCTGCAGAAGATCTCAGTGATCAAGCTGGCATGTGACAGGGCTGGGCGATAACTGCTTTTCAATAATGTTATATATCACGATATCTGAAAAAAGGAAGGAACTACTCAGAGGTGAGCAGAACAATGTCCTGGCAACTGCTACTACTTAATGGTCTAAAACTGATAAATGATATTATCAATCACCTCATTGTCACTTTCAGCAGCAGGCAACCCAAAATACATCCAAATGAGACTTTCGGTTTTGGGCTTGTATTCGGGACAGTCCAAAATTTGGTAATGAGTCATAGTGAATACAAATAATCTGGGACTGCCAGCAGGCCTACTAGGCGGCAGAGGCGCCAGTAGCTTAGCAGCAGCAGAATCAACAGCAGCCTGTGAAGCCTTGCCATGGCAGTGGGCAGAAGCAGCTGCAGCCTGTGAGAACTTGTAGTGATGGCCTTGTGGCAGTGGTAAAAGCAGTGACAGCCTGCAAAGCCTTGTCATGGCGGTGGCAGTAATGGTGGCCTGCGAGGCCTTGTGGTGGCAGCAGGAGACGGTGGCTGTACTTTGGATTGTTCTGAATGCCACCATTTGGTAGCCAAGCCCCAAACCAAAAGTTCTTTTGGGGTGCATTTTGGCTTGCCTGCTGGTGAAACTGAGTCTGTGATGATAAATAATATTGTCATTTAAGTTTAAGACCCCTAAGTAGTAGCAGTTGCCAGGACATTGCCTTGTTTGCCTCTGTATAGTTCCATCCTTATTTCAGACATTGTGGTAGATTGCAGTGTTTAGCTGGTGAGTTATTGCAGTGTTGAAAACCAGATATCGCCTAGCCCTTACACACATTGTGATTTGCAATATATTGCCAGCTCAGATACTATGAAACAATTACCACAATGTGAACTTCAAAATAGTTTTGGACTATATATCAATATATCACCCAGCTCTAGCATGTAATGGTTCAGGCAGTGCCTGAGGTATCCTGCACTAAGTTGTTTTGTACAAGCCCTTTGTACATTAATCACTTTGTACAAGGACCATGAACCAGACTCAGTAGTAGCTGGGTAACCAATGCAGCTGTTTTAACATTAATGTCACATAGTGCAAGAACTCACCATGAACAACTCCGTCATTCTCTTCTAATGGCAATGGCGCCCACCTAAGAGATGCTGGAACTGAGTTCTATCTGAATAAAAGCTTTGATGTCACATATTCTCAGCCAGATGCCCCCTTAAAGCACTCTGACTGTTGCATTCAACACCAACTGGAGCTTTTGAACAAGACCCCAGGGCAGCCTCATATAGAGTACATTACAGTATGGTGGTACCTTGGTTTACGAACTTAATCTGTTCCGGAAGTCCGTTCTTAAACCAAAGCGTTCTTAAACCAAGGCGTGCTTTCCCATAGCAGCGGGGGACTCAATTTACAAATGGAACAGACTCAACAGGAAGCAGAACTATGTTTCTTCCCTACATCCTCTTGAGATGCAAAGGGAAGGCACAGTCTTACTTTAGGAATACTCACCAAAGCAGGAAGGCAGCCTGCCGTTACGACTAGTGTTTGTATTGTGAATCCCTGTTCTAGAGAGAGAACTTAGTTAAGTAAAGCCAAAAAAAGTGATCATTACATTTTCAAGCATGACTCATTTGCTTTCTTTTAGGTGATATTGGGAACTATTATTATGGACAGGGGCACCCAATGAAGCCTCACAGGATTCGCATGACACACAACTTGTTGCTAAATTATGGCTTGTACAGAAAAATGGAAATTTATGTGAGTATACATTTACAGTTTTGTCACTTGAAAGTTGATGAGCAGTGAAGAGACGATATTTTCCTAAGATTTTTAATTCACTTCAACACTTTCTTTGTTGTGGAAAATCCTCTGGCTGATTCTGAGATAACATTTTTCTTCCAAAGAAGAACGCAAACTGAGCCTGGGTCAGATGGTCAGAGTATGGTGCTGATAATGCCACGGTTGCAGATTTAATCCTCATACAGGAGAGCTGTATATTCCTGCATTGCAGGGGGTTGGACTAAATGATCCTCAGGGTCCCTACAATTCTATGATTCTATGAAACCTATGAGTACCTGTGAAAATGCCACATAAGGAAACAAAATTCACAAGCATTTGGTGTTCAGATATCTGCTGGATGGAAAACATGATATGGTTACAGTAAAATATATACAACAAAGTGTTTTCTGTTTATAATGTGTCGTTGAGCCAAAGCTGAAATATTTTAGAATATTTCAGCAAGTTTCAACTTAATGCATGCCTGATCAAATCTGTTTGAAGTACTTGAAATGCTACTGCTTTTTATTCTGTCTCAGATCAAATTCAATCTGTTTCTTTTCCAGCGGCCCCACAAAGCTACAGCAGAAGAAATGACGAAATACCACAGTGATGAGTACATAAAATTTCTTCGCTCAATTAGACCCGACAATATGTCTGAATATAGTAAACAAATGCAAAGATGTAAGTCTAATGCTAAAAATAACTGGTTTCCCTCAGTTTCCCACCTGGTTTTGGGAACTTGATCTGTTAAGATGGAGAGTATTATATTATCTATTTTACTGTAATGTGCAGAACCCTGTCTATATGATGTTTAATCATTTTGAATTGTTTGTTGTTGGCTATAGTGGTTATAACATTCAGGCTTGTTCAGATGTAATGCTGCCCAGTTACCAAACCATAGTTTGATAACTGAGTCATATTGCACATGATTCTTTCTCTAGGAGTTGCACATGTCTCCCTTTTCTTCTTAGGGGATAGTTACTGCTAGCCATAGTTAGCTTTTACACCAGAAGTGGAAATCAGCTTCTAATTTCATTCTCTAGTTTCAAAGCTATATATCTGAATTGGACCATAGTAACAGGTTTGCCACATGTATTAAATTAAACTAGTGTAATTTTCCATCCCAAAATTGAGAACATTAGATAGCATGACAAAAAACTGTAATATTTATCTTTTCAATTAACTTGTACTTTCTTTGATTTCTGAACATTGATTTCCATTATGAATTCTGAATGACAGCATAACTTGCTACTATCCAACTATTTTACTAGTTGGATAACTATTTGCTCACTTTAAACCACCTATAGTACCTTAATTGGTAATTGTCCTTTTGCTGAAACTTCATAAGCCATAATTTGACATATAGTGATGCTGTAAATTTAGGCATACACTCAGCTACAAACTGCTCTGAATCCATAAAAGCATATTTAAATATACTTAACTGACAAAAAAAGGTGTCTACCAAGTTTCACATCTGTGGTAATGGTTAGGTTAAGTTTTGAAAAATACCTCTGTTCTAAAGTTTTGGTTTTCATTTTAAAGATAGTGTTGGGCATTTAACGGATCAAAAATTATTTGATCCATATCACTGGTCAAGTAATAGACATTTAGCATTATTATTATTTTAGAACAATACACATAGATTCAACATCAGCAGCTTGAATGATTAACAAACAGTGAAATCAGTTTTGTAAAAGGTATTGTAACCTATGGTGTGGCCACATTTGAGATAATGCTACCAATGCAGAGGTGTTCTTTTTTTCATGGAACATTTGACAATGTTTAGTCAATTGACCAACATGCTATACTTTAAAAAAAAAATTATATACAAACTTAAGTAATAATACATTTAAGGATAAATAAAACTTGTCTTGTATAGTTAACGTGGGGGAAGACTGTCCTGTGTTTGATGGGCTGTTTGAGTTCTGTCAGCTGTCAACAGGAGGCTCTGTGGGTAAGTATGTCCTAATGTTTTCCTGGAGTTGCTAATTTTTAAAAGGCTGTACCAGTTTTTTTTCGAACATTACCCATGTGACAACTTTTATAGCTCTTGCGTAAATCAATGAGGGAGAAAGAATTTAATAGAAATATAAAGTGAAATGTTTAATTAAAAGAAAATGTTGTTATCAGTAGCTACTAGGCATGATAGATATGTACTACCTCCATTTTCAGAGTCTCTGTGCCTCTGAATGCCAGTAGCTGGGGATCATGAGTTAGAGAAGTTTAATGCACTCATGTCCTGCTTCTCTGCTTCCTCTAGACATCTGGTTAGTCAATGTGAGAACAGAATGCTGGACTAGTTGGGCCTTTTATCTTTCAGCATCTCCCATTACAAATTAATAGTTCATTCTGCTGCATGAGTTGGTATATCCAACTGTAGAAGTGCCTAACAATAAACAATTAAAATCCAGGCTGCACCACGATGTCTTACATTGAAGCTCTCTCTCTCTTTCTCTCTTTTTTTTCTTTTTTTGGCAAGACATACTGTCTACCTTTTTCATTCCTTACCTGCATTTTTCTCCATAATGGTTCTTTAGCTGGAGCAGTAAAATTAAACAGACAACAAACAGACATGGCCGTTAATTGGGCTGGAGGACTTCATCATGCTAAGAAGTCAGAAGCATCAGGTTTCTGCTATGTCAATGATATTGTGCTTGCCATTCTGGAATTACTAAAGTAAGTTCATGTTGGTGCTATATGCACAACTTGTCTTCTAGAGATGTTAAAAATATAGGCTGTGTATTGGCTTAATCTGTATATATTGACCAGAGGACTAGCGATCATTGTTCCTTGGTCATTTTAAATTATATTTTGTTTATATATGTGTTTGTGTATGCGTGCAAGCATGATATAAATCGCAAAACCCTTTTTGTTCTAAATAGCTTACTGATCAATTCAGACTCTGGCTGGAGAGCAAGCATCAGGACCAAATAAAGCAGCAGAGTTATTGTTCCATCTGAAGCCTTGCCCAGGGCAAAAAGTGAGGGGATTCAGGCTTTGGGGGTTTCTGGGGGGACATTGTTGCTGCATGGGCTGTAGGCTGGTGTAGCAAAGGCGCCCTAATTTGGTCCCTCTCTGGGAGCTAAACAAGTATGGCTAATTTGCAGATAATTTTATGTTTATTAATGAGCTGTCAGTATGGCTATACACAGTGCCCTTCCTGGTTCTTGATATTGTGTCATGATACACATAGTTTTAAGCATTATATTGGAAAAGGGAGAACAGATCTGTATACATGTAGTCACGCGTCTTTATATATCTGATTTAGTCTGGGGATAAATCTGGCAGCAGATAAACTTTTTGAAAGGTAAGTAGTGAGTTTTATTGGTACTGCTCAAGTAAAGTCTCTCTCTTCCTCCCCTCTCCCTCCAGATACCACCAAAGAGTATTGTACATTGATATTGATATCCATCACGGTGATGGCGTTGAAGAAGCATTTTACACAACTGATCGTGTAATGACAGTATCATTCCATAAATATGGTGAATATTTCCCTGGCACAGGCGATTTGAGAGTAAGTTCAAATATGAGGTTACCATTTGATTAAAGTAGCATCTTGCAAATGCTATATTTAAGCCTGGTTATCAAGTTAACAATTTTAATTTAATTAGTTTTTATCCTTCCTTCTGAAGAAGGACACTTTGAATTGATCAGGGTGAAAAAGGCTAACTCTTAACTTGATGAGTCCGATTCTATATATGGTGTATTTTTTCATCTTAATTACAGTATTGTTTCCTACACTCATTGGGCTATTATGTAAACAATGTGTGTTGCCCCTGAGTGGCATAGTGCTGCAACATTGGAATGAATGTCAGTTTTGGTAACTAGGGTTACTTTTTTCTTGTCATTTTATATCTGACATCCATTTTTCTAATCTAAAAACTGTATCTTCAAGAGTAGATCTGAGTTTCTTCCTTCCTCTCCCATCTCTTTTACCTTTTTGTGCTCTTTAGATTGTAAGCCCGCATCATTTTATTTTGATCTATAAACCATTCTGGGAGTGGGCAAAAATACTTTCAAGCATATCAATGATGAGTAAGATAGGTATACAAAACGTCAAAATAGCTGAAAAAAACTGCCCAGCTTGCTAATAGTTACTAAAATGCCATTTAAAAATCACCAGTAATCATAGTTGAAGCTTATCTAGAACGTTACTGTAGTAGAGATGCTTGCATTTGCATGAGCACACGAAGTTGTTCATTAAAAATTCTTATGCATAATATAATCCATTTCTGTTGTTCCTAGCTGTGGTATTTGTTCCTTTTTTCAACAGAAATTAAATGTGCTAGCTTGGAAACAGCTTTTTATATCTCAACCTGATTGGCCACAAGATGGTACTGTTGCTTCATGCTAAATGCAGGCCTCTAAAGAGCAGAAGCACTGACCTTAAACTAGGCTTCTCACCTGTCAAATACATGAAAGCTTAATTTCCTGTTAAACCTAATCTTCTGATATCCTTAATAATCTGTCCAGAAAGCAAATTCAGTTAATTTTGACATTAATATCTCAGCTAAACAGGAATATATTTGTTTGATTCCCATATTTTCTGAGACTTTTTTATTTTGCTTACTTAGAGCATGGTGGGTGTGCTGCCTATCATTCAATATATAATATAATAACTATAAAAATGTACTGTATAATACAACATAGTAAACTTAAGTTGCTTACATGCCTTTTGTGTATGTTCCAATGTATGCTAAGAGCATTGCGTGTTAATTCAGCTGTATCTAGATAAAACCATTGTATGAGATTCTCTTAATAGCATTTTGTTTGTTTGTTTTTTATTAAATTTGCATACTGCCCTTCATCCAAAGATCTCAGGGTGGTTCACAACATAAAAATACAATATAAAAACACAAAATACATAATAAAATAAGAACAAAAAGCAGCAACCACAAACAAATAATAAACACATTTAAAAGGGATATATAAGATGTTCATCAGCCAAAGGCCTGGTTGAAGAGGAGCATTTTCACCTGCCACCTAAAGGTGTATAATGATAGTGCCAGCCAGGGAGCACATTCCACAAATGGGGAGCCACTGCAGTAAAGGCCTGCCTCGTGTTGCCAGCCTCATGGCAAGAAGGCACACAAAGAAGGTCCTCAGGTGATGATCCCAGGGTCCAGGTAGGTTCATATGGAAAAAGGTGGTCCTTGAGGTATTGTGGTTCTGAGCCTGGATGCATCACACAGTTTTGCTTCTTATGAAATAGTAAGGAAGGACACATGGTGATAAAAAGTGACTCCATAACAAATTAGAGCTCCTCACTTTAAGATTTGACTCTTCTGGAAAGAGGTTGTTTCCATAAGAAACATTTTCATTGTATCGCTTTAAAAATCTGCTACTGTTTACATATATAAAGCTTGTACTGAAGGAACTGCTACAGTAACTCAAAAAACAAAGAAGACTGTTGCCCTGTACCTGCACAATTCTTGGAGCTAAACTGTATAAAACTTCATGCACTTGAAGTGGACCATGAAAGCTTCTGTCACAAAATAATCATTTATCCTTAAGGTACAATAATTGTGGTTCCCCTCTAGAACAACATTAACTTCCTATTAGTAAATATGAAGAATATAGTCAAACTGGAAACAAAATGTCTTTTTATCTACTGATGTACTAAACAGACGTCAAAGGTCTTTTATTCCGTTTGTAAATCATGAATGTTGAAGCAGGTACAAAAAGGAATAAACTCCATGTGTTTCACTTAGTGAATTGTGGCACATTTCTCGTAGATATAATAACATGTGATTTTACGGATCTGACACAGCAGACCCATGACATTACTCCCCATCCCCAGGTAACTGGTTGTCTTTTAAAGCCGATCTACCCATATGTTTCTGTTTTATGCCATCCCCACTCTCGGTGATACCCTATTTAAATCCCTGCAATGATTCTAAAACCATACTTTGGTGAATTTCAATAAAGTCATAAAATCCAAATTATACTTTTGGGTCTGATTCTTCTGTATTTTCACATGTCATCCTTCTGTTCTTTTGGATATATTTCCTTGTGCACTGATTTCTTCTACTGATCAAATGTTTTATCTGAAGATTTAATGCTTTATTTGAAGATTAAACTTGAAGTATTGTTTGCTTCCCTGGGCTGCTTTGGGAGAAAGGGTGAGATAAATTTAATAATAAATATCTGGCACACTTCTTATATGTGCAGTTTTGGTATTCATTACATACTCAGAATTTTTCAAATGTCTAGGTAGCATCTAAACTACTTTCAAACACTCTTGGCCACAAGTGGTCCAGTGGTAAACACAAAATGTGTTTTGCCTTTTGATATGAGTTTGTGATTTTTGTTTTTGTCTTGTTCGTGTTCTCTTATAGGACATAGGTGCTGGAAAAGGCAAATACTATGCTGTCAACTTTCCAATGAGAGATGGAATAGATGATGAATCATATGGTCAGATATTTAAGCCAGTGAGTATATTCTAGATACTTTTTTTTAGAGATGCTTCTGTGAGGCTGAATAATAGATTTACCATGACTTCTGCTTCTTTACAGATTATTTCCAAAGTCATGGAGATGTACCAACCTAGTGCTGTGGTGTTGCAGTGTGGGGCAGATTCACTGTCTGGTGACAGGCTGGGATGTTTTAACCTTACCGTCAAAGGTCAGAGAGCAAAACATTCCTGTAGAGTCACAGTTACATATGTTTTGAAACAAGTACTGAATGCAGATTTAGTGGAAATGTTTTTTTGAGTATCAGTTCTCTTGCAGCCATCTCTCTGGCTACCATCTGTAATGTTGGGACTCTTGCAGCCATTTCTAATGCTGGGACTCCACCCCCCACCCCCCCGTCACACACAAACACACTGGTGACTTTCAAGTATGCACCCTTTTGGCCATAGTACATCTAAAGGAAGATGCGAAAAATATATTCCATGTGAATGTCTTTATTTGCAGTGCTTCAGTTTTGTGTGATTTTAGGAAATAAGTTTAGGTCTTAGTAGGCAGACATCACATGTAGAAATTCAGTGATGTTTATGTGAATAAGCTATTAAATATGGCATAATGTGTGAGATACAATATGGTCAATACTTTACTATAATTAGATCAGTAATATATTAAATGCATTCACTTTATGAATAGTTTGCAAGAACTATTAAACTGAGTGTGCATCTGTTTGCCTTTATGACTCTTGCAAAAAAAAACCTTGCGTAACTCAATGCCATAAATGCAAAACAGAAGACTGGATTCCAAAATTGATAGGATACCTTATCCTATTCTGTTTTTAAGTTCTTGCATCTTTCAGTTGTGTTTAAGTTTGTTTTTCTAGAGCTGATGTTTCTGTATACAGATCTTAATTGTGTAATCTTGAAATGAATATAACTGTATGTCTTTATGGTTTGTTTGTTTTTTTAGGACATGCTAAATGTGTAGAAGTTGTGAAGACTTTCAACTTGCCTCTTCTGATGCTTGGAGGAGGTGGATATACCATACGGAACGTTGCTCGATGTTGGACCTATGAGACTGCTGTTGCCTTAGATTGCGAAATCCCTAATGGTAAATATTTGGAACCAGGGCTTCCCAAACTGGTCCATGAGCTTCATTCAAGTGGTCTAGAGCATGTCTGTAAAAATACATGAAAAGTCATACATTACATAGTGCAGTGTATTACAATTGCTACAACAGGCAGAAAAATCATTAAGTGGTCCACAAAGTCCCTCATGAAGTGGTTCATTGGGAGAATGGGTTTAGGAGCCATATGAAGAATAACATGTGACTTAAACTTTAGCTTGCCTTAGTCATCAGATCCCTCATTTCAGTGGCCAGGGAGATTGCCAACTGTTTGTATTGTGTAACTGCAAATAATATGTATTGCAGTACAATGTATCTTGCCATAGAGCCTATACCAACCTGCTACAGAGGATTGGAGACTGACAGAAAAGACTTACAGCATAACCATTCTTTGATCTACAGGGGATTTTGCTAATGGTTGAATCATTAAGAAGCGGGATATCTGTCTTGACTCATGTGGTTTCTGGCTCATTAACCAGACTCTTGGTAGCTTCAAATGGCTTACCTAGATGGGTGAACACAGATGTTTTAGAAAGTATTAATGAAATGCATAGAAATCTGCATGGACCTTTTATAGATTGTATAAATGAGTAAGTGTATTTGGTGTGTTTTATTTAAACACAGTGCGTTATTTTCAACATAGTATATTTTATTTTAAACTATTGTTTAAATAAGCTATGGTTTAAAATGTGCAAGAGCTTTGCTCCTCCCAGCTCCTGATTGTGCTGCGCAAGGGAAGAAGCAAGTCAGAGTCTGGATTGTAATGACATGTGAACCCTGGGCTCATGTTGGTTTCTCTCCAAACAACCACATCCAGAAAGTGAAGATTTATTTATGGCTTACTGATTGTTGTCTACTTTGAGGAAGCAAAGCCTAGTTTCATGACAACCTAAAGTTGAGCTTGTTTCCTCTATTTCATTCAAACCATACAATCATTTAAACTTTACATTCATAAACACCAGATTTCTTCAACATAATTTGTGGTGTGTGAAATATGCCAGTAAGTTGTTGTTGTTGTTGTTGTTGTTACTACTAATTACCCACCTTTCACCTTAAGATCCCACGTGGGTTCCAAAAACCAGCACACATTATTTAAAACAGTTTAAAGCAACTTACAATCACAGAAACAAATGAGGCTTCATTTTTATACCACAGTGGAGCATCTAGATTTCTGCTATAGAAGATAACTGTAGCACATTTAGTCTTGAAAAAATATTCTTTCTTCCTTAGAATTCAGATACTTCCTAATGTATTTATTCTGGATCAGAAAATAATTTTGAATTTCTATTAAATATTTGAGAACTGTCATATGCTGCATTGCATTCCTTTGAATTTGTTCTCTTTTCAGTATTTAGTAGAAGAAAACAAAAGCTATGCATACTATCATATCTGACCACTATAATCTGAAGAGCAATAAGGCTGTTTTAATAAGCTATTATTACTTGATTTTGTTTTAACAGAATTGCCATACAATGACTACTTTGAGTATTTTGGACCAGATTTCAAGCTGCATATTAGCCCTTCAAATATGACAAACCAGAACACCCCAGAATATATGGAGAAGATTAAGTGAGTATTAATGCCATAAAGACACATAAATACTATAACGATCTAAATCTTTGCAATGGGTAAGGATCCATTTTCTTTTTTATGCTCAATATGAAGCAGGGAAAGGGAGGGGTTAAAAGGTCCTGGGCTCTTGAGATAGCAGAATTACTGCTTTAAAAGCCAGCAGGTGAAACTAGAAAGTCAAAGACTGTATTCAGTTAGTGTCCCTCTGTTGAAGAAAGGCTCTCTGATCAGTGAATGCTTCTGTCAATGGAAGGGGGAGAAGCACTTTTCACCAGTTCTCCCTCCTTCCTGTGGCCTCCTGTGCCACCTCCCATGTCGTTCTAAAAGCTAGAGCAACCTTCTGGAATGGATTTCTGGGGCAGGGAAAAAGCAGAAAAACCCCCAAACCTCATTCTTCTGATGGAAGCCTTTGCTTGATCAAATTATCTTCTGTTGCTGGAGGGACATGGTTGGAAAAACCCAAACCTGTATTTTAATGTTTCAGGGTTGCATCCAACTAAGTCATACTCAGAGTAGACCCATTAATATTAATAGACTTAAGTTTGATTTCATTAGATCTACTCTGAGCATGGCTTAGATGGCTACAGCTCTCAGTGCTTAATGGTTGGAAAAGAAAAACCTTTTCATCTTTCAAAATTTGGTACACATTGTTAAAATCATTTTTTATTTTTGCAAAAGAGCTATTAAGTCTCAGTAAGCTCTTTTGTCAGCAGAAATGCACAAAACATGATCAAAGTATCACTATATGTTGCTTAATTTCATTATGTTGAATGCCAGCCATATGTTCTGAGATTTTTTAAATGTGTTCACCTCTAACCATAGATGTTCTGTCTGGCACATGTATTTCCTTTGGATACCATGGCTTGCCTTTTTCAAGAAAATTGCCCCTAGTCCTCTTGCTATGTAACTTGCTTTTCACCTTATTTTCCTACCATTACTAGGCAGCTGGGTATTTTTATGAGGACGAGAACTAAGAAACTCCCAAGCTATTAAGAAGAAAGTTGTCTCATAACAACTTTTCCTTGGATTACTTGCCTTGCAGACAGCGTTTGTTTGAGAACTTGCGCATGTTGCCCCATGCCCCAGGTGTACAGATGCAGGCTATTCCTGAAGATGCTGTTCATGAAGACAGTGGTGATGAAGATGGTGAAGATCCAGACAAACGTATTTCTAGTAAGAATGGGCTAACATTAATACTGGGTGGATTGTTGAAGAAGAAGTACTAAAGAAGGTGGAACAGAAGTGCCCCAATAAGTCAGATGGACATCTAAAGTGACCATCCAGAAACAAATTCACTTTAAGTGCTTTGTGAGGAAGACAGCAATTACATATCAGAACATGAAGGCAGAAAGCCTGGGAAATAAACACAACTGGCAACCAAGGGGAAGCTGCTTAATTTTTAAAGCCAATCTTGAAATCGTATGAACTTATACAATTTGCGGTGCCATTTTTGGCATAGTTCTTAAATTTTACACCAAGCTTTTTAAATTAGTTCTCCTAGCAGAGGTTTCTGCTAGCATAAGACAGAGAATATGATTTTTGCCTATTTTCCCTATAGTCCCCAGTCCTACTAAAAATGATTCTGGAGTATCGGGGGCTCTTTAGAGCAGATTTGGGAAGTGGGCACTGGTGGCTGCAGGGTGGAGGGGGAATTGGCGAAAACTGCCTCTCCTTCTCCTTCAGCAAATTTTTGCCTTGTGCCTGTTTAAGGGCACAAATTAGATACACAGGCCTTACATATTGTACCAATTCAATAAAATCACGAGACATTTGAATTGGCCTAGAAATTCTGGTTTTTACTTAGTTTCCAGGAAGGGAATAACTGAGTCAGGTAGACGCTGCAGGTGCCATTTTGCAATAGTAACTTCTACTTTGGACTTTATAACCTGTTTGCCTGTGAACGAGGACTGATGATGCTTATATGTTGAAATTTCATGTCGGTAAAACATGCTATTTCTACTGCAACTTTGGGCTAATAAGCAGCAAATTTTGCCCCAGGCCTGAATAAGAGCTAGAGTACACATTGCACTTATCACCAGTACACTGTTGAAACTGCAACCACATTATGACTTCATTCCCCGCCCACTCACTGTAGTGTAGAATTTCTTTCTAAACACAACATTGCTGTCATATGGAAAGTTTTCATTATGGTTATGATCAATGCATCAGGACTTCCTTTACTGATGCAAATTGCAGGGAAGAGTTGTTGTCACGAAATAACTTTTATTTATTTTATGCCTTCCCATGGTGAGAGAAATGGAACACACAAGAAGGTGATCTTGGAGGAATGTGTTTTCTAATCCTATTTCCTTACTTCTAGTTCGTGCATCAGATAAGCGAATAGCCTGTGATGAAGAATTTTCTGATTCTGAAGATGAAGGGGAAGGTGGACGCAGAAATGTTGCAGATCATAAGAAAGGAGCAAAGAAAGCCCGACTAGAAGAAGACAAAAAAGAAACAGAAGATAAAAAAGCAGGTAAAAGTCTAAATCAGTATTTTTCTTTCTTTTACTTTCCTTGTTGGCTATATTCCTAAGCATATCATACTCTCCTGAAAGTAATGGGATTTGCTTCCAACTAAATATTGTTGAGATTAGGTCAGACCTACTTAATTTATGGTGGCAAACTACCCATATTTGTTATACAGTGGTACCTTGGTTTTCGAACTTGTTCCGGGAGTCTGATTAGACGTTCAGCTTCTAAAAAACGTTCGCAAACCAGAACACTTACTTCCAGGTTTGTGGCATTTGGGAGCTGATTTGTTCGACAACTAAGCCATTTGGGAACCAAGGTACCACTGTATTCATCATTCTGCAAAAACAGTTGAGGCATAAAGCAGCTCACATGCCATGGTCCATAACTGTTGGTTTTCCTTTAGTTTGCATCTAAGTTGTGCATTTCTGGATTAGGCTGTTGGTTGGAATGTTTATCTTTCTGAGAATATCTCTACTTTAACCCTTTTTAAATTTGATTAAAACCTTTCACCTTCCAGGTGTTGCTAAACTACAACTCCCATCAGCCTCAGCCAGCATGGCCAGTAGTTGTAGTTCAGCAGCATGTGGTGGGGCCAAAGATTCCACACACCTGTTTTGAAAGAAGAAGAAATCAGCACTGGCAAAGGTGCTGCTTCATTCAAATTCTTCTGTCAGTGTTCATTTTCATTGTAATTTGTTAACAGCTAAGTCAACAGTTGTCATTTGAAATTTATTTATATAAACCTGCCACTTTTAATTATTTTTAGACATTAAAGAGGAAGATAAATCCAAGGATAGCAGTGGTGAGAAAGCAGATACCAAAGGGTAAGTAAATTGTGGCCATCCTATAATGTGCCTGTTTCAGAACAGCCATTAACTTTGAAATGTTATTTATGCATCTGTTATCCATTATGGATGACAATAAATCAGTGCCAATAGCTATTAAAGAATTTATAATGTGAGCAATGCAACCCTTACTGTTTTTAAATGAGCAGAGAATGGCATTAAATTGTGACCCATGTTAACAGTTTACTTTTTCCCTCCTCTAAACAGCACAAAGTCAGAACAGCTCAACAATCCTTGAATGTAGAGACTCACATCAATTAAAGGACACAATACAAAAGTGGGGGGGAAAGTTAAAAGGAACTTTTCATATGAGAAGAGACTCTTGATTTTCATTTTGTACTATTTGGCATGGAGCGTATTTATTTTCAAACAACTGTGTTTTTGTTTTTGGCAAGTTGTATTGTGAGTTTTCTAATTATGATGCAAAATTTTGTTCCTTCCGCCAGGCTTTAAGTAATAGTATTCAAAATGGATGTGCTATTATGTTAGACGTCTAAATGATCTATTAAAATTTGCCTTTTCCTGAACTGATTTTACCCCTTTTTGTAATTATATCTTTATTAAAAAAAATGTACTCAGCCGTCTTGTCCATCATTGCCTAGAAAACACATAAATGTCATGCTGGTATGACTATTATGAAGAAATATAGTGAAGGTTGAAATTGCACTGAACTACATTGGATAGTTTACAAAGAATGCTTTTTGTATAACTTTGTTGGGGCAAACAATGAATGTTGTGTTGAGAGGTTACTTTGCATGGATAACTACTAGGAGATTACTTGTGAAAATCATGTTTGGAATTATAGCACACTATTTAAACCACAGAGTTATGTTCAAGTATTCAGTAAAAAAAGGTATAGTAACCTAAGAGAATCTTAAGGGGAGAGCAGCATAGTTATCACTAACAATTTTTGATATTTTGAAATTAAATGCTCTATTCAGTACTATCAGTGATACAGAATATCAAAGAATGACTCACCAACTAGAAAAACATGCCACTATCAATATACCACTCCCTCTATCAATATATAATAGTCAAGTGCTTGAGAATCCTGTTCTTGCAGTTCAAAACTGACAGCAGAGTGTTGACCCTGGCTGGCAGGTTGTGTTTGGCTATGTAGCTCAGGTTGTACAGGCTTTTAGTGAATGAAGAACTACAGGGTTGTATGTCAAACCATCTTCCCATTAGGTCTCTTGCAATTCTTCCTCTTTTCTGCACCCCTGCCCCACCATCCAAATGCATCTTAGGTGGTAACAGTTGAGAACTCACCAGAGAAGTAAACATTAATACAGTGATACCTCCGGTTACGAACGGGATCTGTTCTGGAGACTTGGCCATATCCTGAAAATTTTGTAACCGTAGGACCACTTCTGCACACGCTCACAGAGCGCTTCTGTGCACGCATGAGCAGCAAACCCACTTCCAGGTATGCCGAGTTCCCAACCCAAAAATTATGTTACCCAAAGGTAACGTAAACCGAGGGTCCACTGTATGTAGGAAGCAAGCTTGGCACAAAAATATTATACCCTGTAAGGCTGCTTGTGTCATTTTAAACAATCTTCCTATAAAATTTGGATTATACTACTAGCATTTGTAAGTTGTATGTAGTTTTTGGCCTTTCTTACTTCCCAGGTTGCTGCAAACTGATTTAAGAATAAAAATAGTGTTTAAAGGGTGCAGTGTTGACAGGACATGTTTTATAATCAGATTCTATGGTTTTCATATATGGGACAGGTTTCTATTTTGGAGGGTTCAAGATAAAGTTTGAATCTGTCTTTAGTACAACCTGCCCATGAAGCTCCCTTCTTCCTCATTGACAGTACACCTATCTTCTTAAAAGTTTCATTTCTTTAATGGCAAGAATGAAATGAGAGTGCACTCAACACTGACCTACAACAACATCAGCGCCAGTTTTTCAGCTTCTGCTTGGTGATTACAGTTTAAGACTAGCATTCTGATTGGAATGTTAGCAATAAAACATTTTATTTGGGGAACTGATTCTAAAGAGTGCAAAGTGTCTGTAGCACTGAGAGTACTTTATTTATTTAATAGAATTTGTATACCATTAGCAGGCTCTGGAAACCGTAAAGGTGCTTGCCTAATGTCAATGGGCAGAGTGTTCCAGAGTGTAAGTGCTGCCACACTGAAAGGTTGATGGACTGTGGAGTAAGCATGCAACACTTGTAAATGCATCAGTTCTGCAGGTCAAAGTGGTTGAGTGAGCACACATACAAATGCTTAGTAGCCTGTGTAACAATTTCCCACTTAGCACCTTTTTGAAATGCTTACTCCTTCAAAATGCTTCCACACCTTCAGATTGTGATCTTATTTGAGAGACTAGAGCATTAGTAGCTTTATCAGTATCTCTTGAGCAAAGAAGATGAGATGATGCCTCTCATTGTGAGAGCTAGAATCCGAAAAATAGCAAGCTTTTGAAATGAAGCTTTGCTGATGGAACAATAATGATTGGGTGTGGTAGGGGGAGTTATGGAATGCAGCCTTGAATCAAACATAGTAACTGCACTTTAGATCAAAGAAATGGGATCATTTGAGCAGAAACTCTTTACAAAGAGTCTGATTTTGCTTAGAGGACTAGGGTAGCACAGTCTTTAGCAACAAAACGAGAAAGCTTTTGAGAGACATTTAGTTTGACTATTGTGAACAGAGTTCATAGAATCTTCCTACTCACAGAAGAGTGGGGAAGGCATTTTTTCTGATTTTTCTCTTACCTGCCTTTGGAAGAATTGCTTTTGAATATCATCTGAACAGTATAGGAGGCTGCACAGAAGGGGAATCTGCTAAATAAAAAAACCCTTCCATGGACTGCCCTTACACAAATGGAAGGAGTATCTTTGTTTGCAAAAGATCTACTCTGAATCCAAGCCGTTCCTTAGGATGCAAGCATATATTCCAGTAAGAATATAGGGTTGTGATTATTACCACAGCTCCCATAATTCTTTGGGGAAAGCCATGACTGTTTGAAGTGGTATCGTAGTGCTTCAAATGTATGATGTGACAGGCCATAGTTTGAGAGCTTCTTCCTAAAGTTGAGTACTTAAGTTTAGGCCTGCTACTACTGTTTGGCATTTGCAAAGCACTTTTATAATTATTATTTTAAAAGCACTGAATGCAGCGTCATTCCGTACCAAACTGGTCATGTTTTAACATAAAGCCATGGCTAAACACTGCATTGTAGACACAGCCCTTGATGTCCTTGTTAAGTGTCCCTTTTAATCTGTTGCAATAATTAATTAATTTTCTGTTTCCTGGAAATAATTTGCATCATTCTTCTCAGCTTCATTGGCACACACTATGGCACAGATGGCGCAGACATATACAGTGGGCAGCATTAAAAACTGGCCATTTACCATCTGCGGCTGTTTTCATGCAGTGCTTGGTATCCTAAATTGTACATGATGAATTATAAATAACACTGAGTGTATATTCTTAACAGATGCCAAGATTGGGACATCTGAACTGGCAGTGGGTAGGCAGAAATAAATGGAACCTCCCAGCTTTGAATAAGAATCCATTTCCAACCCCCCCCCCCTGCACTGCTAAGAAATGCACAAAACGAGCTGTGGGCAAGTGTTCAATCATTCCACATCACATATTTGTCAGTTGTTGAATCCAGCCCTATTTTTAGGAGAGTACGCTTTTAAATAAAGTGTAATTCTATTTTTAAAAGCTATTAGGACATACCTGCTAGTGAAAGGAGTTTTATATCATTAAAGAGAGAAGTGATAGGAGTGGATCCCAGTAGTAGATCACATGCTTTGCATTCAAAAAACACTGGGTTCAGCCCTTTCTATCTCCAGTTAGTAAAGGGTTCTGAGTAGCAGAGCTGCCTGAGAATCTGGAGAACTGTCAATCAAAAGTACTCGGCTAGATGGACCAGTTGAGCGCTTATGTAAGTTTCAGCATTCAGATTTCCCCCACCCATTAGCTACACAATCCTTTGATAAATATGGGGAACAAAATGGAAATACAGCTCAAGTTCTAAAATACTATTATACTGTTCCATGGAAGGCACCTTCTGTAAGTGGAACATCAAGATTTCTCTCTTCACAACACATATCCAAATGTAGACTGGAGGTCTTCTGCATCCATTTGCACAACTTTCTTCATTCTAACAACGAAACATTGCAGGGTTTGCAGAATCTGTAATTTCTTTCAGTGGCTGGCATTGTGGGGAACAATAGAATATTGGGGTTCTGGAATAAGGTTGCCATTTACTGTAAGAAACAAGCTTGTGCTTCTTTAACAGATGCACAGAATGGAGCAAAGATGTGTTTTTTAGCTCTTTAGAGGGAAAATCTGCTGAAATTATTCCTTTTGCAGGCAGAAGTTTCCTCTGTGTTGACACTAAGAAGTCTATTTTGCAGGGCAGCTGTATGAAAGAAAAAGGGAAACATATGCAGGGATGGAGGCTAGCCTATCATTTGAGCAAAGGTTATAGAAGTCAGAAAAGTCATATCAGAAAAGGGGGCATGCCACTCTATATAGAGGAAAACTCTTGCAGCTCAAGATGGCTTTCAGCCCTGCCAGTGGAGTGCATTGTCAGCATGGCTGTGGGCCTATATTCACTCCAACAGAAATGTATGTGGAAACTTTTCAAAGCCACGCTAAGGGCTGCATTGCATGTTATGCCATCAATAACATTCCTGTGGCAACTTTGACTTGGGCACATGCACACACCCTGCTGTTACTGTTGGAATGGCTTGCCCACAGAAAAGTGGTTGCCATTGCACTGAGTTTCCATGCTTCTGCTCCATGCTCCTGGCAGCTGCTGTTGGCCAATTCTAAACATTACACCAGGGTGCAAACATGCAAAGGACCCACTAGGGGGATTATATCTTTGGCAATAATAATCTGGTGTGTCGTTTCCTGAAGCTCTCAGATGTCGCTTTGATAGATTTCCAGGCATATTTCTGTCTGAGCTGGCACAGGCCACAGCCATACCCACAATTCATTCCATTGGTGAAACAGGAAGCCATCTTGAACTGCAAGGGACTCTCATCTCACTGAGAGGCATGTCTTTTTGCTGGTTCTGCTTTTTTCACTTCCCAGCCCCAAAGCACAGTGCATTAGGCAGGAGTAGGATATTTACTTCAGAATGACCACTTCAGCCTGTGCTGGCAATTGCTCCCTATTTGGCTCCCTGTCTACCCCCTCAGACAGCAGATGCCAACAGCTCTGGCGACTGAGAGAAAAGAGGGGCATATTGGTGTGCTTGACAGAACCCTAAGTTATACAGGAGGACAGAAGGAAATATTTTGAACAATATAAAACAAAGGGAGTCAAGAAATGCACATGCACAAAATTAGTTCCATGAGCATGGAGCAAAGTAACTGTGGAGTTTGTGTTAGCTGAGGAAAAGGGAAAAGCAAGGCGATGCAATGGAGTATCCTAGAGCAGGGTATGGCTGCATGGCAGAAACCTTAAACACACCCACTAGGAGATGAAGATATACTATCATGTTTTATTACAGGTCCACTTGTATGAGTGGAGAGGGGGGGGGGATGAGGAGCTCTGCCCCCCTGCTCACCAACCTCCCTGCCATATCCTATTGGATTTGCTTCTCTCCTTTTTTCAGTAGTCCTCTCCAAATCTCCACCTTTCCATCTCACACCCACATGGCCTTAAGTCAGCAGCAGCTTAGGTGCCATGGTGTGTGGAGGCTGCAGGCATTCAAAAGCAACTCTGCTGCCAGAGCTAGGTTAAGACTTACATCCAAGTCAATATACATAGAATTGAGCTATTTTGAAGGTATTCTCTTCGGAATCCCAGCTCTCTCTCAAAGTGCATTATGATGGGAGGCTGTTTTTGTTTTTATTTGTAGTCCGCCCCTTTCCCTGAAGGTACAGGCAGTGGCAAAGGAAGGGGTGGGGGGGTCTGCCCCGGGTGTCTTTGCTGAGGGGGGTGACATTTGGCGCACTGCCCTCCTGTGACTCCCAAGCCTACCACGAGCCCTCTACTCCACCCCCGGCTGCAGGGCGCGCGCACTGCTCTGTGCACCCGAGCAGCTATGCCACACCTAGGAGGGCACTCTCCGTTCCCCACTCCCCTCGGGAGTGAGCCCCACCCTGGGCAGCACGGGTATATGCTCCACCGCTGGGTACAGGGCAGGTACCAGGTTGAAGAGTAAGTTTGTGGAATAAAAACCTGTTGCAGCACTACAGGTGCACTAGTAAGTTTCTAATAAGTGCCATACTGAAGATATTGTGTCCATTTGACAGGTGAAATGATGGCAATAACCATTATCCTGATACTAGACAGGACACAAGTCCCTAAATGAACAAAATGTGGAGCTTTAATCATGATTTCTGCATTCTTACTTGGCATGGTTTTGCTTCTCCAATACTTTTCTCACTCGTTCCGCTATATGGTTTCCTGTGGAAGACTGCGGCTTCTTTTTTCCTGCTGAATTCTCTTACTTTTCCACTTCTGTAAATTCTTCAAGAGTTTCTCATCCCCCAGCCTGTCGTCTTCAGTATTCTGACAGAGTACCTCTGGCTTGTCTTCTAAATGCCCTTTCTTCCTAGAGCTTGTTCACTTACCTGTGTGAGTTAAATGTGCTCCGTGAAGTGACCCTCATTGCCCCTGCACACCTGGAAATCTTGTCTGGGAATGCATAACTAGGGCACACCCTGGCACTGTGAATTTTTCTGTGTTTGGAAGTGTCACAATGAAATTCAGTGACACAAAAATTCAATTAATGCAAGAGTGAAAGCTTGTTCCCAATAGCTAAGGCCTCAGTCTTGACAGGAAGACCAGTTGCACAACAAGACTTGGGAGGAAACATGGACAGAACTGAGCTGTGAGGATGCAGTTTTAATCCTTCGCTGGAAAGACACCCAATGAATAGAAAGACAGATGAAGCACTATGAACTTAGGCTGCATATATAATCACTGCACATGGTTTTAATTATCCAACTCCTTTTTCACTTATCCTGGAAGGGGTTTTGGATGTGGCAGAGGCATCTTCCGTGGAGGTCCCTGCTGTGCCCATACTGAAAGGACAGCTGGTGGAAGCTACCAATGGCCATATACCTGGTTGTGAAAATACTGAAACAGGGCATTACTGGGACACATGGGATAGCATAGAGCTAGACTAGCTAAGGATTCACTGCATGCTAAGTGGTCCAGCTACTATCAGTAGTCGAGATTTGTGCTTCCATGCAACATCAGTCTAGAACTGGTGCCACAAAGGAAGGAGCAGGATAAAGCCACTCACTATCATAATTTGCCCTGGAGGTGACACTACAGCTCTGTTCAGCCACATCTCCCTGCAGACAGGAGTTAGGATTGCTCCCTAACCTGAATTTGACTGATTTCAATGGGTATTGTGTAAATATGACTATGTCTGGATCCAGTCCTAGAAAATTTAACTATCGTGAGCGTTGACAAGAATTAGTATGTTTAAACATCATCTTTCCCCACCCCCCAATCCAGTGATTTCTTAAGAGCATGCAAACTCCAATGCCCTTTAGAAGCTCCCCATTTTCATCAGCTGCCCTGTTCATTTGTTTGCCCATGCGGATCTGTTCCTCTATTCATGAACTATCAGGTCATTTATATTAATGGAATGGTCTGTTATACAATTGGATACGTACCACTGCGCACATTTGAAGGACGCATATTAAAATGCATTTAATAAAATGAGCAGATCAAGATGTCTTCAGACATTTTGCCTAGTCAAGATAGAACAAGCAGGTTATATGATTTTCCTTTTTTTAAAAAAAAGGTCTCATGAATATTTCCAATAAAATCTTTACTAATTCAACAGCTCGCTCTGAAGTAGGTTTGCTCTCCTCTCTCTTTCCCAGCAGGTAGTCTAGAAAAATGCACTGTTCTTGAGCACTACTGATTTACAGACCCAAATAAAAGAGGCTGGTAATAAAGGGGGGAAAGCAGCAAAACAAATCTTCAAAAGGTCAGCCAGCCACTAAAGCCGAAGAGGAAGTGCCTTAATTTGGGAAAGGGGGCTGAAATACTGAGTAGGAGTCTGTAAACCAAAACTATTTGCTGAAGTGAGTGTATTACTCTGTGTCACTTGATATTTACAGATAACAAAATTAACCTATCACCTGGGATTTGAAGTTGAAGTGGGACAGTTGTTGATTTGGTAGGAAAGAGCTGACTCCTGTCAGCAAGTGTTACATGAGTAAGTAGGAAGGGTGGTTAATGGAAGGGAATGTATGGCTCCCACTTCCTCGCTTTCCCCACAGTTTTATCTATTATGTATTTATTTTATTTTTGAGGGCTTTGCCATTTCGATTCCAACTTTAGGCTTACGAAGAAAATCCCCAAATGGCTGAGAACTTCACAATAACAAAATAAATCAAGACAAAGCTCACCATTAAAATCCAGTAAGACAAATTGCAGAGCCCGAGTTATAAGAAAAAATCTGTAATTGTGGTTTTATTCTTCACATTTGTAATTTAAGATTAGTTTTTTGACTGGGGAAGGGTATGTTTTTCCCAGCCCCTAAGTCGGTGACGCGGGTGGCGCTGTGGGTAAAACCTCAGCGCCTAGGGCTTGCCGATCGCATGGTTGGCGCTTCGAATCCCCGCGGCGGGGTGCGCACCCGTCTTTCGGTCCCAGCTCCTGCCCACCTAGCAGTTCAAAAGCACTCCTAAGTGCAAGTAGATAAATAGGTACCGCTTTCTAGCGGGAAGGTAAACGGCGTTTCCGTGTGCTGCGCTGGTGCCGACTCACCAGAGCAGCTTCGTCACGCTAGCCACGTGACCCGGAAGTGTCTCCGGACAGCGCTGGCCCCCGGCCTCTTAAGTGAGATGGGCGCACAACCCTAGAGTCTGTCAAGACTGGCCCGTACGGGCAGGGGTACCTTTACCTTTACCTTAAGTCGGTGATAAGAATGTTCAAGAGCACTGTGCCCACGACAGAGCTTATGATATCCCACTTGAATCCTCACTCTAGTTAAATGAAGACCTTTGTCAGCACTGTTTTACTACAGTTTTCCAAACAGCTGTGACTCCACCTGACAGCAGTATCATCTAGTATACAATTTAAACGGTTTGCTAACCAAAATATCATGGGGCACATTGTCAAATGCTTTGCTGAAATGATAAATCACATCCACAGCATTTCTGCAATCTACTAAGCTAGTAACCCAATTAACAAATAGATTTTTCTTGGGCAGGGTTTCTTCTTGACAAATCCATGTTGGTTTCTGCTAATCACTGCATTGTTATAAAGATGCTGAGTGCTTTGTAATTTTCATGGGAAAATGGCCCAGTATGCATAATGCAAAATGAATTCATTCAGCTTGAGAAGCAGTTTAATGATGTCTGTTTCATTTGGTTTCAGGAAGACTTTCAGGTATAACCAATAATTAGGAAAAAGGACCTTCTGCCTGATAACCATTTTGTGCCAACAACTCAGCGTCCCTTCCAACTCTGCAAGTCTATGGTTCTATTGTTGCATTATAGTATTTAATTCTAAATGGAGACAACATATTACTGTATTTAAGTTGTAGTCCTATATACACACTTACCTAATAGAAAATCCCATGCTTCTGAGCAGATATCCATAGGATTGCACTGTTATTATTCTTAACAATCTGTGGCAAACTTCTTACCATTTCTGTAGCAAGTCACCCAAGATATCAATATTATAGTTGTTTTAGACTTGGGCATTTCCCAGCTACAGAAAACTGTATATAGGCTCAATAATGTGATGCTTTGGGGGAGAACAAATATAATCTGGGCTACAAAACCCACAGCTTTTATTTATCTTAATTACCAACAACGATAGAAAATGGATAGAACTGGGGTAAAGAATAAACAGCACAAGCTAATGAGCTCATCACAGGTGGAAACTTAATTTTTGCAGTGGCCACCAGCAAATCTGGAAAGTATGCTTCTACTTCTTTTGTAAGTGTTCCGGCAAAGATTCATTCACAAAAATTCAAAAAATCTGAACCGTCCAGTACTGGTGTCTGGCATCCAGAAAATCCTTAACACTTACATCTTTGAAGCTTCCTTTTAGTCTGGTGAGGATTACTAGTTAAAGATGAAAGGGTTTTTATCATTTCAAACCAGTGATACCTGGGAAGTTCCCATGAATGGAATTCGCTTCAGCCCTACCCTGTTTCGGCAGCCAGACTGTCTCTTTGTTTCCTTCAGGTGAAAGTCTTCCATTCTTGAGGCTGCAGTCCTATCCAGGCTTACCTGGTAGCAAGCCACATTGAACTGAATGCAGCTCACTTCCAAATACATATAAAATTGTTCTGTAAATCACTTGTCCTGTGAACTAGTATTCTCAGAAGAGCAGCCGAGAAGCGGATGCCAAACATCCAGCAACATGTCATGTCTGTAATGGCATCTTATGATCTTACAGGCGTATATCTGGGGCAAATGTGTGTGGAAAAGGAGCAAGGCTGTGCAAGCAAGGCCCACCCACTGTATCCCAGCACATGCCCATCTTCAGTGCCTTCTACCGGGGTCAGACTTTGGTTCCATCTAGCTCAATATTGTCTGTGCTGATTGGCAGGGTCTCTCCAAGATTTCTCTCTTGGTCCTACCTGGAGATGACAGCAATTTGATATGGGACCTTCCGCAGGGAAAACATGTGCTCTACTGTTGAGCGTTGTGCTTTGGAAACCCTGATATCAGAAGGCGCTTGGTTGTCGGGAGGCTTCCAAGCACATTTGTGGTTAGAATCTCCTTTCAAACATTTGTGTTCAATATATTAAGAGCAGAAATGGAACGTGTGTGTGTGTGTGTGTGTGTGTGTGTGTGTGTGTGCAGACATTGGCATCTCTTCCCTACTTTAAACCCACACATGTTCACATAGGTGTATGGATAGGGCTTTGACATGTGGTTGATTGCCACTGTAAAGGTAAAGGGACCCCTGACCATTAGGTCCAGTCGTGACTGACTCTGGGGTTGCACGCTCATCTCGCTCTATAGGCCAAGGGAGCCAGCGTTTGTCCACAGACAGCTACTGGGTCATGTGGCCAGCATGACTAAGCCGCTTCTGGCGAACCAAAGCATGGAAACGTCGTTTACCTTTCCGCCGGAGCGGTACCTGTTTAGCTACTTGCACTTTGACGTGCTTTCAAACTGCTAGATTGGCAGGAGCAGGGACTGAGCAACAGGAGCTCACCCCATCAAACCACCAACCTTCTGATCGGCAAGCCCTAGGCTCAGTGGTTTAACCCACAGCGCCACCCGTGTCCCTGACTGCCACTGTGCAGGGGTCTTTTAAAGGAAGCCCTGCCAGCAAACAGCATCCCAATGCACCCACCTAAATGGTGGGCAGAAGCTACTGTCACCAGTAAACCCACTTGCAGTAGCCAGCAAAAACTCCTGAAACATGATATTTGGGGGTGGGGATGGGGCCAGGCCAGGCCAGGCTGCTCTCATGGGACAGGAATAGGTCCCCAGAGGAGCATTTTCCTTCCCTTCCTACAAAGCTGGCATGAAGGGAGGGGTACCACTGATGCAACACTTTGGCGCTCCATCGAGCCCTGATCCTGCCAGTTAGGGATTAGGATTGCAGCCTCAGTTATTTTATGGTATCTAAGCTATCTTGATAACGTATTTGCTAGATAAATTACACGTTCTTAAATAAGTATGTGAGTGCAGATCTAAAGGTTTTTGGAAGTCTTATCACATGGGCATTAAAGTATTGTGTGAACCATTCTACAGATAATGCATTTTGGCTACTTAATAAAAGCAGCCATTTTCTTTTTCTTTTTTTTAAAAAGTGTGTAGTTTACCTGAAACGATTGTGCTGCAATCATCTTTGGTCTCTGTCATTTCAAGGAAAATGTGGGCTTCTCAGAGAAAAAGGGGGGGGGAATGCAACATACTTTGGAATCTGTTCAAAGTTTGAGATTTAGAAAGGAGGCCTTTTAAAAGAAGAATATTTGTGTTAAGCGCACAGGAATGTAGACTGATTTAAGTTATGATAACTTTCCAAACAAATGCCATCAAGGATCTGTTGATTGAAACTCTTTTGCACAACAATGAAGCTCCAGTTTGAACTATTAACTTTTCCAGTTTTAAGAAAAGAAGAAGAAAAGAAACCACATTCCTTTATTAACAGCATGAAGGAATGAACACACATATACAGCTGCTTACAGTATTTGCAAGTGATCTTGGTGCCACAGTTTTACTCACGGAAGTAAAGCCATGGGGATGGGGGAAAGGGGCAAGGAGTTAAAATGACCCGTGCTTCATCTGGACATCAAAGTGCTAAAGGGGAAATGGAAGCAATCTTAAAAACGCTGCTCCAGTGAGCCCAGTCAGCAGAGCTGAACTGACCCAAAGCAGGAGAAGGAGTGGAAGGATGTGGGATGGGAAGATCAGACTGCAAACACAATGATAAACATTACAAAGTTATGTCTGACATGACTCAAGATCTCTGTCAGTCTTCCTTGCTCTAATGCCCTCCAGACTACAGCTCCCATCACCCCCCAGCCAACATGGCCAAGGGTCATGGATTATGGCATTTGTAGTCTAGAACATCTGGATGGAACCAGATTGGGAAAGGTTGATATAGGTAATAAGGGAAAAGTAAAGCACCCTTGGATGGTTATGTCCAGTAAAAGCCGACTATGGGGTTGCAGCACTCATCTCGCTTTCAGGCCGAGGGAGCCGGCGTTTGTCCACAGACAGCTTTCTGGGTCATGTGGCCAGCATGACTAAACCACTTCTGGTGCAACGGAACACCGTGATGGAAACCAGAGCGTACAGAAACACCATTTACCTTCCTATCACAGTGGTACCTATTTACTTGTGCTGATATGCTTTCGAACTGCTAGCTTGGCAGGAGCTGGGACAGAGCAACGGGAGCTCACCCCGTTGTGGGGATACGAACCGCCAACCTTCCAATCAGCAAGCCCAAGAAGCTCAGTGGTTAAGACTAGTGGTCTAGTGATGGACTAGTAATGGTAGCATCATGCATCCATGCACAAAAAATCCTCAAAAGCTTTTGCAAATGCAAATAAAAGGTTTGCACACTTTGGTTGAAAGATAAATGCCATCTGTATAAATGAAATTCTTCGTAAGACATTAAAGGTTGCTTGGAAACCACCCTATGGCAGGATTCTATCCTTTGGATGCAGGGTGCACAAACACTTTATCCTCTATAGCAAGGTGTACCTCACCCTTTCTTCTCTCACACAAACACCTCTCCAAAACCTCAGATTACAGCAACTAACACAAGGAAACACATTAAAGGCCAATAGCAGGTACCTAAGAGAATGCTTGTGAAGCAAAATGCCAGAAATCTCATGGAGGATTTTCAATTCCAGATACAAAAAAAACAACCCAATATAGTAAAAAGGTAAAGGTACCCCTGCCCGTACGGGCCAGTCGTGACCGACTCTGGGGTTGCGTGCTCATCTTGCTTAAGAGGCCGGGAGCCAGCGCTGTCCGAGGACACTTCCAGGTCACGTGGCCAGCGTGACGAAGCTGCTCTGGCGAGCCGGCACCAGCGCAGCACACGGAAACACCGTTTACCTTCCCGCTATAAAGCGGTACCTATTTATCTACTTGCACTTAAGGGTGCTTTCGAACTGCTAGGTGGGCAGGAGCTGGGACCGAACGGCGGGAGCTCACCCCGCCGCAGGGATTCGAACTGCCGGCCATACGATTGGCAAGTCCTAGGCACTGAGGTTTTACCCACAGCGCCACCCGCGTCCCTCCCAATATAGTAGGTCAGGGCAATTAAGATGCTCCATCAAAAAAGGCACTGCCTGACTCTTCACCACAGCCTTATGACCAAGTCAATTACCCTTTGGGTGGAAGTCCAAGTTGTGATCCAATGTGAGATCCTTGTTGGAAAAGAAGGCATGTATAGACATAATAAGTACAAATGCAAACACCTGACCCTAGATGGAAATGGTCACCATGAAATATCTGATACATCTGGAGCAAGCACATGATCTGCACTGATCAGCTTTCATTGTTACCAAAAATTCACATTCCACCATCAAAGACAGAAATTACAGCCTGAGTTTGACCTGAATGTGTTCCCCACCCACCTGCAAAATATATTGCATTTGGAAATCTGTTAAAAAAGCATGATCAAAGATTCTTTTAAACCAAAGCAAGAAAGCTTTGGAGATTTCATTGCAATTTTTAAAAAATCAGGTCCTCTGTTTAATTGTATGATAACAAGTAAGTTAGTACAGCAAGAAGATGAACTTTGGCATCACTTGAAGGGTGCAATTGCAAAATTTATCTCTTGCCCTTTTGATCTATTCAAAAGAAAAACGGATTATAATTTTAGTGAAACTAGAAGCGAACTGTATATCATGAACTTGATGGCTCAAAGAGCAAAAAAATAAGACCTAGTTCATCCACTCATCAGAGCTTTGTAAAATGTGAACAAAAAAAGCAGCACAAAATACTGTAAGGTAACTTTATATTTAGAGAAGGAGGCTGCGGGAGGAAGAGGGGGGGATAGAAACCCTGAGGTGCAAACATAATATTTGGTTACAACCCATCACATTTTTAAAAGAAAACAATGAAAGTGTGTAAAAAGGAAACTTAACACAGTTTCTGCAAATTTTTCCACTCCAACTGTTTCACTTCTACTCAGCTAATAGTTTGTGGTCAGTGCTATAAAAAACTAGAAGGAGCCCAGGGCAGCAAACCCATCCACAATATTTTTTTTTAAAGCATCCTGAGCACTTAAAAACATTTTAAAAACAGTTACAATTAAAAAAAAAACTTCACCCAGTGATCTCAGGGTTGCTACAAATAGTATTCTTTAACCACCAAATGCTTGGAACGTTTTCAAACTCCTCCCGAAAGCTAATAATGATGGAGACAGACAAACCTCACGGGGGGGGGGGCATTCTACAACAGGGGAACCACCACTGAAAAGACCCTGTCACGCCAGCATCAACTAGGCATTGTTAATTTTCTCAAATGACCTAGAGATACATACTTATATATAATGATTACTTATTCTAAGTGGACATTGGGATAGCATAGTCATATTTTGGGTTTTTGTTTTTTTTAAGGAGCTAGATCTGCAGTTGTTTACACAAACTTCCTTGGGAGTAAACCCCATAGAACATATTGGGATTTCTGAGGAGGCAGATAATATGATAGCAGTTGAAAAGTATTCCGCCTCTTATTTTTGTATTGTTTATTTATATATCTTATTTACCTGTGTACAGGAAACCCCCCATTTATGTATGTTCAATAAGTGTGGAACCGTGCAAATGCGCATCACACTGAACCCAGAAGTGACCCCAAAATGTCACAAAAAGGAGTGGGGCAGGGACAGAATGGGGTGTTTGCAGGCTTTTTCAATGGTGTTTCAAATATACACAATTTCACTTAAACGCATGGTGCTTTGAAACATAAACCTTGCATAAATGGGGTGTTGCCTGTACAGAGGTATCATGGTTGTCAAACGTAATCTGTTCCGGGAGTTCATTCAACTCCCGGAACCGTTTGAAAACCAAGGAGCAGCTTCCAATTGGCTGCAGGAGCTTCCTGCACTCAACTGGAAGCCACAGAGGCCATGTTGGATGTTCGGCTTCCAAAAAACGTTTGCAAACCAGAATACTCACTTCCATGTTTGCGGCGTTCGGGAGCCAGTTTGTTCAGGAGCCAAGCCATTCAACAACCAAGGTATGACTGCATTTGTTTATTCATTCAATACAACTTTAAAGAGTGTAATAGGTGGAAAACACATTTTCCTTATGTTTATTTGACAAGGACCAGCTACAGGTTTCAGGTATGCCATTTTGACTAAAAAAATCCCATTCATCCTGTTACATACAACATTGTGGTTATATTGGCATCCATCTGCCTAACATTCCAAACCTAGGGAAAGGTGTGTGTGTGTGTGTGTGTGTGTGTGTGTGTGTGTGTGTGTGTAAATGAGTGCACTTTAGCAAAGCACTGAATAGTCAATAGTGAGCAAATGATTTATTTAAGTTTTTAAAAATCTACATTACATTATGCTGAAATATGTGGCAAGTTCAGACATACTTGGTTCCTTGCATTGTTTGAAAGGTCAGAATCAAAAGGTTTTCCTAGAAAACCTAAAAATAAAAATGTCAAGGCCAGAACTAGCAATACCATATGGTAAACAGCCATCCAGGTGGATCAGTTTGTTATACATATGCCAGATTAGTTTCCTAGATGTACTTTGACAAATGAATTAGGACCGGGGTTTCAGAGGAGGAAAACAACATTATCACCCTGAACTTATGAGCTAGTTTGCTGGCTGGCTTTTACATGACACACATGAATATCTAAGCAGAAAGAGTTTCATGGCTCAGCTCAAAGGTGTTTCCTGCTGAAAAGGTCTGCTGGGTGCTGAGTGATCATATACCATTTTTCAAAGAGCAACTCTTGCTGAATCAGTAAAATTAATTCAGCCATCTGAAAAGAATTACAGAAAAATTATAATGAGTACAAAAGGGGGGGAACCTCTTGCTCTGCCAGGGAGATTTAAATATATATAAGCAAGCAGTCACACATACTTCTTTTAGGAGGTTGCCTGGAACTTTATGTACTATATAGTACTAATTTCATACTGAATTGTCGGCTGATTCATGACCTTATTTCTAATTACAGGCATCACTTGTTTTTCTTTTGTTACTCTGCCTAAAACTGTTTGTTCTATTGCATCAAGAAATCATCATGTTGCTTCAAAATTGCACCCATCGATTTACAGCAGCATGCCTCACATTGCAACATCTAAATGTTCTTGACCTTCTCCCGTGCACATTCACAAGGACCACACATTTAAGTAGTAGCATATCCCTTACAGTACCAGCACTGGAGTGCAAGGGATCAGAGCCCTTGCATGGTACTGCTTCTGCACAAAGCACCTCCGTGTTGAAACCTCTGTGAGGTTCATATGGAACAGAAAGACCAAAACTCGTCTTTGGTGAATACACAAACAGCATAGCCCAACGGAGATAATGTTCAATTTAACGGTCAATTTAGACCTGGGAAATCTTGAGTGCAAATAAATTTGCACTCACAAACTCACTGGGAAGCTTCCAGCCTGCTCATGCAGTCATTCAGCCAGCTTCCACTGCTGATTGGGTGAGGAGAGAACCAACTTAAGGAGTTGTGGAGACACATATTGCTGCTTCACCAGCCTATATTGCAAATAAACCTGCTGGATCACTGAATTGTAGAGTTGAACGTGACCCTGAGAATCATCTAGTCCAACCCCCTGCAATGCAGGAATATGCAGCTGTCCCATGTGGGGATCGAACCAGCAACCTTGGTGTTATCAACCCCAAGCTCTAACCAAATGAGCTATCCAGACTGATGATCCGGCCCACTAAGAACAGAATTTATGGATAAAGCCTACCAAGACTTTCTGAACTGGCTTAATATAGTGTTTGGGGTTCCCCACCCCAGTGACTATTTTGAAACATTTCTTTTATACTCATGTAATAAACATATTCTCTCTGTGGCAGTGTATTTAGCAGCAAACTAGACAAATAGATGCACTGAGGTAATACACTACAGTGGCCTCACTGTGTCACCAGAGAGCTTTCTATAAAACCCATACTTCTTTCCATGTTCATTTTCTACATAATGATAAAATCTGTTCAAAATATGTATCTGCTTTTAATACATTGGTTTCTCCCCATTCTTGATTAAAGTGTTGCATTCAGCTTCATTAATATCAGCTTTGTATAACAGTCATTTTTTCCCCTGGAAGGTGAATACTAGTGAAAGTATAATCTATGAGGCTTACATACCTGACTTACATAGATGTTTAAATTGAAAGCCTCCCTGAAGGGGCCAATTGTGATCTAAATTTTATCCTCCATAGAGAAATACCTGTCAAGAAACAGGCACACAAAACATTACATTAAGATTCACAATCCATTTACTTTTCAAAACAGACCTCTGAAGGGATACTACAGGTAGAAATCTCACTTCTGTATGCTCCTAACATAAGTATAGCTCGGTGACAAATAACTTGACTTTGAAACTAATCCAGTGTTTTCGTTTGCTGTGCAGATCAGTGCATTGCATCTGTTTTGCTTGATTTTGGAGTACTGACACATGATTTTCACATGCAAAATTAAGAATGACAGAAAACAAAATGTTTAAGGGCAAGTACAATCTGCCCATCATCGGTTGCCTGTCATTGACTCTCCATATGCAAATAGTTGCTCCTCCAGTCCAAAATCCAGGGTGACAAATCTGTGCTAGAGAGCAGTTCCAGAAAGTGAATAAAAATAGACATGGTATGTGGATTTCCCTAGCTATCCAATAAACAGGGAGAGACAAGGAAGACAATTGCAGTGATCTAGGGAGAGGCTGCCATCCTATGCACACTTACCTGACACAAAGCTCCCCTGAGCACCACGTAGGGCTTTCTTCTGAGCAGACGTGCAATGGGTCATGTTGCGAAAGAGCAAGAAATGGAGGTTATAAACAGCAAAGGTATCATTGGCAAGGCAGGCAGGGAACAGCGGACAATTTATTTTATCACAATTTCTTAATCGTTTAACTTGAACCTATGTGTTATTCCACAATCAATTTTGTTCTGGATGTTTGCATAGGCATTGGTGTAAAAGGAAGCAAAATGTTGCAGGTAGTGGGGTTAATGACCTACCAAGCCAAGACCTAGAGTGAGAATTATCAGGATGATTGGACTGGTTTACCTGGGAGATTGATCTGACATTTTGTTCTATCCTGGACAATGACACTTCATATACACACCTCGGGTGGTTGGCCAATTTTGCCGCTTACATTTTCCCTCTTTACTCCTATTGTGTATGCAGACATCCAAAACAATGTCAGTAGTTAATATGGAGTTCATGCTGGAGTGATTTTATGAATGACTATATCCAATAATGGTATGCAAATTGGTCACAGCAGGCTAGCAAGGCTCTTCTGCTCTCTCACTCTGCCCACCCTCCATAAACACTACTGAGAGCAATACGAAATGGGCACTTCAACACTTGGATCAGCTCTACAGAGTGACACTGGGCAGATGCAATGGTGATGGAGAAGTCAGCTTCCTTTGCAATTGCTGCTACAGACTAGAGTCTGGTCCATGTTCAGTCAGCTTAAGTCTGAGTTTCTGCCCTGCATTCTAACCACCATCCCTGCTGTTCCATCACTCGAAGCTCCTCAGAAAACCAGTAGAAGACTCATAGAATCAATGCAGGAATCTCAGCTAAAACATCCATCACAAATGGCACTTTTGTGATTCAACACTTCTGCTTAAAAAACTATTACTTTTCAGAAAGTTCTTCCTGATGTATCAAGAAAGCACTTGATAAATTATGTGACCCACCCAGGTCATCCTCCTATTCCAGAGATCAACTGGGTTTGGACAGGGCCACCATTAAGGGCAAGAAATACCCCCCGAGTTTCTGGGGGAAAGATTCAGACCTTGGGGGCAGACCATCCAAATTGCCCTTAAACCCTGTGGAGGTTAGGAATTTGTTTACGCAAAGATGCATGGTCCTCCTGTTTAGCAAATCAAGTGTATGATGCTGACATATGTAGGGGACAGGTGTAATTTGAGAAAAATCCATCATTATCATGGCCATGTTACCTGATGGGCTACATGCCAGTGTAAGGTAAAGGTAAAGGGACCCCTGACCATTAGGTCCAGTCGTGACCGCTCTGGGGTTGTGGCGCTCATCTCACTTTATTGGACGAGGGAGCTGGCATACAGCTTCCGGGTCATGTGGCCAGCATGACTAAGCCGCTTCTGGCAAACCAGATCAGTGCATAGAAATACAATTTACCTTCCTGCAGGAGCGGTACCTATTTATCTACTTGCACTTTGATGTGCTTTCGAACTGCTAGGTTGGCAGGAGTAGGAACTGAGAAACGGGAGCTCACCCCGTCGCGGCGATTCGAACCGCCGACCTTGTGATCGGCAAGTCCTAGGCTCTGTGGTTTAACCCACAGCGCCACCCACGGCCCTTACATGCCAGTGTAGGCAGAGGCAAAAAAGTGGATGGAGCAACTGATACAACTTTTACCTTTGTACAATAGGTTGCATTCCAACAACAACACAAAAGTCCGCTTCCCCTTCCCACCCTTCTCTCTCTCTCTCTCTCTCTCTCTCTCTCTCTCTCTCTCTCTCTCTAGCACACAGTTCTTCATCCAAGCAAGCAAGAGGCATTATCCCTGGCCAAGGATACATTCCACTGCATAACACACTTGAGGGCTTGGAGCAGGGACATTGTGTGTGGAGGGGTGACCTGGGGAAGAGACATGGTCCGAGAACTGTCCTAAGGGCCTGATAGAAAAGCCTGGAAAGCTACTCTTCACTTCCAGGCCTGAGCTTCTCCACCCTTGGTGCACGTGAAATTATGTGGTGCATGAAAAGAGATGAAATCCTTAAGGAACTCGGCACACATTAGCATAGCTCCGGAGTTGTCTTCTGCAGTGCAGGATGCAAATGCCAGCAAACGGTTAAGCAAAGGTCAGAAAGCAAGTTGATTTCTCTGGCTGAAATCAACCAAGCACATTTGCCCTATGCAGTTCCAGGAAGGCTTGATGACATTCAAAGGCAATCTAAGACTTGCAGGTAGACACCAATGATCTTATGCAGATAGTTGACCTATACTCAGTGCCCAACCGGAGAAGGAGGAAAAGAAGAAGAACCCTCTTTTTCTTGCTTTGATTCTTATTTGGTTCAAGGATTAGTGGACTTGGATTTCTTAAAAAAGGAAGTGCATCTTAACCTGCGGAAATGGGGGGAAATCTCACATGCAACACGATTGTTCTTCAATTTAAGTTCACATCATATTCACATTAAATAGACATCTTGGTTTTGTTTTGAAGCACCCTAGGCAAACCCTTCCACACATACAGATGAGTAAATTAGCACTTTCAATGTTAACTTGCTTTCCTTATTCCAAGGTAAATTGATCAATGGCAGTTTTACTTCTACATTGTCCCATGTAGTCATACACAATTATTATTCTCATGTCTCCCTGGAGAAATTGTGGTGCCCAGAAGCGTGCAAACATACTTATTTGTCTCCAGAAAATGTTAACAAGTAACTATCAACTGCAACACTGTACAACAGGGGCGGGGGAACAGTTCAAAATAAATATTCTTTTCTAACATGTTCCAGTCTTGAGTGTCAATACTTTTGTAGGTCTTTGAAAAGGCCAATCCCAAATATATTCAAGTGCTTTCTAAAATTACAGCTCAGTTACAACCACTTTTTGATTAGCTGGCGTAAAGTGCCCGGAACAGCTTGTAAACACTTTCAAACCCCACTTACTAAATGTTGGAAATATTATACAGTCATCAGGTACAGAACCTTTAAAATAGCTTTTAGGAAACATATTTGGCAATTCTCATAATTAGTCAAGAGTATACAGGCATAAATGGATACTGTAAGTTTATCACAGCTTTGACTGTTGGTTTCAAAGCCATTCCTTCTACATTCAAGCCATATTCCAGATAAGCTAACAGAAATGAATTTGGTCGATGTTTATTTATAGGTAATGTGTGTGCCAGGGGCAGACTGAGGGAGGCCTTGGATTCAGAGAATCCTACCCAGGAAGAAAATGAATCCAGTCCTGATACTGGCATAGGGAATTTCCCTCCCATAGGAACCAATGGGCGGAAAATAAAAGAGGAAACACACAAAAATTGCTTGGGGGAAATCTGCCACCCCACAGTCTCTGCCCTGACTGGTGCAAGCCCAAAAGGGCTTGGATAGGGTAGTTTCTATGCCTTGAATGCCCCCCCCCCCAAATAAGATTGCTATGACATAGTCCAACATTTCAGAACACTTGCTGCTCTTCCATTTATTTCATTGCAATTCTTTACATAGGGTGACATCACCACCACCTAATTTTAGTGAATATAGATCAGGAAGATTATGGCTGTTGTTGTTTTTAACAAAAATAGTAGCACTGGGAGTGGGGGGCGGAATCACTGGTTATTAATCTGTGGAAGACAAAGCTTTATGGTGGATTTAGATTATCTTTGTTCTAAAATATTTGGCAGCCTGTGAAATTTCCAGTACAATCCTATACACGTTTACTCAAAAATATGCCCCACTGAATTCAATGGAACTTGGTACTAGTCGGTTTAGGAACAAGTACAATGCACTTTGCTGAAGGATGCCACTGTATAAGACTCCACAGCTAAAATTTGTTGAACAACCAGGATGTTCAGAGAGCACAAGCTGGCTATTGCACACAATCCTTTCAGAAGAATTTGTTTTAATCAGTTCTCAGCTTGGTGACAACCAAATGTGTCTTGTTGAGCAAAAACCCACTTGTGCAACAGGACTTTTGGCTTCTCTCTCCTCCAGCCTAGGGAAGTATCATCTCCAGAAGATCCCTCAACCCTCTGGAGTAATCATTTTGGGAACGGGGACTGCAGGGGAGCAAGGTCCCATTACTGTATGTGATCACAACAGACATCCATTCATGTTGTGTTGAATCTCATCTGTTATCTTAAAAACCTACTATAATTTACTATGATCAGGCTGCTGGAAAACATTGTTAGCGATCATGATGGGCCAGCCAACAGAGCATCAGGACTTAAATCTTTGCATTCAAATCTCAACTCAGACATAACAAAAATGGTCTCAGGTCAGTAACCCTGAGATTGTTACATTTCCCATTGAAATCAATGGGGATTGTGTCTAAGTACATATCTTTTGAACTGGAAGTCCAGCTCCAACCACATTTTCTCAGAAGTGGGATTTACTTCCACATCTGAAGGCAGCACTGTTTAGAGAAGTTTTTACGGACTGATGTTATTACAGTATTATGTTTTCAGGTATGTTGTAAGCCCCCCAAGAGTGGCTGAGGAAACCCAACCAGATGGGCGGGGTATAAATAAATTATTATTATCATCATCACATATGCATGCCTTGAATTACAACACTGATTCTTCATTGGTTTAAAAAATGGAAATCACGATCTAGCACATGAGGCTTAATAAGATACCAGCACCTAATTCACCCTTAGAAAGAAAGTGCTATTTAACGAATGGGCTGCTTCAAGGTTAAGAATGCAGCTTCAGTACTTTTGTTCATCAAGTACTGTGTAAGTTAGCTGCCAATTAAAAATATTCAACAGTAAATTTCCATGGTAAACTCAATTGTTCCATAGAATTCTATTGTGTGCTATTCTTTTTCAACATCCACCGATTTAATCCTCCACTTGCTATGCAGCGGCACTCATTTAATTAGGTAGTTCCACTATGGGACATCTGATAGTATATTGTTTGAGAAATAATCCCTGCAATAATTTAAAATCCACAGCAGTGTTTCCTGTACTAGGAAAATAAACGACTGTCCAACATTAAGATAAATTATCCAACTTCAGTGTAGACTGGAATCTAGCAGACTACTATAGAAGGCCACATGGCTGTCTAACCTAGCATTTTGCTTCCAACTGGCTAACCAACTGTACTGGTGTCAACAAAGCACTTTTCACTCACACTACTGCTTGTAGAAGCCAGACATGTTCAGGGAGGAGGAGCAGAAATTTGTTAACTATGCAGTTAATTCTACAAGTGACCAAGAATCTTGAGTGATGCAATAGTGGACATCTTTGGGGGGTGGATGGAAATAATTAGTTTAACATAATTAAGAAACCAAGACATGTAATCTGCACATTTCAGAGAGTGTGAATTCCAGCCATTCTATATATTGCACAAAGCAATCTTCCCAACCTGGTGCCCTCCATATTCTTTGGTTTAGAACACCTGTTAGTCCAAAGCATCTAGCAAATACCAGGTTTGGGAAGACCTGATACAGAGGCAAATCAAAGGTATTGCTCTACAGAGAACTGCTGCCCCACAAAGTTCTGAGATAAGTGTACCTTACAATACATGCGTTTCCCAGTTTGCAGCATTCCAGCTGGCTCTGTTCTATTGAAAGCAGTGGGACTTGATATACAGTGGTGCCTCGCAAGACGAAATTAATTCGTTCTGCGAGTTTTTTCGTCTTGCGAATTTTTCGTCTTGCGAAGCACCACTGTATTAAGTCTGCAGTAATTTTAAGAAGTGGCCCCAACATTCTCCAGCAGGCTACCACACCATGTGCTATGAGTTGCTCCTCAAAGTCAAGTCACAACTGCACCTCTTCAAGCAATGCACCCTGGGTATTAACAGTTTTAAGAAAAAGGAAACAAACTTGCAAGACGTTTTCGTCTTGCGAAGCAAGCCCATAGGGAAATTCGTCTTGTGAAGCAACTCAAAAAACCAAAAACCCTTTCGTCTTGCGAGGCATTCATCTTGCGAGGTACCACTGTATATAAAACTGTGTCCCAGCTAGTTTTTGGAGATGGAGAGAATTCCATTTAAGTGCAGAATATGTAAAAAAATAAAAAAATCAAGCCCAGCTTTATTTTACTGACTTAAGAACACACATTTATGACGCACCAAGAGCAACAGAAGAGAGGAGGGCAGCCATGCTGTTGTCAACATTTTATCAAGAGGTATGAATGTTGTGTTCCCAACAGATGCAGTCCAAGAACGACACCAGTATGGAAGATCTCATTTTACATCCATTTATTTCATCCCATGGCCATTTAAAGCATAATAGTCAATACATTTCTAACACTACAGAGAAATAATACCAGGGTGACCAGAGTATATATACAAGCCAAAAATAAAAAATAAAAAAGATGTGGACAGCTGAATAAGAGTATGTATTCAGTATGGAATCCATTGAACTTCATTCAGCTCAGGCTTTGTTCTTTAGGGAACAAGGTGCTAATGTGCCACTCTCATATAAAGTGAGTGTAATTGCTTCCAAAGCAAGTTACTGCTGAAAACATAGATGGAAGCAAGTTAAGTGTAACACTAAATTTCACCTATAAACCTAGGAGCAACACTTCCTTGAATCAATTTCCACCCTCCAACACCATTACTACTCTGTATTTGTTTTTTGTGGTTTTTTTGTTTTTTACAAAAGCCTACTGTTTTATTAAGGCATATTTTGCCCTGAGCAATTTTGGTGGAAATTAGCCCAAAAGTCTAAACAGTTAAAAGGCAAGCACCAAGTGACCCTTTTGTAGACAAATATAGCAATCTTTTTTGTTTGTTTGTTTGTTAGCTCACCTATTAAGCTGGGAGTAACATACAAAAAGTATTGCTCAACAATTTGGTAGAACAAAAACTTTTTTTCTTTTCTTTTTTACTTTAGGCCAAACTTCCAAGGCTGGCAAGCTTAAAGTTAGGCACTGAAGTAGATGCTGAAATGGTTAAGAAGTCGCATGTAAGATTGGACCTTTGCTGTCTTACACCTGAATTCAGGCATCCCTGTTTGAAAACTCAGGCTAAGCCCAAGATATCCCAAACAACCACAGCCAAAGTGTCAAGTCAACTCAAGCTAAGAGATAATAATCTAATGTACCATAAAGTGGTCCTCAAGGCTCTGACTACACACATATCCATTCTAGCTAAAGTCAACTTGTGCAAGCTTGTTGTGAACACATTTATCTTGTCCCCCCTCCCCCCAGATCTGACATATTAGCCAATCATATGTCCAAAGTAGCACAGGTTATTCATTCAAAAGCCAATGCACATCTCTATTTAGAAGGCCTGAATGCTCTTCCCTCTACAGATACAGCTTTTAAGTAGGGCCAGAAGACCACACAATCCGTAATTTAGAAATAAAGAATAATGTTAAGTGGCAAACAAGTGCCTTCTTTTATACAAATTTAGACAATACAGGCTATCTACTAAGCTATCAAGAGTATCCAGAAAAAGAAACACAGCCAATTCTACATTTTATTCACATTTATTTTTCGCTTTTAGTGTGCTCACAGAAAATTAGAACACCTTAAGCAGGAATTTAATAGCAATTTTGTAAGCAAAGTTACATTCCATCTCTAAGTCAAATTGGTCAAAGCTTCTCCAGTATTTACAAAAACATGATAGACAAGATGCTACACAAAAACCATTGCATCTGAAACTGGTTTTTATTCTTTATTCTGAAAGACAACTGGAAAAAGAAAGCATCGTCTGCTGTCATCAAAAACATACCACAGTATAAACAGTAACCATTCCACTTATCACAGCTTGGTTGAGTTTAAAATTGTGTGTGGTTTTTTTCTTTTTTCTTTTAAGGTCCAAGATTACTGCAATTTTACAAAAAAAATAAAAATAAAATGGGCAGGGTGGAAAAAGTTGCAAACTTAATGTGCTTCTGGATATCAAGATTTGTTTTTATACAATAGTCACAGTTAAAAACACCCTGCTGGTAATACATAATTACACTTTATTAAGGTCATAAACCAGCAATAAACAATAAAGCCTATACAACTTGTATTTCTACTTAATCACTGACTGGTACAGCTAACATGAGATAAGTGAAAGTTCCTATGGTTTAAATGAATTTCCTAAGACTATGATCTTTTTTTTAAAATCTGAGTATTGGAATTTTTCTTCTTCCTTCTTAGTCAAGACTTGTAGTGTTGTAAACCTTATAGAACATCTGCCTCACAAAATACATTGTAATAACTTTCTTTTTTAAAAAAGACTAACCCCTTATTTCTTGTGGCACATTTTCTTGGCAAATTATCTGCACCACTAATTCCCCACTGTGACCCCTTATCACTTCATTTGCTATCCCTTTATTGACCCATCCATTTCCTTCATATATGGGCATGTCCATAGATTGACAGAGAAAAAAAAGTTTACATTTTGAGTAAAAGATGCAAAGTATGCAAAAAACATTAATACTGATGCAAAAAAAAAAAAAAAAAGAGGAGGAGGAGGAGGAACGAGGCAGAGGGAGGCGTTTAGTCTCTCCTCTGCCGGTTGGAATGGTGGTAACAGAATGATCTGAGATGGGATCTGTGGGTAGAGACAAAAAAGAGAAAGACATCTTTTAAATCAATCCCTGGTTGTAGACAAGTTCTCCAGAACCAGTACCTGGCACCACTCCAAACAAACAAACGGGGGGGAAGAAAAGTTCAATCATCTCAAAATTGCCAAATTTTCCTCTCTCTCTCTCTCTCTTTTTTTACTCTGCCGACTCAGCTGGTGGAGCTTCTGGACTAGACTCGGACGGGGCTTCCTGTGTAGGAGCTGCCGCCGCTGCCGCCGGCTCCTCTGCTTTGGGCGCCTCTTGCTCAGTTGAGCTGGCTTCGGGGGCAACGCTGGGGGCAGCTGGCGCCTCTTCCTGCTTCTCCTCGGGCTTCTGCTCTTCGGCAGGCTTGGCCTCCTCCCCAGCAGGCTTCTCGGGCGCAGTCTCTTCCGATTTGGCCTCCTGAGAGCCCCCGGCCTCCTCTTTGGCCTCCTCTGTGCTGCCGGTGGCGGCGGTGGCAGCGGAAGGAGACGCCTCCTGGGCGGCCGCTTTGCTCTCCTCCTCGTTGCTGGTGGGCTCCGGGGTGGCGGCCGCCCCTTCCTCTTTGCCCCCTTCTCCCGCAGCGCCCGCCCCTTCGTTCTCGGCTCCTTCCCCAGACTCCTTTTTGTTCTTTTTAAAGGAGAAGCCGCTTAGCTTAAAGGACTTTTTGAAGGAAAAGCGCTTCTTTTTTTTTTTAGGGGTCTCGTTGCTGGACGAAGGGGTGGCTGCCTCCTCGGCCTTGGAGGAGGACTCCCCTTCGACGGGAGAGGCCGGCTCCGTGCTCTCGGCCTCGGCCGCCTCCTTCTCCGAGGCAGCCTCCGAAGGGCTCTGCTCCTCCTTCACAGAGTCATCGGCCGGAGCACTGCCGTTCGCCTGGACCTCCTCCTTGCCCGCCTCGGCGGCTGCTGGCGAGGCATCGCCATTCACCTTCACGTGGCCGTTCTCCTGGAAGAGATGAACTCAGCGTTATTCGAGGAGAAGGGGGAGCGAGAGGAAGACTTCAAGCACAGGTGGACACAGGACTATACAAACCCTGTTTGTGCCATTGAGGCACTTTCAAAGGGATATGAATCTAGTCAAAGGAACCTAGCATTGCACAAATCAGCTTGTGTGACAGAACTCCCTGGGCCAGCCACGGCAGCACGTTGCCAGCGACTTTCCCGCTGCTTTTCCCGAGGAGCGCGCGTGACGCAATGGCCGGGCTCTGGAGAGGGGAGGCGACGCCATTCAGACGCAAGCCCCTCCTCCCCGCGCCCTTTTCACTCCGGCTCGTCCCTTCAGGGCTCCCCCCACCCAGCTATTTGGGCGCGGCGTCAAGTCAGCGTCGTTTGGAAACACGCCGCGTGGCCGCCGTCCACGCTGCTTCTTCCCTTCTGCGATTTATTTAACACTCCCCCCCCCCCCGCGCGAGCATCACCCATCATCACCACCACCACCTTTTCTCAACACACCCTGCGAGAATCGAACGAGGCCAAGGCAGCGAGGAGTCTCCGCCGGCAGAGGGCACTGCGGCTCCATTTTGCCAAATCCACCCGAAGGAGGAGCGAAGCGGCGAGGGAGGAGACTTCGGAGAGAAGCGCTGGCGAAGCAGGAGGAAGCGTCGCCTTGGCCAGGATCGCCTCTGCTGGGCGAACAAAAGCTCCGTCCGCAGCCGCAGCTTCTCCCAGCCCCTTCCTTCTACCACCACCACCACCTCCTCCTCCTCCTTCCTGGTGCCAAACGGAGAGACAAATCCCCACCTCCCGCCCACCGTAGTGGAAGGAGCGGCGCCTCCGCTCCCCAGCGCACCGGTTGCCTTTTGATTTCTATGCAAAGCGCGCCTCCAGCTCCTCCGTGGAGCGGCGAGGCGACGAGACAGCAGCTGCCGCTAAGAGGCGTGGTGCAGCCCGGCGCCCTCCACAGCGTGGCGCGCACGGCCGAGAGCGAAGCGCCGCCACATGCAACATGCACATGCACGCGGTTGCAGGCGCGCAAGCCGCCCGGGCTGCCCCACGTTCAGCCCGGTGCCGTCGGCACGCTCGCGCATCCCTTAGCAACAGCTCTCCAAAGCGCGCGCACAGCAGCGCCTCTCCGAAAATCTCGCCCTAATCTCCCACCAATGCCGGGAGAGTAGCCTTGGCTACAACAATAATATGCACACGGGGGGGGGGGGGGATCTCGTAGTGCCGTCTACGATCAACCACATTCAGCGTGTGCCGCAGGCTTGTATGCAGGCAACCGACAGAGCGAAGAAGGATCCAGCAAGCAAGATGGAGAAGACGGTCTCTTAGCCCCTTCCCCAATACACACGGACAACTCTCCAGCGCCCCCCACCCACCAAGCACCGCTGTCGCTTGCCATTGCCTTATCACTACCAAGCTCCACTACACTCTCCTCACGCGCCAAAGAGGAGAAATGGAGGGGGGGGGGAGAGAAAGAACAGAAATGGGGCTGCTACAGGATAGGAAGCCATAGAGAGAGGAGCACACGATCAGTTCCAACCAAGAGCACGAATACACCAAAAAGGTCTTCAAAGATGCCGCCAGTCTATAAGAAGCAAACTGTTCACCCCGCCAAAGGGAAAACACATCTCACTGTACACAAGCATCTAGCAAATTTCTGCCTCCACCACACTACTACGCCTGAAACACTGGGTCCACAGCAGTGCGAAAAGCCACTCCTTTTCATTACCATTCTTTTAAAGGGCTGTAGTCAAGATTATTATTTTTTAAAGCCATGCATCCCCACCAAGCAAGAAAGTGGGAGCCGAACGAAACACCGTGCACACCATTTATTTCCTTCAAAGCGAGAGAGACATCATTCCATTATCACCATTCTTCGCTTCTCCCCATTGCACCCCGCTTACCTGTCCATTCGCCTTCGAAGGCGACGCAGGCACCGCTTCCCCGGGCTTCTCGGCGGCGGCTTCGCCTTTTGCAGCGTTCTTGGAGAACTGAGCACCCATGCTGGTTTTATTCAACAAAGAAACTCAACAGATCCAAAAGAAGGGGGGAAACAAAGAGCGGTGGGTTCGTATAAATGCTGGGAGACCAGCAGCCTGAAGAGCAGCAACACAAACACACACCAGAGGGGGAGGAGGAGGAGGAGGAGGAGGAGGTGATGGGGGTGGGGGTGGGAAAAAAAGAGAGAAGACAACCGATTATTTTAAAATATGTACACTCCCGGATTTTTTTTTTTTATTAAAAAAAAATTAAAAGCTGGAGAGGTCAAAAAAGCAGCAGCGCAGAAGCAAAAGGGGGGGAAAAAGGAAGGAGGAAAAAAGTCGAGCAAAAATATTAGAAGCCCAAGGTTAGTACAAAAAAAGAAGTAATAAAAAATCCCAGATTTGTAGCCGTACTGTAGACAAGGGGAAAATGGAGAAATCTCCCTGGTCGCTAATAAGATGCGGAGTCCAACGCCCAAGTGCACAGATGAATGGGCTTCCCGAGCGCTGACGGCAGCCCCCGCCCGCCGCCGACCAATCACGGCGCCGCCAGACAAAAGAGGGGGCGGGGCCTCCAATTGGAGCGAACAATGGAGCTGCGATTGCAAATAATTTGAAATCGGCCTTGGACTGATAATTAATACTCCGAAGAATATAAATAAATTAATGAGATTAGAGCGTGCACCCCGATTTCTCTTTAAAAAGCGGGGGAGGTGCGGGGGGGGGATCGAACGCTGCACGGTGGGAGACAGAGTTTATTTCCCTTTCCTTTCGCTGGCGGACGAACACTCCTCATAAAAAGCGGGGGGGGGGGTGAGGAAGAGGGAGAGAAGGTATCCCTCTTCTTGCAGTGGTGGGAGCCTCTGTTTGGTGTCTGTCTCTCCGTGTCTTCCTTCTCCTCCGCCCCCCCCCCCCCAAGCCCCGTGTTAAGTTAGAGACAATGGTTTGACTTGTGTCTGTGTGTTTGTGATTTCATCTTCTCGCCCCCGCTGCCTCCCCCCCCCTTCCCATGCCTCTTCCTCCTCCCCCTTTTCAGCTCGAAGAGGTGGGTGGGGGTGGAGGACTCAACAGATATGGAGGCTCGAGGTTTTGCCCCCCCCCCCTTTAATTGGTTGCAATTGTTCAATCGTCCCAATTTGGAAGGTATTTAAACCACGTAGATCAAGTTTCGCCAAACGAGATCACGAGTTGAACGTTATTAGGTCTGTAGGCCAGATGTGAAAAATGCTTCCACCAGCTGCTGCCGTCGCCGCTGCTGCCATGGCTAAGGAAAGGGAGAGTGCCCTTCCCCCCATCACTATTGGTTTGAAATAAAATATTTTGCGAGGAGTCTACGGGTCTAATTAAATCTCGCTGCCTGATTAACTTTGATTTGTATCTAAATTATTTAAATAAAAAAAAAGCTGCTGAGACTGCAAAGCCCCTTTAAAAAAATGATGATGATGAAATGAAGCCAATGCCATCAAGAAGAGCTGCTTGTGTGTTTTCCAAAAAGAGCGAGAGAAGCGTCCACGTGTACTTGGAAAACGCTCCTAGCCAAATGGAACGGGAGTCTTGATTCGTTTCCATGTGGTGCACGTCGGAGCCATGATGGCTTGTGTGCAAACGCGAATGGTCTGGATTTCGACAGAGGCAGGGGAGGGGGCTTCCCACCTTAAGCACCGCGCAGCCCGATCCTATACTTCACCTCCTTCCCTTCCCCCACCCATCGAAATCCGTGAGCTTTGGGCACACCTAGCTTTGCATTGTTTAGTACAACCCTAGCATAGCTTCATGGTGGGCTTTCTCTCTCCCCCCCCCCTTTCCGCCCGTTCAGTTTAAATGGCTACAGTGGAGTGATAGCAAACGCCGAGCGATCTCTCCTCTCGCTGCTTCGAAAGCAATCGCATCACTCAGGATACCAAAAAGCCGGTGGGTTGAGGTTGGGGGGGGGTTGATGGTTTTTAAAAGGGGGTTTGCAAAGCAGCAGCTCCCCAGCCCACCCTTCTCCCTCCCTACGGACTTCATTGTGTGATGGCTCCAGATTTGTGCACTCACTGCCGTTCAGTAATACTCCCCCCCCCCTCCCTTGCCAACACTCTAGTATTTTTAGCAAGATGGCACTCAGTCAAAGAATATTTAGTTTCTTGTGGGCAAAATACACCACGAGGCATTTGGTTTTTACATCAAGCTTTCCTCCTCTCTTTCCCCCCGCCCTCCCCGCTTCCTTCCTTATTCCCTCGCCTCCCCCGCGGTATTCCTTCAAATGCAATTCCTTTCTCCAGCCCGGAGGACGGGAAAAATGGATCGCGTGGTGGAAATCCATTAGTGCCAACCGCGATTTCTTTGTTTTAATCATTATTTCTCGCTCTTTTGGAAAGGGGATGGGGGACGACGACGACGACGACGGTTTTAGACACGCTGCTTCAGCTCGATGCATTATTCGCTCTCCAAGTTATATTCCCCTAGAGCCCCCCCCCCCTTTTTTTGTAGATGTGCATCGTGCCAACAAACAGAGCTTATCGCCCTTTAGGGAAATCGGGCAGGCAGCCGGCAGCACTAGTTGATGCAAACCGACCGTGTGCGTGTGTGTGTGCACATGTGGCAGTCCCCAACCGAAACGTCATCTGGATAAATCCATTAGCATCCAGGTGCAGTTTTGGAGCCTGTTGATTTTTCGTCACTGGAACACCACCATATTCCCTTCCATCTCCATTATTTGGGAGCTGTCGGTTTAAATCGCTGCTGAGAATCCTGTCTTAGGAGGAAGAGGAAGGAGGCAGCGGCGGCGACGGCCACAGGCATCTCTTGCAAGCATCTGCATCAAAGGGAGGGCAAACTGAGCTAGTCTGGGGACTCCTTTCTTTTCTCTCGGCCAGCCTCATTTGAGAAGGCTCGGCTCCTTTATTGCTCCTTTGTTACCCCGGCTGCATTGCTTTTGCAGGGTGCCTATTTACACGGTATCGGCTGGTTGCCTAGGCGACGGCCGGGGAAGATTCGAAAGGGAGGGGAGGGGCTCGCGTGAGAGGGAGGGAGCGAGCGAGCGAGCGAGGGCGAGGCGCGGCAGCACCAAGCAGATGGACCCTCAAGAGGGGCGGGGGGTTGGGTGGAGAGGAGGATGGGCTGCTGGAGTTGGGAGGAGACTCGCAAAGGAACCAGCTGGAAGAAACCCCAAGAGAGCAAAGGAGCTCTGAGAGCGGGGAGGGGGGCTCATTTCCTTTCTCTGAACAACTTCTTGGAACCATTTCCAAAGGGGGAGCCATGTTTGTTGATTATTTATTTGTTGCATTTATTCCCTACCTTTTCTTTTGCCAAAGTAGGTTAGGCTGGGAGGCAGTGACTGGTCCAAAGGCACCCAGTGAGTTTTTATGGCCAAGTAGGGATTTGAACCCTTGTCTCCCAGGTCCTAGTCCAGCACTGTAACAAAGGAGCCAACTCCTAGGGGCTGAGGTCCTTTCAACCCCCTACAGAAATATTTGAAGGGGCTGCCTCCCCCTCCCCCCCAGTTCATGGGCATTGCTATTCAAACCGTGTGCATGCACTGCATCTTGTGATAATCATAATAATTTTATTATTTGTACCCTGCACATCTGGCTGGGTTTCCCCAGCCACTCAGGGCAGCTCCCAACAGAACACTAAAAACAGAATAAAACTTCAAACATTTAAAACTTCCCCAAACAGGGCTGCCTTCAGATGTCTTCTAAAAGTCGGTTAGTTATTTATTTCCTTGACATCTGATAGGAGGGTGTTCCACAGGGCGGGCGCCACTACCGAGAAGGCCCTCTGTCTGGTTCAGTTATGATCAATTATGCAGGGTGGGGCTTACTTCCCCTCCCCAAATTTTATTCAAGTTGGCTCCCCTACATTGTAACCATTATGCTGCAATGGCTCTCGGCTTGTTAGCCTACTGTAGCAAAACCAACAATGACAAAGAGTCTTGTGGTACCTGAAAACCTTTCACACATTTACTGTGACATAAGCTCTGGCAGACTGTGTGGTGCATAGGATGAAAGGAACTCAAGTCTATGAAGACATACCTGGAATGGGAACCTCAGCCAGCATGGCCAATGTATGATGGAGCTCAGCGGCGCATGGGAGGGCCCCAGGTTCCATATCCCTGACATGATGCATTTGTTAGGCTTTCAGGTGACACAGGAGGCCTTGGCTCTCATAGGAGTAGTTGGGCAACCCCAGTGACAAACATAATTCACTTTGGAGTCCAGAGGTTGATACAGGAAAGGGAAAAGGCGAAGAAGAAAAAACAGGGTGAGACAGGAAAAGGGTGGACAAAAATCACATGCAAACTTACTCTCCTTAGAGAAAGTGTGGTAGAGCTGCCTAAATCTGGAGATAAATAGTTTCCTTTCAAGACACCAGAGGAGGGTCAGTATTTTTCCTTTTTGGTGGGACTTGGTGCCATTCAAAGCTGCAAGAGTAGAATTTCCAGAAGTTCAGAATGTCTTTGTATATGTAGATCAGTGGATGAGGAGACTGCTGTGCTTGCAGCCCTGCCTGTCATGTTGAGGCCGTCCTGTTTTCCCCAACATGGGTGGATTCAGATGTTTCCTGGTGGTAGTCATTTTGAAAGATAATTTGGGAAATGTTCCTAATACAGGCAGGTGTGAATTAAGCATCGGCCTAAATATTCACACTGCTGCATGTGAGACTGGCTAGCAGTTTCACTTCTTTCCTGGCTGATCAATGAGTTTGTCTCAGTGCCTCTTCCAAACTATTTGGCCCAATGCTACAAACAGCTCTGGGTTGAACCACTTGGCCTGAACCAGTTTGTGCCCGTAGTGAAGTGATGCACTCAGCTAGCCACTTCTCTGTGAGCTCACTGGGCAAGCCAGCTAAGGACTCTTCAGCATTATGGCTCCCGGCAATTTAGATAAACAGTGTAGCAAGTGTCTTTACACTCTTTAGTTATTATAGCTGCAGGTGACACACCAATTGTCCACTTCCATGCAGGGGTGGTGACATTTTAACCTGCCTTAAGTCAAGCTAAATGCAAGAGTTAGTGTCTGGATTACTATGGAGTTCCCTATTTCACCCTCACCATTCTCAGTATCCATGTAAATGGAAATAAACAAATCTTTATGTAGCAGCATTCAAGTCTCATTGAACAGAACAGAACTTATGGCTGCATAAATCTAGGTTGGGCTGAATATCATAAAAGAATAAGACTGCACTCCTCTGTATGCTTACTCGGGAATAAGTCCCATTGAATTCAACAGGGCTCATGCCTGAGAAGATCACACTGTACGTGCATTTTCTACATTTATAAATGATATGATATATAATAAACCCGGTAAAGACAACTTTACACTGAAAGGAAGAAGACAAATGGAAGAGGAAGTTGCATTTAAACATTCGTTTAAAAGTCACACTACAAATCTCCAATAAATGTGCTATAAGCACCAGGCATCCATGTACCATCCTTTTACTCCCCAAAGGATTTCACAGTGCTTAATTAATTGAGATATAAATATAAGCTATATGCACAGGGAGCACTTATGATTCCTAGCGGGAGTATATGCAATTTGGAAAATTTACACCCTGATCCTGAATACATTAAGTTGGAGTAAGTACCCTTGATTTTGGAACTTACTTCTGCATGCTTTATTCATCATATTTGTCTCAGACATTTTCTGTGAGATGCTCAGAGAAGCCTGGTGTGTATTTACTTGCACTACCAAGCCCCTGATGTTAAGTTAGGCTGGGAGAAAGGGTTGTACAACTCAATGTGCTTCATTGCTGCATAGGCAGATGCCCGACAGGGTTCCCCATAACACTCTGGTCACTATGTTACACTAGCATAGATAAGCAATGCATTCTGCTTTATATTGAGTTATATCACTGATCCATCTAGCTCAGTATTGTCTACACTGACAGGCAGTACTGTAGTTCTCCAGGATTTCAGACAGGAGTCTTTCTCAGCCTTACATGGAAATGCCAGGAATTGATTCACGGTCCTTTTGAATCAAAGTGTGTTCTGAATTATTCACCCTTCCCTCATGCTGGTCCTTTCAGTATATATTTTCTTGCAAAATATCACCATCATATCACACTTCTTTTGAATTACAGTAGCTGCCAATTGCCTACCAGCCTGGTACCCGGGAACAAATCCCAATGGCTTGGGATACCACCAGGATACCTTAAAAAGAGTCCCATTTCTTATATATCCAACTAATCACAATACTCCACAGAAGAGGGCATCCTGAAAATATTATCTTATCATTGGGCCTTTGGTGTAGTGGCACCTGAATTTTTGAACTTCCCCCAGTTGCGAATCAGACAGGAAACATCTCTGTTGTCTTTTTGGTGCCCGATGAAGACTTTCTTTTTATTTTTACCACAGTCCATATCTGTGTTGGACTTGAAATTGTTTTTTATATATGTATTATATATGCGTGCGTGCGCGATTCTTTATATATGTGATTTTTTTAAACAGTTTTGTGTATGCCATTGTTTTATGTGTGTTTTTACAGCATTGTGAAATCACTTCATGATGCTTTATAGGAAGTGATTCATGAATAATAATGATGATGATGATGCTGATAGACCAGGATTCTACACATCTGCCTGCAAAACGCTTACATCAGAACAGTCCCACTGAAGTGTTAATTTAACTGGATGATGGACTTAAGGAGGCAAAACACTTCATTGTTGATGTAAAATGGACAGAATAATTATGTGTTTTATCTTACACAGAGGTTGCTGAGCATGCATCCCCAAAACCTATGTGTCTATATTAGCATTGTTTTGTAGATATAGTGAGTACCTGCTAATTAGAAGATGTGTTTGTTGAATCTCCTTGATCTTCCTGTTGATGAGTCAGAATGATCAAGCTTGGATCTATTGCATTTACAGATGCATCTTTCACTTCTTGTAGATCAGCCAGACAAAGAGGTAGAACTGACAGGTATGATCTTGTTACAGATGGGTAGCCGTGTTGGTCTGCCATAGTCAAAACAAAAAAAATTCCTTGCAGTAGCACCTTAAAGACCAACTAAGTTAGTTCTTGGTATGAGCTTTCGTGTGCATGCACACTTCTTCAGATACACGGATCTGAAGGTATGATCTTGTTAGACTTGAGCCTTGGACTTTGGGGTTCAAATCTCAATGGGTGGCTTCAGGTGGGTTACTGACTCTCAGCCTCATTTTCCCATCGGTAAAACAAAAACAAAATCCCCTGGAATTTTAATATCTTGTTTTGTGTGGGCAAAAGAGAGAGCGAGATAAAGATAGGAAAGTACTTTGGTGCATTGCAAAGTGCTATGCACGTGATGAATTATTCTGCCAAGTTTTATGTTTTATATTCCAAAGGGAGAATATCATGTAAAACGTGCTATAAATATCCATTTCCACAGCCCATTGCTGTGAGGCAGTTTCAACATCTTTATTTGGCAGACGGGGGGCTCTGATCACGGAGTGGCTGACTGAGATCAAACAGTAAATAACTAATAAAACAAAACACCTTCAGGGGCCACATCTTAAGGTTTTGCAGAATGGATAAATGCCACTCGACAAACCTGGATACTTAGTGAGATGTACCAGCAGTTCCTTACTTATGTTGCTAGTTGATTGAGCTTCTTCCAAAGAAAAACATGTTCCAGGGCATTTTGGTACCACCTCTTCAATATGAGGCTTGGAAAGGAATTAGCGCTGAGCACCTGCAGACTCATTTAGCACCGGTGAAGAAACTTTGTTTATAAGGTAAGCTGCAGAAGAGACTGAGCAGGCCAAAAACAAAAAAACAAAACCCAAAAGTTTCCTCCTGTAAAATTTGGTCTCTTCCCCCTCCCCCTCACATAACAACTCACTTTGAATAGCCAGCAACAAGGATAGTCCAAGATTTAGTGGAACTCTAATGCAAGAGAGCCAGATTTGGACCTAGATTTGGAATAACTGGCTTTCCTGGTGGCTGTAAGCAGAATCTTGGCATGAGTAGCCTGGTGTGCTTCTAAAATGTCTGTGATTCATGGGGCTGGGACTGGTTTTGCCTTGTACAATTTCACCCTCTGTCCCTTGAAGGAGACCGACCCTGACCTAAACTGATACCTGGATAAGAATCAAACTTAACCTAACACCGAGTTCCGAGTAATCTTCCTCCTGATATTTCTGTTTTTCTTTTGGAAAAGTCTAGCAAAAAGAGGCTGTGATCTGGTGCTGAAGAGAAGCAGAGAAGAGCTTTCTTTGTAAGCCTGCAGTTTGAAGGGGTTTCCACTAAAACTTTCCCATAGTTGTTCCCAGACATGAGGAAAAAGACAAAATAAAATAAAATGTAATGATGGGATGGGATTTTAGTGGAAACCTGCTGAAGGATGAAAGAATTAGAAGCCATAATCTGGACAAAACACCTGTAGAATGAAGTTTCTGCAGCTGAATTTTGTAATTGTCATAAAAACTCTACATCTGACTCGGCATCTTGGGTAATAAGGTTCTTACTGCTACACTCCAATTCTCACCATACATGAATCCTAGGAACTGTAATTTAAGGATGTAGGGAGTCATAGTCTGGAGGTGATAAACTATACTTCCCAAGGAATCGCTTTAACCATGAGAGTTAAAGTGCTATAAATGTGCTTTCAATGTATGGTGTGGCCTCTGGGAGAATGAGCAAAGCTGTACATGATCACTCCAGGTAATCTACAGATGATGCTATCTGTTATTTTTATTTACTTTATTTAACAAGGTGTTTGTAGCTATACTACCTGCTCTCTGGACGCCAAGCCCTTCTGGGATGTGGGTAGCGCTGTGGGTAAAACCACAGTGCCTAGGACTTGCCGATCATATGGTCGGCGGTTCAAATCCCTGCGGCGGGGTGAGCTCCCGTCCTTCGGTCCCAGCTCCTGCCCACCTAGCAGTTCGAAAGCACCCTTAAAAGTGCAAGTAGATAAATAGGTACCGCCTTATAGCGGGAAGGTAAACGGCGTTTCCGTGTGCGGCTCTGGCTCGCCAGAGCAGCAATGTCACACTGGCCATGTGACCCGGAAGTGTCTGCGGACGGCGCCGGCTCCCGGCCTCTAGAGTGAGATGAGCGCACATCCCTAGAGTCTGTCAAGACTGGCCCGTACGGGCAGGGGTACCTTTACCTTTACCTTTACCTGCTCTCTGGACCCCAAGCCCTCCTGGCTTATTCAAGCAAGCAGCATCCACAGTCTCTCTCTCTGGTCCAACACCTGGTACAGACCCTGCAAGTCCACTCCAAGATCAAAAGGTTTTCTGCTAACTACCCACTACCAAACAGACGGACACACTAGCATCTTCAGCCACATGTTTTGCCCCATAAAACCATAACAATACAAAACAGGGTGAGTGGAGCTGGAGGTAAAAGTGGGCAGAGCAATAGATGTGACCCTTGCTTTTTGTATGGTAGCCACCCCCAGTGCTTCTCAAACTATCTGATGTGGTGGACAGAAAACGCCCCCCTCACCAATGTGCCAGGGACCAGAGCCACATTTGATCCCTGAAGCATCCCACTCAACCTGAAATGTGGTCAAGTCGCTGGAGATGGATGGCTCACAAACTGGCATGGTCCTGTGGCTCACTGCTTTGAGTAGCATTACAGGAGGCTACATTCCAGGTTTCCACGCACATACATATTTCTCTTTCTATCCTCTTAGGCAGATGAAAAGTCTTGCCACAGTTCGAGGCCACTGTCCAAGGACAGTTCAGGAAGAGTGTGGAGCAGAGTCAGCGGAAGTTGAACACCAAGGAAGCCTGGGCTGGAGAGAGTCTGAAGGGCCTAATAGAAAGGCCTCAAGGGCCACATTATAGAGGCTGCACTCAAACCTAGAAGTAAGCTCCACTGAGCACCGTGGCACTTAAGTCAGGAGAGGAGAACCTTCTTCACAGCAGTCAACCTTTGTACAGTAGGCTAGTTTCTACACACACACACACACACACACACACACACACACACACACAATTTCTCTATCCATTATCAGAATTCAAGGACACATTCCAGCCAAGCAAAAACCCCTCTGAGTGTGAAGCAGAGCTAGTGATGGGTGTGGCCTCTATCTGACTGCCCAATAGAGAGGCTTGGAGGACTGCATTTGGTTCCCAGGCCTAAAATCCCCCACCCCTTTTCTAAGTAAGCATGCATAGGATTGCACCATTCATATAAAATGGTTTTCCATGATCTTCACTTCTATGACCCCTAGGAGGAAAAAGGTAGGATATGAGCTATGCATACAAAATTTTGCTCTAGTGAAGGAACTAAAACATGCCTATTCTTTGCCCTGAGAACAAAAGGTGCTTTCTGGCCTACGGCGGCTTTGCTGATACTGATCTCTCAGGCACTGATCCAATGCAGCCAGTTCCAGGCTGACACACAGGCTAATATGCTTGCAAAGGTTCTCATTAATGTTGCAATCCTGTGCATACTTATGTGGGAGGAAGCCCACCTCCACTTTGAACACCATGTTTCCAAGTCAGCATACCCAGGATGGTGCTGTAAGCGTCTTGAGTTTAGAGTATTCCTTTCTCACATAACACTGCAAGTGGACTTTTAAAAAAAAAACCAAAAAGTTAACAGCATTTTTAAAGTAGGGAAAGGAAAAATATTTGGATCAAAGCAACTATAGCCACTGTGTAGTATGTGTTGGTTGTTGGCATCTGCCTGTCTCGAGATACAATGGAGTCCACCTCCAATGGTGAAGACAAACCGCTGCATTAGCAGCACTGAAATTACCTCCCCAAGGCACAAGCCTGGGCAGTGTGTATGGAAGTCCTGGGCTGCCCAGATGACAAAGCCACTTCCGGACCTGGCCCAGGAGGTGGGGTTGCGGGCTTCACGCCCACCCCACATGAGCAGGGGCTGGTTTCAGCCCCCGCAAGAGCAGGGGAATCCCGGCCGCGTCGTCCACCCAGCCAGCCAATCGGGTAGCTGGGGGGCGTGGCCTGCCCTATTTAGGGCCGGCGCGGCCGGGGCTCACCCTCTTTTGCTGGCTAGCCCCCACGTTTTCCCACCCTCCCTCCCTTTAGGTAGGTAGGTTTCTGACTTTGCTATGGACTTCGGTCTATCGCCGCAAGGGGCTTGGTAGGAATTTTTCCCAACTGGCAATCTGCAGCCATTTGGTTTTTCACCTACCTCGTAGCAACTCGTCACAACTCCTCGGCATTGGCGGTTAGGCATTGGTAAGAAGGGGTTAAGAGGATGTGTGTGTGTGTGGGGGGGAGGAACGCCATCACCTCCCCCTAGAGAATGAAGGGTGGTCCAGTAAAGGACTCCGGGGGGCGTGGCCCTGTCCGAAGCCTATGGAGGTGTGGGCTTAAGGCACGCCCCCGAGCGGTGACCCGGGGGAACTCCTAGTTGACATGCCTCAGCAGGTGACTCCCCCACTATGGTGTTAACCCTTCCCGTGTCTCCAGCAAATGGGCTGGAGCCAGATAGTCGATAGGACCAATGCCTAAGCCAATGCCTCTCATTCCTGAATTCAATAAAGTTGTGGCCTAATTTGCCCATTTAACCTTAAATTCTGGTGTCTGGTGTCTTTATTTATCCTTGGTGGGGGGCGGGAACTCGCCACGCAAGACCCCTCTCTCGACCTTACAGATGTGGTCCAAAGGAAAGCAGAGCAATACGTTTTGCACCAACTTGGCTGTAGGAGTTGCCAGAAAGAGGCATACAAGATGCCATCCAACCATCTTTGGGACTTCACTGGATCAGTGTTGGCTTTACTCCTTAGCCTTTTCTTCACCTGAAGATATCCTGCAAGGCAACAGAGGTTTAGAATCAATGTTTTCCTTCTTCAGATGGACTGCCTTCCTAATCCACTGAGAGTTTGAGACTCATTGGCTACCCTCACCTGGTTTAGCCAGCCAGTTGAAGCAGTTTCCTGAGGTGAGGCCGCTGTTGCATGCTGACAGCTTCTAGAAGCCACAGGTAAGAGCTGAGTGCAGGGTGGGGACCAAAGATGGACAAAATATGATGTGTCTCCCACCTGAGGTTCTACTACTCCTTGTGTGCTGCTTTTGTAACTGTGTCCCCAGGATAATTTCACAAAAGTTACTGAAAAGTTCTGACCTCAACAGTTATCTGAGAACATACTGAAAAGGCAATTCTTTGGTATGCACTGAAAGCCTTCCTATTGAAAAAGAAAGTAGCAACAATTAAAAACAAGTGATCACAAGTTACATTAACAAATGATGTTCCCTATGTATCAGCCTTCCCTGGAGCCATTCTTTCTGTTGTCCTCTTCCTTGTGCAAAAAACAATGTAGCATTTGCACAAGAAAAGGTGGGGTGTCATTGTTTTTCCACGGACCCTTCAGCTTTTCTGATGAAAAACAATATAGGTGTTGTTTTGTGTCAGATGTGCTCCCCCTGCTCCCCAATACTGAACAGCAGGCCAGTCATTTGGGTAAGAAAAGCAAATTTACAGGACCACCTTGTATTTACTCACTCCTGTTCTGGATTATGACTTCTGTACAATCCATCAAATGTTGTTCTCCTTTTGTTATTTCTCTCCCTCTCCCAGCACTGTGCCACACAATTCAAAGCTTTGTTATCTACTATAGCTGTTTAAGGCTGGGTTCAGCCCTTTACTAATATTTACCAAGCTTTTATGAGGGAAGGCCAACGTTGTTTGCTAAGTAAGGTCTACATTGTTTGCATATCCTTCAGAGGAAGATGAGAGATCAACAAGACCTAGTGATGTGTAACAGGGATCCAACCTAGACCAGCTGATGCTACAAGCAGATGCCCTTATCAAACAGAAGAACCTACCTTAGCATGTTATACCTTTTTCTCCAGAACAAGCAAAATAGCATCACGTTGAACATCATAAGGGTTTGTTTTTGATGCAGCACTGTTGATATTCCTGGCAGCAGTCAATTCAAGTGTTAAATAGCACATGATCTTACTCCATTTAGGACCCATCCAGATTGGTCCCACCCCCTAGAGGTCTTCTTCAACATGCCATTGATGAAATACTAGTACATTAGTGGTGGATTTATCTCAGACCATCAACTCATCATTTTGATTTGTGGTGTTTCCCCAATATCATTGTCTTATTGCTGTCTGGAGGGAGACTGTTGTGCTGTAGTGCAATGAAAGCAGGACAGAAAATAAACTAGAACATTTTGGTGGAAACAGTTAGGTTTTCCACAGGAAGTTATATGACATGCACTGATTGGAAATGAAGCCGGATGTCCACCCCAAAACCTTTGCATGTGCAAACAGTATTGAAAGCAGGGTAGTGTGTAACCACCCTGATACCACCAGGTGCACAAATAATAATGAATGCACAATATAAGGGGCACATGGAGGACTCTTTAATGTAGGGGCATAATTATGATCAAATGTTTAGTGCTCAGACACCATGCTCAGACAAAAAAAGATACCATGTTCATTTCTTCAGTTCTCCTGTTGATGCCGTGGAAGAGGTTTTCCAGCAATTAGCAGAGAAAGTGGTCTCATTAAGGCAGCGCTTACAAAGTGTCAATCCTACTAAAGCTCAAATTCTCATTCAAATCTGGGCATCAGATGTCCTTGCTAGCCATCTAGAGCAAGACTCAATATGCTCTTGCATCACCTGTGGGAGATGGTCCAACAGAAGGGTGTGGAACATTATGTGTAGTGGCACATCGAAGAAGTAACACTGGATATAGCAGGAAATACTGCTATCCGCCTGTAAGCATAAACCCAAATAGTTTTTTTGAACCTCCCATCTCCTCCCCCCGATATAATAGTTACAAACTCAAAATATTTTCCTCCTGCTGAAAGGAAGACTCCTCTTCTTCTTATCCACTGGACTGCAAATGGCTTGCATCAATCCTCAAGCAATCCATGTGGCTTCTTTATTGACAAAAGCAGATGGCCATGTCCCTCCAGTCAATTTGCGTGCTCTTCTTACCAGATGGCGTGCAAGACGCTAGACATACTGCTACTGCTGAAGAAGCCAAGTCCCCTTACAAGGTTCACCATTACTTCTGTGTAGATTTCGGCATAAACTTTGCAGCTTACTATTTGTTATGGGTTGGCTGATGACAAAGTTCATGTTTACCCTACGTTGATTATAAATTTCAGAGAGGGAGCCCTGTTGCAATCCTAATACAGGTTTGCTACCATTAAACACAGTGGGAATTACCTTTGAGTAGACATGATAGGAATGCCCTGTGGAAGACTTCTATAGCACCTGGAAGTCAAAAAGCAAGAAAAGAAAAATCTATTGCTTTGCGGCTCAATTATTTATTCCATCATCTTTAACATGATGTAATTAAAAGCTTCTTTCGTTTGTGTCCTACCCTATTTCCACGGGGTTCGGAACTGTGGCATATTTTCACAACAACCTTGTGAGGTGGGAAGGTTAGGATGAGCGAATGAGTAATTTCGTGAAGACCACCACTTTGACTATTGCTAAATGCGGAAGATTTTGGATTTGGATTTGCAGGCTCCTTGGGACAGGGACCCGGCCTCTTTTACTTTGCAAAGCACCATGCACACTGATGGTGATAGGTGCATAAAAATGAAATATTTATTATCTATTATATTTATTTGTGACATTTATATGCTGCCCAATAGCCAAGTTTCTCTGGGAAGCTTACAATTAAAGTTTAAAAAAGGGACATGACAGAAAAAAATGAGAAACATAAAAACTAATGCAGTGTAGAGGAAGATAATATCAATATTGCAGGACTCACAACATTTCACTGATCTTAAAACTCCATGACCATTCAAAAGATCTGTAAATGACTGAAAGATTTTATGATGATAATGATGATAATAATAATAATAATAATAATAATAATAATAATAATAATAATAACGGTAATGATAATTGTTGTTATTTGGATGGCTCACATCCAAGCCAACACTATAGTCCAGGATGCACTACACTGACTTGTTCCTCAGAATTTATTAATTAATTAAAATACTTCTGATTCACCTTATATCAGTTGATACCTGTGCATCATAGTGTTAGCATTCTGTCCTTTGAACTCCCAACATAATTTTCTTTTACAAGAGGGAAATGTTTCTGATCAGGAGTGCTGTGTGGAACAGAGTGAGTTTAAACTTTTCCTCCATGCTGTTTTCACCACTAAAAACTGCCACCTGAAGCTAATAGTTGTCAAAACCTGTGAGCACAGCCATGTATGCCCATCGGTTTCACCAAGAGGGACCAATAGGAGATAGGCCACAATATCAGTGGGGATACAATGCACCCGGTCCATTCATGACGTTGTCTTAATCTGGCTCAGGGCACCTGGCTTTTTGTGTAGCAGGAAAATACATTAGGAATTCTAATCACAGAACTTGCACAATTTGTTTAGTTTGATGCATAAGTGATAATTTATGCTACTGCTATTGACTGAATATTGCCACGAAACATTTTGGTTTTGTTATGGGGTGGAGTGGGGCAGGGGTTGGGTCCGGTCAATTTTTAGAATTCTCGTCCAGCATTTTTCTCACCACTTGTTATTATGTATTACATAACAGTCACCACAAGGAATTCCTGAAAAATGTGTACACCCTGGAAACTGTGACAATTCCATCTGTTCAGCTAACTTGTCTCAAGCAAGCTAGCAGCACACTATCATTTGGAAATGTTCTCTGGGGCTGTAATCCTTAATTAATTTCATTTTTAATTAATGGGTTATGGATTAACGCAGAGATATGGGAATTCATCCAATCACTTCCAGCCTTTCTCTGAATTTTTTTTAAAAAAGATTTTACTTTGCACTTAAAAAGGGAGAAGGGCAAGGGGCCTGTAGAAACTGTATCAAACAAGTGCTTTATTTGCTATGCATAATTCTCTTCCAGTGAGCGAATACACAACATACAATTAATGAACCCTACCTTTTTTAATGAAAAGGTTATGACTCATCACTTATTTATCACGCATATCCATCCACCCACCCATCCATCCATCTATCTATAACATCCTCTTATGAACTAATCAGCTAATATTTTTCATATACAGACTTTCAATTACTTTCCATACTAAGGCACTGCGGATACATAATACAGTACTGGAGAAACGTGACTCAAAGAAGTAGGAGGCCCAGGGTTCGCTCTGATTGTTTAGAAATACACAATCGCTTTGAGGTCCTCTCCCCTAGCATGGAAGACGAAGAGCAGACCCCATTTGAGGATCTCTCCCTCATTACAGTCGATCAGGTATATGAGGACAAGCAGCAAAGTCAGTCCTCAGGGAATGTGCAGGCGACCTTGGAACGGACAGCTCACGGAAGAACCCCGACCAGACCTAAGAGGAGGCGTGTAGTGGTGATAGGGGATTCCCTACTGAAGGGAACAGAAGCAGTGATCTGTGGGCCTGACAAGATGTCTCGGGAAGTGTGCTGTCTCCCCGGGGCTAAGATCCAAGATGTAACTGAACGACTGCAAGGAATCATAAAACCCACTGACAAATACCCCTTCCTCTTGGTTCATGTGGGAACCAATGACACTGCAAGCAATAGCCTCCAGAGGATCAAAAGAGACTACGAGGCTCTGGGCAGGAAATTGAAGCAATTAAATGCACAAATTGTCATCTCATCTGTCCTCCCAGTTGAACGACGTGGCCCAGGGAGAGAGGGAAAAATAGTGGAAGTGAACAACTGGCTTCACAAATGGTGTAAACAGGAACGGTTTGGATTCTTAGATCACGGGCTGCAGTTTCTTAAAGATGGACTTCTGGCAAGCGATGGGCTGCACCTCACAACGGTTGGGAGGAATGTTTTTGCCAAAAATCTCAGAAACCTCATCAGGAGGCCTTTAAACTGACTAATGTGGGGGAGGGAGACAGTGCTCCTGAAGGTAGGAGTCTATCAATTGATGAAGATGATCATCCAAATGTCATAGACCAAATGGAGCAACAGCACACAGACCTAGTGGTGGGAGGAAAAAATCCTTAAATAAGAGACACGGGGGAATGATTAATGGACTTCAATGTCTGTACACTAATGCGCAAAGCATGGGAAATAAACAAGATGAGCTTGAGCTCTTGGTACAGCAAACTAAATATGACATAATAGGCATCACTGAAACCTGGTGGGATAAGTCCCACGATTGGAATGTAATAATGGAGGGATACAATCTATTTCAGAGAAACAGACCAGACAAGAAAGGAGGAGGAGTGGCGTTATATGTCAGGGATGTGTATACCTGTGAAGAGATCCAAGATTTAGAACCTCAAAGCCAAAGTGAGAGCATTTGGGTCAAAATTAAGGGAGAGAAGAATAACAGAGACCTCATTGTGGGAGTTTACTATAGATCCCCAAGCCAAACGGAGGACATAGATGATGCCTTCCTGGAACATATGGCCAAGCATGCAAAAGGAAGGGAGATAGTAGTAATGGGGGACTTCAATTACCCGGATATTTGTTGGATGTCAAACTCAGCCAAGAGCATAAGGTCAAACAGATTCCTCACTGGACTTGCAGACAACTTCATTGTCCAGAAAGTGGGAGAAGCAACAAGAGGAACAGCCATTTTAGATCTGGTCCTAACCAATGTTGATGACCTGGTTAGTGGGGTAGAAGTGGAAGGATCATTAGGCGCGAGTGATCATGCTCTTCTGAAGTTTACTATACAGCGGAAAGGAGCAGCCAAGCATACTAGGACTCAATTTCTTGACTTTAAGAAAGCCGACTTCATAAAACTTAGGGAAGTGTTGGGTGAGATCCCATGGACAGTAATACTAAAAGGAAAGGGAGTTCATGATGGCTGGGAGTTTGTTAAGAGGGAGATAGTAAAAGCACAACTTCAGGCAATACAAATGAGACGGAAACATGGAAGGTGCCTAAAGAAGCCAGGGTGGCTATCTAAAGAACTTTTAACTGAGTTAAGATTAAAAAAGGATGTGTACAAAAAATGGAAAAGGGGGGAAACCACCAAAGAGGAATTCAAACAAATAGACAGCACGTGTAGACACAAAGTCAGAAAAGCTAAAGCACAGAATGAACTCAGGCTTGCTAGAGAGGTTAAAAGCAACAAAAAAGGCTTTTATGGGTATGTTCGTAGCAAAAGGAAGAACAAAGAAACAGTGGGGTCACTCAGAGGAGAAGATGGTGAAATGCAAACAGGGGACACAGAAAGGGCTGAACTCCTCAATGCCTTCTTTGCCTCAGTCTTCTCCGATAAAGAAAACAATGCCCAACCTGAAGAATTTGGAGCAAATGATTCAGCAGAGGAAACACAGCCCAGAATAACTAAGGAGATAGTACAAGAATACTTGGCTAGTCTAGATGTATTCAAGTCTCCAGGGCCAGATGAACTGCATCCAAGAGTATTAAAAGAACTGGCAGATGTGACCTCAGAACCACTGGCAGTCATCTTTGAGAATTCCTGGAGAACAGGCGAAGTCCCGGCAGACTGGAGGAGGGCAAATGTTGTACCTATTTTCAAAAAGGGGAAAAGAGAGGACCCAAATAATTACCGCCCAGTCAGTCTGACATCAATACCAGGGAAGATTCTGGAGCAGATCATTAAGCAAACAGTCTGTGAGCACCTAGAAAGGAATGCTGTGATCACCAATAGTCAGCATGGGTTTCTGAAAAATAAGTCATGTCAGACTAACCTGATCTCGTTTTTTGACAGAATTACAACCCTGGTAGATGAAAGGAACGCAGTGGATGTAGCCTACCTTGATTTCAGCAAGGCATTTGACAAGGTGCCCCATGATATTCTTGTAAAGAAGCTGGTAAAATGCGGACTTGACTATGCTACCACTCAGTGGATTTGTAACTGGCTGACTGACCGAACCCAAAGGGTGCTCATCAATGGTTCCTATTCATCCTGGAGAAGAGTGACTAGTGGGGTGCCACAGGGTTCTGTCTTGGGCCCGGTCTTATTCAACATCTTTATCAACGACTTGGATGATGGACTCAAGGGCATCCTGATCAAATTTGCAGATGACACCAAACTGGGAGGGGTGGCTAACACCCCAGAGGACAGGATCACACTTCAAAACGACCTTGACAGATTAGAGAACTGGGCCAAAACAAACAAGATGAATTTTAACAGGGAGAAATGTAAAGTATTGCACTTGGGCAAAAAAAATGAGAGGCACAAATACAAGATGGGTGACACCTGGCTTGAGAGCAGTACATGTGAAAAGGATCTAGGAGTCTTGGTTGACCACAAACTTGACATGAGCCAACAGTGTGACGCGGCAGCTAAAAAAGCCAATGCAATTCTGGGCTGCTTCAATAGGAGTATAGCATCTAGATCAAGGGAAGTAATAGTGCCACTGTATTCTGCTCTGGTCAGACCTCACCTGGAGTACTGTGTCCAGTTCTGGGCACCACAGTTCAAGAAGGACACTGACAAACTGGAACGTGTCCAGAGGAGGGCAACCAAAATGGTCAAAGGCCTGGAAACGATGCCTTATGAGGAACGGCTAAGGGAGCTGGGCATGTTTAGCCTGGAGAAGAGGAGGTTAAGGGGTGATATGATAGCCATGTTCAAATATATAAAAGGATGTCACATAGAGGAGGGAGAAAAGTTGTTTTCTGCTGCTCCAGAGAAGCGGACACGGAGCAATGGATCCAAACTACAAGAAAGAAGATTCCACCTAAACATTAGGAAGAACTTCCTGACAGTAAGAGCTGTTCGACAGTGGAATTTGCTGCCAAGGAGTGTGGTGGAGTCTCCTTCTTTGGAGGTCTTTAAGCAGAGGCTTGACAGCCATATGTCAGGAGTGCTCTGATGGTGTTTCCTGCTTGGCAGGGGGTTGGACTCAATGGCCCTTGTGGTCTCTTCCAACTCTATGATTCTATGATTCTATGATTCTATGATTCTACTACTCCCTACAGCAGCCAACCAGATGCCAGATTCATGAGGCTAAGGATGTGGTGTGATTTCTCTAAATACAATGGTAACTCGGGTTACAGATGCTTCAGGTTACAGACGCTTCAGGTTACAGACTCAGCTAACCCAGAAATATTACCTCAGGTTAAGAACTTTGCTTCAGGATGAGAACAGAAATCGTGTTCCGGCAGTGCGGCAGCAGCTGGAGGCCCCATTACCTAAGTGGTGTCTCAGGTTAAGAACAGTTTCACGTTAAGAACAGACCACCAGAACGAATTATGTTCTTAACCTGAGGTACCACTGTAAACTCTATGGTACAGTGAAGGCACCTGCCTGATATCAAACAGCAGGGAGTTCCATAGTGTGGCAGCACACAAGTATGCCTTTTGATATCAGGCAGATGCCGTCACTGTACTTTTTCCAGCAGTTGCTCAAAACATTTTGTTTAGGCAGACCTATCCAGACATGTAAAAGCTGGCCTGGCTTTAGCTCACTGTTTATTTGAATTATTTTTGAATGTTTCAATAACAGTTTTACTGATAATTTTATTGCTTTATTCTTTTGGTCAACCACTTCAAGGTTTTCTATTACAATTAGGTGGTACATAAATGTTGTTACAAAAACCCCACCAAATTCACATCCTCAGGATATTATGAACCACTTAATGCCTCTTCTAAGTGTGGTACCCTGACAAGAATCTGTGTGCAGGCTTGTCAGTTCTGAGTAGAGCAGTACTATCCCCCCTCCGCTGCCTTGTAAATCATGTTGATACATTGGTTTGGAATGTGTGACATTTGTCTTTATTGAATTCCTTTGTATTGCTTTCATACCCATCTGTCAGCAGAGCTTTTAATCCTGCCTTCCATAATGATTGCAGTTCCTCATAGATCTGTCTGAGGGAGATGCCATGGGTGAGCTCATACACCATGCCACTTGCCTTTCGTTCCCTTTCTGTCTTTCTGGGGTCCAGAAATAAGAGCTGGCATTCAAACATCTGTGTCACATCCTCCCAGTATTCTTATAGGCCTGGCACCATCCTGCCCAATTCCACGAGCATCTACAAGTTCAGCTGCTTCTGCCAGGCCTCAGGTGACTGGTGCTCACAGCTCAGGGCCTAGGAGCTCCCTGGAAGGACCCTAGGACTAAACAGCACTGCTTGGACATTCAAGCAACATATGGACAAGTGTGTAGGGTGCATGGGCACATATGTTGATCAAGGAAGTCGAAAAGAGGTGTCTAAGCACATAAGGATGAAAGTGTTTAGAAGTCTCCATGTGACTGGGAAGCCTAGAATGCAAGGTTCCTGACTATGCAGAGATTTCTAATCCTCTTCAGCTAAACATGGGTAGGAATTCTCTTCAGATCTTCCCACTCAATGTGCAAAAGCCTCTTACAGGACAGGCACATCAGGGAGCAGGGCTTGTGCACATGACCTTGCTGCCCCCTTCACACTTTGACTCTGAATGCCCAAAGAGAGCTATTATGTGTGCTATTCATATATCTCATCCACCAGAGATAAGACTTGTTAAGTGCATTCTTGGTAACAGTCTATAAATATTTATTGGTTTATCCAGCCCTTTCATTTCTTTAAATTAGGAAACATTTTGCATTTTACTAGATCATTAAAAAACTATGAAAGGCAAATGCTTACCTTGCTAGCACTCCTAAAACTGCCCACTGACAATATGGGGTTTTTTTCTTTCCGAAGCACAAAGGCAGGTCATCAGAAAGAATGGCTAGAAGCTCAACAAAGCTTACTCCCAAGTCAGCATACATCAGGCTGAAGTCAAAGTGTGCTTAACTCATAGCCTAAGATTTTGGCTTTTATTAATCTTTGGATGCAGTCTTCTGATCTGTTTCTGCTAAGTCTGTCACAAGTAGTCCAACTGGGGGGCACTTCTAGGCAGGTGCTTAAAATTGTAAGTAGGGTGTTCATATATCTCAAAAAGGTCGTTGGCAACAGGATTTTTAAACCTTTGTGGGGGAAATCCAAATTAAATTGCAGGGACACACACATACACACAGAGAGAAGCTGGCATTTTAATACAACTGATGTGTGTGCACTGCAAAACATTTGCATGCATGAGGAGCATCCATCCCACAATAAATGCCCTACCAGAAGCACCCCAAACGTTCAGTGAAATTACTGCAGGATAGAAGTCTGGGGTGCAACCATGTTATTTTTTATTTTTAATGGCTGAGTGAGCATTCCTGCCCTGAAATGCTATTCTGGAGGAAGACTTGGCCTCTAAATGTGTTGTTAGCCAAATTGTCAGACATAGGCAGGGGAAAGGACTGTGTTACACATATCCATTCACATATTAAATCACTGTCCCTGATACTTGTGCGGGTGCAATCATATTCTGCACTGCAATGGCAAAGGATGCACAAAAGGAAAATCAATATTTTTCCAGGAACAAATAAATAAATAAATAAATAAATACAACACACCCAGAACTATAGAAACAAGATGCCTCTGTAACAGAACTATAATTTTGAATGAATATTATGTGGACTGGACTCAACAAAGAGACGACAATGTGCCCCTCTTTTTTTTTTTTTTTTTTAAATAATTTTTATTCAGTTTTCAATTTTTTTAAAAAAAAAACCAACTTGCATAAAAGAAATCCAAACAAAAATAAATCAAAGACAAGACAAAACATAACCAAATTTTCATTCCCTTCTTTCAGTGACTTCCCCGCACTCCCCTGCCCACCTTCCATTTTCATTACATAACTCAGCAAATTATTTATTAAATCTCTTAAAAATTTTTCAAATCTTTCCTTCCAATTTATCTGTTTCCCATTTTTAAAATTGTCATACTTTTACATGTTCCCTTTCCCATCTTGGATCTATTCTCCAAGGTCGGCCTAATTTCTCTCCCACAAACTCATCCTTCTTTATATTAAATCCAAAATCATAATGTTTCAGTTCCAAATCCCAGGTTTTTACCACCTTACATTCCCCTCCCCCCTGCCCCCGTTTTGCCCCTACCCAAATAAGTATCCTCAAAATAAGACAACAGTTTTAGCCCGGATTTCTCACGTCCGAGGCCCTCAGGCCCCAGTTAGTCTCTCCCCGCCGATTTTGTTTATAGTCCTTTTTGTTGGTCTTCCCTTCTCCATGAAGTTCCGTCTCCAGCTCCTCATATTTTCTTTCTTCCAGGTCAAACAAAGACGGTATCTGTCCAATAGGAACAAATCTCCCAAAGTCCAACCCAAGAAAGAAGTCCCCATCAAACTTGTTCATTCTTTGTTGGCTCAGTAATCTGGTTATTCCGGGGGCTTCTCTCTTCTTCTGGCCCTGCAGACTTGTATTCCCTTGGTTATCTTCCCTGTTTCTTTGGTTCCCAAAAGTTGCAGGTTTCTGTTTACATTCTTGTTGAACTCTTTCTTCTTCTCCTTCCCCCAATGGGGTTATCTCTCCTTCTGTGGCTGCAGATTTTTTTTCCACTTGTTTGGTCCCGTCAACAGAGATGCTTAGTTTAAGATCGAAGGTCACCAGCTGTTCAGTCATGATTGCGCTCTGTTCTTGCAAGGTTCCCACCAGACAAAACATTTTTTGTATCTCTGCCAGTAATTTTCCTTCGGCAGCCATTGCAATGTCATCAGTTCCCTCCAGGGGGATTTCCATCATAAATCTCACCCAACAGTCAGTTACTTTGTTGTTAAAGATTATTTTGTTTCCAATCAGTTCAAACAGTTCAATTTCAGTGTAGCACTTAATCCAAAAAGGCAGTTGTAACACAGTTCCACGTTTCGGCTAGTCGTTTGACAGCTCTTTTTGACAGCTGTCAAACTCCTTATTCTGTTTCTCGGGCTCCCGCGCAGAGCGCCCCCCGGGTCTGGGGGGGGTCAACTTGAAAAGCAAAACCTCTGGAATTCCTCTCTCTTCAACTCCTGCACAAATTACTTCTTAATTCAGTTTATGAAAGTTCTCAGTTTAAGCACCAAAGTCTTTCCGACCTGGTGCTCTCTCTTTGCTTTAAGTCTTTTGGTGGGGAAGGGGGAGTGCGGACTTCCTTTTTGACACGTCCCCCCGATCGTACTCGAATTCATAAATAAGAAACTTTTAGTGCCGAAATTTCCTTTTACTCACGGGTTGCATTTCCAATCCAAATTTCAGGAAGAAAGACAGCGCTCTCCGGTCATGGCTCGCGGCTTCGCTCCGCCAAGGCAGCGATCGACTCTCAGCTCCACGCCACTCTCCGGTCCACTCCGTAGCCTTTAAAAAGGCTCTTCGCGGGTCAGGGAGGGCGCTTAAGGAGCCCACCGAGTCACCATGTCCGCAGGCTTCAGCGCCTGCGGTTTCTGAGGGTCCCCGTGTCGCCGGCACGGCAAGACCCGTCCTTAGCGGAGCCGATTCCCTCCGGAGCTCGGAGGGAATCCGCCATTACCCGTTCGCGCTATCCCGGAAGTCCCGACAATGTGCCCCTCTTGCATTCAAAAGCAATAATCTGGAAAGGCCCTAAGATAAAATCTGAAATGGTTCATTATTTAAGAAGTTAGTAAAAATAGCCCCATAAACAGCTAATTGAAATGAGGGTAAATTTATTGTGGAGAATGTCTCTATGATCTTATAAACACTCCTCCACAGGGTGAAACAGACATACAATCAGAAGACAAGCAACCATGGATATGGCACAAATTCATCTGACTATCTAGAAATCTCCAGTATAAATTAGAATTAGACTTATATTGGAAATTATTAGTTTCTAATTTTTGTTATTTCTTTTCTGTAGAGCTTTCTAAAATGTTAGGCTTGCTGGACTGAACAGGGCTGACTCCCATGTAAGTGTGAATAGGATTGTGACCACAACTGTAGATCTTATAAGCAGAATATAATGTATGTAATTAGAAATGCAATAGTTACTTTAAAAGCATAGTCCATTTCATTTGGCTCTTTTATTTTAAATTCCAACACTTGTAAAAAGGCAAAGAAAAAACACACCACAAATCTGTGATTCATTATTTTAATTATCAAGATGCTTCAAGGCTGGCATGCTGATGCAAATTTGGGGTGGGGAGGGGATGAACTGCATAAAAGAGACTTCAAGGATATATTAGGAAAATTAATGATTTGTTATAAACCGTAACTGATACGCCAAGAAGTACTCAAACATCTAACACTTAATGGCCTTGTGTACATTAAGATATTTTATCATGTATAAACAGAGTTTCAAACAAAATGCGTAAGCTAGAATGAGATTGACCATGACTTTTTGCAGAGTACAGAGAACATATTTTCACTATTAAGTCAGCCACTTAGACAACGCCAGAGTTAGTGTCAAAAACATTGTAGTGTTAAGAATCACAAGGGTGTTGGTGGGAAACCATTTGTGCGGTTCCACATATATAGACCCTGCACATCTGCATACACACGAACTTATTTAGCAGAACATTCTCCATGCTGTCTGCATATGCATAGAGACAGAACAATATAGGGAAACAGCAACACTCGGGGCAGACTTTGGTAATTTTGTGCTCTGGTGTAGGAATAAAATCCTCCCCCCCTCCATTTATTATTTTCACAATAGTTCCTTTTGTTGCAGTTGCTTTTTAATGGACCTTCTCAGCAGGCACCTGCTTAAATATCTGTTATTGTTATTGTTATTGTTATTATTTTGTGCCCCCTTGGCTCGGCACTCTGTGGAGGACCTGGCCACACTACTCTAAATCTGGTGCTGAGCAACTCTGGAGTTGCTCAATACATTTGCAGGGCCCTGTGCAATGGGACACCAGCATTACCTCCCAATTCCAGTTTATGTCTTTTGCCCATCCCAATCTGAGGCTCTTTCTGCAGCTGAATAGAGCTCTGAAGTAACTGAAAAAGTTTGTGGCAGACAAGCAAGCCAAAGAAAGTGGGTAAAAAAAAAGTCCTGCTAGAGCTTCCTCTTCCCCCCAGAGCCTAAGGCCTCCAAGGAGCTACATGGCGTGTCTTTGGTGATGGTCACAAGTTCTGGGTTTTGAAGGCAACCGTGAAGATAAACTAAGAGAAGATCACCGACTCAATCCGTTTCATCAAATTTCATACGCCAGCTCAAAACCCTGCCATGTGACAACATCTGAGTGCCTGGGATAAAAATTACTGGAAGTTTCAGCAGCAGACTGTTGACATTGGAGCCACAATGCCAAATTGTACCACGATGTAAGCAAACTCCTCTTTCATAAATATTTGGAAATTCTCCTTTCCCTTTGCATTAGACAAAGCGAAAGAGTGAGAGCTTTGCAATTAGAAGACAGGTGTGATCTAAACACCAATGACATTTTAACCTCCATACTACACTACTAATGAAGCCACCATTTGTTTCATTGTCCCCTTAATATGTTTAGAACCAGGAGACGCATTTGAGTTCATTCTGTTTGCATTAGTCATCTTTCCACATAAATCCAGCCCAACCCTATGCATGTATACTCAGAAGTAAGTCCTACTCTGTCCAATGACCCTTTTATCTGATGCTTGGGACTCTTCTCGGGCCATGCAAGGTCACATACTCTATCTTCAGTGGCATTGCTTCATGTTTTCCCTGATGGCTCTGGTTAGAAAGTGGCCTTGAATTGTCACAATACCCCTGTTTGCTGGGATGGAGGATGAACAAATGGGGTGGGGATATGTGTACAGTGGTACCTCAGGTTACATATGCTTCAGGTTACAGACTCCGCTAACCCAGAAATAGTACCTCGGATTAAGAACTTTGCTTCAGGATGAGAACAGAAATCGTGCTCCGGCAGCGCGGCGGCAGCAGGAGGCCCCATTAGCTAAAGTGGTGCATCAGGTTAAGAACAGTTTCAGGTTAAGAACAGACCTCCGGAATGAATTAAGTACTTAACCCGAGGAACCACTGCATAAGTAAAAATTCTGATTTTTGCACAGCTGAAATACAGCATACTGTACAACACGCAGTACTAAGGTAAAAGCCACACTGGCTGTGCTACCCACTTTTGCCTCTTCCCACCTAGTGGCATAGCGTGGGTTGCTGGTGCCCAGGGTGGACAAGCCACCAATGCCACCAGAGTGCCCACTCGAGTCAAGTGGGGGCACCATGTGCCACTTGCCACAAAGTTTGCCCCTCTATCCACACCTGCTCACTGTGAGCTTGAGCTGCTCAGCTGGCTTTGTCATGGCCGGGCAGGGATCCCCATGGAAGTTGGCACCTGTGTGTGGGCAACTGGTTGTGCCCCCTCAGAATTTTGTGCCCAGGGCCATGCCCCCCCCAGCCCCCACACTACACCACTGTTCCCACCCACCAATGACATTTGGCTCCCTTGAGGTTGCCCATGAGGAAATGTGGCCCTCAGTTGTAAAAAGAGTTCCCCACCCCAAATCTAGGAGGCATCCTTTCCCTTTGGGCAGATGGAAACAAAATTGGTAGGTTGTGGTCAAGCAGCAAGCACACAGAAGTAGTTGGTGTGATGACAGAGCACCCAATGAAATGTCTGTCAGAACATAAAACACATGCCCACAATGTGATGCCTCAAGCAATTTAGTGAAAGCCCTGAGGTCCCTGGCCCCCTCTCATAGTTATCTCCTTCACAAGCACCTTGTCAGCTCACTCATTACTTAGTAGAAAACAATATCCAGGTCATCTGAAAACTGACCTCAAGGAATATTTTTTTCCCCATGGCCACTTCTCAAACCATGCTGCTAGTTGTTTTTAGTGTGACAGATTAGGATGATATTGGGGTCTTGGGATGTCCTGACATATTATGACAGGATCAAATATTTCATTTTCACTTGTTAGCCCATGATGTTCAACAGTTGGCCTTCCAAAATCCATGGAAAGCCATTAAACCCAGGATCAGATTCCATAGCTGGCATGAATTCCCTGAATGGCCTTAGGCAAGTCAGTGTCTTACACATCTTAAACTGGAAACAATATTTTGCTGCCTCACACAATTCCTTTAAATACTGCAAAACACTTGAGCGTGATAAAAATGCTAAACAGAAGAAAGACAAAAGAAAAACCCTCACACCCTCTCCCTCAATGAACTAACTGAAAAACCCGAATACACCTTTAATATCAATCAGTAACGGGACCATAAGGCTGGATTCTTTTTTGGTGAATTTTGCGTTAATTTCATTACTCATGTGAGCAGACCCCCGTAAGACATAGGCCATGAATGACCACAATCTACCTGGGAGCAGGGAAATGAATAGCTGGGAGTGCTGCTGTATCAGCAGTTCTGCAAACAGGACACTTTGACACAGTTTCTAGCACTGGCTTGCCAAAACATATGATGCTCTCACTTTTGTTATGGCTTCGTGGTCATTTGCTGTGACTCTTATCATGATGCCAAGGTCTCATCTAACAGCAACTAAAGCAGCAAAAGTTTGCATAAAGTTCCAGGCAGCTTACACAAAAATCAGGACACAGTCAGGACACAGTATCATTCATCTTAATTCATCATAGTTGCTCATGGTGTGCATTAAACTTACCATAACTGCTGGCTATGAACGCCTACTAGGGCCCGTATTAACCACAAATGAAGCCCGTTAGTCTCCAATGAACCACTGTTGCCTGCTTTGTTCAAATCAGGAAGCTTTGGTTATCAAGGCCAGAATCTTATCAAGTTGGTTTAAGATTCTGGCTTGTTCCAAACCTGCTAACCATTGTTTCTGATTTGGACAAAATATGAAATAATAGTTAACTGAAGATTTCCAGGTAACATCTACTGGATACCACAAAGGGGAGCAGGTAAGGGGCTTGGCATGTAGTCAAAAGTCTTGTGCTTATTAAGCCAATATATGATTGTCTGAATCAGACCATAGAAAATACAGACTATTTAAACCATATTCCATACCTACTTTTTCTGTGTCAGTGTTGCTCCATAAATAGAACCAGCTTCACCAAGTACATAATGCTTCTTCTGTTTCCATTTGGAAGCAATGAATCTGTCACCATTAGTGTTCTAGCGATGACAGTTGTCCCAGGTAGATGAAGTATTTTTATGACACTGCATTTTATTCACTGAAGAGTTTGGTGCCCATATTTCTAACACTTAAGGGGAAGTGTTATTGAAGAAGACAGTGTAGTCCTGTTCTAACCTATTAAACTACCCCTAAATTTACTATCAGACACTTAAAGTTGGTTACAGACTCCCCCGTGATAAAAAACGGATCATCGCTCTGCAAATGGAAGAGAAGAACATAAATTGGTTGTAAAAGTAAAAGCTTAGAACTCTGAAGGAACGACTTCGGCTAGACTTTAAAGTAGGTCACTCCTCAACCCACATGGTAAGGGTAGACTCAATGTCTTTACCTTTTTCTTTTTAAAGTTGGGTTTATTTGGATTTTAACTTTGACTGGAACAATGCATAGTGAGCTGTGCCATATTTGACCAGTGCAACGGAAGCTACATAGCCCTGATATCAGGGTTGGCCCAGGCAAAACAGAAAGCTGCTTCTGTTGTATGTATTTACAGGGTGCTGATAAGGGGGATTTGCCCTTGAGGAAGAGATGTCTTGTTTCTAAAATGCATCAGACAACAGTAAAGTATTCAGAGTACTTTGATAACTTTCCCTTCTCTGGTTTATGCCTACATTCAGCACCCCCCTTTTTTCATTGTTAAGAGTCAGTTTACCCCCTTTCCCTTCCTGTCACAATCCTGAAAACGCACACACACACACACCCCCCGGTACTGCAGATACCAGCAGAAGAAAACATTCATTGGTGCCAGTGTGAGCTTTCCCCCATCACTAAGAGCAGCATGTGCAGTGGGGGAAATTTTGCCAGAAACATGGTGAAGGAGGGAATGGTTAAACCTCCCCTTCCTATGCACACCACTCCCAATTTAGAATAGATCTGCGCCCATATGCTTAGTATTGCATAATAAACAACAACAACATGGCAGTGCAAGAGGCACATTTAATGCCATGTGTAGCTAGGCCCTTCTTAGGAAGGGCTATATAAACATGTTAAGCTGCCAAGTCTGAATTTAGTCGGTGTTAAAAGGGCAGCAGAATTCTTAAAAACTAAAACTCTAGTATTAAGTTGATGGGAGGGAGGGGCTGAGGGAAGAAAAAGATATCCTGTCTCTGAGGGGAAACCTTGTGCAGATTTGGGGTGGGGCCTAGCAGTTTCTGACAGGTCTAGAAATAGCTGAGGCAGGTGTGAGAGCCTAAAGACGCAACCAAGTGCAAAAACTCCCTCTTCACCCAAATTGGGCAGCTATTAAAAGGCTGAGAGGAAATATGGTCTTGCCTGTAGCTTTCAACAGCTCTCAAAATAAACAAATAAACAAACAAAAATAATAGTCAAGTGCAAAGGATTTTATTTTTTTTGCTTCCTCTTTGGTTGGGCAGCTTGACATGGGAAATTTATTTGTTTGTTTTCTAAAATAGCAATTTTCACAAAATTGTTATATAGATAAGAAAGCAACTAATTCAGCATTATTAGTAGAACAGAGTGTACATTCAAGAGAATTTACATATGCCACATGTATGAAGATGTTCTAGATGTTCACCATTTAAATTCCTAATGCAAAACATTTGCAGTTTGGAAATGTGAAATTTAAGCCACAATTGATATTTTGTGTTTTATATGTCGGTGTCCTTTGATTTTGTGGGCCATCAGGCATGAAATTTTCATAAGCTGCGAGCCTCTAAAAACAAAATAGCATTGCATGGTATGTCTCAAAGGCAATTGAGTAGCAAATACCCTTGCATACCAAATTAAATACCATTACACGTCATCTCTCAAGTACTATTAGTTATCTACCGTCACATAAAGCTGATAACTTTAAAAGGGAATTTGACAAAGAGAATGTCCATTTTAGAGGCAGTTTTCTGAGAAAACTAGCAGGAGAAAGCTGTTGCCTTCATGTCCTGCATATGGGCTTCCCAGAGAGGCAACTGGTTGGCCACTGTGGGGAACAGGATACTGGGCCAGACTGGCCACTTGTCTGATCCAGCAAGGCTCCTCTTAACTGAATCATAGATGTTGACTTGGGTATCAAAGATTTATTGAATGTTCAGCCAGAATACCACATCCAAATATGCAAAGAAAAATTCAGTGGACAGTTTACGCAAGCAAGTTTATTCCAGCTCTGCCTCAGACATCTTTCTTAAAGCATCTGGTTCTTTGCTGGCATTCACTTTGAAAGCAGCATGTATTGTGCTTCTAACTGTAGAGCGAAGCCTTGGTCTGTCACATAGCTTTGCTGATGAGCTGTCAGAGTCACTCTGAGTTCACTGATGCCCAACTTTGCTTTGTCAACTCTTTTTGTCCAAGTAATTTACATAACTGAGCTGAACTGGTGCAACTCCTCTCAGCAAACACATTGAAACTAAATATATCAGTTTCATCAAGGCTCTAGTATATGTGACTAAAACAAAGCAGTCTGGAGTCAGGGTGGGGGTCCAATTCATGTGTGGGTTTTTTGTTTTAGTATTGGCCACTTGCTGGAAATCACATTCCCTTTTTGATGTGTTCGCTTTTTAGCTAAGAAACACAGTGGCATCAGACTGCTTTCAAGTCTAGTTATAACTTACTCTCAAAAGAGGTAACATGCAATTGATACAATTTTATTCCATGACAGTGTTATATATATATATATATACAAGCACAGTGTACAAATGCAACACATCAGCTCTGAATGATATTTGACCACACAATTATTATTTTTTGCACATTTTATGGAAAATTGGCCTTCTCCAAAACCAACCCAATCTTCCATGTGGTGATGGTACAGGAGAAATGTCCCAAAGTGAACAATGGCTAGATCAATGCAGTTTGTTAACACACCCAGTATTTTTTCTCTGCATTGCAGTGCTGAGATCAGAAGAGAAGTTTCCTCAGGGCATTGTGTCATTACAAGAAAGTCTTAGAGCTTCTTCCTGTTTCTGGCACTATTTCCCCCCAACCCAATGGTGGCGGTGGGATACTAGAAGTGGCTCTTTGGTCTGAGATTAGCCCATTGATTTGATACCCTGGTTGTAAATGCATGCAAACAAACCTACTGAGTCATGCTTCATAGTCTTCATGTGTTGGTGGGGACAATTAAGAAGTGTAGAGCAATTATTTTTTCCTAGCATGTCTTTAATGTAATGTGCAGGCACCTTCTTGGGAGCGGGAGAGGCTATTAAGACTGGAGTATCTTGGAGTCAGAAATCAGTCAGTTAGTGATTCTTGGTAAGAGTGTAGCATTGTTACAAGTGTCGCTATTTTAATCTCTGAATCTTGGGAAGTTACTTTTATGAATTATGGGGGGAAATGGATAGACATATGCAGGAATTACTCCTAAAACTGTCTGAGATATGATTCACATGCTACGTCACCTACCTATAACATTTTATTGGCACATCAAGGAATTGTATATGCACAAGATAAATGTATGTATTGAGCCACATATACCAAGGAGCCAAGTAAACGCACTTAATCTGCACTCTGTCATTTGTTCAGTATTGCACCAAGTATATGAAATAAATTTGCTACCAATATATTTTTAAAGGCTTTTTGGGGTTTTTTAAAAAAGATGTTGAAATCCACTGACTTTTACATTTGACATAGTATTATACCAGCTGCACTGAAATTCTATATTTTTATAGAACCTCTATTTCCATGACACAAAGGAAAATCCATGCCACATAGTCCAGCATTTAAATTTTGTCAAGAGAAGATGAAATAAAAATCTGTTGCTAATGCAGACAAATGGTCTGCTGCTGCAGAATACTTTCCGTGTGGAACCCTATTGCAGGTTGCCTGGTTAAAATGGTTTACAGTTACTTGGTCCTTTTGCCAGGACCAAAATATCTTCTGTTAACTTATATCCATGTGTGTTAAAAATCATTTCATGTGGCAAGCTAATGTGTGTGTGTATGTATATAATATTTTATAATTGCAGTTTTTCTATACTCCACACGAATCCATGGCGATTAAGAAAGACTCAGCAGCTTAAAGAGCAAAACAAACTGCATCAGTTAATTTAAGAAGAATAGTGGAGCTGGTAGGATTTTTAAAGGAGCTGTCAAACACAACTAGATCACACATGACAGATGGCCATCCAACCTCTGCTTTAAAACCTCCAAAGACGGAGAGTCCACCACCTTCCGAGGGAGTCTGTTCTACTGTCAAGCACCTCTTACTGTCAGAACATTCTCCTGATGTTTAGTCAGATTTGCCTTTCTTGTAACTTGAAGCCATTGGTTTGGATCCTACTCTCTGGAGCAGGAGAAACCATTTGATAGCTCTTTAGATATTAGAAGATCGCTATCATATCTCCAGAAAAGCAATGACAAACCTAGACAGCATCTTAAAAAGCAGAGACATCACCTTGCCGATAAAGGTCCGTATTGTTAAAGCTATGATTTTCCCAGTAGTGATGTATGGAAGTGAGAGCTGGACCATAAAGAAGGCTGATTGCCGAAGAATTGATGCTTTTGAATTATGGTGCTGGAGGAGACCCTTGAGAGTCCCATGGACAGCAAGAATATCAAACCTATCCATTCTGAAGGAAACCAGCCCTGAGTGCTCACTGGAAGGACAGATCGTGAAGCTGAGGATCCAATACTTTGGCCACCTCATGATTAGAGAAGACTCCCTGGAGAAAAACCCTGATGTTGGGAAAGATTGAGGGCACAAGGAGAAGGGGAAGACAGAGGATGAGATGGTTGGACCGTTTTCTCGAAGTTACCAGCGTGAGTTTGACCAAACTAGGGGAGGCAGTGGAAGACAGGAGTGCCTGGCGTGCTCTGGTCCATGGGGTCACAAAGAGTTGGACATGACTAAACAACTAAACAACAACAATCATATCTCCTCTCAGTCTCTTCTTTACCAGGCTAAACATTCCCAGCTCCCTTGACTGCTTCTCACAAGGCTGTGTTTCCAGGCCCTTTAACAACCTAGGAGAGATGACACTGTGGGTGCCAGAGGAAGCATCTGTGGACACCTGTGTGCCCCATAGTACCATGTTGCCAACCACTGCCATGAGTGCCCTGGGTACTTCACATACTTCTTTGAATTCTGAGAAAGGCCCAAATAAAATGCCCCTCCATTACTGTTCAGTCAAACTTTTACCTTTATAACTTTGGTTGGGAAAATTTGTCTGGCTCTGGGGCTCACTTGAGCCTGTGACTGGGCCTAGAGTTAATTACCGTTCACAGCAGAACCACATCATTCTCATTCCCGTTGTGATAATCGACATTTCCCTTGTTCCCTTTGCAATTAAATAAAATTAATAGAGTTGAAAAATGAGTGGTTATTACACAAAGGGATTGGTAATGAGTCACTATAGGGCACAACTACAGTATAAACATAAATGGCAGTACTGTATGGATTGTTCCTAAGAACCATGGGAGCTGTAGTTTTGTTGGTTTACTTAGGCCCAATCCACACATTACAAGACAAGACAACGCAAATAGAAATATGGAAACGTTATTTAATGTGGAAAGCTGTTTATGTGGTGGCCTCACATACGATTATAGTTTCAACCATATTGCTACAACCCCATGAAAAAGAGTAGAGGTTCCAATTCTTTCTGTTGTGTGGAGAGCTGTTTCAATGAGGTAATTTAAACATCAATGTAGGCAAATGTTACAGTCCTTCTAAGATTATATCACCTCTAGAACAAACATGATGGAAACGCTATTTAAAATAAATATTCTATTCAGTTTTAATAATTACTTTCATTAATTGATGTGAGGGTTTCTTTTGAATTCTCTTGCCACGTACAAAGCTATCATATTAGGAGGAAGCCTTATGGCCTAGGTTTTTCACTAATGCTTTAAATGAAGTCTCATACTGGACTTACATACCACTCATAAATATCTGAACCAACTTCATATGAACAACATCCTGTGTTGAATGAAATTTGTATGCTTGCATTTTCAAGTTAGGGGCTACACTACTGGGTATTTGAATTCTCTGTGAAATACTAGTCTTCTTCCTCCTTCTCTGCTCAAGGAAAGGGTCCTGGCATCTGCCTGAAGCACTGCTGGGCTGGTGGATCTGACTGATCCATCCCTGCTGCTCTACACAGATGCTCTTCATCTCTAGCCCTTCCTGGAATCCCCACATTTTCTGGGTTTTTGAAGATACCTCATAGGTCACCTAGTCCAACCTACTCCAAGTGAAGGAATTCCACCATCACCAGCCTTTGGCAGAAAAGACTCAGAAGATATATCAAAGTTAGTATTGTGGTTCAGGCTAGGAAAAGATGTATCTCAAGAAAAACACATGGCACTGGTATACAATTATAAAAATGAGATGTGCTAATGACTTGCCCAGTGTTGTACAATCTGTGTCCATTCTGTCAACATTTATCAAAATTTAAGTTTTTCGTGCCAAGCAAACGTTAAAGAAAGATAGAAGGGAAAAGGAGTTTAACTATACATTATATATACATTGGTCAGGGTCCAGCCTGACTCCCTCCTCTGGCAATCTGCACAGAATTTTGCTTAACGGTTGCCATCAATTTGATTTTAATTAATTTTTAGAATGAAATGTTTTTAGAATGTTAGATTATTTGATTGTTGTTAGCCGCCCTGAGCCCGGCTTCGGCTGGGGAGGGTGGGATATAAATAAAATTTTATTATTATTATTATTATTATTATTATTATTATTATTATTATTATTATTGCTTATGTAGCCATGACTTGATACTTTCTATGCCCAGCTCTGGCTGGTACACCAGCTGTGGTTATTCCTGGACCTAGATACCATGACTTATGGATTATTATGTATAGAACATTATGAATTATGCTCCAATAACTTCACAATTGGACTGTTGGGATGCCCTCTGTGTTGGGCTGCCCCTGAAGATGGTCTGGAATCTGCAACTGGTGCAGGATGATGCCAGATTGTTGTGCTGGGCAGCAAGATGGGATGACATGTAGTAAGTCCTTAAAGAACTGCATTGGCTTCCTCTGACCTACCAGACCAAATGTAAGGTATTGGGATTGGTGAAAAAGCCATGCACAGCTTTTGAGATCACTGGGAAGACCCTGCTTGTGGTCATGTCAATAGGTGCAGCCCATGGAGTAGTGACATGAGACAAGGCATTCTCAGTGGTGGTGTCCCATTTGTAGAAGCCCATCCTTCAAGGATGTTATATGATTGTATATCATATTCATGAACAGTCATTTAACTGCTACAAGAAGTAACAATTAACTAATGAGCAGCCCAGTGCATCTTCTGTATGCTAATGTCCACTAGTACAATCTCATGTATCCAAATAGAATATTACTCAATTTAGTTATTCATCTAATTACTCTTGGCATTACATCCTCTGCTATAATCAAATCAAACATGAGAAAGCATTCTGTAATACTGACATTTTAGTGGCTCAACAGTGAATGAAAATGTGGTAGTTATGTTTTATTCATATATAAAGTTAACAAATAAGAAAAGGGAAACTACCACACTACAGCACATACTTTTCTCAAGTGTTTTTCAGTCATCTCTCAGTTGAGTTCAAAACCATCAGTTCTCAGGAACTGGGAATTATGTAAAGATGGATCTTTTGAAAACTCAAGAAAAACAGGAAAACCACAGCAGACTTGATATGATTTTATTACATGGCAACCAACAAAACTGTCACAGTGCAGCCACATGTTAGCGCAGAAGTAAAGAACCTGTGTCCTTCCAGCTGTTTTTGGACTACAAGTCTCATCATCCCTGACTATTGGCCGTGGTGGCCGGGGCTGGTGGGGACTAGAGCCCAACAACACCAGTGGGACACAGGTTGCCTATCTCTATTTGGGCAGGTTGTAATAAAGGCAACCATTAAACTAGCACAGCTATCTCTAATTTTTGTTTGCCTACAGCTTTGTCTTCACAGCAAACTCCACTCTAGAGGCATGAGTTTATTACAGTTATCATTCACAAACAACAGGCCGCAGTTGAAGAATTGCATGGTTGACTGGTGCTTCATACACAACATTTCTTGCAGACAGAAAGCGAGAGATTAGGGAGAAGTGTTCTAGCCAGCATGCTGATATCTTAGCTTTTTATATGCATGGATGTCCGCTCCTACCCCCAGAGAGAGTGACAGGGACAGAGAGTGACAGAGAAGGAAGGCTAGAATTTTACAGAGAACTCAAATGGAAAGGAATTTGTATACGAATGCCTGCCCAAGCCCCACAGAATAGAGATCCCTCACTTGCAATCTGAATTGGTACAATCCATGAAAAGGGGTCACCCCCAGCCCCCTCACCTACAAATTTCTAATTACGTGAATTAGGAGCCAGTGACTTCACCCTCTTTCATGGGCTAGTGTTCTTTAAAATTGCAGGGTTTTCTGATTTCACATACCTATTTCAGTTGGTTTGTCCACGCTATAGGGGTCGATCGGCAACACTGAATAGCTAAAAAAATTTTTTTAAAAATTATTTTTTACAGCAACTTCAGAACTTGGCTACAAGACATGTAGGCACATGAATGACAAATCACAAGCTATAGGTGACCTATGGGCTACTTCTTTCTGCATTCAAGTGGTAATGAGCTAGAATCTATCAACAATATGATAACAGAAGGCATTTGTCCTCTGTAAATGCATCTTTGCTGGGTCATTGATGCTAAACCTGAGCTCCCTACCTTTCCTCTTGCCCAGGGCCTTTCCTGCCCCCCCCCACTGGCTTGGTTCTAAGCAATAAACTTTGCTTGGCCTTGATGTCCCCTGAGAAACAATATCCACTACACTTGATGCCTCCCCACTGCCAGCTGACCCATGGTGACTGTGTTCACACTTCACCTAAAACCACTGCTCAAGGGCAAACCACAAATATGAACAAGCTCATTTACTTGTATGGGGATCACAGCACAGTTCCATTCCACTGTGACAAAAGGCTTAAGGGGGGTATTGTGTCATTTCACTGAGTGGTTAGACATGCCCCCTCTGGACTAAGTACTGTGGAGATAAAACCAGTTGCCTTCACCTTTCTTACCTCCTGCTTCATATTTGTGGAACTCAGGGCATTTTCATAAGATATAGGCTTAATAGTTGAATCTGAGAGGTGAAAATACTAGGAAATGCAAAGATAGATTTAAGTGCCACTTGTGAAAATGGCCTTCGGATTTCTTTGTTTTGCTTTAAAACTCCTTATTGTTTGACAGTCCAAAGTCTAAGGCCATTTCCATCAGAGAAAATGGCCCTATATTTTTAGTTTTGTTGCTGCTCTAAATAACATTTTCTATAGGACTTTTCTACTGCCGGCTCTAAATTCATAATGTTGTGTATGCTCTTTTAACATTATGAAGCTTTCAGCTGCTATTATATTCAGTGCTGGATTTTACAGCGCTGCTGTCTGAGGAACGAACACTGCTGTCTGTCATCATCGCCTCTTCCTCTTCTACAGAGGCAACTGTTATTCTATTAAATGTGTGGGCTTGCGTATATGAAAGCTGTAAGAAATCATTGTAAATGGCAGTCACTGTTTGCCACAATAGTATGAACCAAGTTCACCCTCCTTTGCCATAAGACACAGCTTTTATCAATCTTTGTATTATTTACCAGGGAGGTACAAATATGTGGGGGAAAGCTGTCTCTCATTGGTAGAGCATCTGCCATGAATGCTCAATACCTGGCATCCCAGGGTTTTGCTATGATTATTTTACTGTTATTGAATTTATATAACGCTCAACACCAATAATAATAATAATAATAATAATAATAATAATAATAATAATAATAATAATTTTTTATTTATACCCCGCCCATCTGGCTGAGTTTCCCCAGCCACTCTGGGTGGCTCCCAATCAAGTGTTAAAAACAGTACAGCATTAAATATTAAAAATTAGGGAAACAGGGCTGCCTTCAGATGTCTTTTAAAGATAGGATAGCTGCTTATTTCCTTCACCTCTGAAGGGAGGGTGTTCAAAGGGTGGGCGCCACTACTGAGAAGGCCCTCTGTCTGGTTCCCTGTAACCTCACTTCGCGCAATGAGGGAACCGCCAGAAGGCCCTCGGTGCTGGATCTCAGTGTCTGGGCTGAACGATGGGGGTGGAGACGCTTCTTCAGGTATATGGGACCCAGGCCATTTAGGGCTTTAAAGGTCAGCACCAACACTTTGAATTGTGCTCGGAAACGTACTGGGAGCCAATGCAGATCTCTTAGGACACGTGTTATGTGGTCCCGGCAGCCACTCCCAGTCACCAGTCTAGCTGCTGCATTCTGGATTAATTGCAGTTTCCGGGTCACCTTCAAAGGTAGCCCCATGTAGAGTACATTGCAGTAGTCCAAGCGGGAGATAACTAGAGCATGCACCACTCTGGCAAGACAGTCCGTGGGCAGGCATGGTCTTAGCCTGCATACCAGGTGGAGCTGGTAGACAGCCGCCCTGGACACAGAATTAACCTGAGCCTCCATGGACAGCTGTGAGTCCAGAATGACTCCCAGGCTGCGCACCTGGTCCTTCAGGGGCACAGTTACCCCATTCAGGACTCAACTTGGATACCACCCTCCCCCATAATCCTTGGGATATACAGTCAAGGATCATCACAGGACAAATATAAAGTGTTGAGAGCATTGTGCATTGCATGTGAAAAGGTACATTCAGGAGGGATTCTGAACCTATTTCCTTGTTGGAACTCCCCCCATGAAATATCTTTTCCAAACTGCTTTTTCTTTGCCTCAGCCAATCTCCAAATTTTGACTGGGAGAAACGAGGCAGCAGGGACACAGTTTTAGGGACATAATATGTGTCAGAGGAAGGGTTCAGGACCCCTCTCCAAGTGAAATTCCCTCTCCCAATATATCTGTTAAGCACAAGCTGTGTTCTAGCACATGGATCTTGCTGCCTTCTGAAAGAGAGATGTTTGACATCTCTCCTAGCAGGGACACAGAGTAGGTGAGGTTCTCAGCTCTTCCAACCTTAAGAATCACGCATGTAGTCCAGCATAACGTATCTGACAGTTAATAGTATTAGGTTCCTCCAAACATCTGTAAATATGGATTGCTCCATCTTCTTACCAACTTTTGAAAACAAAATAAAGTTAGGGACATCTTAAAAATGGAAATGTGTTCACTCAGCCGTGTATAAATCCAGCCATCTGGTTGGCAGAGGCAGCTGAAAGATTTATGGCAAGGCCATTTTTACAACCATGAGAATCTTGGCTTTCATTTTTAAAAATATACGTGGCTCAAACCTCTATGGGAAACTATTGTGGCATCTCTAGAACTTATTTTAGGATAGCCTTCCCATCTGGTGCCATCTTCAGAACCTAACATGGACAATGTGCCTCCTGAAACCACATTTTGGCAAGCAGGAGAGGTTTATTAAGGTAAAGGTACCCCTGCCCGTACGGGCCAGTCTTGACAGACTCTAGGGTTGTGCGCCCATCTCACTCAAGAGGCCGGGGGCCAGCGCTGTCCGGAGACACTTCCGGGTCACGTGGCCAGCGTGACAAAGCTGCATCTGGCGAGCCAGAGCCGCACACGGAAACGCTGTTTACCTTCCCGCTGGTAAGCGGTCCCTATTTATCTACTTGCACCCGGGGGTGCTTTCGAACTGCTAGGTTGGCAGGCGCTGGGACCGAGCAACGGGAGCGCACCCCGCCGCGGGGATTCGAACCGCCGACCTTTCGATCGGCAAGCCCTAGGTGCTGAGGCTTTTACAGAGATGTTATTGAGATCTTACAGTCCAATTTTGCACATGTTTACTTAGTCCCCATTAACTTAATGGGGCTTAGTCCCAGGTAAGTTGAGTAATTAGATTATAAAACTCACAAGTACATGATGCCCTTCTTTGACTGAATATCGTTCTTTGCCTCTTCAGTGATGGAATAATGTGGGTGTGAAAACTAGTCTGTAACCCCCCCCCCCCGACAAAGCATGTGCATCTAGCCATGTGCTAAAGTACAAGATGGAAGAAAAGCTCCCTCTGCAGATGTACAACTACTCATTGGTGAGTCCCCTGAATGTATTGCCTGAATACAAGACTTGCTATGTCTAAATAATGAGAGCTTGTTCTGCTTGCTCTCAAGGCATTTTAGAACTTCAGTGAGTGTGGGGTTAGGATTATGGGTGGAACATATTTAATTACAGAATGCAAATACATTTATTCTGTTTGAAACAGATGGGAACATGGGAAGCTGTCTTATACCAAACCAGATCATTGGTCCGTCTACTGATTGGGGCTGATCCTCCAGGACTTCAGATGGGGGCTTCTCCCAGCCCTACCTGGTGGTTGCGACCAAATCCAAATTCACCAGGGAGTATATTCCATTGAACACAGTGGATCTCTTCCAAGTAAATGTACATATGATTGTACTGCTTGTCCTACTGAAAACAATGGGACTGAAATTAGGCATTGTAAATGGGCTTTCCTGGTTTCAGTGAGACCTCAGCTGCAATCGTGTATGCTTTACCTGGAATCTACAGTTCTTGCTTCTGAGCAGACTTGTATAGGATTGCACTGCTAATCACAACTTTGACATCAGCTAATGTCTTTTTCTGTGCATATGTCCACAAAATAGCTAACACAAGATCTATTAGTTTTAATTAGAACTTGTAGCATAATTTTAAAAGCAGATTGACTGACAGATAGGTTGTTTTTTTAAAAAAGAAGAACATAAGGGAACCAGACATTAAATGGTTGAAAATCTGCCATGGCATTTGCTGAATCTTGTTTTATGTAGTACTAAAAACCAAAGACTCTGCTAAATTTGATTCTTCGTGGAGTAGTGCAAACTAATAAGAGTCATAAAACAGATACTCTCTTGGGCAGGTGGCCATGTGTTAAACTGTTTGCTCCTGCTGCTAGAAAAAGTACAAATAAATTCTTAACATTATTGCTTTGCTGTGCCTCATTCGCACTGATCTAATGCAAGATATCAGCACATTCTATATTTCCTTTAGATCTTGTACATGGTATCCCAAAATTATCATCTTAATGGGCCTGATCTGCTGACATTAAGAACTTTAAAATCCCATTTGTTTCATTTTTATTAGGAATAGTAAAAGTACAATAGTGCAACCCTATGCATGCATGCTCATAAGTGAATCCCAGTGTTTTTAACAGTCTTACTTCCAGGATTACAGCCTGATTCTTCAATATAATTTAAGAGATTTTCATTATTAGCTATGATTAAAGTGAGCACAGGTGACTTTGGCCACACACACACACACACACACACACACACACACACTTTTATGTATATAAATTTGTCCCAAACCTTGTGGTTCTCCTAGGCAAATTCTCACAATGCTGAACTAAATGAAACTAAACTATGGTTTAGCATTATATCTGAACCAGTTCATGGTGTGTTATGAAGGGAGAGAAAAGGCCAGCACTTTCTCCCCTCCTCCAATCTCATGTAGCTAATGCAGGAAAATACAGCAAAGTGACAGCTGGAACATGTTCTTCACAGTCTTCATTTTTTCCACTGCAACCACAACATAAATTTGCAATGCAAGCAGTGATACCGAAAGTGTTATAGATGGAGGGAAACATGCTAGAAGCTCTTTTAAATCACACAGCTATGCAATCTAATAATGCAGTTTGTATACTGGGGAAAACAAAAAACTTGAGAAGTGGTGTAATTTAGGGCTGTGTGATCTTTATTCCGCTTGCATTCTGTTCATGCCAGTCAGCTCACCAAACAAATCTAGACCCTGATAGTCTGGCAACAATTAGCTACATCAAAACACAACGTGTTCCTCATTGACTAATTGCCGTGCCACTTGAAACAGTCTTGCATATTCGCAACAGGTTTCAAAGGCGTGCAGTTGGAGGGCCCTGGTAAATGACACACAGATGTGAGTCGTTCTCCAAGGAGTGATGACTCTACTGGTGCAATCTAAAGTGCTGCCATTGCAGCAGTGATTGCTGGCCAGCTAATGAGGTCCTTTTCTTTTAAAAGCAAACAGTTCCCTTTAGCACGATTTGCATTTCAAAGGCATATATGCTTCATTAAATATCTCCTTCAAGTTCTCTGCCATTCCGCTCTCAGTCCATATGACAAAACTCCACCAGCTGGAACAGACTGCCAGCCACCATTCACCTCCTCGTAGCTCCTTTCACTGGCACATTATCCCTTAATGATAGTTGCTGCTGCTTCTTTTCCTCAATTGAACATGCCTTCAGTAGAACAGCCAAGATCTTGTGATCATGAACAAGTTGATAGGGACCAAATTCCTCCATAGTGAAAGAATCCAGGAAGTGGCATTTGGACCATTGGTTCATCTGCTCAGTACCATCTTCTACACTGACAGGTAGTGGTTTTCCAGGATTTTTGGCAAGGATTTCAACCCTACCTAGAGATGTCAGGTACCTGGGACCTTTTGCATGCAAATTTTGTGCTCTACCGATGAGCAGCAGGCTGGTAGGTCTGTGAAACACATAACGGACTGCAGTTGTGCGTGTGCATGCATGTGTACACACAGCCCCCAAAGGTATGCACACATTATTGCTTTCTCCACATCCGGTGCTCCCACGCTGCTAGATTCGGAAGTTTCATGCACATGATGTTATCTAAACTCCATATGGATCCTGTGGTTTCTTGAGAAATACTGTTACTTGATGCATTTCCCCTCCTCAAAGCAGCTTCAGTCTGCCTAGGAAACTGAAGCTGTATTGACTCTGTTCTTAAGCCAAGTGTGTACATTTGAGACAGCCGTTGCATATGAGCACATGCGTAAGATGGCAGCTTCATGAATATGAGTTCCAGGGTGGGTGGGTTGCAGCGGCAGGGAAACAAAACAGGGCATGTGCTTAAGGTGAAAGCACCCTTGTCTGAAGTATATAACATCATGCAAATGTGACTTGGAACACCACACAGTGGTGGGGGAAGGACCTCACTTCATTTTAAGCTACTAATGTGTACATACCCACAGTCTCTGAGCATATTCACCCAGGTTAGGCCCAGGTTAAGATCCCTTTCGTTGGACCAAACTCAGATCCCATTCTGATAGGTTGCCACCATTCAAGAGCAGGCCCTGCTGACATCACACACACCTCCACTCCTCCAGTCTTCCCTGCATGCATCTGAAATAATTTGTTAAAGCTGGAGTGGGAAAACTTTTTGCTGTTGTTGGCTGTATTCCTCGGGTGGGGAGTAACCTGTCTTTGTCAGGGGCTGTATGGGTTATCTCCGATGTAGCACAGACTTCTGTCAGGGCAAGGATTTCAGCTAGTGTTCCTCTCCCCATGCAACCCCTATATCTGTTCTGTGGTTTTGGGAAGTGACATGTGCCGGGGGAGGGAAGAAAAAGAAGGTCCTGTTGCACAATCTGTGTTCCAATGGCCATTGCCATAAGTGTGGAGCTGATGATAAAGATGTTTGGATTCACAAATCTGGAGTTTTTACTATAACCACCTCAAAGCAAAATTCTCAATCCTATATAGGTCTACTCAGAAGTGAGCACCACAGGATTTGGTAGAGGTAGAGTTACTGTACACTCAAATAAGTCTACAGAGGATTACGATGATTTCCTTTCTGACTAGTCTGATGCACGACCACACGCACACATACAGAGCAGAAACTACCAATTTGTTCTCAGACAGCTGTGGAGGAAAACATCTTTCCCTTGCCATACAACCAGGGAAAATGTTTTTTTTAATGCTTATTTATGTAATGACTCATAGACTGCTTTTCAAAAAAAAAAAAAAAAAAAAAAAGCACTTTGTAAACTAAGAACCAGCATAAGCCATGCAGTAACAACCATGTTACTTTTCTCCAATAAAATACTGTCCCTTCCAATTGTTCTGAAATGATACAGAACCAGACAGCACGTGCACTTGCGCGCGCACGCGCACACACACACATTAAAAAGCCAAGAAAAATAAGGAGAAAACAAACAGGGAGGAAGGAACTCTGAAGGTGTTAGAAGAATGGGGAAGCTGCAGAAGGTGGTTTTTGTGTGTGTGTGTCTGGGAGAGACAATAAAATGAGGTCATGGGCTGCATGCAGCTTCTGGAACAAAGGTTGCCCACCTGTGTGTTGTGTTAATATGCCATCTTCCCTTTCCATACACAGACACAAGTAAATTGCTCAGGAGGCATTTTCTGCTGGAAACAATATACTACTATCATACTCAAAAAGAAGGAAGAAAAGTTTTCTGAGCATTAACCACAACCCTTGATCATAAGAATAACATCCAGCAGGATTTGTTTCTCAGTAGCAGAAAGAGTTTCATGGGAACCAAGCCTCAAAAGAAACAAATTATATGCTGTATCCATTTATTTGATGTTAACAGGAACTTTATAGGCTTGGACATGCTAGGAAAACAGCTGTGTCACCATTTCCATTTTGGCTATTCCTCTGTTCAAGAAGTTTTGCTTGCTATTCTTTTTTTTTTTTTTAAAGTAATATGGAGATCAATTATCTGTGAAATAACAGTGATAACAAAGGAAGCATCATTAGCATTTACATGGCTAGAATATGGTTAGAGTGCAATTCAAACGTTGGAAAAGACACTTTGAATATTTCTATACAGATAGGTGCAAGGGAAATGAAGAGAAAAGTTATTGTAGAGACATTGCAAACCATTATGCGATGCTACAGCTGATTGTTGCGTAATATTCCTTTTCAATTAGGGGTGAGGAACCCAAGGTCCTCCAGATGTTGCTGGACTTCACTTTCCATCACTCCTGGCCATTGGCCTGGATGGCTGAGGGTAATAAGAGATGGAGACTAGACAGCCAAAGATGTTGTATCCCATATTTAAGTCTTGTGGAAGATGGTACATTAAAGTTTATGGCTTAATACCTTCTTAAACTATAAGGACACTGGTTGTCCGAATTCCCTGAGTGTGATTATTGCCGTCATTATTCCATTTTAATGGTTAAGTATCCATTAAGCATTAAAGTATATGGAATCACTTCAGTATGGAGTCTTAATACAATAGAAATTCCAGGTCAGTCAACAGAACATGCCTATGACTTGCAAATGACAAAGGCGCCTGAAGTTGCAGCAACAGTGAAGAGACAATCTTATCTTCATATCAGTTTGGGATAGTAACCTGAGGCAGATAAAAACCAAAAATGGAGCAATAGAATACAAGATCTTTCCACCTTATGTAGCACATAGTTATGAGTCAACAATAAAATCAGGATTCCACATTCCAGACGAAAAGGAAGTGTGTGTTCCCCAAATACATTTAAAGGTTGATAGGACATCAAGGATCCGAAATGTTTCTCAGAGGCTTTCCTAACATTGGTGGAATGTTTGGTAGACTAGTAATTCAAATGCTACTGTTTGAATTGTTCCAATCAGCCTTTAAAAAACAAAAGAACTTGCCGCTGCAATTACCTTAGCTCTTATATGTGGTAATAGTTAATGAAGACAACAGAGAAATTTGGCTGCAAAAAGTAGAGTTTGGTGATGCTGTAAAAACCATTCTGATGACTAGAGTCTACTTTGTCAGATGTATGAAGTCCTCTGTTGGCTGGTCCTCAAAAGCATATGTCATTATAAAATTTGTGTGAGGTGCCACAAGACTCTTTGTTGGTTTTGTTGCAAGAGAGTAACATGGCTACCCTTCTGGAAATTGATATTTACTAGTGAGGCACAGTTTTGCTACAGGGAATAGGGAGGGAGAAAATGGTTGATCCAAGGTCACTCAGTGAACTACATAATCTGACACTGTAATTACTGTACCACCCTGGCTCTGTATCTTTTCCTTTTATATCCCAATCCCTGTCCAGATCAATTATTATTTGGGGGTGAGTGGGTAGGTAGGAAACACAAGAGATAGAGTGGGGGAAAGGAGGGGAGGGGGGTGGAGAGAGAAACATGCTTTGTATCTCACTTTCTGCGTTTATGTATCATCCACTAGTGGTTATTTTGAGTTTTCACTTGATAGAAGCACGTTGCCTGGGAGCAGCATGCCCAGAGTGAGTGTGCAAAACTGGCATCTTTTAACATTTAATAAAAAGGAAAAGATGTGTCACGTTCTACACATTTGGGTGGGAGTGAGCAGCAAAAAGGCGCAGCAAAGGGTGAAAGCGCTGAAAATGGATTTGACATCACCTGCATCACTTGCTCCTCGCTGTCAGCTTCGCCATAGCTGCTAATCATGTGTTTGGGAAAATCCTATGTTGCTATGGAACAAACTGAGATTCTGCCTTAACCTAAAGCACATTAGATGGAAACAATTTATTCTGCATCACCCAGCTGAGGCTTATGCTCCGACCAGGTTGCTGGCTTTTATTTTTCCTTAAAGATCCCTGAAAGCACATGCTTGGCCTTGGCCTTAATACAGAGCAAAACTGGCCTGAACAATCAGCTAAAACCATCTCCCACTTAACACCTGACATTTTGCCATTCTGAATTATGCTCGTGTCTGAGCTTTAGTCTCTCCACAATATTGCAATTGTAGTGACAATTGTTCTACGACTGTGGGAAAGATCAAGGGTTCGCCCTTCTTGTTTCTAATGCCCAAGGATATAGTGCGGTGGCACCGACTGTAGGGAACACTCCACTTGGAAATCAGGCAAACAATGGCAATTTTATGTTTTCAACATGTGCTAAAAATGTATTTGTTCACACAAGCATTTTCAGAGGAGCCATATTAGTCACACATATTACTGGTCACTGTGAAGCTGTGAAATTGTATTTGATTCTGTTTTTATACTGTTTTATTACTTATTGTATGTTTTCTGTTCTTTTATATGCTGTTTTGAATTTTAAAATATTAAATAGGTTTCTAAGTATTTCAAATAATAGATAGTTGGATAGCACTACAACCATGCAGTTTGATTGACACTGGACAAAGGCCACAGCAAATAGAGCTTTCCCTGGAAAGATGCTGTTGACTGGACCTATCTGTGTTGCTCTTCACTCCTAAATGGCACCTTTTAAATGGGGAAAGGCCATAGCTCAGTGGTAGAGTCAGTGCCAGATTTATGTATGAGCTAAACAAGCTATAGCCTAGGGCCCCACTCTCTTGGGGGCCCCCAAAAAAATTAAAGGAAAAAAAACCTGGATGTACATTTCCAAAATAGAAGATAAAAAACAAATAAAATAAAACCTACATTCAGCAACAGTATTTTGTGTTGTGTAGACTTTGGATACTTATTAGGCAAATGGCTATAGATACCTATTAAAGGTAAAGGTAAAAAGACGCCTGACAGTTAAGTCCAGTCACGAACAACTCTGGGGTTGTGGCGCTCATCTCACTTTAAAGGCCGAGGGAGCCAGTGTTTGACCACTCCACAGACAGTTTTTCCAGGTCATGTGGCCAGCATGACTAAGCCGCTTCTGGAGCAACAGAACACCAACACCAGAGCAGAGCACGGAAACACTGTTTACCTTCCCACCAGAGCGGTACCTATTAATCTACTTGCACTTTTTTTTGGCGTGCTTTCGAACTGCTAGGTTGGCAGGAGCTGGGACCGAGCAGCGGGAGCTCACCCCGTCGCGGGGATTCAAATTGCCAACCTTTTGATAGACAAGCCCAAGGCTCAGAAGTTTAGACCACAGCTCAACCTGTGTCCCAAGATATTAGGTCCATAAATTACCATATAGCATATATTCAGCACAAAAAACAGTGACAATTAGTTGTTGACAAAGGACAGCTGGACATATAAAGGGCCCCATTACCATCAGTAGCTTAGGGCCTCATCAAACCTAAATCCTTCCCTGGGTAGATTTATCTACTCTGCATGTAGAAGGTCCTAACTTCAACCCCTGCTATCTCCAGATAGTACTGAGAGAGACGTTTGCTTGAAATCCTGGAGAACTGCTGCCAGTCAGTGTACACCATTCTGAACAAAGGTCTGACTTGGCAGAAGGCAGGTTCTTATGTTCCTATGCTTGGAAGTGAAAGCTGTGGGTCACTCTAATATCCCTAGCTCTATGGCCCAGAACATCACTCAGCATATGCTGGTGTTCTTTCTTGAGACCCCACTCCTGTTAGTACATGGATAACCTGCTTCATACTAGGCACACGTTGCATCATACAGAAGAATATGGAAAGCCACTGTGTTGCAAAGAAATAAATAAATCTTATCAATGGAATTAATATTCAACTTGCAATCAGTCAGCATTGTTTTCCCTGTACTGAGATGGTAGTTGATGCCTGTGTTGTCTCTGAACACTTCCTTAATAAGATCTCTTTTTAGGAAGGTTTGCACCAAAAAACAGCAATAAAGAGGAGGAAGAGAAGGAAACTGTCAGGTGTGCCTTGTCTTTGGAAGTCAACAAAGAAAACACAGCTGCATTGATACAGAACATATTTTTAATTAGCCATACTAAAGCAAATGTAAATGACAGCCATCATATTTTATTCTTTTATTCTTCTGCCTTATGCTGCCTGGACTTCCTCATTGTCCACTAAAGAATAATGAAAATAAAGGAGCAAATGACAGAGATCCTTTTAGCTTTAGGGCAGGGTTACCTCAAGGCTACTAAGCGCATTCTACTATGGTGACACCATTCAGTAAAAACTGTGGAAGAACCTTGCATAGATATTCATCACTTCTTCTGTGTTCTGTACAGTACCTAGCATACTACAGGTAGCAGGATTTAAGGAACAGCAAGTAAACCTCTCCGCTTCCCTTGGGGCCATGAGATTTACAGGCTGCTTAGATATAAATCAGCCCTTTTCTCCATGTTGCGTAATTCTGGTGACCCCTGACATGGCTGTGGAAACGCCCCATGCTGTTGGCCTAATCGAAATGATAAGCAGCTTCCAAATCTTACAGCCTCCACATGGAGTCACAATGTTTTGGAGTCTTAATGCATGAATCAGCCTATAAATCAGATGGACATAGTGCTTTTTAGTGTGACTGTCTGTTAATTAATCAATTAGCCCATTAAGATCAAGCTGGATTATTGAATGGAAACTCTATGGTTGGTTGACAACCTTATTTATTTATTTTTACTTACATAAGAGGGAAAAAAGGAAAACTGTACCCAACTTCATTCTTTCATCCTGCTCTTTGGCTGAGTAAGAGCCTTCTGTTATGGTGAGTGCATCTTTCATTCTGCATTCCTGAACTACATTTTGTGCAGTTGGCCTGACTTCAGAACCCTGGCAAAGAAGGCAAGATTATGTCAGGGGGAGCCCTGGAATATGTGTCCCATGGCTGGAAAGGGCCAGTTTCCACAGACGTCTGGATTAGAAAAGATACAAACTATTTGACTGTAACCTCAAGAGTACAGCTGCTTGGGATGGAAAGCATTATTTCTGTAATGCGGAGAGAGAGAAAAAGTCCTTTGAAATGTCCTCATTAGGAGAGTACAGTTTTCAGTGTTTTCAGAATGGATTATTTATTTTTTGTTGTTGGCAGAAAATATTGCTGACACAAAAGATGCCCCAAGCCAACCCACACTATCAGAAATGCAGGCACCCTGAAACGAGAGAAACCACTTTAAAAGCACTTTGCACTCATCAGCTGGGAGAGTGTATAATGTTTGCAGTACCAATCATACACCACAATTAGAACCATTTTCTCTCTTATTGATACATCTGGACTCAATGGGCAATGGTGGTCTTCCCAGAGCGCTCTCTCTCTCTCTCTCTCTCTCTCTCTCTCTCTCTCTCTCCTCTGTATTCCTGGCATTTAAAATGGCAGGCACTCTTTTGGATAGGGTGGGTGTTTAGCTTCAGAGCATAACACCCCCCCCAACTGCTCAAGTTTCAATACAATCTAAAAGTTTGACAGGTTAGAATAAAGCAGCTTGAGGGCCATATTTCCTTCTGGGTGAACTTTCTGGGGCCACATTCTGACAAAGTGGTCAGAGTTACGCATGCACATTTTGCCCTTGTGCAGTAGGCTGGCTCCTACACACACTCACACTCCCCTCTCCTGCCAAGCATGAGCCAAGTTCAAGAACAAAATCCAGCCAAGCAAAAGCATTCCAGGAAGCTACAAAGCAGGGCTGGCAACCTGGGAAGAGGAGTTGTGGGAGGGGACATATTGAGGGTCATGCAGAGAGATCTGGGAGGTTCCATTTGGCCATTTGCAGGCCTGAGATTCCTCATGGCTGCAATAAAGGAAGAGGAAGGGCAAGGAAGCCAAAGCTATTGTTGTTGTTGTTGTTTAGTCGTTTAGTCGTGTCCGACTCTTCGTGACCCCATGGACCAGAGCACGCCAGGCACCTCTGTCCTCCACTACCTCCCGCAGTTTGGTCAAAAAGCCAAAGCTAAGGGATGAGCAAATGAAGTCACGCCTCCTTTAGACCTTGTTAGGGCTAGAAATCATGAGACTGGGTGGGGTGGGGTGGGGGATGAAGCAAAGGCCTTACTGTGGGGCTTGAGGAGGGACTAGAGGAAAATATATAGTTAGCATCATGTAGGTTCTAGGAAGAACAGATGTTCCTCCATCACAGAATGGATGTTGTGTTATCATTGCTGAGACCAATTGAGTTGCCTTTGCTTCAGGGTGACTTGGATAGATAGCCTGTTGCTTTGTCAGGGTTTCCTGACTCACCGATCTGACATTTTATTAGTTACATATCTTGTTAGGAAATATCCATTCCACATGATTCATCTTGAAAGGATTTGAATAATGCCCTTGCCCTCATTTCATCCCTCTGAGACCCTGGGACACCACACCCAACGCTGCATGAATCCTGTACATTCCATCAAACAAGGTCTGCAAAGATGGGAGGGATGTATCAAAGCCTGACATCGGTCTTTCACTAAGGAAATTTATTTCTCTGCTTGCCATATATAGATCTCAGGATATGATCAAGGTTTACAGTGTCAGAAAATGGATAATTCCACTGTATTTCTGTGGATTTGGATGGCTGTGCTGTGCAGAATTCCAAAATTCATACAAAATCATATAAATCATGCTTAACTTGGAATTTAGGCCTGTTGTTGTTTAGTCGTTTAGTCGTGTCCAACTCTTTGTGACCCCATGGACCAGAGCACGCCAGGCACTTCTGTCTTCCACTGCCTCCCGCAGTTTGGTCAGACTCATGTTTGTAGCTTCGAGAACACTGTCCAACCATCTCGTCCTCTGTCGTCCCCTTCTCCTTGTGCCCTCCATCTTTCCCAACATCAGGGTCATAGCTTTTACTATACGGACCTTTGTTGGCAAGGTGATGTCTCTACTTTTTAAGATGCTGTCTAGGTTTGTCATTGCTTTCCTCCCAAGAAGCAGGCGTCTCTTAATTTCGTGGCTGCTGTCACCATCTGCAGTGATCATGGAGCTCAAGAAAGTAAAATCTCTCACTGCCTCCATTTCTTCTCCTTCTATTTGCCAGGAGGTGATGGGACCAGTGGCCATGATCTTCGTTTTTTTTGATGTTGAGCTTCAGACCATATTTTGTGCTCTCCTTTTTCACCCTCATTAAAAGGTTCTTTAATTCCTCCTCACTTTCTGCCATCAAGGTTGTGTCATCTGCATATCTGAGGTTGCTGATATTTCTTCCGGCAATCTTGATGCCGGCTTCGGATTCATCCAGCCCAGCCTTTCGCATGATGAATTCTGCATATAAGTCTCCCTGCATATAAGCAGGGAGACAAAATACAGCCTTGTCTGTAAATTCCCCTTTACCAAACTCGTGCTTAGGACACAAAAGTGACATTACTTGTCAACAGCAGGTCTGCAGGTCATGATAAGCCACAGTCATGCAGGGCCCCGTATGACTGTCTTCCCCAGCCTTCACCCAGTGTGATGTCCGTTTGACTCAAACAAGCCATGCTATGGCTTGCTATGTCATCTGAATCCAGAATGTGGTTTGTTTCTGGCATACCATTCATTGTTTGTTGAAACAAAGAAACTACATTCCAGGTTCAGATGTTTGTTTGAGGTGCTGTATGACCGTGTTCACAATCAAACCTTGGTTTAAGACAAACTGGAACTTATCATGACATGCAAGCGAGGTCAATAGCAAGGTCAATGATAAGTCCCACTGTGTCTTAAACTATGGTCATCAAAAGCAGTTTTAGGTGGAGTCATGTGTGTGAACTGCTTAGGATAAGATGAAAGTTCTTTTTAATTGTTTTGCTGTACTGGAGGGTTTTTACCAAGCAATGCTCTGAATTTGTCTGACAATGCTTACGAAATCTTGAGTCACACATTATTTAGTTGTCACAAGCAGTTGAGCCATTTGACATACCTTAAAATACATGTGAAAGTCAAGCCCGGTGGCCATTTTCAGAGTTCCAGAATTTAGGTGTGCAGTTCCTTCTGTGTAAGCAGAGAGCACTAGGGTGACCTTTTTCAACTCGGAAAGGTGGGACACAAAACAGACCTATCATCATTCTCCATCCTCATGATTTTGCTATGATTTTCACAGCAGCACTTAAAATAATGAAGTGTGAACTCAACCAAGCACAGCAGGATAGCATGGTTCATAAGGCATAGGATGGAAATTAACTTTATTAATATAGACTTGTTTCTAAAGGGTGCCATTATCTTATTAACTGACGATTTGAAAACTTTCAGTACTGTACTGGCAACGAGTACCAGTGTTAGAGAGCTGCAGCAAAAAAGAAAAAAATATCCCGTGACTCTTACATTTTCTCAGCCTTTGGTTTTTGTATTTTGCAATACATGCTTAAGTAAAAATTGCACACTTACCCTAGCAAGTGTGAGGGACACACAATTTCAGAATTAAGCACTATTCTGTTTTTGTTTTGTTTTTAAGAGAAAAAAATCAGAAATGGCATTCAGAGGTGGTATTTCTGAGTTTGTTTCTATAACTCACACCTCTTCACAGTCAGGATACAAAAAGTAAGAATCTGCCCTAAGGAGTATTTTATTATTGTTTGAGAATGGGATATTCCACTTGGTGTCACAGCAATTGTTGCTCTTAGTCTGGTGCACTAAGCTGTGTTGATGTTGTGTGACACAATCACAGAATCATAAAGCTGGAAGGAACCACAAGGGTCATCTAGTACAACCCTCTGCAATGCAGGAAACTTTTGCCCAACACAGCAAAATTAAGAATCTCATGCTCTATCAAGTGAGCTATCCCAATGACCCAAGATTTCCTCTTTGTTCTTCTGTTAAATCTTTAAATCTCCTTGAGTGTGTGTGTTTGAGAGAGAGTGTGTGTGCGTGTAAGAGAGAGCTGCACTGCATCAGTGGTTAACTTACTATACAATAGCTAGCCTGTGTGCATAAGGTGTTCAGGTTTTATCTATAATGTTTCTGAAACTCCAATACAAATCATAAGGCCACAAACCCACACACACTTTTGAATGAGTCCCATGGAATCCAATTGTAGCTACTTTGGAATAACATGCATATGATTGCATTGGGAAAGGGTTGGTGGTGGCTTTCCAAAGACGAATCCAGTATATGATAATGGATGATGCACTCAGCTGGGTGGGAGCAGCTGGGATTGGATTTTGGCAGAGCTTGAGCATTTACAACCATGCACTGATATGATTGTGAGAACAGGCCCTTGGTGTAACACATTTTGAGAATAGTTTACTTCACTGCTTATGTTTCCAATTCATAATGATTAAATGCAGATTTTTGTTTCCAGCTGGAATTAAATTATTTGGCAGTCTAAATCATAATCTTATAACTGAGCCTGTAATTGGACCATCCACTGATCTTTCCCAAGGTTCTTTTTGCACGTGTGCAGGAAGACATATTTTTAATCCTTTGAGGTGAGATACAATAATCATCAGGAGGGTGTGTGTGGAAACTTGATATCATCCTGGATTGTGACTCCATCTCTGATTTCTTGATAAACATATCTAGCAGCTGGGTAATTAGCATATAGGCAGAGGTTTGTTCTTTTAGGGATGGGGTAACATTGATGGCAAAATGTGAATGTGCCCATGTCTCCAATACTTCAGCTGTTTTGGGGAGCCTTTGCATACAAGCAGCAGAACAGCTGGATTTCCAAAGTATGAAATGGAAGCTTTACAGTTGGCTCCTATTCAACTGGATCGAAAGCCACTGGTGAAAGCTCTTTGCAATTGCTAATGCAGGCACCTGCTCCACAAACAGAAAGCAACTCTCTCCTCCTCAGTTGTATCATACATCTGTTTTTCTGCTGACATGGAAACTGGACTAACAATTGGATTCATTGCTAGCTCACTAGGGTGATTCCAGTTACACTGACAAGATTTCTGTGTGTTTAGTCTGCAGTACGTGTGAGAGAAAATCCTTTTGAGAAAGATGTGCTGTATGTACATTGCACAGTGACTACGCAAGTATGTAAGGAAGGCAGTCAGATGTAATGTTTGCTCACATCCTTTTGGATTTAGAGATTCCATTCACTGCTCCTGAAGGCTAAGCATGCTTGTCCTTGGAAACTTGCTCTGTTCCCATCTCTGACATATTTGCGGCTGGCCACAGATGGGGGTGATGACACCATTGTGGATAAAATGCCATTTTTCATGTACCTTTGATTGCCTCACCTGCACTGTGCCTGCTGATCTAACTGGGAGGGAAATTAGGATAACATTCCAATCCTCTGAGCAGTCTCAGAACAGCTGTCACTAAAACTCAAACCAATTCACCAGGGAAATGTTTTCTTGTTTTTCTCACCCAAATGTGAAATTTCTCTATTAGACATACGGTAACCCAAAACCAAATCAGATAACAGAGTCACAACAGGAAGACTTGAATTTTTTAGGTTACGTAGCCTTATAAGATTTTGCTGTATCAGAAATTTAAGGATTGCCCACTAGATATTTGAATTATCATTTTAAGTTTGCATTTGTCAGTTTCATATTGGATGGTCACCGGTCAACCCAAACCACTGGACTCTTATTAAGTGAAAAGAAAAGCCACAGTTTGGCCAATGTTAAGCACTTTCCCCATTTATTTTCCTGCAAAAGATCAATCATGTGTCTAACTCTCATTTGAAATCAATGGGACTTAAACTAGGCTGCTCTTAAACTTGACTAACTCATTCACAATATTTATAGGAATCAGACTTGGATGATCATTGAATCAGAAACAATTCAGATAAAAATAATAATCCTTGCTACAGGGATTGTAAAATGAGTCCTGCTAGATCAGACCAGCCATCAATCCAGTCCAGCTCCTGTTTCCTACAGTGCCCAGACAGATTCCTCTTGGAAATTCACAAGCGGAACATGAAGGCAATAGCCTTGCCCAGCTGTTGTTCGCCAGCAACAGTATTGAAGGGCATGTTCTCTCTGACTCTGGAGGTAGCATATAACCATCAGGTCTAGTAGCCATTGTGCTAGTCGTATCCTCCATGAGCTGATCTAATCCCATTTTAAAACCATCAAAGTTGGTGGTCATCACTAGCGATGGGGTAGAAATCTGCAGAACTCAGATTCCAAAGTGCTCTCACCTGATTCAGTCCAGGTGGATCATGACCCAGGTTGAGTCATGAGTACACTTTAGAATCTGCCATCAAACAGATTCCTTTATGGAGTGATCTGAAGGCGCAGATCTGTCTTTGTCCCTGTTTACTCTTATAAAAAGCAAAACTCCAGAGGTTTTCAATCCACCTGCCACCTGGAGAGGCTAGTGGGTGGTAGTGTGGGAGAGACAGTTTGCTGGCACAGCACACTTTGGATAGAGTATAGGAGCAGGTCCCCCTGGGAATGATGGGACTGGATAATGGCCCATCGCCCTCAGAGGGAATTGTATGGCAACCATGTGTATGGCAACCATGTGTAAACAATGGCCTGGCCGTAACAAAACAACCCTGATTTCAACAAAGCTACCATTTTAAGTCATATTAGAAAATGATAATTATACTTGTCACTAATTTCCAATGGTGTCAGGGACTGGGCAGAGGAGGAATGGTGGAGACTGCCTCCCGGGCTTGACCCTTCCAGGGAGGAGGAAGAGGAAGACAGTTTAGATTTACAACAGGGGCTTGAGGGAGGTCACAGCTCAGAGGCAGATGAGGGGAAAAGTTGGGAAATAATGGGAAAAGAGGAAGGGGAAACACCAGGGGGGCGACAGCTGACACAGTGTCTTTAGAAAGCATTCCAGACCCATCCTCTCCCAGAACCTGGCGAGCCTTGAAAGTAGGGGAGCAAAGAGCTCAAAGACAGAAGGCACGTAGCAGCACCCATAGGAGAGACGATGCAAATGATGAATGAGGAAGTGGGAGAGATGGGGTGGTGGTGGAGCTTCACTTGGGACAAAGCCATCATCCAAGAGGCTGGGTTCTATAGCCTCTCTCTGTAAATACTGAATGAAAAGTTGACATTAAAAAACATTTCCTTGACTTTGTACATTTCTGGGCAACCAGACAGGAATCGCTGGCATCAGCCTGACAAATGGCTACCTGTGATCATCTGCATTCTTCTCTTTTGGCTCCTCCAGCTCAACCAAACTAGACTGCAAAGATTGGTTATCCACTTTCCACCCACTCCCAACTAGATTATATTTCCAGCTCATACACTGCCTGCATGAAGTCACTTACCCTGATTGCAGCAAAGTCATTGTGCACCGTATATTGTTAATGAACAGATAATGAAACCATCTCCTGATAAACCATCTATAATGAACCAGTTCCCGTTCATTTTGAACTGGAGTTACAAGTGTTTCCTCTCTTTTAATATGCTGATATACCTACTCATGTGGATGGTGTACTTAGGTGGCTGTTCAGCAGGTGTGCCATCTCGCCCTCAGGATTGTGGGTGCCCACCACAGGCGTGGGCATGTGACCTCACACATCCACATTGCACAGGCTGCTGCTGGTGGTGGCTCCTCTTCCTTCTCCTCTCTGCAGCCAGCAAGGCGCCCTTTTCCATGGGGAGGGGCTCAGACTCAGAGGCAGAGAGACTCTGCCTCTGGGTCCAAGCCCTTCCCCCCAGAAAAGGGCGCCTCGCTGGCTGGCTGTGGAGGGCAGACCTGAACTGCTTCTCTTTTGGAGGCAGTGCTGCTGCCACCTCCCAGGCTTTCTCATTGACTTTGTGGGTGCATGACCCCCACAATTATATTATTGGGGGTTCCCAAGCACCCATGGCCCCCTAGAGTTGGCTCCTATGCAGTTCAGTATTGAAGAAGGGGATGGCCGATGCCAAGGGTTATTATACTTTGAAGGAACAGCCACCATGGCATCCTCCCAATGTTGTTGGACTGCAACCCCCATCAGCCTTAGCCTGGAGGGCACTGTCATACTGGCTGATCCTGCACTGCAGTATCATCAGACAAGTGTGTGTGGTGCACAACTACTTGTCCCGTGGTTCCTGAAACACAAAAAGGCCTCACAAGTAGATTATATCTGAGAAGAAATCAGAACTCTGGTTTACGCATCCAACATAGTACCCAAGGGTTACATGGAGAGGGTATCCTCCCCCCCCCCATTGTTCTGTTTACGATAAGCTAATGCAAAGCATGCTACATGACAAGTACTGCTATAGCCGTTGAGACATTTTTCAGAAGTTAATGTGTTGCACCACATAAATTATATACACAAATGCTTTTTGCTCTCTCACTCTGAGGCTGAGGTCATTAATGCAGAATGAAGTGAAGGATCTCTCGGAAACAACCTCCTTTTCCATGGCATATGCCCCCTTCTGAAAGAGACTCATGATGCTTCCATAGAAGGGCCTCCTTAAGTGCCAGTAGTAGTAACAATTGACCTCCTATGCTTCCGTTTACAGCATGAATAAGCAGGTGGAAATGATGTCTAAAGTGGAATACAGAGGAAGATTCTCGTTCCTGAAACTTACATCATCAATCGGCTTGACAGAGCATAGGTTGACCTTCAAGGCACTGTAGAAAGGTCAATCAATTTACTCAGCCTTTTGCCTTAGGGACCCAACCATAAGAACTTACAATGTTCAGTATGAGGCGGTATTCAGGAAACAGGATTCAATGTAAGCTGACATTTTATCAATTAACTGTAGATTGTTTTAAGGGTTTTGAGCATTCAGAGAGAGTATATGATGGCTGGATATTTTGTTGTTGCTGTTGTTTAATTCACAGATAAATAAATAATATAGCATCTTCTAAAGGCTGCATGTAGCGGCAGTGAACTTCTGTTGAACTGCATGAAACTAAGTATGTTTTATTAATAAGCAGTACATAAAACATACTGCGGATATATTATAATCTAACATAGAATATTCACAATGGACCAACATGGCCCCATATGTCATAGGAAATTGCAAATGCTGATTACACACTTTTTCCAAATCAGATTTTCCAAAAGATATTAAAAAAATGTGGCTTATCTCCATCAAATGCCATTCCCACTGTATGATTTTGGGGATTGGAGAAGCATTTAATATGACTCACCTTATTTTCTTCCTCATTTGCATATCTTTGTTTCTTTCTGTATGTCTACATTGATGGGGTCTGAACTGGCTGCAGTGATTCAAGGGAGAGAACTTGGATCAATGTTCCTACTTTGCTACTACAGTGGTACCTCGGGTTAAGAACTTAATTCGTTCTGGAGGTCTGTTCTTGACCTGAGGTACCACTTTAGCTAATGGAGCCTCTGGCTGCCGCTGCACCACCGCCACACGATTTCTGTTCTCATCCTGAAGCAAAGTTCTTAACCCGAGGTACTATTTCTGGGTTAGCGGAGTCTGTAACCTGAAGCATCTGTAACCTGAAGCGTCTGTAACCCGAGGTACCACTGTATAGCTATGCTGGCACCCCAGGCAACCTGGGTCCTATGCTACCTGGGGAAGGGAGATCCAGTCCAACAAAAAGTCCCCCTACTGTTCACCCCCACTTCCTCACTTAGGAATTGTTAGTACCTGAGTTGTACACTTAGTGGAACTAAATATAGACTACCCATTGGACAAACACACTTTACATAAACTGAGGCTCTGGGTTTAGGAAAATAAGTAAACTAAGATTTATTATTGGAAATACATGTTTGATAGAAAGGATCCTAGTTGTATCTGGCTAAGGTAGAGATGCAATGACCCATGCTAGCCCTTTTCATCTCCAGAGAGGAGAGTTCCAAGTACAGTGGTACCTTGGGTTAAGTACTTAATTCGTTCCGGAGGTCTGTTCTTAACCTGAAGCTGTTCTTAACCTGAAGCACCACTTTAGCTAATGGGGCCTCCCGCTGCTGCTGCACCGCCGGAGCACGATTTCTGCTCTCATCCTGAAGCAAAGTTCTTAATCCAAGGTACTATTTCTGGGTTGGCGGAGTCTGTAACCTGAAGCGTATGTAACATGAAGCGTATGTAACCCAAGGTACCACTGTATGTCTGCTCTCATCAGATAGAGAAGAACATACAGTCATACCTTGGATCCCAAACACCTTGTGACTCAAATGTTTTGGTTCCCGAACGCCACAAACCTGGAAGTAAGTGTTCTGGTTTGTGAACTTTCTTTGGAACCTGAACGTCCAACGCGGCTTCTGCGGCTTCCGATTGGCTGTAGGATTTCCACCAAAAAATGAAAAGAACCATGTGCTAAATGCAAATCTATTTTCTTTCCCTAGTTACATTCCCTAAGGCTGCAGGTATATGATATTTTGCTATTCTCCCTCCCAGGCATGCAAACTTTTGTTGTCTCCAGAGTTCCACTTTGAACCTCTTGCCCCAAAGCTAGCTACTCCTAGAAATAGTTTCTGCCTACCTGCCGCTGTAAATCACAGGCTCCACCCAGCAGATTACAGGCACCAATAATTTTTGGAGTTTTTAGTTCCCAGAGCTCAGAGGAGAAATGTGCCAGTTGCCACATCCTCAATGAATTCTACCACCTTCATTTGAGCCCCAGGCTCTTTTCTATAGCTCTCTATTTAGCAAAGTATCAAACTGAAAGCCAGTGTAACTGGCCCAGGACTGGAGCAATGTGTCCCTGCGACCTGCACTAGTTAATAACTGGTTGGCTGCATTCTAGTAGAGCAATTGGGCTTTGTAACTAGGAAAAAGACACAACTGAGTAGTGACATGACAGGTTTATAAGATAATGTAGGGCTTGAGGGAATGAATGAACAGAGAAAAGTATTCCCACATAAAAACGAGGAGCTATCCTGTAATTAATAGGCAGTAATTTTGGGGCTTGAAAAGAAATAATTCTTCATATATCACATACCAGTGGAGTTTATTGCCTGAAGACGTTTCTTTGGCTACTAGCATTTTATTTTAACCCCCCCCCCACACAGAGATTTTCCATCTGCCAATTAATATGCAAAATACAATGGAATCCTACATATATTTACTCAGGAATAAACCCTACTGAGTTGAGTTTAATGGGAGTTATCCCCAATTAAGTATATAGGATCACAGTCATATTATCCCCCCTTATAGTTTGGAAACATTATTATAGTTCCCATGGTTTTTTAATATAAAAATTAGAATTTGAACCTTTATGTGACTCCAAAACTTGCAACTAGACCGCGTCCTGAGCAGCCTCAAACCAATCAGACTATTGTATTTCCCCATTTTGATTTTTGTTTTAAATAGCATTGCCTCAATGCAGTGGGCAATTTGGAATTTGCATTTATTTAAATAAATTGATAATATCTAAATGAATTTTCTTTAGGAGAGACGGCGATGTTCTGAACCTGTTCTGTAACAACTCCCCTCCCCCTTCCCCCTTTTCAAAGCCTGGTGGTGGCCTTTTAGATTACAGTGTAATGAATGCTTTGTTCTTTGAAAAGGAAGGGGGGGGGAATATGAACAGTTTTGAATATAATTGCAGGATGAATGAAATCCAGCAAACGATGGAATACACAAGCAGAGGCAATTGTAGGAGAAAGGAATAAAGAGTCCCTTTGACTTGGAGGGAAAGGATTAAGTGAAACATTCTAACTAGCAGAGCAATCCAAACTACTGAAGCCATTATAACCAGGCTGGTGTAATTTACCCCATTCCAAACTACCTTCAGGAGCGAGGTTAATGCCGGCTTAGCAGAAGGGAAGCAAGTCTTTAAAACAGAGTGTGACTTAAACCACCCTTTTAGCCAGTGTAACTTCTGTTGGGTTGTTAGGTCATGTGACCAAGCTGAAAGGAGTTCGGAACACGGATGGGTCTCCCCTTCTCCATTCTGCCCTCACCACAAGCATAGAAGCCCCCATTTTTAAAAATTACCGCAGCCTTGACTGAGCCAGGATAGAAGACTTAAGTTGGGCTAGTCCAGGATCAGCCAGAGATCCAACTATTCCAACCTCCCCCCTCCCCCCCACTCATTCCAGTGTCATTTGGGTCACTGTGAATAGCTGCCCAATGATATGAGAGATAGCAGAGAGGGTTTGGTTTAGGAAAACTATGGCAGATCCTGTCAGGGCATGTCAAATCACATGGGATACAGATGGAGGTCACGAGCTGCAGGATTTCCCAAATACAGTATGCCTTAGGCCAGACTCGGCCCTCCAGATGTTTTGGGACTACAACTCCCATCATCCCTAGCTAACAGGACCAGTGGTCAGGGATGATGGGAGTTGTAGTCCCAAAACATCTGGAGAGCCAAGTTTACCTATGCCTGCTTTAGGCCAATCCCTGAAGAATAAAATATTCAGAAGAAACAACCACTGTCTATGTAGAACATGAACTTTATGTGCCTGCCTAATCGTACCATTATTGATTATTCGCAACAAAAGTTTCACATTGTTGTTTTTTGCTTCAGTTATTATAGGATTTTTTTTACCCTTCAAAATGGATAGGATTTCATTATGATTATTATTTTGGAATTTATTTTTAAAGTACCATATGTCTTTCCATATGCTTTGACTGTGGACAGTTTCTTATCATAGATCAAAATCCACACAGTATTATATTTAAATTGCATTAGAAGGCTCTTGTTAATAGAAATTCCACAAGAGTAAAGTCAAGCCAGATGCCACATTATGGTACCTGCCAAAAATACAATAATAATGTTGCGCGCCACCTCATATCTGCAAGCAGTGCAGGATTCCAGGGCTTCCAGGTGAGCTTACCCTGGGTTCGAGTTTCCTTTTGGAACTGAGACACAGTGGAGACTGTGGTGTCTTTATGATATATGGTTTATTTACACATATATACAGCCTGAGCCTTTGATGGATGAGTTCATAACATCAACACTCCAAGGAGGTTTTGTTTCTTCCATAGCCATAACCTTGGATTCAAAATTAAAGCATCGTGCTCTGCAATATTTTCCAGTCTACAACCTCCCCCAACCAGGTCTTACATCACAGCCAACTCAACTCTAAATTCTGGCTTTGTCTTCTATCTAACCATGAGCTAGGGGAGGGGCCTGGCCCAACTGAACAGATCCCCTTCTCCTTGGCTTTCTTAATGGCCCATTACCTTTCCTTTGTTTTCTTTATGGCTCATCTCCCAGGTGATTACTCATGAGGAAGCTGACCTTGCTTATATTTTAACCCTTGCTGTGTCCAAGAATTTAGGGGAGTGTGGCACCCACAAACGCATAACAATAGCATTCTGCTGTGTGTTCCTCTGTGTGCTACAATCTTTGCTAGTTACAGCTTTAATAATAACAATAATTTTATTATTTATACCCCACCCATCTGGCTGGGTTGCCCCAGACACCCTGGGCAGCATATTAAAACATCAAACATTAAAAACCTTCTGATGCAGGGCATGGCAGAAAATTTTCTATATTTTGATTATGTGATGGGCATGAAGGTTGCTCAACACCTGTAGCCAGGACAGGGATTATCTCAAATTAATCGCTCCATGTGCACTTGCAATATTCTTATAGATAGAAAAATATAATTAGTTTCCCTGTTACTCAAACATAAAGATGGCAATCTTTTGCATCTCATTAATTCTTGAAGGTTCAGATATTATCTTACTAAAAAAATGAAACTAGCTGCCAGATAATGCTAAATTTCTATCCTCCCCCTTTAAAAAAATGTATCCTCTACAGTTGCACTCATCAATGGAAAGCTCATAAATATGGAAGTCTTCTGAACTTGACATTAACTTTTCTGAATTGATATCCATTCAGTAAATGCCGTGCCATGGAGGCTGAGCCGAGCCACATGAATGAAACTACAATTTTGCTATAGATGAAGAGGCATTCAATGTGTTTAGGATTGCCAATGAACATCTCTGTTAGTAGAAGTGTTTGGTGTGTGTGTGTTTGTATACACACTTCCCCCCCCCCCCAGCCTGAACTTACAGGAACTCAGTTCTGGCACCTCTAAGGTGAGTGCCATTGCAATTATAAGAGAACAAGGGAGGTGAGTTCCGTCACCTCTTTTTCTAGAAAAATAGCACTGCATATACACACATGCAAAGTACGCATCTCGCTGCAGTTTCAAATTGCATCTACTCCTTGCCAAAGATGGCTGGCAGCTGTCATTTGTGATGCAAACAGATACAGATGGAGCAAGAAATTCAGGATAGGCTGAGCTATTTGTCAATGCAGGCTTCCTTGGGGTTTAGTATTTTGCCAGCCATCCCAGTCCCGAGTCCTTTTAGTTGTTCATATCAGCATGGCAAATCACACCCAGGAGATTGAGTTAATCCCCTTTTCAGGTTCTAGGGACTGCTGTCCCTTTCTGAAATTCCCTTTTCTTTTGCCCTTTGTTTCTCCCTGCTTTGTGTTGCAAGTTAGCTGCCACATCAGAATGCATTAGCCTACTGGCATACGGTCTCCATTTTTATCTTGGCCTCCTGGCGCATGGCAACATAGCACAGTTGAGAAGACCAAAATAAAATAAAATAATAATGATGATGCAGAAGCTGAGGCATTCCTGCAATTTGTGTTAAATACATTTTCCTAAAGCGCATTTTTGTTAAATTTGTTACAACTGTGCTTGAGAGTTTCTCCTTGTCAGTCCGGGGAGCTAGCTAACCCCCCCCCCTCCCTCGGGTTTCTAGCACCCTGTTGGCCTTCTCCAGCTGGTAGGCTGAAACATTAATCTTTCCCATAATTCACCATGAAGGCCCTTTTCACAGATAGCCCAGGGGGAAGGGCTCACATAAAGGTAAAGTCAATAGCTTCTTTCCTAAGACCCAAGGCTTTCCTCTGTGGGACACAATCAACACTCTTATTTACTGCTAGCTTCATGTGTGGAAGACGAACTATGGCTAGGAGTACCCACCCCAGTGCTGCAGCAGCGCTCGCTCCCCACACGACCCAAATAAAAGGTGGCTCTGGAATTTAAGGCTTTCGCACGGGAACTGCTGGTAAGGCACAGGGTCTGCCCTTGATTTACGTTTACATTTGATCTTTGCAGAGTTCTCTGCCAGCTTTACGAGGCAATAAATATGTTATACGATGGAAGCTTACATTCAGGAACATACTCCACATCCTCCAGAAGAATTCAGTGCTATGCTATCGATTTATAGATAAAGTGTTAAGAGAGACAAAGTTGAATGTTTACCATGTGTTGCCTTTGTCAACATTTCCAACTTAAACCTTGGCCTCTTCAGCTGAAAGGAGAGGCCTGGGATCTGGACTTCTCCCACCCCAGGATCAACTCGCTTAAAAAAAAATCAATTGGGACAAATGAAACGTCTTAAGATAACTGCGGAAAGACCCTGGCCCATCTTGGCTTCTTAGAGCAAGCCATGAGGGCGTTCACTGGGTGGGTCCAGGGAGTGGTTTAGGCTTCACAGCCCATCCATTACAGTTAAGAGCACAAGCTTGACAATGTTGTTGTCTCCCTGAATTTCTACAGACCTTCTTCCCCAGTCCTGTCAGCCACCAACCAATCCTCTTAACTATTGCTATCTTGTGCCATGGGTGTTCAGTACATATGGCTAATGGTGGCTGGTTAGGTCACTTCCCCCAATGGAACATATGGACCATCTCTTTGGATCTTGGAATTTCTGCAATAACAGGTTCCAAGTTTCAGCAGTTTGGCTCTGAGATAGCGGCATACTTAGCAGAAAAGGCTGCTTGCAATTCCATGAATAACTCAGGAGTGTCAGCCATGTCAGCAAAATGGAGGGAAATTATTATGGAGTCATTCTAATCAGGTTTTGCCCTCCCCTATATTAGGATAATATTGAGGATGTCAGAAGTTGTAATTTTACCAGTTTGTCTCAGAGAATTGATTCCTCGAGGAATGGGAAAAGACAGGGAAAATAGAACATGTGTCAGTCTGACAGAAAGAGGGTTTGCTTTGCAATTGTATCAGAAACATTTCCCGACAGCTGTGTTTTCATTCCATTGTTGAGAGGCAGCATTTAGTGATTTCAGGACTGGCAGGCCAAGTCTTTTTTGCTTCTCAAATCTGGCATTTGATGCACATCAGACAGGCCATGATGTGCATTCATCCTCCATGGCGCATGCTATGTCCTGCACTGCTTCCACTGTTGTGAGGACCACTTGGTGAATCTTTATTGACCCATGGCCATGAAGCTCATTGGATTACCTTGGACCAGTTCCTGTTGGTCAGCCTAATCCACCTCAGCAGGCTGACGTGGAAAGACAATGGAGGTTAGGACCCATATATACAGTGCCTTAAACTCCTTGGAGGAAAGAAACACACACACACACACACACACACACACACACACTGCCATTATGGGTCACGTAATGGATGCTCTGTTGTTCCTATATATCGAGGTACAATATGTAAAGCACATTCTATGGCAATGTTTCCTTCGTGGAAACATAAATCTTAGGTGGTCGTCTGTGTGAATATGATGTAAGATCCCATTCTTTCACCAATTTTATTTTTGATTAAATCTCACTCTTTCACTGGTAGGATTGTCAGATGACACCACATGGCTTACACGCAGAATCTATATACACTTCTCTCAGTTTATGTATTTTCTGTCAACTGCAAAGTATCACTTAAGAGTTTACAAGAGATGGAAATCTATTTTAGAGTGTGAATATATAAAGAAAACATTTACACTCAAATGAAAATAAGGCCTGGCTTTTTAACTCTATTAAAGTGCAATATATACAATATCTCTGACAGGCTGGCAGTAAATCATGTTTTGCAAACGGATTTGTAATGATGCTTTTAATTTGTGCATCTAATAAATAGCGTTCACTTATATACAAATGGTTGCTTCACACTAAAGGCACTTTAAATGTAATGGGCTTGATTGCATAATGGAATCACTCAATCCACTTAGGACTGCCTCTGATTAAGAAGGAAAAGGAAAACCACTCTACCAAAAGCTAATCAGTTCAAGGCAAGGAAGACCTGCAGAGCCTGAAGGAAAAGAGTAGCAACAGTTACCTTTTAATGGACTCTAATGACCAGTTGGAAGGAGTTAGTATTAGAAACAAGTACAGACTGGACTCCTAAATATTTCTGCTGGAATTTGTTGCAACATGCAATGTCAGCAGAAGGCTTATTCGGTCTTGTGATCAACAACATGGGAGCAAGGAATAGGAACAATGGTGAATAGCCATGCCCTCAGTGTCATGTGCTCATCCCCTGATATATGCAGATACATCACCAATCATTTAGGATTCTATATGCACACTCAAAGTTCCCATCCCCACAGACATTCACTGTCATGGCACCGTCAGGCAAGGAATGTCCAAAATGAGGAACTAACTCTTTATTGTCAAAAGTGCACTGTGGGTTAAACCACAGAGCCTAGGACTTGCCGATCAGGAGGTTGGCGGTTCGAATCCCCGCGACGGGGTGAGCTCCCATTGCTCGGTCCCAGCTCCTGCCAACCTAGCAGTTTGAAAGCACGTCAAAGTGCAAGTAGATAAATAGGTACCGCTCCGACGGGAAGGTAAACGGCATTTCCGTGCGCTGCTCTGGTTTGCCAGAAACGACTTAGTCATGCTGGCCACATGACCTGGAAGCTGTCTGTGGACAAATGCCGGCTCCCTTGGCCTATAGAGTGAGATGAGCGCGCAACCCCAGAGTTGGTCACGACTAGACCTAATGGTCAGGGGTCCCTTTACCTTTACCTTTACACTTACAAGTTAGGAAAAAAGCAGGTTCATCAGTCCTACGTCTCTCAGCCACTCCTAGATGTGCACCCAATAAGGCAGTTGCAGCACCGCAGAGGCCCTGCCCCCGGCCTCAGCTTGTGTATTTTCCTCACCTGAGCTGTGTGCAAGCAGGCAAAGACTGCATGTGCTTGTAAGCTGCTTCTGCTCTTCCCTCTCCTGGTCCTGGAAGACAGTGGAGCAGGAGAGGTAGGGGCCCTTGACTCTCCATCAGCCTGACCTGCCTCTCCTTCTTCCTGTGCCTGTTCTTCACTCTCCAGTCCTGCAGCTTTTCTTGGCTCTAACTCTTGTCTCCTGACAGTTAAAGGCTCCCCAAGATCACAGATCCCTTCTTAGAAGCCCCTCTCAAGCTCCCCCTTCTTACTGTTTGTTTTCTGGAAAGGCTCCTGTGTCTTCAACACTAGAAGAACTTCCAGAAATTAAGCTCACATCGCTGCATTACTGTGGAAAAAGTCAGCAGCTGAATTTTACTCACTCATATCTGTGTTGAAGGCAAATGTGCACTGACAAAAAAAATGGTGGCAACCTGAGTATATATCCTGCTTAGTCTAGCTTTTCAACCAAAGGGCACCACATCTGAATTCTAGTATGGTCTGTGCTGTACCATGGACATCTTCCCCATCAATATTTAAGCTTGCTTTGTTGGTCTTTGAAAATAAACTGTGTTCAATAACTTCAATTTTTAACAAAACAGAGATAGTTAATTCATATCTGATTGCGTGATCCACTCAAGCATGCTGCGTATAGAAGGGCACGATGTCTATCACTATTCATTTGCTTTCCCAGGTGAAGCCTTGTCACAAAAATCAGTCACTGCTACATTTTGAAGAGTATTACCCATTCTACATTGGCATTTAGAAGCAGCTTCAGGGCTGTTTTTTCTCCAACAGATTCTCTCTCTTTTTCTTTTTCTTTTACTGTTTATGACATTAGACAGGTGTTGATGATTTTGCTCAGAAAATAGATGGGCTTGACCTTTCCTCCTTATGTTTTAAAATTTCCTAATCATCATTATTGTCACCATTGACATATGAAGAGAGTTTTGCATTATATTTGTCAGTTTAAACTGATTGGATGTGGATTCTGTTACTTCAGAATACACCAGATGTATTTTGTATACTTTCCCTTAACCCTTTTATTAACACAATTCTTCTACTAAAAAGGATAATAATAATAATAATAATAATAATAATAATAATAATAATAATTTATTCACATAAGAGTTATAGAAAAATAATCACAAGCAATTAAACCATGCAATCTCAAAACAGCAATTCACCATTCACATGTTGGTTCGGTTCTCTGACTGCAAATGAAAAACAGCAATACTGCAAACATCAACATCCTACATGGCTTCCCTTGAGAATTATGGGAATGGTAGTTTACCCCTCACAGAGCTACAGCTCCTGGAATCTGTGTATTCAAAGCACTCCATGCACATTAGCTGGTTGTAATTCTTACAACAGCCCTGTAGTGTAGTGATATTATTGTCTTCCATATTGTAGATGGGGTGCCTAATGGTAGTCCACTTGTTGTTACTCAGCACCAGTCAGGTCATGGCCTGCTGACTCAAGGCCAATGTTCTATAAAACTACTATAAAGCTGATATACTCTGCACATTATCTTGATATCAGTCTCACTGAACCAAGTATGACAGTTCCAATCAGGGACATTTAGGACCTGGCTGCATCTTTGCAAAACTTTTGCTCTGTTATATGTTCATTGACTATTTGTCAAACATTTTATTAACCATTTAAGGTTACTTACTTGCAAGACAGCAGGTAGTATAACAGTAACAAAGGCTGCAGTACTGAAAACAACTCTGACTGTAGCAATGCTTGCTCTGAGAAAAGGTACAGCTGAAATTAGCTATGTTTTTCCACAGCTAGGGATCTTGGGTAGCCTTAGGTGATTTATGAGCCACTATTACTAGGTTCAGTGATGGACAACCTCCTCCTCCTGGCAAAGGGTTTTTAGGGAGTACAGTCTCAGTTTGTCTAAGGCAGATTTGGGAGCTGCAGGACTTGTGGGCTGAGCCCTTCTAAGCTGGATAAAGGTCACTGTGAGGGCACAGAGTCAGGGGCCAGGTTATGACAGGATCCTTCAGGGTTGCTTTTCCTCCTTTCTAATAAGGGAACATTCATTCATGACTATGGTGCAGACTCAAAACATGATGTGACTAGGCCTCACAGTCATGAACCATGGGAATTCTCACAGGTTCTGAAAGATAACGTTGAGAAACCAAGAATGTTACCAGACCAGACTTGTGTCATCATTCCAGAGTAGTTTTTTTGGTGTGTGTTTTTTTAAGCAAGAAAATCATGGAGGCTGGCCACAAAGCAGTCCTAATTGACTCATGTAAAAATTCCTCAAGAAGAAATGTTCTGCATTAGTGGTTTACTCACTTGGCAAAAGAATGTGCCATCCTTGTTCACAGTGTCTTTATTGGCTGGTGTGGATGTAGAACAGAGACACACTCATTGTCCTTTACACCCACATAAGCAAAGCACATTCTCCTGTAATTGGGTCCTTTGTTATCCAGTAATTAGGTCTCCCACAGTTAGATGTCAGGCAGGATCTCCATTGCTCCAGCCACTAATATTTTATCCAAGGCTATTTGGCATTGTAGGGAAGAGAACTGCCGGCTGGTTGGATGTGATGGTACTATCCCATCCATACTTCATAAGTATAATGCACACCACCATCTCCAGTAGTTGCTAGATTAGAGATATATGCATCTTCAACTTCTGTTCACCATGTACTAAAACAGAGGAAAATCTCATGAAATATCCTGCATAACATGATTCATATCCAGAACTGATCTCAAGGAAAATATTACATATATCTTGTCCATAATAAAATATAATGCACTCAGTAGGCTGTAGTTATGTGACTGCCTCATAAAGCTTCAAAGCATAATGCAAATACAGTTAAATACTCCATATGGCAGTAGGTTGCTGCCAATGGTACATAGGAAAAAACGGTTTTAGCTACTGTTTGGGGCAACCAACACATTCCAGGACAGAGGTGTCTCAGCAATGCATGGGTCAATGGAGATTGTGCATGTGTTTCTCAAGAAGCAGAGGCAAAACACTTAGGACTATCATATGGTTAAATAAATTGTCACAAATTCGTCATTTGAGTTTTAGGAAATCAATCAGTTCGGCTTGAATATGAGTTCAGAAGCAATTATTCTGACACACAGAACATCTGATGAGAGGGAGGGCATTCCATGGGGGGGGGGGTACTACCGAAAAGGCCCTCTGCCTGGCTCCCTGTAACCTCACCTTTCACAATGAGGGAAGCGCCAGAAGGCACGTGGAACTGGACCTCAGCATTTAGGCTGGGATGATGAGGGTAGAGACGCTCCTTCAGGTATACAGGGCCAAAGTGAACCACTAACTCAGCATTGCCCACTCACCATGTGCAATACTGCACTAGTAATACTGGTCTACTCTGCATCAGCTTCAGGTTACAGATGCTTCAGGTTACAGACTCCATTAACCCAGAAATAGTACCTTGGGTTAAGAACTTTACTTCAGGATGAGAACAGAAATTGTGCAGTGGCGGCGTGGTGGCAGCAGGAGGTCCCATTAGCTAAAGTGGTACCTCAGGTTAAGAACAGTTTCAGGTTGAGAACGGACCTCCGGAACGAATTAAGTTCTTAACCCGAGGTACCACTGTATTTGTGAAATGGTATGTCAGTGTTATAGAGCTGCCATATGTCCAGACTTAGCAGGGATTCGGCACTCGTAAACAGTGCCTGGGCGAAAATCGTTGAAATGTCTGCAAAAATCCAGAAGTATGGCAACCCATGTCGGAAGTGTAGATTTCCTTAAAAATAGTTCAAAACTATTTCTGGAAGGAAAAAAAAGCTCAACAATTAGGCAACCCTAGTTAAGAATTGCTATGTACAAATGAGCAGTAGCTTTAGGGGCAGTTCAATGAAGTGTGTCTATCATACTGTCTCTCACTCTCCACTTGAGGCAGCTGGAAGTACATAGTAAAAAAGGTAAAGGTACCCCTGCCCGTACGGGCCAGTCTTGACAGACTCTAGGGTTGTGCGCCCATCTCACTTAAGAGGCCGGGGGCCAGCGCTGTCCGGAGACACTTCCGGGTCACGTGGCCAGCGTGACAAAGCTGCATCTGGCGAGCCAGCGCAGCACACGGAAACGCCGTTTACCTTCCCGCCAGTAAGCGGTCCCTATTTATCTACTTGCACCCGGGGGTGCTTTCGAACTGCTAGGTTGGCAGGCGCTGGGACCGAGCAACGGGAGCGCACCCCGCCGCGGGGATTCGAACCGCCGACCTTTCGATTGGCAAGTTCTAGGCACTGAGGCTTTTACCCACAGCGCCACCCGCGTCCCGAAGTACATAGTAGTCCTGTCCAAATCAAAATGGATGTGTTTAAAAGGAATTCATAAAACACCATACTCCATTCATTTGGTTTCTCCTTATGATTTCAAATGTTGTTGCTTGTTTTCTCTCTTTTTATAGAAATCTGGTAATTTTGGTGATCTGGAGCTGGCAAATGTCCTCTGCATCTCTTCAGTGAACACCTCCTTGCCATTTCCCACCTGTATGTTTCACATGGGTCTTTCAGCAAAGAAACACACTTTTCCAGTACCTGCATCAATGTAACATATGACTTGAGCCTAAGGCTGACAGACATTCAAATGATGTATGAATTGATTTTAGGACTCAATAATATTATAAGTTGCTGGCCAGATGCTTAGAAAGCTGAGGTGATTTTAATCTGTTTTAATCTGCGTGTTTTAAAGTATTGCATTTTTTCTTTATTTTATGGATTTATATTTTTGTAAACTGCTTTGAGGTTGTTGGGGTTTTTTTTACAATCAAACGGTATATACATTTTATGAAAAAATAAAATTTCCAGAAGGCTTTGGAAGTGGGTTTTGTTGATTTTGAAATGTACAATATATAAATTATTGTAGCATAAATTAAATAATTCATCTGTACATGCATACTGTAGTATGAATTATAGTCAAGTCTAGCTCTAGTTCTTTGGAAATGCTGGTTTAAATTTTATTTTCTTTTTGTCTTTTGGTGAATTCTTACCTGGATACACCCAGTCAATGCCATTCAACACCACACCCAAGCATGGGAAATTCTTCTACCCTGTGATGTTTACTTTACTGAATTGTACTGCCTCTGTTGCCTAATTATAAATCTCTCTAGAACAATGGAGTGTCCTTTGAAAAAACAACAACAAAAAACCATAGCTCTACAGATCAAACAGTTCCCCATAAATTCACAATTTAAAACCTAACATGCAAGTACAGATGTTTGTGGCAGGAAGGACAAAGGAGAAGAGAATGAATAGGAAGGATGGGCCTAGCAAAAATGTCTTTGAAAAATGAAATGGCTTTTCAGGCTACTGCAGTCTCCCCTGCCTCATTAGCCTGGGGGGTTTCTTCTCTAGGCAAACATTGGTTTATGACAGTGAAATAAAACACAAGGGCATGTTTGATTTTGACATCAGTCATAGTATTCACTAGGCACTTTTTCACATGACTAGTAAAGTCTGCATGCAATTCTATACCCTATCAGGGGCCATTGTTTACCCACTAAAGTTCCAAGTTGATTGCTAAAAGATTGCAGCTTGGAGGTAGAAACACACCCACACACCCAAAAACCTACTTCCTTCTCCGACAGTGAGTGATGTGGTACTGTTGAAATATTGAATGAGTGCTTCTCTGTCTGTAAGAACCATATTCCATTCCATTGTATTTTCTACCAGACCACATATCTAGTGATATGGAAAGTTGTGTTCTCCAAAGCCAAGAAGTGTGCATGTCTTTATGGTTATCTTCATTATATATGAAAACTTGCATCAGATGTGAATTGCAACATTGGTAATGTTTATAACCCATTCTAGTATAATACATATTCATGTCAACCAGTCTGGTTTCCTGCAGATGTTTGGGACTACAACTCCAATCAGACCCAGTCAGAAGGCCAGTGGTCAGTCTAACAACATCTGGAAGGCAGTTGGTTGGGAATGACTGAAGTAAACAACCCATTTTGCGCTATTCAGTGATTTGAGAGAGAGGAAAGAATGTGGGGAAGGATGTGATTGAGATTATGCCTGCTAGCAACGTCCATGCAGTAAAGAACTTCCCCCCAAACTGGAATTCAGCTCCCATCCATGTGTGTAAACACATAGACTCCATGTACTTTGGGTCTTTAAATGCATAGAGCAACCTTCCTCCAACAGGTGTCCTCTACATGCTGTGGACTTCATAATTGGCAATACACACTGGAGGTGATGGACTTTGAAGGACTCAAGTTGGAATGAGTGGACCTGTCTTCAATCATCCCCTTCCAAGCACTGACTGAACACCTGAACATGACTCAGTTCAGAGTGTATCACTTGTTTGAGGAGACATACACTTCTTCCAATGTGTAGAATCGTTTTGTGTATCAGGATTGAAGGGAGCACAGCATCTGATGATCTAATGTTAGCTTGTTGTGCACCTGTAGTTTTGGGGACTTATTTTCTTTCTGTGTGATGCCTTGCATAATGCCAAGAAGAACACAAAGGAGATACTAGATGTGCTTTCAGCAATTTCCCTTCCTTTGCAGTGGCAGTGGAAAAAATAACAACAGTCAGGGCTGGTGTGATATGCTAATAATAATCAAGTGCAGTTGTGCATCAGTATGTGGTGAGATGGACCAGACAATTAAAATATAAGTCCCAAACTGCAGGAGTCTTGAAAATGCCCATCCTAGGAATTGTAAGGTTTTTGGTTTTTTTGTTTAACTTAAGGGTGATGTGAGATTCTTATTCTCCTCAGAAAGTTACACAGAGTTCCCTGAGAAGAGGGATTGATTGCTAAACCACTCTGGGAATTGTAGCTCTGTGAGGGGAAACAGGAGTCATCTAACAATTATCAGAATCCTTAGGAAACTTCAGTTTCCAAAATTCTTTGGATGAAGCCATGAGTGTTTACAGTGGTATAATACTGTTTTAAATGTATAGCGCAGATGGGGCCTAAACCAAACACATTTTTCCATTATTCTGCTAGAGCAGGAGGATATTATATACATGAGCTGAAGACCTGGGCTATCTCTTAGGAAAATCACTATATTATATTTTTATGTCCACTTGTGTGCATTTATTTAAACCACTGCTTCATCACTAGTTTAACTTATGCTTTAAATTTTGAAGCATGTTAAACTAGTGATGAAATAGTGGTTTTCATGTAAAATGCCCGAGAAGGCATAGCATTATTTTAAAGTAGTGTTACAATATTGCACAGTTAGACTAACACATATCTTTTTGGGGTCAGGGTGATATTCTACTTGGCAGAAGGTCTAAGTAACCGAGGTGGTAGTAATATTAAGAAATACGAAATGTTCTTAGCCAGCTTTCTTGAAGTCATGCTCCTACACATTTTATTTTATTACCTGTTAGATTAGGAGGTTAGACTGCTAAGGAATGGCATGTAGGTTTAGGCAAGTACCCAGAAGTATGGGAAAATTAGGCCACAGTGATGTGAAAAGCACATGTCCAAGGCTGTAATTTCTGATTTATATATGACATTTATCTGTCAGCTATCACTGAGTTCCTATACCATAGTAAATATTTATTACACATGCAAACGTATAGAATAACTATTAACAGGAGAGAAAGCCGCACTTAATGGACAAGATGAAATTGATTTGTTTTGCTTTACCTTGTTCCCTCATTTTACGTACTTTCTTTTCTGCTTTTTAAATCAAGATGGGAATGGTTTCATTTATTATATGGCAGGATGGAGGCAATCCAGGGCAACTTTATTCATTCAAAGATGTTCTATCCATCATCAATAGTGAGGGTTCTGTTGTCAACCAATTAAAGAATTTGGGTTTATTACCCATCTCCTTTTTAAAGGAAATTAATCTTGTACATCTTATGTTACCCAAACTTTAGCATATGTGTCTTTTTGAAATGTTGGGGAAAGTATGCATGTGGACTAAAGGCATCTTAGAATGTGTCCCAGAAAACTTTGCAGTGTGCAGAGGTTCCACAGCAAAGGATTCTGGGACACATTCAAACTTGCCTTGCTCAACCAAGAAACTTTTCATCTCATTCCATGCAGGCTTATGCCATAAAGTTTTGTTTCTAGTTTTTAAGGTGCTACTGGACTTTTTATTGTTTTAATAAACCAACTAGGCCCCAAGGAGCTGCAACACTTCTTGTCTTTAACCTTTTCATCCTGGCATTGTTTTCTTTCTCCCATCCCCCCCTCCTCCTTGGCTTTTATATGGTCCTGCTCCTCAGTGATTAGTTGTTTACTTTAGCTCCAGCTATGTTGAATACCTATTATTTCACTTATCCTCTCCATCTGTTCAGCAAGCATTAGCAATTTTCAGCCTTATCTTCCAAACTATCTCTAAAAGCAGGCTGGCCAAGGTTTCCCTACAGGGATTTGCAAAACTTTCTCATTTAATCCATATATGCTATTTCTAATGTTTGCTTTTTATTTGTATTCTTCTATCATAGTAAATAACAACAATACATTAACACTTCTGTAACTGTGAGTGTGTGTGAAAGCAGGAGGGGAGGAGGGGAGGGGAGGAAAGCAAAAATTTAAGAAAGCCTGGCTGGTAAGGTATTTATTATCACTCTGTTCTTTATATTTGTCTGTCTGGTAACAATTTTGTGCAGATTTTAGCACCATAAACTGAATAACTTACCTATTGAATTTAATGGTAATTAAAAAATTTTTTTTAAAAAAAGCAAAAATGAAATGGTATTACCAGTGCTCACAGTAGTATTTATGTGTGCATTGCACATATATTATCTTTTGTCTATCATCTTCTTACATTTTATCAGATTAGTACTCTGTAGGGACACATTCTGTTATAAATTTTAATTACTGTGAAACTGGCCTGGCTATTGTAGCTTCTGGAAGATAATTGAATTTTAATTTTTAGTCTTAGTTTGCTCCCTCACAGAACTCGAACTCCTAGAATTCAAGGGCCAGCAACCCTTAGATTTAAGCAAGTTTTGAATGTCCACCATACAGCTTCTCCACCCCCTGCCCTATTGGCCCTTTGATTCTGTACGGTAGGTATTAGACTGTCTCCCTTATGCTTAGAATAAAAGGACCATCTTGGAAGGAGAGGTTATTTCTGGGGTGTTGTCTTCATCCCCAAGGAGGGGAGGTAGCAAGCAGCTGTCCTTCTCTTGGCTGAGGTGGGGTGGATAGTTGCTCTGTTCTCTCTCCCTGTGAGTGCAATTTTTACCTACATTTAAACAGAACTTCTAGCTGTTGTAACAAAGTGACGGTAGCACAAGCACTTTCCTGGCTGTCTTGCTGAAAATACTTTGCTCTGAAGAATGACCCTGCTGGCCCTTTCTGGCAGGAGAGGTTGGGTGTCAATTTGCCAGATGCCCATGAGCTTGCTGCCTGAGACAAGTGCTCAAATTTACCTCACAACTAGACCTGCACTGGTCTCTCCCCAATGGGGAATGAAGTAGCATTGTGCTTCCTTCACTGTCCCTCCAACATCCAGCTTTGTGAGATGGCAAGAGTGGGGATGAACTGTAGTTTCCTTCCTATATTTCAATAGACATGTACTTTTTCTTGCCCACAAATAAGACTGATCATTCCTAGTGATCAGAAATACGTCACTTGCAAATGTTATGGTGAACTGATGCAGGTTTTACGATTGAATTCCAATTGAATATGACATTTACTGGTGAAAATGCCCCCAACGTGGGCAAACTTGTCCATTACGTTAACTGCAAGTGGACTGTAGTTACAACATGAGTAATGTAAGTAGACCCTGGTTTCTTTTTCTTTTGTATCTCCCTCCTTTTTTGTTTTTTCAAAGAACTTTATAGACATGAATTGCTTTAATTACTCTTTTGTTATTACCTCATTCTGCAAGCAACGGAAAGTTGGCCAACACTTCCTGCTGATTTCAAAAACTTTATTATTGGAGTGCCCAGCTCTGCATAGTTTAGGCTTGCTTTTCAATGAGATTGCCAAGCATATTCAGTAGCTGGAAACCAGGGCTGAGGTATCGTATGCTGGGCATCCAAGTTTACACAGTTGGGAGATTTTTCTGCCCAGGCAGGCAGGGGCGGGCGGGGGGGGGGAGGGGGGGCGGCAAGGACCTAAGTGACTGGCCCAAGGCCACCATTCTGGTGCCAGCATTTGATCTCAGGCTAGTGGGATATAGTAACTTCACTAATCTATTCTAATTAGTGCAAAAGCCATTGCAAAGCATTGTGAATAGTAAGTGAGCAAACTAAACGAATACAATTCCATTTCAAAGACAAAGGCCTATGATTCATAAAAAGAAATAGCCCAGTTTTTAATTATTCATTGCACTCCACTCCATTATTTGCATTTGGGGAGGGCATGTTGGGTATTTCATTTTACAGGGTTTTAGATTTTGTATATTTAAAAGATTCTCAGCTCTAAAAAAAAAAAAAGGCTTTTACTTTACATAGGCAAATCCTTAAACAACTCTTTGGTTCATCATATTGCATAGGTTTTGCAGAATCAAATGCTACCAATATGATTCAGATTAAAATATTTAGGAATTTGGATTGTTGTGAAATGAAATTGCTATTTATTACCACTTATAATTGTATGATCAATGTACAACTATGAGACCTGCGGCTATGCTTGTGACACACTTCATATGCCTTTGTGGCTTTTATAGTACTGTTTATAACACTACAGAATCTATTAAGAATGTGCCTTGAGCAGGCTTTGACCTGTGGCTCTAGAGGTTCAAAATATTTAACCACAGGTGATATAATTTGCTTGTTCCAATCCATGTCCCCCCACCCCCATATTTAGATTGTTTGTACATGATTTATTATAATAACACAGAACATGCCGGCAAACTTCTGAAGAATGGCTCATTTTTACCTTAACCAAGAAGCTGCACTATTCAGCAAGAATACTTGCTGGAGCATATCTTTATCATATGGAGTGTGTAATATGGATTGCTGAAGCGCTAGGACCAAAAAAGTGCAGAAAAATGTAAGATTGGAACCGCACAATGGCTGACTATTAGCCAAGCCCTTAATCTGTTTCAAGAGCCATTATTCACACGCTAGATTTCATGAAACATTTTTCTGCACTTTTTTTTGGTCCTAACGTAGTGATAATCTCAGGACACTATAAATAGTATCCCTAGCTGGATAGAGAACTAGCTGTTGTGTGTGCAGAACCTTTTCTGAGTCAACAGATGGTATGGTGTGCATGGACCTCATTTTTTAATGGCTAAACTTTAAGCAGCCATTGGTCAGGAGAGAGAAGCTATGGGAGATGCTAAGTATGTCTATCTCTTGAAGATACTGGTCAATTTTAGATGTAGGAATGTAAGCTTGAAAAATGGAAAAGCAATGTAGACACATGCAAAGAGCTTCCACAAGTACAAGACATGCCCTTTTGGCAATGTTGCTCTCCACAAACTGGAAGGTGAACAGAGGTGGAACTAGTGCTCACTAGTGTTAACTAGGGATGGGGTAACCTGTGGTCATCCAGGTGTTGATGAACTACAGCTCCCAACATCCTTGACTATTGGCCACGCTGATTGGGGCTGATGGGAGTTGAAGTCCAGCAACAACTGGAGGCCCACAGAGGTTGCTGTGGAACCCTAACACGTGAAAAGGGCTAAACTCTAAATAACAAGGAAGAACAGTTAATTGTCATTGTCTTAAATAATAATGAAATAGATTCATTTTCTTTGCTGTATTCTATATGTCAATACTTCAGTTGAAGAGACCTCTTCATCCAATGAAATGCAAAGTGTGTGAAGCTATTAACTAGGTTCCTAACAGGCAAAACATTGGCGATGCAGATAGATCAATATAAACTATAAATGACAGTAGCTTCAAGCTCTGTGCACTGGCTAAGTAAACACAGTGGCTGGGTGACTCAAAAAAGAAAGAACTGTCTCATTTGGTGCTTATTATTATGGCTCATTAGAAAAACTTCCCTATCAGCTAATGAGAGACTTAATCAGTGTATTAGCACAACTGTGCCTTCACCTCTTTCTGCTTTCCCACTTTTACAAAGCTTCAGCGCTTTTAAGTACATACAATCGCTGGACAGGGTGGGGAAGGAAAATTGTGTGTGAGGAAGAGAAAGAGGGGAAAAAACTGGGGGGAATAAGTCATGTTAGATGCTGAACAAGACATTTTTATGTACATAAGCAGAATTTGTTGCCAGTAGATTGTGGGGGCATATGTAATGTACTGGGCCCAGAAAATCATGTTGGTACATCATAGCTTAGAGTTTTTCCTGTTAGCATGAACTAGATTTGTTTTTTTCCATCAGAAAGTTGACTTAAATGTGCATCTATACATATAGATTTGCATATGCAAACTTTAATAACATTTGGGCCATGGGCCTGTGCCCCTGTCAGTCTAGGGAGGAGGACAGTTGACCACATTTATGCATGCAAATTACAGTAATGTACATATATCCATTCCTATTTCAGCTCTACTTCTCCTTTATATCTGCAGGTGTGGCAGTGGATGTGCTGAACCATTGTCTCAGCTCAGTAATGGACTGGATGAGAACCAACAAACTAAAGCTCAATCCAGATGAGACTGACACACTGTTAGTGGGTGGTTCCCTAGACTGGCTGGCTGGGAGGTGGCCTCCTCTTGATGGAGTTACACTCCCTCTGAAGGATCAGGGACACAGCTTTTGTTTACGCCTGGAGCCATTGCTGCCATTTGAGGCTCAGGTGGCCTCAGTGGCCCAGAGGGACTTCCATTGGCCCAGCTGTGCCCCTATCTGGACAGGGATAGTTTAACTTCTGTAATTTTATGCTCTGGGAACCTCTAGGTTAGATTACTGCAACACATTCTACATGGGGCTGCCTCTGAAGACAGTTTGGGAACCAGCTGGTGCAGAATTTGGCAGCTCACCAGGGCAAGATGGCTTGAGACTTGCTCCTATTCCAAACTTGACCTAGCAACCCAGCAGAAGTTACACTGTCAAAAAAGTGTGGTGTAAGTCAAACTCTCTCTCCTTTTTTTAAGGCTTGTTTCCCCTCTAGTTCACTCAGCCTTGCTCCTGAACAGAGTTTGGAACAGGGGCAAATTACACCAGTATGATTTATCCTGCTGTATATTAAATCAGCTTCCTATAGTTTGGATTGCTCTGTTAAGTTCCTCTGAGTTCATTCAGGCTTACTCCTGGTAAGTGTATCTGCATAGAAGTGAAGCCTCAAAAATGCACAGTACTGGTGACTGTGTGTTGTAGCTCCGCATTGATAAACTAAATTCCTGGTTTCGGATTATAGCAGATTCAACACTGCAAGGCAACTAGCATGGTTGTTGAACTGTGATGACTTTTCGGAGATGGCTTTTTGTATTACATCTGTTTGTTGGGTTCTGCTTACCTGAGGCAAAAAGCAGCTGTTCTGTTTAATACAAAGGAAGATTTCTGCAAAGGAAGTTTTTTAGATCTCCAGAAAGTAATTTGAATGTGTGTACAGAGGGGGTGGGCATGAGAAATCCTTTTTTAGTTGGAAGTACTGTAGACTGCAGAGAGGCAGAGATGACAACAGCATGAATAGTAGTGGAACTCACAATTTCATTATTGACCAGTTTGAAAATAGTAGTAGTAACAACAACAACAATAATAATATCATTTTCAGATATTCAGCCCACACAATCTTCATTCATAAGCAGACAAACCAGACTTTATGTGCCATACTGATGGAAGGGCCATAGCTCAAGGGTAGAGAAGATGCTTTTGCATGCAGGAAGTGCCAGATTTACCCCCTGGCATCTGCATGTGGGACTGGGAAATACTGGAAATTCTGAAAAATGGAGAGCTACTGCAAATCAGTGAAGACAATACTGAGCTGGATAGAACAATGGTCTGACTTGGTTTAAGGCAGTTTCCTATGTTCCTTCCTTCCTTCCTATCACCAGGAACAAACACTTTTTTAAAAAAGACAATAGAAAAATGCAATAAAAAGGAAAGAACCAAGAAAATTTCAATGGACTCAGGAATAGGACCAACTATGGACAATCCATCTTTTTGGTGAAGCCCTTTCTTAACTTTCAGCCTTCATTCCCAACTACATAAAAGTCAAGTGCGATTCAAATTTTGTTTTTGGTATACAGCTCTAACATTTAAATACTGCTACCACAATGCTGCCTTCACTGTTTGATGATTACACCCGTCTTCAGCCTTAGATAATAAAAGACCTGCAACATCATTGGTTTGCAAAATAAGATTGGTAGGGAGGTTGTTTTCAGAAGAGTCAAATGTTATTAACTCTATGGTTTGGCCAAGTTCCAAACTCAGTAAATATATTCAGCCTGATCCCAAATTAATTCCCTTTGTTTCAGATAGATAATGTGCTTTAAGCAGGGAAACAAATAAGGAGTTAGCAAAAATATACTTCTGGTAATTAATTGGTGCTTTGATATGCAGGGGTTATCAATAATGCCACAAGGGAAAATTGCTTCCAAGGCTGGAGCAAAAGTACTTCACTCCCTCACAGATGAGAAAGAATTAACCTGCAGTTAGAAGGTTACCAGATGATTAATACCATTCCCTAAGTGACAATATCATGTCCTTTTCTAGTGCCTGACAATTGCAGGGGCTCATCCACCTGTTTGCAACATTAAGATTTCCCCTCATGGAACAGCTGCAAAGGAATACCTATAAATAAAATATGCTGACTTTCAGTGTGAAGTCTGAAAGCAGATTAGGTTGAAGAATAGTGACTTTTTGGTGGAAGGCTGGGCTGGGGGATTAAAAAATCCCCCCACTGTTTACTAAATGTTGCTGTTTTTTATGTTAGATTTAGTTTAGGCCCAAGCTATTGCTACTTTATTCATGTTTGGGGAAAATCATGGTCACTTTGCTTTCAAAGGAAAAGCAGTTATTGGAGGAACCAAACCTCTGGTGCTGAAAATCCTGCTAAAAAAAAATCACCTTCCCATCTGCCACTCACTTCTTGAAGATTCTGTTTATGGCAAACAACTCATTCAAAAGCTATTACTGTTGTTGTTATCATCTCTCCCCTCTCCACCCTTCACCATAAGGCAAAAACAGTACAAAACAAATTACAGTAGACAGGAAAGAGTGGACCCTAAAAATACACCTCAGATGTCAAAGGCCAGGCAATGAGTTATGTGTTTAGCAAAGATAGAAAGTGCCACAAAAATGCCCTCTTCTGAGTGGCCTCCACCCCAAACTTCTTAGCGTGGTGGGACTGTGGAGAGGGTTCCCTCTGGTAATCTAACACCTGAGATGGTCTCTAGGAAAGCAAGCTGTCTTTCACATATCTAGAGCTTAAGTTGTGCAGGGGTAGGAAACCTTATTGATTCTGCAATAGCCTACATCTGTTTTCAAATGGAAACACTATGGAGTAATGCAGACGCTGCAAAATGACCATTTATTTTCAGAATGAAATTGTTTTTCAATAAGCACTTTTCAGCTGTAGAAAATATGCAATAGATGTAGATTGCATGCAACTATGTAGGAATAGAACTGCTCAGTCTCCACTGATTCCAGAATAAAATGTCATGTGTATGCAGCCTTGGTCTGAAATGTTAATCTTCACTGTGACAGGAAAGGAATACCACCAAATAGTTCAGGGTAAAGCACATGGTTTGCATGCAAAAAGTCCCAAGTTCAACCCCTGGCATTTCCACTTATACAGGATAGCATAACAGTGTCTCTGAATCAGAAGCAAGACTGGGCTAAATGGGCAAATTGCCTTTCCTGGTACAGGACAGCTTCCTGTGTTCCAAATATTTCATGTGTACAGATGCCAACTCAGCCATCACAAGATGAGGATTTTTAATAAGCCCGACACAGATAAAATTAATGGCTGTGAATTAATTTGTTGCAGAGTAAACATTATTTTTTGACATTCCAGAATGCGCTGCTAAAAAGATCATAAAACCAGGGTTCCTTTGTACTGCCACTCAAAGTAGGTTAAAGCATCGGTGAACTGCCAAATTAACACTGGCTATTACCAAATGTAATCAGTTTTCAAGAACAAACAATGAGCCTTGAGTATTGCTGTGAGTGAGCCCAGCCAAAGACCATGAAACGGCAGAACAATTTTGAGTTTAGTTAGCCCTTAAATACATTTTCTCTTGCTTGTCATTCAACACAGCCATCTCGGCAGTATCAGTGTAACAGAATACTGCTGATTTGTATCATCTAAAATATGTCTGGGGGACGGAAGGATGTCACGTTCCTCACACATAGTCTTAAAAAAAGAATGGTGCTAACATCTTGCAGGGTTTCTGTGAATTTTTCTCTTTGTCTCTTGTGTTTAAGTCAAGCATCTAAAACTGGGAGGTATCATCAGCCAATAGTTACAGAGGACTAAATTTAAACCAGAGCTCGCAGGATATTTGCATACAAAGCAACAAACATCTGTGCTTCAGAGACTGGTCTTTCAAAACACATTTGTCCTTCTGCAGCTGAGACAGGGCACTCTTTTTGCTGGTGCATGTTCAGGAGCCAGGCAAGGCAGGCAACAGGTCAGTGTCTGCTAGAAGCTGCACAGAGTGAAGGACCAGAAGACGAAACCTGCAAAAGATCAAAACAAACTTACATATGTGCACAAAACGTTTCTGTGGTTATGCAGAAAGTGGGTGTCACAAATCAGTGAGCTGTTGTGGCTCCTCTTAAAGTTCCCAGAGCCTGTTCCACACATTGGTACTGTCTGCTAGGCCCAATCTATATATTACACAATTACGTTACGCTTCGTAAAATCAGGACGATGCGTTATTTGTTTGCTATGGCTGTCTTCATAAGATCATGTTGGGGTTACAAGTGGGTGGGTGGGTGTGTTTTTGGCATGTAAACCACACGCTTGGGAACAGTCGTCTGCCTCAAGTGAGATGCTGCAATTAGCTCCCCACAAAACATTTTGGAAGGAAGTGGAAGCAGCTGGAAGACACCCAGGAAAAGTGGAAGCACAATGGCTGCCATCCTCAAGCATTTTCTTTTCTTTTCTTTTCCTTAACTGAAATGCAGCCATGCATATGACTAATTATGCCAACTGATTGGAGTAGAAGAGGGCTGGGAGACTGTTTTAAAACCCCTTTCTTCGGATCATTTTCCTGATCTTAATCACCTCCTTAGGCTTCTATTTGCTACATCAGAGGGGGAAAGAAGTAGGTCTGTAATTCTGCAAACTCAATCCTGGAAACCCAATGGACTTATTTGTCAATGGCAGTGTGCTTCTGAATACCAGTTCCTGGGAGTTGCAGTTAGAGAGGGTCCTGCTTGCTGGCTTCCCATGGGTATTTGATTGGCCATAGTGACCACAGGGTGCTGGACTATGTGGGCCATTGGCTTGATCCAGCAGAGCGCTGCAAATTTGGTGAGCATCCCCTCAATACCTTCATCCAAATCATTTATAAATATGTTGAACAACAAAGGCCCAGGACAAAACCCTGTGGCACCCCATTTACCCCTTTTTTCCAGGATGACGAGGAGCCATTAGTGACCACTTTTGGGTTCTGTTAGTCAACCAGGAACAAATCCATCTAACAATTATCTTGTCTAACCCACAGTTTACCAACTTTGGGGAAGCAGCCACTTTTGACCCAGAAGGCAGCAAAGGGCTGAACTAGACATGATGGCAGGAGACCAGGTGTTGAATCAAGTTTGTAGCCCAAGAGGGGCATGTGAGTATGTGCCCCCCCCACCCCAAGAAGGGAATGTGGCCTTGCTATAGGAAATCAGCCAGGCAAGGTCCTTCCACGTCCCGTCTAGTGGAGCTCTAAGGAAGCAACCATCTTATACCGGACAATATGACATAAACAGCTTTTGCACTGTACATGAACAATTTGGGTAATAACTGCATCTATTGTCATCTGTAGCAACTTATGTATTTATTATCCAGAAAAAGCTGTTATCCACAGGAACCATGTCTAGTATATAAGTGGACAGACTGAATTATATTTTCATCTGGTGAACTCTTGGGAAAGTAAATTGCAACAGCTGTGGGAATTGCAAAACAAATCATTTCCTTCATATAATCTTAAGCATCCTCTTGTCTGAGTAAGACAGTGGCTGCAGTTAGGATTTAAAAAATGGAAGCACAACACACATCAAAGTTTATGCTAGAAAAAAAGTTTGAAGCCTTTCAAACATATACCCATACAGCATTCTCCCCCCCCCCCCTTCTCTCTAAAGCAGTATTGATTTGTTGGTCTTATAGTCAATAACAATTCAGAGTCTTGGCAAAACAAGTGCACATTTTCCATCATCTCTGAAGGAATGCTGAAATTGCATTTTCTCACTAGTTATTTAAGCAACATTAAAACCTTTTCATTTTAAAGATATAAACAAGCTCATATAAGAATGGACATAAGTTTTAGTTGCACATATTGATGTGCTTGGCTGATGCAAGAGCTTGTCTCTGCTACAGCACAGGGTAACTATGGTTTAACTGTGAAGGCCCCTCTGGGAATTGTAATTTTATGAGGGGACAAGGGACTTCTGACTGAAGGCTGGCTCTGAGGTCACTGCATACTTTTTTGCAGGCATGCTACAAATGTCGCAGAATCGTGTGGTACAATTTTTCTCAGAATGTATATTCGGAGTATACTCAGAACATTTCCCTATGGAGGGAAAATAACTTTTACGCATATAAACATTAGCACACAAAGGAAATGTGTTCTGCACAAGTTTTCTTTCTGTCATGCAACTTGTAGATACATGGGTTTTTCCTAAATGTATAAGTGATTAAAGAAAGAGAGAGTGTGCATTAAGTCAGAGCTGTATTGTGCGATTCTACTTTGTCAATAAGTTATCACAGACAAATCATAGAATCACAGAACAGTAGCATTGGAAGGGACCTCTGGGGCCTTCAAGTCCAATCCCTTGTGATGCAGGAATCACAGCTAAGTCATATATGATGATCCAAATGCAGCCACTTTTCATTTCATCTGTACTAGACATTCAAGAGCAACATACCACATCAAACATATTGGAGGACTTGTGGGGGCAGTAGGAGATTGTGAGGGACCATAGCAAGGGTCCTTACAGGTAAGTACTTCCATTTATGGCACGTTAGCAATGGAAGACATTTGTGTCGTTTCTGCTTGATTCCATATAATATCATCAAACTATTTTTTCTTCTTCTAATGCAAAAATAAAAAATAAAAATCTGATGTTTTATAAGATCAGGAACAGTTCTGCAATATTTTCATTTTTTAGAATCTGTCTTGAGTAATTCCCCACATTTTGTGTGGCATTAACCTTGTGTGGTTTGAGCAACTTCCATTCCATTACAGACCTGTGCCCTGCCAGCTGCATTTTCTTCAGAATAAAAGAGGCTCATTTAAGCACACTTTTAAAAAACAAAGTGTGAATGACCTAATGTGCCTCTTGGCCCTGAGTGTTTGACCTGCAGTTTCAAGGTCCTGAGACAAGCAGGGCAACCAAGCTGTTTTCCACAGGTTCCTGCTTCTCCCCAGTTCTCAAATGCAAGAATATGGTTTGTTTGTTCAGTATGTTTCCTTCAGATTCAATATATTATAATCTCTTTCTTCTGCATTGACAAGTCCCATCTATGAGTTCCTAGGATCCACTGCCTGAGCCTTAGGAGACTGAGAAGAGAAGACTCCCTGGAAAAGACCCTGGTTTTGGGAAAGATTGAGGGCACAAGGAGAAGGGGATGACAGAGGATGAGATGGTTGGACAGTGTTCTCGAAGCTACCAGCATGAGTTTGACCAAACTGCAGGAGGCAGTGGAAGACAGAAGTGCCTGGAGCGCTCTGGTCCATGGGGTCACGAAGAGTCGGACATGACTAAACGACTAAACAACAACAACAATGACATAAACACCATGCAAGCAATTGTGGGTGAATTCTTGTTGTCCTATAACCTCCCCACAAACAAATCAGAACAAATGCTCAATGAAGACTGGACATAGTTCAACATATGCATAATATTTATGCAAACAAATCAGTATGAATGCTCAATAAATAGGTCTTCTGGGGGAGCCCTTGGACACTATAGTGGCAGATTCCAAGTAGTGGCATTCAGCCCTCTGCCCAGAATGCATGATCCGGTTCATTTGCTGTCAACACAAAAGTGCCACTGCACCAGTGGAGTGCAAGAACTGGCAGACTGTGCTTCAAGCTGAATGAATCAGTTGACCTTCTTTCCCACAAGCAGGGCACTAAGCCAGACGGTGTCATGGCTGCCAGGAGCAAAGGGGTCATTTAATCAGTTGTGACTTTGTCACAGTAGTTTAAGATGGCAAAACATAGTTACGTGGAAGGTAAGCTTCATCCCATTCCAATCTTTTTAGAAACTTGAAATGGTTCCTTGTTGCAGACTTGCCCTGCATTTCATGGAGACTGGGAAAAAGCAGTAAGTTTACCACAGGGATGTGGCTTGTCTGCATGTTACAGTCTGGCCCAGTGTACTTTGTGGATTGCTCATGTAAGCAGAATTGTACGTGATCTTCTGCTGTGCCATTCAGCAAAAAGAACAAGGACATACCATAGCAACCACAGCATCATAGGTGGAACATACAGCAATGTCTCTCTGAGGTAAAGCCGGCCTATTATTGGCTCACAGTGAATATCCAATGTGAATCCTTTGTCCCTAACACAATGATTAAAAGGGGTAGGTGGCTTGGCAACAAAAGGATGTTTCTGAAACATTAGTGTAAATGATTACTCAGCTTGGATCACATCCACTCCTCCTTGTTTTTCATTGAATCCTGAAACTCCATCTGATTAGGGAAGCAAGACGTAGGTAAGTGTTTGTGTGACTGGTGAGGCAATGAACATAGAACAGCAGCAAGTGATTACAAAATAACACACAGACACATGCATTTGTACACAGAGGTGCAAACTGGATGTGAAGTTGGGGCAGCCATGATCAGTTCTCCTGTGTTGTTTTTAAGCAAGGTAAATGCAGTGAGAGAGCAATTTGAAACTGTTATGTGGAGATGGCTCCCTTGTGTGATTTCCTCTGGTTTAACTTGTCCCATCAAATCTACTGTTTGCCATGTGGGGTAAAACATGCGAGTTATCTGTAACCCTCCCTAGCGCAAAATAAAAATAAAAATGCAGTATTGAGCAAGATGGGTTTTAAACTGGGACAAGGGCCAGAGAGAAGAGTTATTGCTGCTTCTCCAACAATATAATCCCAATGGCTGTATTCACTTTTTGAAAACAACAAGAACAACAACATGTGGAATGTGATGATGGCTCTCCTGCTGGCATGTCCAATCTATCTCAGGGCAATTTTTCAGACTTCTTTTTAATTTTGGTATGCAGATGTAAATTCCAATCTAGGAACCAACGTGTTTGTGCAGTTCCAGCTAGCTGTATTTTAGTTTACCAACACATTATCTTTCATACTTTGAAGCTGTTTATAGACAGAACGACATATTCTTCTAACTACACCAAGAGAAGACAGTGTCCAGTAGTTTCAGGGTTCTAATAAAAGTGGCATTCCAGGAATTATGGGAATGAAAGTAGTACCAAAACCACCCCACCATATATCTCTACTGTTATGGAAAAAAACACACCACAGAGTCTATAATTTCCTTCATGTTTTCCAGCTTAGTTTCAGTAAAAATCCACCATATGAGTCTTTCTTTTCTATTCTCTTTCCAATTGCTGATGAGTTAGGAACTCACAGCTACCAATTTAGAAAACCCCACCTTCTTGCAAATGATGAGTTCTCTGGCAGGACAATATCCAATAGTCCTGGAAGGATACATGTGCATTAGTGAAAACCCTGACAGCTTTGAACTGCTCGAAAATGAGGAAGGGTGGCGGCATCAGTGACATGTCTTTTGGTAGCCCACAGGTTTCTAGCCAACTCTGCTCCTGGTTTTCCTTTGAACTAATGTATGTGAGGCAATCTGAACATCCTCAAGTCCTATGTGAATACCAAGTATCATGATGGCACTGGTAGCAGAAGAGGGAGTAGTGTTGTTGTTCTTTAGTCGTTTAGTCGTGTCCGACTCTTTGTGTTCCCATGGACCAGAGCATGCCAGGCACTCCTGTCTTCCACTGCCTCCCGCAGTTTGGTCAAACTCATGCTGGTAGCTTTGAGAACACTGTCCAACCATCTCATCCGCTGTCATCCCCTTCTCCTTGTGCCCTCCATCTTTCCCAACATCAGGGTCTTTTCCAGGGAGTCTTCTCTTCTCATGAGGTGGCCAAAGTAATGGAGCTTCAGCTTCACGATCTGTCCTTCCAGTGAGCACTCAGGGCTGATTTCCTTCAGAATGGATAGGTTTGATCTTCTTGCAGTCCATGGGACTCTCAAGAGTCTCCTCCAGCACCATAATTCAAAAGCATCAATTCTTCGGCACTCAGCCTTCTTTATGGTCCAGCTTTCACTTCCATACATCACTACTGGGAAAACCATAGCTTTTACTATACGGACCTTTGTTGGCAAGGTGATGTTAGTAGTAATACAAATGAATGTTTTGAATTGACCTGGCAAGTGTTTACCTGAGGGCAGCCATTTTTTAAAAATTCCCTTTGACTGAACATCACAAAGTCCCTATTTCTCCAAGCAGGACATGCTCCTCTACTCTATTTGGAAAATGTAGCAGCAAGAAACCCTGTGTGATACCTGCTCAGACTGGAATACTTCTCTGGAACTTTTTAAAAGGATCACACACAAACACAGGCTGTGCTGCAGTCACCAGACTAACTCTTAAAGGAATTTGCTGGACTACGGATTCTAAAGTGCCCTGTTTAGGGTCATGATCTGTCCAGATTTGACCAAGGCCTCATTCACACAATATATTTAAAGCACTACGATACCACTTTAAACAGTAATGGCTTCCCCCATAGAATTCTGGGAGCTGTGGTTTGTTCAGGGTCCCAAGAGTTTTTAGAAGGCCCCTATTCCTCTCCCAGAGCTATCAGAGTGGTTTAACAATTGATCCCTATTCAGAGGGAACATTGAGGATATTAGTTCTGTGATGGGAAGTCCAACAGGTAAGTTTGTTTTGGAAGCCAAATTTGTCCCTCATCCCTACTGATACGAACATTTGTTCATTTGCCTTAAAAAAAGTATGGCACAAACAGCAAATGAATGATGCCCAGTATTGTAACACAGTTAAATTTTGTTTGGGTGTTTTATTGGCTATGACCAAGGTTGGGGGCAGGGGGGGAGAGAAGCATAAAAGAGACAAAATGCTTATGAGACATCTTTATATAGTGCCATGAAACAAGCTTCATTCTGTGCACGCTTCATCACTTGCTTACTGTACATCATTGTGAATATTTATGCCCAGAAGTCTCCCTGGTATTTTGGGGTGGCCCCTTTCAAATTCTTTCATGCTTCAGCCATTAGATCAGGCGAAGCTGGTTGTAAGAATTCTCTGTCAGTCCTACAAAAGACAGTTTGTTTCCATACAAATAAATAAGTACACAGCAGGGGAGCTGTATTTTGGCTTCTCCAGGCCTCGTGCAGAAGAGCCTATGGTTGTGTGCAGTGACAGCTTTGCCTAGGGTTGAAGGAACGGCTGAAGATTTTTGATTGCTACAATACAAGTTAGGCTATAGTGCCTGCCTGGCATGTATGTTTAAGGCAGGACTGGCCTAAGATGATTTGCTGCCAGGGCAGAGCAGAAATGGCAACTCTCAAGGCACAACCTTCCCAAGGCTACCCGAGTTATTTTGTCACTCAAGGCAACAAATCCCACAGGTGCCTCCCTCCTTCCTTGGCAGTAACAAGTACAGTATAATCATATTAAATTAAATAGATATTAGTTTTCCTCCTCTTCATGACATCTCACGTTAGCTGCCTGAGGTGGCTGACTTACCCTGTCCAATGGAGGGGTGGCCTGGCAACTTCTTGAAGGCATTTTACTGTCAACTGCAGGACTCCCAAGACATGGCTTCTCCACAGAAGAAAAAGGAAATTCACATTCTGATGCTACAATGCCATCTTTGATGCTTCTCGGTATGGAAGGGTCTTCTGTGTCCATAGCTGCATTGGGCACTACTGACGAGGAATCCAGTGAGGATGTGAGGATTACAAATTGCTGGATACTCCTGCATCTAGTACAGGCCCAGATCTGGGGAGATGGAATGTGGCATGTGCTCCAGCAGGCAGGTTGGGTAGACAGCAAAGAATATCTAGTCCTGATCTATGATGACAATGCAGTGTGGAGGAGAGAAGAGAGGACAAAGGTGTGTTCAGAGGCATACCCAAGGGTTGGTGAAACTGACCTCTGCTGGGCACACAGGCCTGAGGAGAGATGCAAAAATCACTCCACTGGTTGGCACCGCTGGTCTGCAGGCTCCTGGGTGGCATGATTTGGGCCACTACTTCCACAGGTAACTGGTGGGTGGGGAAGGTGGGCTGAGGGCAGTGGGAGAGCTGAGCAGTTGGCAGAGCAGTGCTTCCTTGTCGTTTGCTGCTGCCACTGAGGTGCCTTTCTGGTTCACTCTGGCTTGCAGCTTCCTGGGGCTCTGATTGGCTCTCCCAGCACTCAGCATGACAGTTCTTGATCTGCTTTACTTGATGGGAGTTGTCCAGTGCACATTTAGACACACATTTACATGCACATGTAGGGATGCTGGAATTATTATTTCAACCTGAAGTTATCGGCTATTCTAATGTGGGAGGTAATAAGCTTGTGGGAGGCCATGATGATTAGATTCTTCATCCAGTGTGTTTGATACTTTTGATTTCTGAGACATGCTATCCACCTCCTAGTTAAAATTAGAGGTGCGTTTACAAGTGTAAAAAGAGAACACTGGTTCTCTGTGAGTCACTGTTCTGAGCAGGCATCCTCTGAGGGTAGGTACATAGGAAGCTACCTTATACCAAGGCAGGTCAGAGGTCCATCTAGCTCAGTGGCTGTCCAGGATCTCATATAGAAGTCTTTCCCAGATTTAGTTGAAGATGCCAGCAAAGAATGCGCTCTGCCACTGAGCTATGGTCCCTCACCATGATTCCGGTGCACCTCTGGTTACCAAATGAAATCACCGAATCATTCAGTCACATCTGATGTTCCTCAGAATGACCCACATTGAGTGGGGACCACACAAAAAAGCAGAACACCATTGTGTTCTACTCAGCACATGGTGTGGCATCTGCCAGACTGATATATTTTGCTCTTCTTTTACCAAGAATATAGAGCAAGCTTGTTGCAGAGTTTTACATCTGGGGCACAGTGACAGCATCAGGAAACTGTATCTAAACTCTGTGATTTGTGGTCTTCCTTCATGAAGTAGTTTTTGTTTTGTTTGTTTTTTGGTGAATGCTTCCTTTATATTTGATTGCTTTTGATTCCTATCCTACTTTTGAGTTTTGGGAAGTGGAAAAACAAACTCCAAACTTCAAAGCCAATCTGCTGCATCTCATTTGCTTTAGTGTCAAAATTTTTGTAAAGAAATAAGAACTTGGTACATTAATGTGACATCTACTCCAAATTCTCTCTCTTTCACACACACATGCATGCGCACACATACGTACACACACACACACACACACACACACACACACACACACACACTATACTAACAAATTAAGCTCAGTGTAGCTTTTCATTACATTGTGGTCCTGAAACTTTTGTCTGTGTCTCTCAAGTTAAACAAGAGGGAGGACTATGTGGCATTGCTCTGCGACCATCCATGGCACAATATAATTTAATGTCATTATATCCAACCCTCATAAAATCTTCCTTCCATTTCTGCCAATTAATATGGGACCTGAAGGCTGCTGCTACCCCCCTATTCTTCGTGCCCCTCTCACTTCGGAGATCCTGAGTCACAGCAGCTCTCCCAAACCCTGAATGGCATTGTACCTTTAGTTCTAAAAACAGACTGTGACACCATTCATAAAAAAAATGGAGAGTTTCATTCTATGTTAGAAGTGAAAAAAGGGCTGTGTGAGGGGGAGCTCATTCAGGTATCAGCCTAGAGTGCAGGGCCAAAGGTGTCATCTGGGCCTGGAAGTCTACTGATATGAGATAATTATAGCAATCAGGAATATTTTTTGAGTTTTCAGCCTTGGTTTATCCATACACTGATGTGATACTTTCAGATAATGAGAGGCTACCTAAATAAATATGTGGTGGACATTAGCAATGGCTTTTGAAGAAGACCTTAAGCTCTCACAAGTGTTTCATGAAGGAAGGAAGTATTGCACTCAGATGAGAAGAACCCTTGAAATGAAAGCAGGTGGCAACCCCAATTAAAATGGATATATTTCCCCTGGTCTTTTTTTTATATACTTCTGCGTAGGCACACATTTAATTTCCCAATCAGCTCAACTACAGTTCTCCTTTCATTTTCTCCCTTTGTGCTCTGTATCTCAAAGAATGCCCATCTCCCCAAACCTCTGTCACAGGCCAATAGGCTGTGACAAAGCTCAGTCTCAGTTGCCAACAAAGTTCAAAAAGAGAAAGTCACAAAAGCTTCTTTTTTCTCTCTTTGGCTTTGCCCTTTTCCTCACCCAAGCTGTGGCTGGGACACTAAGCAGCCTGGATGCTAGCTTCAGAGCAGGCCAGCGATGATGGAATGTTACAGGAAAGAGCCTGGAGCAAGGCCCAAACCCCGCAATGCGTAAGAGAAGAGTCTTTTTTGACTGCTGCATCTCAGGCTCTTTTGCTCCTGCCTCATCTACCTTGCTCGCACTGATGCCAGCTCTGCACTTCTGACCCCTCTTTATAATTTTCTTATACTCTTATACTCTAGAGAGATTTTGAAATTTGCTAAAGCAAATGTTTTAATGTTACTTTAGCTACAGAGTGGGGAGTTGCCTGTGCCATGTGGCCCCTCAGATATTGCTGGAATAGAAACCCCACCTTTCCTGTCCATTGGCCATTCTGGTTGGAGAGAGCAAGAGGTGTGCAGGCACATAGACAAATACATCAGATGAGTGAAATGGATACCATTGAAACTGAATAACTTTTGTTTCCCCATATGCACCATCAAATGAACAGGAAAAATCATGGCTCTGGTGTTTTCTAGCACTGCCATGGCACAACGAAGACATGTGGATTCTTATAATTATTTGTTTTATGAGTGATCCACTCAAACCCACCATCAGATCAACCCATCACCTATAAGTGTGGAAGGATCTGTCAATGTTGCTCCTCTCAGTTTCATATTTTTCCAATCTTAAATTCTGCCCTCCGCATTTCAGCAGCAATTCATTCAGCAAGTTCCTTCAAGTTTCTCCCTAATAAATGTATTTTTGTATGTAGCTTTAACTAATGAGTATATTTTGCAAGAAAATTCTCTTTAAATAATGCCCTTTTGTATGTTGCTTTTACTGATATATTCCTTTTAATGCACACTTTTTTGAGTATATATATATATTTAGAAACATTTATTGTTCAATGAACTGCATCACAAAATTTGGATAAGTATGAATTTTGAAGGATGGTTGTGTTTGGGTTCTCATATTGTTTCAAAAAAATGCAGATTTGATGGAATCATCTTTAAATGTGAACTGAATAAATTTCCCTCCCCCATCCCAATTCAGCTCTATGGTCACAGATATTCAATGTGATTTGTTGGTGGTTTTGTTGCTATCCTATGGGGGTGAAATCATGAATATCCATGTGGATTTATGCCTTGGATCAATGTTTTTGTATTGCTGCCAAAAAACAGATCTGTGATTTTATCACTGTAAGTTTCAATTTGATAGTTCAGGTGTGGATGGGGTGGGTGGGGAGCCATATGTAAAATCATGAAAATTCATGAGGATTAATTTTAATTCTACTTTAATTCCGACTTTTACCCAGATCCCACAAAAAACGCAGAGTACATGTTCATGTCTTTGTTCAAGAGCCAGCATAGAAAAAGATCACAAGGTGCAAATTGCCTGTGTCAGGGGCTGGGCAGAGGAGCAGGAATGGTGGAGACCACCTCCCCATCCTGACCCTTCCAGGGAGGAGGAAGAGGAAGACAGTATAGATTTACAACAGTGGTGTGTGGGAGGTCACAGCTCAGAGGCAGATGAGGGGGAAAGTTGGGAAATAATGGGAGAGGAGCAGCAGGCAGAGCCTGAGCAGCATCTCGCTTACACGTTGTCATTAGCAAGCATTCCAGACCCACCATCTCCCAGAATCTGGCAAGCCTTAAAAGTAGGAGAGCAAAGAGCTCAAAGACAGAGGGCACTTAGCAGCACCCATAGCGGAGATGATATTGATGATGAATGAGGAAGTGGGAGAGATTGGGGGGGTGGAGATTCACCCTGGGACAACGCCCTTATCCAAGAGGCTAGGTTTTATAGCCTTTCTCTGTAAAGACTGAGATAAAAAAGGATTCTAAGAAACTTTTCCTCGTCTTTATATATTCCTGGGCAACCAGCCGGGAGCCACTGACAGCATCCTGACAGTCTGGCTATCTCTGCATATTTCAAAAGTTGTTGTGACATTTACAGAACAGCATCTCATGAGCAACTGCTTGGGATGTTTATTGGGTGGCAGCCTCTGCCACTAGCTCCACTACTATCAGACTGCTCACTAAAGCTGAAGTCTGAATATTAATTTTCAAAAGAATATATTATGATTTAAAGATCTAGGTTGTCTGGAAGCCTGTTATTCCTGATAGTCTTGCTGTAGTCAGTGGGGCTAATTGTTAGTTACTGGCATCAGAACTGAAGTTCTAAGTTAAAATGCTAAGGTTAGATTATGTGCCAGTTAAACTGAACTATGTTATCTGTGACATGATGGCATAAAAATGGAGTCAATGATCAATGAGAGGAAGGTGCTTGACTAGATAAAAATTGCTCAGTGTGTGAAAAGCAAGTTTTCCAAGTGAAAACATGATCACGCATAGTGAAAGGATTGATGTCTGCCCAGTTAAGAATTTAAATGAGACCCTTCTGGACAAAATACAAAACTAATGGTGAAATACTATACATGTATGCTCAGAAGTAAGCTCTGTAGTTTGCAATTGGACTTACTTTCAGGTAGGTTTGTACAGTGGTACCTTGGGTTAAGAACTTAATTCATTCCGGAGGTCCGTTCTTAACCTGAAACTGTTCTTAACCTGAGGTACAACTTTAGCTAATGGGGCCTCCCACCACCGCCGCACAATTTCTGTTCTCACCCTGAAGCAAAGTTGTTAACCCAAGGTACTATTTCTGGGTTAGCGGAGTCTGTAACCTGAAGCGTCTGTAACCCGAGGCACCACTGTATAGGCTCACAGGCTAAATAAACTACACAAACCATAATGAAATTCAATATGGGGCAAGAATATCAATTTCACAGACATTCACGTTCCAAAAGGGCGTGGAGTCACACAACATGGTGTGAAATGATGTTGCTTTCAGAAAACAAAAACACAAGTAAAATTCTTTGCTGATCCCACAGAAAAAAACCCACAGCCACCGGACTTATTTGTGTCACTTTACACATTCACAGCTATTGGCAGCTCAGTCGATGTAAGTGGGAAATCAATATGGACGACTCAGTATCCAAACTCCCCCCCGCTTGCAGGTGTAAAAACATTTGTTTTAAAACAAAAGAAAGCTTTTCAATAACATTCTTGCTCTATTGCAATATGGCATTTATCTTGCACACAATGGCTTATGTATGCCTTTAAACCACAACCCTCAGTCAGATGAGTGTGTGGAGCAGCTCATTGCAGTTACTGACAAGACCAGTGCTATATAGGGAGCCTTATGGCTGGCTGAATTGAACTCAGCTCTCCCTGCTCCAGGAGCAGCACTCTGCTTGCTTCCCCACACTTGGGCACAGCTGTGAATAGCTTAGGACAAGGAATAACAATATTTCCCAAGTTCTTTTGGGAAACAGAACTCTGCTGAGGATTACAATCATGGTGGCATGAGGCAGTTTGGGTAATTGGTAATTGGCTGAAAGTGTAATATTATTAGGGTGGGAACTCAGGCTGACTTGCTTGAGATGCAAGGAGGGTCCAGTGAAACAGATGGGGCTTGCTTCCAAGACGATGTAATTAGGATTGTAGCTTTGCTGTTTCTTGTTATCTCCAACTGGGAAACTACTGGTGAACTTTGTTTTGGCATTCATTATCATTTCATAGGATCCCACTGTAATGTGATCTTAATAAAATCCACTTCTGGCACAGTGGTGACACTTGCTTTCTACAAAATTGGTATTTGACAGCTAGCAGTATAATGTAACTGCCTTGGAAGAACTTTCTAAACTTTAGAATCTAAAGTGTAGCTGCAAACAAATTAACCATGGCAGAAATATTTGTAACCCAGTTTGCTCAATGAGTGGCCAAGGAAGTTTGTTTTGTTTTAATAATAGCCTAATGTGTCTACACTGATGACATGGGAAAATTTCTGTCACAGATTCTAGCCAAACTCTTCATTTAAATTTAAGTACGCCATTAGCAATCCTATTCTTTAAGCCTTTGTGGCTGCCTTCCAGCATTCTCTGGGGTGAAGCCAACTAACAGCACAACCCTAGCCATGCCGAACTCAAGCTCCAGTCATGCTTAATGTACAGCCACTGAAATCAGAGGGTGGACTAACTTAAATCACCTTTATGAACTTTGCAGTTTTGTCACAATCATTGATATTTATTTATTTTTTTGCCATATTAGCACATTCATAATATTTCCTTGTCTGGTATTGTACTTAGCGCAGTGACAAGAATAATGAATGCAAAAGCAGCCAATTATCCAAAAGGGGATTCATGTCCATTTTGATCCCTGTTCATTCGAAAAGAGATGTTATGTTGTAAAATGGAATATAAATATTTCTGCTAGCGAGAGTGCTAACCTTTCCTAAGAATATTCCAGGGAGGGCTATATATGACAGATATGTTCCTTCTTTCAGCCTCTTAAATATTTGGAGAGGAAAGAAATGCAAACCACAGTTAAGAGGTACCTTGTGAATACGTACAATTCTAGAAGAGATTGCCCTTCTGAGAAAATAGGCTACTTGAGTGGGGAATGCCTAAAATCAGACAGCTTGCATGCGGGATAATTGTTAAAGAAACATGTCACTCAATAGGGGTGAAGCTATCAGTAACAGAAGAGTGATTGGATGCCTTCAAGGTTAAAGCAGGCAGGCACAACTTGTGATTCATCAAGGCACATGCAGCCCCTACCAGCCCCCTGTTCTGTCCTTCTGGATGCCATCCTCATTTATTTTATTTGCAGTAGCAGACAGGCAGGCAGCAAACAAATATGACCTTTTCCAAACCCCAGGTGGATTGGCCATGTATGGCTTGGGAAGGCTGTATTCCACTTTGTGGATCACAACTTATTGCAGACCTGGGTTAAAGTGACTTATGTAGAAATTCCAGCTTTCTGGGTTTCACAAAGCAACAAAAAAATCCTATCGTCTCCTCCCAACTCAGTTTTTTTCTTGGTTTGTCAGATTTTTTTTTTTTTGGGGGGGAATGTCCACTCCTCCTAGAAGTTGACCTCTTGGTAGTTCCCTGGAGAGATCAAGAAAGAAAGAGAGTGAGAACTCAGCAAGTTTCCTTTGGGATATTTTGCATCTGAGAAAAATCATTCCCCTTATATTAAACATCTGCTGCATCCTGATTATACAGAATTGTCACAAAATTGCAAATAAAGAATGAATTGCTCCTTTGTGTTATTTTTTTCCAAGAGGTGTTTGACCAGAGAGGAAGATATGACATCTTAAACTCTTAGCTCTTTAATAATGGAATGTGACCTAACCCTGAATTTATCTAGCAATTTTCCTTCCATGGATTAACACAGCTCTCCCTGGAATTTTGTCATAGAGGTTTCTTCATCAAATGGCATGCAATCCCCAGATTACCATTTCTGGGCAATAAAGCTGAACACGAATTAGCAATATATGTGAGTTATATGTTCATTCTCCCTCTCTTGTTTACATTTATTACTTATTTTTCTCTTACTCTTCTTTTGGGTTGTCATTTATTCTCTCTCCCATTTTGTCTTTCCAGTTTATCTTAAAAGAGTAAATCGAATATTAGAATTGTAGAGTTGGGAGGCGCTCAGACGGTCATCTAGTACAACCCCCTGCAATATAGGAAATCCTTTGCCCAACGTGGGGCTTGAACCCAGGACTCCAAGAGTAAGAGTCTCACACACTAATGACTGAGCTATCCACGGTTTTCACGCTGACTTCTTGCTCAATGCATTGCTGATTCTACTGCCTATCCAATGATCAGCGATATGTACATTCAGGGCAATAGGTTCTTCATTCATTCATTTCAGTGTTGGGGGCAGCTCTCATTTGGATGATGTATGGGAATCCCACAGACAGAGGGGCTTGGCATTTCCTTCAAAATGTACACTGGGCTCCACGCTTGCCTTGCAATATTGCCTCATCAAAAATACAAATGGAATGTCATGCCAGAATACCAGCCACAGGTAGGATGGTCTGGAAGGCAAGCCGTATCTGTGATGCTTCAGTGTTGTTTATCTAGGCGTTTAAAGAATGGAAAGAATTTTATCAGCATCACAGGAGATCTTTTAACACACATCTACAGATACCTAAGGAGGTGTGTGCTCCTCTGAGCTACAGGCCCGTGTTGAGCTATGCTCTGTACCAATAGGCTGTTGACCTCAATTGCAGACTCTTTTGAACCATGTGGAGTTTGTTGATTTTGCAAGAAGAAGCCTGCCTGAGCAAATATTTCAGTCATTTGTGTTGCTTCATATTGATTCTAAAGGCCATTTAGAATGACAAAATAATTGAGGGACTTAAGCCCAAAGTATATGGATCTTATCTTACGAAAACATGTTGAAGATAAAGTCTACAGAAAGGAATACTCTTGTATTTTTCTCATTGTTGAAGCACAAGAGTGATGAGAATCAAATATATCTATATCTATATATGTGCGCATGCACATTCAAATGCGCACACAAGACCAGCCAACATATTCCGGTCTTATATGTATATATATACTTCCATATACACTTTGTGCAACCAGATGACTTTTGGGTTTGTTAAACTACAGTTAATTCTGGTCACTAACAACAGCAATGTTATTTATACAAGTCAAGCCATCACCCTTTATTTTTAAGGGAACGGATTTGTGCCTTTGGCACGATTACCTAAAATACTGGTCCATTTAATTGTATATAGTGATAATCATGCTTTCCGTAGAATGGTAAGTTGGTACCATTCATTGCAGGTTCTCCTTAGGCATGTGGACTGAAACTTGTTATATGTGTTTATGGAAGGTGAATTACCCACAGCAGTGCTGCAATTTACATAGAACTTGATTTATAAAGTAGTAATCTTTAGGCTGTGATCCTAAACTAGTCTTATAGGGTGTAAATCCTAGTGAAGACACTGATACCTACTTCTGAGAAGCATGCTTTGGGGTTCCTCTGCATGTCTTTCCACTTTGATTTACTTTCTCATGATACTAGTTGAGCAGGGAGTTCAGAGCACTTGGCTACAAGACTCAACATGAAGGCAAAATGTGCAGAGGCAGAGCAGGACATCACAACCACTTGGCCCACCTCAACACTGAGCCACACATTGAACACAAACAACTAAAAAAGGGAAGCCTAACTGTATGAGTATAGGCTTCCGTGCAACTGGGATTGCAAGACTGGGATTCCTCAAGTTGTGTGGAAGCCTACACACACACACACACACACAGAGAGAGAGAGAGAGAGAGAGAGAGAGAGAGAGAGCTTGAAGGCACATAGGATTCCTTTTTTAGATGCCGGTGGTCAACAGACAGGTGTTTGGGACATGGCTAGTGGCATAGGACATTGTGGACGGGGTTGTTAGGGTGCTGATTTCTGTGAAGCTAGACTTGAGACAGAATTACTGTTGGGGTATCTCTTACAAAGTAATCCAGGTAAGTCCTTAGTCATCTTTAAAAGCAAGCAGGTGAGAGGTAGGCATATACCTGTTTACCCTTCTTGCCCCTCCCCACACTTCTCCCTCCTCCCTGCACTTCTGCAGAGTGCACCTTTATCCCTCACCTCTCACCCCCCCCCGTGCATGAGAAGTTTCTGCCCGCTCACCCACTTCCTACTCCTGCCTCCAACTGCCGCCTGCTACCAGCCTGCTTGCCCACCCACCTGCCTGACCTGTCTCAGATGCACCTGGAAATGGCACCGAATGCCAGGAGGCAAGCTGGGGGACAGGGCAGTGCCCAGCTTTGCTTGCTTGTTTGTTTGTTTGTTTTTACCCACTAACGCTCTGTGCTCTAGCCCATTTTTGGGCTCTCATAAATATTCCATAGCACTTGAACCACAAAATGTTAATTGTTTAATTAGTGCAATTAATGCATTCCTTAATCCTAACTTTAAAATGTAGATGTTTGAATAGTTTGGAACCAAGTTTGGAGCTTTGAAAGAGTTCCAAAATTGTGTTCAATCTCTGTGTATGCATATATTGATATAGCAATGATTTTTTAAAAAAACAATAACTGTTTCCTTTGTGTTATTGATGCCTGAGAAACTTCATTAAATCCTTCCCACAATTTCATCCTTGCTAACATCCATATGTATTTTATTGTGTAATGATGATGTTCCAAGGCGGGCTGTTCATCTGCTAATACACGAATCTTCTCCACGTTGGCCACCATCCAGAGAAGCAACCAAGACGATTCTTACTTTCACAAGCAGTTTCCAGCGTACTTCTGTGAAGCTGTTGCTTAAAAGGGGCCATTTCTAAATAATAGGATGTGATGGATAAATAATAACAATTAAAAACATAAAAGTCAGCTATGCATGGGAAACACTCTCAAAATGTGTAAAGGGGTTTGCTGAATAGGCCAGGGTTTGAGTGCCCCCCCCCCCGATGATGGGTGGTATTCGACCAAGTTTCACCCAGTGTCGACCTACTGGAATGAATGAATATGACTAAGTTAGGCCTGCTAATTTAAGTGGGTATATTTGGAGTGAAATTAAGTCCAAATTAGTCCACAATTAGTCCAATGTAATTATTGAACTGGTTTTTAAGAAAAGGTTCTCTGATTAGATGCCAGTGAATTGGTGTGTGTGTAGTACTGGAGATGGTGATGGAGATATTAGGGATGGAGATGAAGATGTGTGGCAACATACAGAGGTCTGTTGATTTTGTGAAGCAACTTAATTCCCCCTGCCTCCATTTTGATAAGTGTTTGGCTTAGAAATGTGGCTGCATGTAGTCTGGAAAGGGAAGGATGGAAGAACGTGGCATCTTGTTTGCAGATGAATGTTTGTCTCTGCTTTGGAGTGAAGTAAACAATTCAAAGTATTATCATCAAGAAAAGAAAGCTTTAATTTGTACTGCCGTGCAAATGCATAATAAAGAGGTGTGTATCTGTGGGAACGGAGATGTGTCACCTCTGCATACCCTTTCTGGATGTGTATGTGCGCACACACACACACCACACATACGCAATCGTAAAACGAAATCTAAAATAGCGAATTGTTCCCGCCGAAGACAAAGCGTGCAACTGGGACCGTGCGTTGTAACCCGTGCATTGTAACCGTTAATCAGAAGCCCAGCCGCCCTGACTCTTTTGTGAGCCCTGACTGAGAGCGAGTGGTCCGACACGGACAGCTGCAGCTTCAAAGAATCCCAGTGACCTAGATTCTCCACTAGATTACTGTCTGCTCGGGCCTGTGCTGCTATCTCAGCATTGTGAGCCTGATTTCAGTTGCTCATACTGACTTGCTCGCTGTGCTGACCCATTTTACCATGGCAACCCGATTTGCTGTACCAGAGCCCAAGAAGAAGCACTCCTAGAGGATTCCAAGATTAAGCACACTTGCTGCTTTTTATAGGAAGCCCTCCCCCCCCCCCCCTGCAATATACTTAGCAGACATTCAGAGCAGACATGACACTATCTAATAGATGCGGAAGTCGGGAATATATTTAGCCCAGGTATACAAATGTACCTTTAAATCAATGTTTCTGTGTTTGCTCTTTCTTTATATATCTATATAAAAAATCCTTTTTGCACATCAGCTTTGGTAAATTTGACAATTGGTTTTCCTTCTGCCAGCCCCCTCATCTCCACTTCCCTCGTCAACTCAACACAACTTCATAAATATACATTACAACGCGTCGATCGCTGCTTTCCCCATCACATGTGAGGGGAGGCGCTCAGATGGAAAATCATTTCTGCCTTCACACATTAGCTACAGTCTGTCTTTGTTACACTATAACAGAAGGGTGGTGGTGGAGGATTAGAAACAGGAGGAAGCAATTCTGAGTCCAGTTCTCTCTAAGGGCAAATGCCACACGGGCTTTGCTTTCTGGACGTGTTCCTTTCTTTTAATGTCATCTCATCGAACAGATTCCCGCTCCCAAATGACACATATCTTGCAAGTGTGTCCATATCTTTATCACAGTCAGTATCTACTTCAAGCATCTTGTCTATGAAAGCTCAAGCTACATCAAGGCATCAGATGGTATGCTGTGGCAACTGTGGACTACTGTAATGTAGGGCTGCCTTTGAAGATTGTTCATAAACTTCAATTAGGAGAAAGTACAGTGGCACAATTACTCATTGGAACTAGGGTGGTCCGATGTGAATGTGGGGCAGGGCTATTAAACCTTCAATAGTAATGTAGAAGAGGTTATTTCTGCAGATGTAGCTTGTCTTGCAAGCAGTGCTCACTGAAATTTCCCCCTTCTGTGCAACCTTAAAGGCACAGGAGCCTTGCTTGCTTTTGCACGTGATCAACCTAACTGGTACTGCTCAAATGGATCACATCATGGCAGTCTTTAAAAGCTGCATTGGCTACCATCTCTTTAAGAGCACTATCTAAGGTGTTGGTCCTTACCTTAAAAGCCCTGAATGGCTTGAGATTGGAGTGCTTCCAGAACTGCATTCTCCTGACCAAACCCGCCTCAGTATTAATATTGTCATATGTCTGTCTTTGGGATTCCATTTTTTGATGTGGTGTTTGTGGTAGAGTCAGGCATGGCCAAAAAAGGGAAATGCATTGCCAAATCAGAGGATACAAGTTTTCATAAAATTAGTACATGCTAAATTGTAGGTGAATGCAAATTTAGAAATAATTACTATAATTTAAACCAGGTTCAGGGAGCCTGTGAAAGGGACGCGGGTGGCGCTGTGGATAAATCCTCAGCGCCTAGGGCTTGCCGGTCGCATGGTCGGCGGTTCGAATCCCCGCGGCAGGGTGAGCTCCCGTCTACGGTCCCAGCTCCTGCCAACCTAGCAGTTCGAAAGCACCCCTAAAGTGCAAGTAGATAAATAGGTACCGCTTTCTAGCAGGAAGGTAAACGGCGTTTCCGTGTGCTGCGCTGGTGCTGGCTTGCCAGAGCAGCTTTGTCTCGCTGGCCATGTGACCCGGAAGTGTCTGTGGACAGCGCTGGCCCCCTGCCTCTTAAGTGAGATGGGCGCACAACCCTAGAGTCTGTCAAGACTGGCCCGTATGGGCAGGGGTACCTTTACTTTTACCTTTTTTTAGGGAGCCTGTAGCAGATATTTCTGAACTACAGCTCCCACAATCCCTGGCCATTGGACATGCTTGCAATATCTTCTGAACTAGCTTTGGTGACTAGTCAATTGATGTTTTTCTGCATTATTATTATTATTATTATTATTATTATTATTATTATTATTTCCCATATTTCCTCCCAGGAGCTCAAGGTGGCATAGATTATTATCCTTCTCCCTATTTTCTCCTCACAACAACCCCTTGAGGTGGGTTGGGTGGAGAGGTGGTGACTGGTCCAAGGTCACCCAGTGAGCTTCATGGCTGAGTGGGGATTTGGACCCTGGTCTCCCGGGACCTAGTCCAACACTCTAACTGCTACACCACATGGGCTCTTGACAGTGGGTAGATACAGGCAACAACTGACCAAGTGGCCACTTATTATGGTGTAGATGTAACCAGACACATGGAAAACTATTCATCCTGCAAGTGATGAAAGTACAGTGGTACCTCGGGTTAAGAACTTAATTTGTTCCAGAGGTCCGTTCTTAACCTGAAACTGTTCTTAACCTGAGGTACCACTTTAGCTAATGGGGCCTCCCACTGCTGCCGCGCCGCTGCTGCATGATTTCTGTTCCCATCCTGAAGCAAAGTTCTTAACCCGAGGTACTATTTCTTGGTTAGTGGAGTCTGTAACCTGAAGTGTCTGTAACCCGAGGTACCACTGTAATTTTACTGTAATTTCACACCCACCTACCATAATCAGAATTAACCTCACATGCTGGCAGTGAGATCAAATGTTTCATCTCCAAATACCTGCAAAAGCAGTGCACTGTAGGACAAATTAATGGCTACTCATTACAACAAATTCTTGCATCAAATCCTCATTGCCTTTTGGCAGGGTGGTGCAGACAACCTGCTCACAAAGTGGATGCATGTACACACTCAGAGGCCTCAGCGTGTTTCTGTGCTCGTTGCCTAACTGGTGACAAAAGTCTCTTCCCTTGATAGCATTTTCACATGTATTTAGGATTCATTTCTCTTTTCACACTCACTTAATGCAGATCGATCACCTGTAATGAGCCAAGATTTGGCACTGAAATGTCTAAAATTTATTGCCATTAAAAAAAATAATAGGACAGGCAGCTGCAAAATGTTAATGGGGACAAAATGGGAAACTAGTGCCTGAAGAGGAGTTGCAGTAGAAAAGGGGGGAGCAGGGTCAGCTGAGCACCCTCCCTCACCAAATGGGCTGAATTAATGTCCATCTCTTCTAAATGGCAATGAGGGCAGGAATGAAATAGGGTTACAGATCTGGGCAACATACCCTGGAGAGTGTAAAATCCATTAGAGTGCAAAATGAAAACTTAGGAGAGACCAGTTAGCTTCCCTATGACTATGAAAACACACACACTGTCTGAATTTGAACCCACATGTGCAGTCTAGAGTGTTCCAAATTTTGTATGCTTCTAGTATTATATAGTATATAGTAAATGTGGAGTTGTGCTTGCTGCAATCACACTGCTTCAGCAGATGGCCTTTTAAACATGGGCCAGTTTAGTCCACTTTGTGTTAAGTCGTCTTTGGCTTTCGGGAAGGGGAAAATGTTATGTTCTAGGAGTAAGGAAGGTAAAGGTAAGGTAAGGGACTCCTGGACAGTTAAGTCCAGTCAAGACGACTATGGGGTTGTTGCACTCATCTCGCTTTCAGGCCAAGGAAGCTAGCATTTGTCCATAGACAGCTTTCCAGGTCATGTGGCCAGCATGACTAAACTGCTTCTGGAGCAACAGAATACCCTGATGGAATCCAGAGTGCACAGAAACGCCGTTTATCTTCCTGCCACAGCAGTACCTATTAATCTACTTGCACTGCTATGCTTTCAAACTGCAGAAGATGGGACAGAGCAACGGGAGCTCACCCCATTGTGCTGATTCAAACCACCGACCTTTTGATTGGCAAGGCCAAGAGACTCAGAAGTCAACTAAAATATTTTAGACAACATAGTGAAGGTCTAGTTACTCAGGGCTTTTTGTTCTGTTACATTATTATCCCACCTTTCCTCTTAGAACTATGTGCTCTGTTCAGTGCTTGACCTTTTTAGACTGGGGATGGGGTGGGTAACTTTTTTTGCCCCAAGCCATATGCAAGCAATGGGTGTGCCCTATGGAAGTTCAGTTAGCCAAGTCTTAGTCTGAAATTCTACAAACACTTACTCCAAAGTAAGGGTGCAATCTTATGCATGTGTACTAGTTCCTGATGACCCACTTGTTCCTGATGTAGATCTTCACTCACCCCTTCTTCCCTAGCAGGGAAGGGGGCACCATTCTGTCGTTCGCCTCAGTTGCCAAAATGTCTTGGGCTGGCCCTGTCACTTGGACAGTGCTCTTTAAGAGGGATGTTGCTTGGTATTCTGTGACAGGTGAGGCAAGCAACTAACATTATTGCATTGTATCACATTCACCTCACAGAAGTGCTGGTTCTAAGATCATGGGATACAGATCACCAGTTTTCAAGTCCATTTCCCTGCTCTTTAAGCATTCCTCTCTGCAGCATTGAATTTCCAATGTGATTTGCCACCTTCATGCAAACTCTGATTTCCAGCTGCACATCACAGGAAGAACAACCTCAAATTCTTGGAGGCTACAATATGTTTCTGTGTGGTTAAAAACAATCTTGGCAAACATGCTTAATTTCAAGCATCTTTCTGTTATGCTCAAATGGCAGGCAATGGATAAGACCTTTTTTAAAATAAAAATGTCTCACAAAGACACAATGAAATGCTTGTCTTCCTCAATCACAGAAACTCCAGGCTTTACAAAAATACTGCTGACTGATGTGCCCAAAAGATGACATCTGTATTGTATTGGTTGACTGGCTGAACTAGTGTAATGGCTTGGAATGTTCAGTTGCTCTGGGAACAAAGAAGTTTGCAGACCAGCTTCTGCAAAGGAAGGGGAAATTTTCATTGGTTTGGCTGGGGTTAAAACCTCACACAGTGGATGGGAAAGCTCCCTCTAGCTCCCCTCATAATTAGCTTGGTATTTCTGAGATGTCACAGAAAATTCCTGGAAAATACTCAGGGTCTTTCTGAGGGTTCTCTGAAAAGCTTTGAAAGATCAAGTCTCCAAGTGATTTTCCCCCACCCCCATTCCAAGCAAGATTATTCTCACTAGCCACAAAGTTTATTTTTGTTAGCCAAGCAAGCTCATAATAACCGCTATGACTATGTTCTGCCTCTGCTGTTGGAGGCAGTATGCCTCTGAGTGCCAGTTGCTGGGGAAAGCACTGTTGTGCTCAGGTCTGCTTGAGGGCATCACATAGACATCTGGTTGGCCTTTGGTCTGATCCAACAGGCTCTTCCCATGTTCTTATGCTCACAAAGTGTGTATGGGGGGGGGCAATGGTGACTAAGGAGTGCTGGATGGAGGCAGCAGAGGTTTCATGAACGTCATCTTTAAGGCTTGGCATTCTCAGGAGCATCCTTTGCTGCTGTGATGCATAGGAACTATAATTTTAAATGCCTCCTAGCTCAATTTATTAAAGTTGGAGGTAGGGATGAATCAATATGTCAATCTCAGTTTAATTCATTTCTGATTTCCCCTCAATCTTAAATTCAATTAACCCTACTTCCACATCAGTTTGCAAAAAAAAAAAAAAATTAAATCAACATGAAAATTCAGCATTTTATGTGAGTTTCTCCTAATATACACCTTTTTGCAAACAACGTCCCCTAAAGTACTGCATTTTAATATATGAATTTTTGTGCACGCTTTCCCACAGTTATGCTTTTCGGTTGGAGAAATGTATCACCAAATTCAGAGAAGTGCAAATTTCAGCTGGTAGCTGTGTTTCAGTTCACATACTGGTTCTGGAATTGCTAACTAGGTAGACATGAAAGTGTGAACTGAATGGATTTCTCTCCCACCCCTGTTAACATTGGAAACTACAATTCTCATGCATCCACATAGCAAGAAACACTGATGAACAGGCTATGGTGTATCTGGGCCTTAGGGATGTTGCCCCTACAAGTCTTCTTTATTCCTTGTTGTTGTTTAGTTGTTTAGTCATGTCCGACTCTTCGTGACCCCATGGACCAGAGCACGCCAGGCACCCCTGTCCTCCACCGCCCCCTGCAGCCTGGTCAAACTCATGCTGGTAGCCTCGAGAACACTATCCAACCATCTCGTCCTCTGTCGTCCCCTTCTCTTTGTGCCCTCCATCTTTCCCAACATCAGGGTCTTTTCCAGGGAGTCTTCTCTTCTCATGAGGTGGCCAAAGTATTGGAGCCTCAGCTTCACAATCTGTCCTTCCAGTGAGCACTCAGGGCTGATTTCCTTAAGAATGGATAGGTTTGATCTTCTTACAGTCCATGGGACTCTCAAGAGTCTCCTCCAGCACCATAATTCAAAAGCATTAGTTGACACTTTTTGCTGGGGTTTTTTCCCTTTGCAATGATACATTTCCTTGGGAAAAGGGAGGGCTGCTAAAGAGGAGCACTGGGGTTGAATCCCTTATGGGCTATTATGGAATTTTGGAAGCAATTTAGACGCAGCTCGGGAATTCTCAACTGCAGGAGATTGTTCCTGATTCCCCCTTCCATTCCAAAATTTTCCATTATCACTACAGAAGACTTGAAAGAAGTCCTGGGAGATAGGGAAGATATATCTTTAAAGAGGACTCAGATTACATTTGTATTCCCTGCCTTCATTTGCATTTGACAGATGGACAAAATAATCTGAATGTTGATATAGTTGTCTGGCTTCTTGAATGTTTCAAGTGGGCATTTTTTTCTCAATTTTAGCCAACCTGGTGTCCTCCAGATACTGTAGATTACTGCTCTCATCAGACCTGGCCAGCATTGCTTATATCCAGGGGTGATCAGAGTCGAGACCCAAAACATCTAGAGGGCCCCATTTTGGCTACCTCTGGTCTAGCCATTCTAGATACTCCAATGACACATTCATATTCATCCTGAAGTCCATTGTTCTCTGAACCTCCTTGTGCATCACCTTTGCTTCTGCTAGGAATAGCATGCACACCTGAGGCGTGGGGTGCAGAAGCGCCTCAGCCTGCTTGGGATGTATGAGTACATTCCAGCACACCTGGCCTGAAGTCCACACTGGTGCAGAGAGTGTAATATTTCCTCCATGCCATTGTTTGTCATTTGTGTTCAGATAAGGTGGGATGATACACAGAGGGAAGAAAAGTAGAACACTTCAGGCTCAGTAAAAACAAATGTTTCCTTCACATAACGAAGAAGATTGGGAAACAATTTAAAACTAAAAAAAGACTCTGAGTAGAGATGCATAGGATTAACTCTCAAACACAATCACTTGGTGTGATTCGCCAGCTGCATTGCTAGCATAAGTGTCATGCTTAAGAAGCAGTCAAGATATTGCACAATATATGGAAAAATGTACATATTCTGTAAGGGTGGACCATAGATGAGGCACTTGGAATGAATAATGAGAAATTCAGCTGGTTTCGTTTCTTTGATGGTCATGTTTATGACAGAAACCATTTAACAGCCTTGGTCTGGTAAAGATTTCTTATCTGAAGTCACTCTGCCTGTCCATGTTTTTGTCTCCCTATCTCCATGGAAAATTCAAGGCATGCTTTCTTTCCTATATAGATAATTCCTAACATCACAGTAAAAATGGAATATAGTGACTACAGAAACACAATCCAGCCAAAGCTGAGCATTTTCAGCCTGCGTAAGTTCGCTGTTCAAACCAATGGGACCTATGAATGCTTAACTTTGACAGTCTACTCATTTATCAAAGAATGCAACTCCTTTCCTGCTTTTGTAGCCTAGGTCATAAATGCCACCAGGCGTAGCTGCTTTAAGGACTGCTTGCCATTCCAGCAGTTAAGAGCTTTCAGCCTCTCCATTCTTCATTCGGTTCATAAACACATACATTTTTGCCTTGCTGCCAGAACCATCCAGTCCAGCATTTTGTATCCACAGCACCCAGTCAGAATGCCTATGGGTGCACACAATCAGGGCATCAAAAGAAATGTCCACACCCTGGACATTTGCCATGCATCACTCACTCTTGTACATATCAGTTCATACAGGGCTACGCTAGATAGACAATGAAAGCTTCAAGTGTACACGATGGCTGTTGTCACCATTTGCAGGAGAGGGAAAATATTCAGGTTAATTCACTGGCTTCAGATTTGGCGCTACAATGAGTGAGAGCCCGTTAGATCCAGTCAATAGAGTGGTAGACGTGTCACCCTGAATCTCAATGAGTATTCTACTAAAGACTTCTAACTCCCATATAGAGCAACATGGGAGCAGGTCTGGATGTGTGGATGTTGGAGGAAGGAATTTATTAATACATTAAATATCAGGCGTGGTGCTGCCACTCCCTTTGTGCTTCACATGGGAGCTGGAATACCTGAAGAATGAGTTATTGAGAAAATTAGATACCCCTAGCATTCATTCATTCATTTAATTTGTAAGCGGCTTTTGCACAAAAAAGCATGCTGTAAGCAGCTTATGACAAAAAATAGGGATGCATTCAAAGCAAGCACTACAAAACAACAATAACGTAGTAAAACAAAAATATAATAACATACAAAACATCACATTTCAATACTATAAATATAACAATATTACCATATTCTTCACCCCATAAGGCGCACCTACTTTTTTTTGGGGGGGGGGGGATTCAAGAAAAAAAATATGTGGTTCTTGGGGGCTTTTGCAGGAGGTGGGGGAAGTGAGAGAGCCTCGCTCTGTCCCTTCCCCCACCTCCCACAAAAGCCAGGGATAGCCGCGTGAAGCCGCCCCAGGGCAGCGGGATGAAGGCTCCCTGCTGCCCTGCGGAGGCTTCACGGGCTACCCCAGAGCTACTGAACCCAAAGAGCAGGTCCCCGGGGCTGGCGGTGGGGGAAGCGCGGCTTTCCCCCACCGCCAGCCCCACAAGCTCGGGGAGCAGCCTTTCCGCTGCTCCCCGACCTGCTCTTTGGGGAAAGCCACCGCCAGCCCCAAAGAGCAGGTCAGGGAGCAGCGGAAAGGCTGTGCACAGCCTTCCCGCTGCTCCCAGAGCTTGTCGGGGCTGGCGAGGGAAGCCCGGGTCCCCTCCCCAACCCCAGGGACCACACATTCGCTCCATAGGACGCACAGACATTTCCCCTTAGATTTTAAGAGGAAAAAAGTGTGTCTTATGGAGCGAAAAATACGGTACTTAAACAACATGCCGCATCATGTAGCAAAAATAACAAGGGAGCCTCACTGTTTCACCTATTTATTTATTTATTTATTTATTTATTTATTTATTTATTTATTTATTTATACACACATACATACATACCCTGCCCATCTGGCTGAGTTGCCCCAGCCACTCTTAGTCCTAGACACAGCTGTCCCATGTTGCTCACAGTTTCTCTCCTGCAGTTGCTTCTTATAAGGCTTCCAAAGGCAAGGGCTGGGGATAGCTGGAAAGACCCGCAATGGGATGAGGTGCTTTTTGCACAACAAACAAGCAACAAGTATAGCCCTGTTAAGGTGTTTGCCTGAGCATGTGTGGAATTAAGCTGAGGACGAGGGCAAGGACATGTCTATAAGTCCAATGTCCCCAGAAGCACAGGCTCCTCTGTAAACCTTTGCATGGTTAGAATCTTCTCCTATTGCAAGTCTCAGTAGTGACAATATAAAAGGATATTATTAAAATAACGAGGTGGCCTCCCAGTTAAGAAGCACCCTTCACACCCAATGACAAATGGCTTCTATGATACAGGCTTTTAAGTGAGTCTTAAAACTCACCTTTCTGGGCCTCTCCTTGGGCCCATGCAGCAGGTGAGGTTTTTGCTTGACTTTTTGTTTTCAGATTTCAGAGCTGTTTGAAAATGTTTCATGTGAACTTTGATGGAAAAGTTCTGGTTGCTGTTTTATAGTGGCTTTACAATACAGTGGTACCCCGCAAGACGAACGCCTCGCAAGACGGAAAACCCGCTAGGCGAAAGGGTTTTCCGTTTTGGAGGCGCTTCGCAAAACGAATTTCCCTATGGGCTTGCTTCGCAAGACGAAAGCCCATAGGGAAATCTCCGGGGACCTCTTTTAAATGCTAGCGGTGGGGAGCAAAGCCTTTCCCCCCCCTCCGGCCTTCAGAAGAGGTCCAGGAAGGCTGGCGGGGGCCGAAAGGCTTTGCTCCCCACCGCCAGCATTTTAAAAGCAGTCCGGGATAGCAGGGAAGCGCTTCCCGCTATCACGGACGGCTTTTGAAGGCAGGAGAGGTCCGCGAAGCCTGGGCGCGCGGATCTCAGCGCGCGCAGGCTTCGGCATGCCGGCAACTCAGCGCAAGCAGCGGCAGCGCTGCCGCTGCTTGCGGAGAGGTCCGCGAAGCCTGGGCGCGCGGATCTCAGCGCACGCAGGCTTCGGCATGCCGGCAACACTCAGCAAGCAGCGGCAGCGCTGCCGCTGCTTGCGGAGAGGTCCGCGAAGCCTGGGCGCGCGGATCTCAGCGCACGCAGGCTTCGGCATGCCGGCAACACTCAGCAAGCAGCGGCAGCGCTGCCGCTGCTTGCGGAGAGGTCCGCGAAGCTTGGGCGCGCTGATCTCAGCGCGCGCAGGCTTCGGCATGCCGGCAACTCACCGCAAGCAGCGGCAGCGCTGCCGCTGCTTGCGGAGAGGTCCGCGAAGCCTGGGCGTGCGGATCTCAGCGCACGCAGGCTTCGGCATGCCGGCAACACTCAGCAAGCAGCGGCAGCGCTGCCGCTGCTTGCGGAGAGGTCCGCGAAGCTTGGGCGGCTGATCTCAGCGCGCGCAGGCTTCGGCATGCCGGCAACTCACCGCAAGCAGCGGCAGCACTGCCGCTGCTTGCGGAGAGGTCCGCGAAGCCTGGGCGCGCGGATCTCAGCGCACGCAGGCTTCGGCATGCCGGCAACACTCAGCAAGCAGCGGCAGCGCTGCCGCTGCTTGCGGAGAGGTCCGCGAAGCCTGGGCGCGCGGATCTCAGCGCACGCAGGCTTCGGCATGCCGGCAACACTCAGCAAGCAGCGGCAGCGCTGCCGCTGCTTGCGGAGAGGTCCGCGAAGCCTGGGCGCGCGGATCTCAGCGCACGCAGGCTTCGGCATGCCGGCAACACTCAGCAAGCAGCGGCAGCGCTGCCGCTGCTTGTGGAGAGGTCCGCGAAGCCTTGGCCGGACAGCTTTTGAAGGCAGGCGGGGGGGAGCAAAGACTTTCGCCCCCGCCAGCCTTCAGAAGAGGTCCTGGACCTCTTCTGAAGGAGGGCGGGGGGCAAATGTCTTTGTCCTCCCTGCCTGCCTTCCCAGGGGCTTTTAAATCGCCCCGGACAACGGAGAAGTCCTCCGCTGTCCGGGGCGATTTTAAAATGCCGCCCGCCAGCATTTTAAGATCGCCCCGGACAGTGGAGAAGCCCTCCGCTGTCCCGGGGTTTTTTAAAATGCTGGGGGTGGGAAGAAAAGCCCTTGTCCCCCCCCCACCAGCCTTCAGAAGAGGTCGGGGGACAGACTGTCCCCGGACCTGGTCTGAAGTCGGTTTCCCTAGGAACGCATTAATTGATTTTCAATGCATTCCTATGAGAAACCGTGCATCGCAAGACGAAAAACTCGCAAGAAGAAAAAACTTGCGGAACGAATTAATTTCGTCTTGCGAGGCACCACTGTAGTTTGATTTTCTTACAGCATTACCCTGTTGCATATGTTGCCTGAAAGGTAGCCTTTAAAATGGATGGCTAGATTCAACTTAAAAGTGCTTAAGTTGGACCTTGACCAGCAGTGATGATGATGTTGATGATTATGTGTTATTTCAAAAGCAACATCAAGAGCCAATCCATTAAAAAACCCAAAAACATATGGGCACAGGAACTCCTCTTACATATATAGGAAAAAGAAAGTTCAGCTGCTTTTTGGACTCTCTGAATATCCCCCCCCCAATAATGTACAGCCACTGCTCCTAAATAATAGCAGCCAGTTGTCCTGAAACAATAATACCAAAGAGGACTTTTATTAACCATTTCCTGGCTGTGTGCCCCCCCCAATCGCCAAGAGGGTATGGGAACTGATAATTGAAACATTCAGCGAAAATCAGGCAAGCTCTAACTGGAGCTGTGTGCATAATGCATTAACGTGAGAAAAATGCATGTCTGTCCCATGACTCACAGAGCAATTAAAATGTATTTCAGTGAATTAATTTCCCATAATAGCTATGACACAGCTGATCAGGAGGAATCAAGTAAGAATTGAATTCACACATTTAAAAGAATAAATAATAGTAATCAACATCATCACAATCTTCTAAGTTAGGTGAAGAATTAGCATCAGCCTCACCAATTATTTTCCTTCAGGGGCCCCTCCTCTTTCTACATGAAAATAATACAATAAAATTGTCCGAGGCTTTGGCAACAGGCTTTTGTGGGATTGTGTGTGTGTGTGTGCGTGCGTGCGCGTGCCTTTCATATGATAATTGAGAGATTCTATGGCAACCATTGAAAAAGAAAAGGGGGGGGTCTGAAAACAAAAGCTGTAGCAGAAGAGGATCAGTGCACATTCAGAGCATCTGCAGGAATAACGGCAAGTCTCGCCTTCTAGATGTAAAAAGTGCCTGATGATAGGCTAGCAAAGGCACTGATTTAACTCAAGCAGAGACAGTATGTAATTAATGCAGTTCCCAGCTTTAGCCTTCAAATCTGCCCAGCTTTGCTCTTCTGTACCATCCATTTAAATGCGTCCTGCACCATAGGGACAGATCACACCAGGATGCCCTGTTGGAGCAATTATTACGGCATACGATAGCACAGTTTATTTAAATAGTACCATCAATCCACTAGCAGTCCATTGTGGAAATGTTTCTGTCAAAGACCCCTGGTTCCAAAGTGCTTACAATTTGTAAGGTCCCTGCCCCAACGTGCTTACAATCTGAAGTTGGGTTGTGACTAGAGAACCGCAGAGGAGATTTTGAGAGCAGTGGGTCTGAGGACAGTTAATGCTGAAGGATACCAAAATCACAGAAATGAATATATTGGAAGCCAAGGGCAGAAAGGCTAAGAGGGATAAGGCCATGGAGAGTTTTAAAGGGAAGGAATTGTATGTTTGATGTGGAAAAGGGAAAAGGATAAGACTGCAGCATGGAATGGTCGGAAGCAGAATGGTGGGAAGAACCAGGTGGGGAACCCCCAAGGGAAGAAGGCTCAGACCCCACAGATTGGTGGTGGGACAATGAAGAGGGAGAAGAGGGAGCAGACTGGGAGGTGGAGGTGTTGGAAGCAGAAAAGGTAACAGAGCATAGTGAGCTGAGAGAGTTTGTGGCAGAGAGAAGTCCAGAATCAGAGGCAGAAGCTGAAGCAGGAGAATGGGATGAGGCTGGTGAAGAGTCCTGGGTGGCTCCTCCTCCTTTTGTGACAAGCTCTCCTCCTGCTTGTCTCCCAGATCCATAAGAGGCTTGAAAAGGGAAGAGAAGAGATTGGTGGATTTTTTTTTTGGGGGGGGGGACTCTGGAGAGGCAGAGTCTTAGGCAGCTGTGGGGAAGCAGTGGCCTTCAGTCTCAGCAACTGCTTCTGCTTCGTCTTCGTATTTGTACATGCTACACAAGACGCATTCTCTGGAGGCAGGCAATTTGTGATTTGTGGAAATCACCCAAAGCTGGGAAAACAATGTCATGGCCACCATCCTTCACATAGTTAAGCATGCCCTACTCTGAGTTCAATGAGCTTAAGTACGTCTAACTCTGAGTAGTTTGTAGCCAAAATGACCTCCAGCCTTTGTCATTATTAAATTCATCTCAGAGGGTATAATTAGAAATATATGATTTGGCTCTAAGGCTCTTGGTCTCATGGACAGACTCTGATTCCTTCTCTTCAGCATGCTCCAGAATGTAAACAGTTGCTCGTTCTAGGCAAAAAGCAGTAACAGTTTTTTGAGCCTTGCTTGAGTCAGAACTAAACATTACTTGCAAAGGTAGGTATCAAAACTTGAATCACCGCTTTTGTTAGAAAAAGGCTGTTTTCTCCCTCCTTTTTAATTTTGGAGAAAATAAGTGTGCATGTGTGTGTGGGGGGGGGATACTTAACCCTTCCCCACCCATTAAGTCTTCTCCAACCTCCCATAGTGTTCTAGAGAGATGTTTCAGCTCACAAACTTCTAGCTGTGACCTGTTTGTTGATATAGCACGGGGTGGGGAAGACAGAAGGAAGTAGCAGATGGAGAAACATATACACATATTCCCAGTTCCAAATCTTATTTCTTTACCTAGGTCACTTCCAGACCACCTTTCAATCGAAAGGTCCCTCAAAATGAGGTACCTTCCCCAGCCTCCCTTTCTTGAACAAAAGTTGCCATGCAGATTTTGTTCTATGCATTTAAGTGTAATGCTTAGTTCCATCCATAGAAGGCAATGATAAAAGTCTACTGCTTATTCAGCAGGCTCTAATATGTGGTTGGCCGAGGAAAATGAATTCACATCAATGCATTTGGAGTACAGTGTTCATACACTGTTTCTTTGTTTGTGGTTTATTTGGTTTTGGGGAAAAGTTGTTTCTAATTGACCTAAATACTATTCATTTTCAAGCATTTTTAATTTTTGGCACAGGATATTAAAATTTTAATGCAGGGCACTGTAGAAATAGGTTCAAGCAGCACATGATCTAGTGCCGTGCATTAGAGTCATGAAACAGGCAGCTGTCTTGCTAGGATGGCTTCCTCCTCCTAAAAACCACAACCCAAAGTCTTATGATTCCTAGAAAACAAGAGGGGGAGAAGGGGAAATTCCTGACTTCTAAAGAACAGAACCACTGGATTTTTTTTATTATTTTTTTTGTAGGAGGCGATACTGTAACAATTCCTCATTCTCTTGTTTTGTATATAACCAGTTTCAAGGCAATACAAAGTATAGGCATGCATGATCCATCCATCCCAAGTGAAGTAATTTTCAACCAAATTTATTTCGGTGGCAGAGCTATACTCATGCGTAGTTCCTTCCTTGCTGAAGTAAACGGTGCCCACTCTGCATTTGAAGTCACAATGTTAAGTGAAGCAGGAAAAGGCTTCTTCCTCTGTGATGGTACCATAGCAATGGAACGTCCTTCCAAGGGATGCCTTTGTTCATTTCTTGATGACCTTCAGGTGCCTGGCCAAGGTAACCCTTTTCCAGCAAGATGTTGGGATAGATTCTTGACTGCACTTTTTTTTTCTGTTTTCTTTTCTTTTATTGCTACTGGATTTTATTGCTTTTAGACACCATTTTAATTTTAATTTTTTTAACATTGTATTTCTAAGTCAGTTTCAAACAACAAACTGCTCTCTCTTCCTATAAGCATTTTGGTACATTTGGTACATTTTCTTAAAAATAACCTCTTTTAGTAAATGAGGGACTCTGCTAAAAATGGTGTCATGATGACTGTATCAGTGTTCCTCTGTTTGAATGAACACTGAAGCTTTCATTAAACAGGATTCCAATGGAATTGCATACTATGAGGCTTTTCACCCTGAGAACTTGCCCATAAGTCAAGATAGAAAGCTGAACTGCAATAATGCCCAAATGATTAAAAATGACGTGTCCCCATTTTTGAAAGCATTAGTCTTAATATATTTCTTAAGAACTGCAGTTTACATCATTTTTGTTACCACGGGATGGAAATTCCCTTTCTGAAGTCTTGGGAACACTGCTCTTTTTCGGCATATTATTTGCCAGCTGCCCAAAAAGAAAAAAGAAAAGAAACAGAAATTAGTTGCTGAAAGTCTGCAGGGCAAAATCTCCATAATGATGCCTATTTACCAGTAAAAGTGAACTAATGTCACAAAACCAATTTAACTTTGATCCCAAATTTTACCCCTCATTTCTTAGAATCAGGCATTCAAACATGGTACAGAAAATTATGGAGGGAAGCCTTTCAAGACTAAGTGATGGTGACATAAATCAAGGTGAGTTATGTAAAGAATACTATAGTTTGTTTTAAACCGATTTAATATTGTATTTTTAAGTTGCTGGTAAGAACACCACCACCACAATGTGTCATACAGATTTATTCAGCAAGATTTATATACCATTTAACAAAACAATATCTAAGCAGTTTACATAATAGTGCAAAACAGTCCTTCAAATTGATGATAAAAGGGCAGACAATCAAATTATCAAAATATAGATGAAATCAACTGTTTCGCAAATATGAACAAACTTGCATTCAAGTCTGGGTTGGTTTGTTTCAGGAGGTGTTGAAAACAATCGAATGAAGACAGCTGCCTACATAGCTTTTTAAAAGCACAATTATGTGCTAATATTTTATAGCAATAAGTTATGATTCCTATGAAGGGAGCAGAGGGGTCATGCTCACTGCCCTCATCCCCACAGACATATCCCTGATGGTTCTGCTCCCCCCCCCCATGCTGCACCATCCACATGCCTGGTGAGGAAAGGTCTGAAGCTCACTGCCTGGTTTAGAGTTCTGCACACAAGTGGAGAAGGCACCTTGCTTCAGATCTCCCACTCAGCTGTGGCACACAGATGCAGGTGGGCTGCAATCAGCATGGCCCCACTTTTCTCCTCACAAAATTCACAATGCAAGAGGTTTGAATGACAGAATAGGCCCATAGCCTTCCTTAATTTCATCTTTTATCAAGTGGTGCCATACAGGCACCAAAATATGACCTACCATATTTTGAAGTACAGTGGTACCTCGGGTTAAGTACTTAATTCGTTCCAGAGGTCCATACTTAACCTGAAACTGTTCTTAACCTGAAGCACCACTTTAACTAATGGGGCCTCCTGATGCCGCCGCACCGCCAGAGCATGAAGCAAAGTTCTTAACCTGAGGTAATATTTCTGGATTAGCGGAGTCTGTAACCTGAAGCGCATGTAACCCGAGGTACCACTATCATTAAAATAATTGCTGTTGCCATCTAAAGAGGGTCTCTCTTAAGACCATTGAAGGTCTAATTGCCATATTTTGAGGAGCAAAACAGAGGACAATTTGCTGACTTCTACTTTTAACTATGGATCACCAAGACAACTCTCATTTTACATGCCCATGAAAAAGAGGACATGTCCTGGAAAAAGAGGACATATGGCAATCCAGGTTGTGCTATTATTATTATTATTATTATTATTATTATTATTATTATTATTTAAACACTAGGTGCATTCAGGGCAGGGAAGCACCATGATGTGTGAGGAGATGAGGTTTAACCCTTCCCACACCAGACATGATCTCAAGTAAAATCACCTGCTTCCACACATAGCAATTAATAAGGGGGTGGGGAACCTCTCACTGGTGCCAATTGGATATTTTTTGGTAATGTGAATTGCTGTGTTTCTGTGGTGTCTCTTCCCTTCTGCACAGGTTAAAAAAGTATCACAATTTAAGCACAAGTGAAAATTTATCGACTCCTATCTCCTTAAAAATCATATTTGAAAGTTAGATTGTGCGAATTCAAAATGTTTGCTTTCTTTTCCGGTGGCTTTCCCAAACAATCTGTCTGAAGTGGCTTTACTGCACTCCATCCATTTATGCTAATTTTCCAAAAGGCAAATAATGGTCTCTCTAATGGGCCAAGACTGGCTGTGTTCTATATACCTGCTGCACTTCTATATCCCCTGTTTTTAAAAGCTAGACATTGTAGGCTCCAGCACACAAATGAAGTATGACACCAGGGTTTATTAAAGAAGAAGTTTTCCTGTGACCTGTTTCAAAGTTGCCAAGACTTCACCTTTCCTTATTACCTCAGTGACCAAGCACCTCCGTTTAGATCTAACTGACAAAATAAGCCAGAAAGGGCAAGGATTGAGAAGGCATGTGGTAGGCCACACACCTCCAGAAATCTTGCCCATACAGTATACTCAAGCTGCACACATTTATATATAAAAAATATGCGAACACAATCCTACTGTCTTACTGAATGTTGCAATGTACATCATGAGCTGCTAACTATGCTCATGTATTTAACAGTGTGATAACTAGCAAATTATTTTTCTCTTTCTATCAAGCACAAACAAGCATGTGGTACAGCAGAAGCTTTGGAAGTTCTAATATTGATATAATTCATTCTGTCAATAAAAACACATTTCTAGTTTTTCACAAGCATATAAACAACATATTTTGTGCTTTCATAGTAGCAAATTCATTCTAATTATTTATTAGCTTTACTACCCATATTTTCAAGATTGTTGACAATTCTGACATGAAATGAGACCAAACACCGCTATACATTGTGTTTCCCTAAGCAATGTATAGAATCTATACTGGTAAACATGAAAACAGTTCAATGTGCAAAACTGGGTATATTCAATTTTCACTGGGTTTTGGGAGCTTCAAATTCAGAAACTGGAGAATTATAATGATATTTTAAATCATATTTGTAGCCTTGGCCACTTAAACATATATCAATTTGTTTGTGTGAATTTACAGAGCGAAACAACTCTAGACATCCATTGTACAATTAGGATTTTACTATTAATTGAACTGCTCAATTATCCATTTGTTATAACAACAACAACACACTTTACATTTGAAAAGACAAACTATAGAAGAAAGCATAAACAAAAAAGTTAAAGTTATTAATATTATTTGTCATGCAAATATATGCTAATGACAACAATGAGTGCTAGAAGTTTGCAGCCAGATTGGTTATGTAGTTGGTAATTCAAATTAATATGTGAAGCCCAGTCACCTTTATTGCTCTGGCTTAATCTTTTTGGCTTGCTGTGCAGCAGTTGGCAGGATTCTGCTGTCAGACTCTGTTCTAACCCTTCCTTAGCTGTTGCCTCCTTTTCTGCCAAGCACGCAATAGTTTCTGTCTTCAGGTTGTATGCATTGCTTTTGCTCATCCTTATCTCATGTTCCTGTTTTTCAAATTACTGATGATTTTGGCCCACTCACTTTAGCCACACTTTGTTCTGAGCAACTTCTCCACCACCTCTCTTTTCCCTCAGCATCTTTTCAGTCACCTCAAAAATCTTTTAAAACTCACTTTCAAAAGTTTTGTAAGGAGGCAACATGCCCATGACTTTGCAGGACTTCTGCCTGGCATTCCCCTGCAGGTGTCCCACTCACATCTGCTCTGGAGGTTTCCCCAAACTCTCTGGAGCATATTTTAGTGGGTGCTATAGGCGGTGCTTTCCCCCCTAAAAACAGTGTTTTGGGATACTCTTATTTTCCTACTCGTACTGAAATACTGCCCCTCAATGAGGCCAAACATAGATTCACAAAATGTTTAGGGGTATGCGTACCCCTGCGTACCCCCAGGAAAAAAAGCACTAGCTATAGGGATGTGTGGAGAGAGAGGGAGGAGATGTCTTGTTGCTTCTCATTGACTACTGTGAGAATAGGATGCTAGACTAGATGGGCCACTGATGGAACAGGCTCTTCTTAGGAGCTGATGTTGTGCAGTTGGAAGCCTGCAGTAATATTTGCTAATGAGATGATGATATTGGATACAATCCTAAATAGCCACATGACATTTTTAATTTAAAAAAGGCAGACAAACACCCCTGGAGAACTGTGCAAGACTTACAATTCAGTCTTCCAATTGCTGATAATCTTCTTTTTCTTCTTTGGTGATCACTTGTGGCTGAGTAAGATTGTCTTCCATGAACACAGTCTTAATGGTGTGTCCGTAAGTGACTGTGGAAGCCAATTCTGGATCCACACGTCTTTCCACAGTGGGGACATAGGTTTTCGGGCAAGAGTTGATCATGGTGAGGATTTGCCAAACGTGCCTTCCTCTTTGCTCGTTTCTCCCTTTCATCCTGAGTTTGTGCTTCTTCAAAGTCCAGGGCACCTTTGGCAAAGGCTGTTCTCCAATTGGAGCACTCGCAGGCCAGTGTTTCCTAATTTTACATCCTTATACTGCATTTTTTTAGATTTGCTAGTCAACTGCGATCTACCAGTCAATTGCGGGCTGTCCCTGGTCGATTCTGGTTGATCGTGTGATCTCCAGCGACCTAGGTAAAGGTACCCCTGCCCATACGGGCCAGTCTTGACAGACTCTAGGGTTGTGCGCTCATCTCACTCTAGAGGCCGGGAGCCGGTGCCGTCCGCAGACACTTCCGGGTCACGTGGCCAGTGTGACAACGCTGCTCTGGCGAGCCTGCACCAGTGCAGCACACGGAACGACGTTTACCTTCCCGCTATAAAGCGGTACCCATTTATCTACTTGCACTTTAAGGGTGCTTTCGAACTGCTAGGTGGGCAGGAGCTGGGACCAAAAGACGGGAGCTCACCCCGCCGCGGGGATTCGAACCGCCGACCATACGATCGGCAAGTCCTAGGCACTGTGGTTTTACCCACAGCGCCACCAGCGTCCCTCTCCAGCGACCTACCCCCCCAAAAAAAGCTCAACATTTCTGGTCAATCCTATGGTTAGATCACTGCCAGTTTATTTATAGTGGGAGTAGATCGCAGTCTCTTGGAAGTTGGACACCCCTGGTCTATTGCATTGTAGTGCAGGGAGTGGGGGAAAAGGAAATTCCCATCTCCTAAAAACCTCTTCCTAGCCTTCAGCTGTGCCCCCTGTGAGTTTTAATCACAGCAGAACTGACAACTCCCCTGCCTCTTCCAGAAGCAACAATACAAACATCTCCCTCTCTCCCTTTGCCATTGCATAAGCCCAGGCAACTTTGTGGAGGCTTCAAAACTACAGATAAGCTTTGTACAGAATTGAAAATCTCTTTCATTTCCTTTTAAAGTCTTCGCTGACTGACGAGGCTTTCCTTGAGGGATGATCCAGCTATGATGATGTCTTCACTGGTTCATGGTGTACTCATTTGTACTTGTTTTATAAATGTGATTTCACGGTTGCTATTTACCAACATTGTATTTTTTTCTTATGTTGGCAGCATAGAAAATCTTGCAAATCAGTTAGATTAATATCGGTGCAGTGCTCTTACATAGCTCTCATTCATTGCAGGGAAGCTGGCACCCAAGTCTAGCATAAGCCCCTGGCATCCTGGGACATTTGCTGGGGTAAATGCACCCTGGCAGGACCCCCAGCATCCACCACCCCAACATCTGGAGCAGGGCCTGCTGGCACTGAATGTGGATGGTCATATGCAATGGTATTTTGATAGCTTTCTACCAAAATATTCTTCTTAAGACACCAGGGGTGAGGAACAGTGACCTCCTCCATTGTCCAGAACCAAAAAACTGTGAAAGTAATTCTATGCTTCCAAAAGGAGTTTTCCCTTGTGTTGTTGAATGGCAGCTCCCCATGCTACATGGCAAACTTAAAAAATAAAACTCAGGAGAGTTTCAGAAGCAATTTGTGCTGCTGCTTCTTGGGCTGTTGTTAAATGTAAAAAACCAAAAGCTTCTTGGCATGCAAGAAGAATAAGCTACAGGGACACTGTTGGAAAGGTATGCAAAGAACATTTTCCTACTAAAACAAAACAAAAAGGGAAAGCTCTTTCTCATGTGATATTCAGAAGCACAGGAAAGCCTTATAGATTTTAGGCCAGTTAATGAAAGAGTTAAGTTAAAGCATTCCACACCATGCGTAATCTCATTTGCAGAGTGTTTCTAAGAAGAAGAAAAGGTACATTCTGTGAGAAATTTTAAGTTGATTATATGTTTTGATGTGGTCAATTATGTACAAGAGTAGCTAGTGTGATGTTGCTGGATTACAGCTCCCATCATCCCTGACCATTGTCCATGCTGACAGGAGCTGGTGGGATTTGTAGTCCAAAATATTTAGATGGCACCATGTCACCCCCCTTCCTGAATTATGAACTGATCTAGGCCTTACCCAGAGAGCCCTGCATGCATTTTCAGGCTGCCTGGAAGGAAGGCAGTTGGTGTAAGTATTGCAACAGTGGTTGTGCACCACCCCAAATCTCTGCCGAGTGGTAGCAAGATTCCAGGGATTTCCAGGCATGTTTCTGTTGAGAATTCAGGCATGTCAGAGACTGCAGTGTTTTAATATACATGGTTTATTTTACACTTATATGCACTGTAAAGTAGGACATATGGCCATCCTATTAATTGCCTAAAACCATACAAAGGATAAACTATATCCCTGTCAGAATGTCTTCCAATTTGAACGAAAGCTGTGAAAACTAAAAGGAAGGAGAGAAACATTTCCATCATCACATTGCATAAATTAGAATAAAGATGATGAAACATGAATTGTATGTCAGTATATAGGCGTGCAGGCTGGTCAGAGAAGGAGTGAGAGCCTTGCTGTCTGTCTCCATCTTCTGACAGCTGCAAGTTGGAAAAGCAAGTTGTGCGGAGTATGGTCTGTAAGGGGAAGAGCTGAAGTGCAGGTAATTCCAGCAAGGCCAATGGATGGAGCCTCAAAATCCCCCTCAAGCCTTCTGAGAGTATGGGGGGACCACCTTAGAAACACTATGTCAAAATTACTGCATGACAACTATGGCCACTTTCGGGCTTCTTTTCTTTCTGGCTGTCCTCAGTCACTTTTCATGTGAGTCTTTGGTGTTCCGCAACATCCTTTCCTTTGAGGTCCAGCGCTGCTACCAGAAGGAAGATGACACTGGTGATAGAGCTACAGCTAGCAGTGTCTCTAGCAAAGAAGATCCTAAAATGCAAAGTTATTTTAGGTCAGAGAGTTGGTTTTTTCCTGATGAGTTGTAGGAAGCCAATCAATAGATTCAACAAACCAACCAAGACAATGTTCTTAGCAAGCAGAGTTTAATGGACTGGAAGGAACTTCATTTGGTCTCCCTCAAAGCAGAAAAGCAGAGGAAATATGTCAGCTGAAGGTTTACTTCCCAGTCCCTTGATGGATTGTCAGCTTTTATTTAGTGCTCTTGATAACTTGATTTGCTTTGCATCTCTTGGGCTGGCACTGTGTTTCAGTCAGCACTGAAGTTTTCTTCAGATAACTTCTCATTGTAGCTTCATTTTTCAAACTGTGTTTTATCATTGGGATTCAGAGAGTTTTATATGTATATTAGTATTCTTTAAAAAAAGTTTCATACTATTTTATTTGGTGTTATTTTTTCCAATGTGACTGTCCTCTTTTACGTTCTTATGCTGATGGTCATCAGGAGGACCCAGGTGGGCTGCAAGGTGAGATGAAAACCCACATTACAAAGAGGATCAGACCGTCTACACTGTACTGCATTTGCGGCTGTAAAACTTCACCACAAACCGTACAGGCATAAAAAAAGCTTGGGAATGGAAGTGTTTTGAACTGTGCACTGTGTTTGGGTATATACGTTTTAGAGTGTGTCCTTGCACTCTACCCTTTCTTCCTAGCAGAACTGCTAGGAAGGTGAGTGAATTATCCTCCTTTCCCTGCATTTTGAACATCTTGGCACCAAGCAGGCAAAGAGAGGGGTTTCCAGAGGCAGCAGAACTGAGCTTCCCAGGCTACGAGACATTCTGGGTTGTACTAAGCTAAGTTTGACTCAAGGTAGACCTCCTGAAATTAATTAACCTTAGGCTACTCTGAGTAAAGCTTAGTGGAATGCCACCCACTTACTGCTTTCCACAAAGCCAAACCATGGGATGCTAGAGGCAGGCTCAACTGAACTTTGTATTCAGCTATATTTCATTATAGCAGACATTCCGTGTCATGGGAACATTGCTGATGGAGCTCACTTCATCAAAGTGGCCTTTGAATAAAAATTCCACTTTGTAGGCCAAGTAGTCAAACAGGTCTAGATTTTGTGATCTGGCCAAGTTTAATTATTTAGGTTGTTGCCACGGCATTGGATCAAAGTTACTCCTTCATGACATGTTTCAAGAGACAATTTAAGGATGTGTAATATCACAGCATGAGCAATAATGAGCTGGGATTGCATACAGGTGACCAGACAAAGAGGGGAATGCACCACCCTCCAAAAGAAAACCAGAAAATAAAAATGCAATAGCAAAACTAATAAGGGTTGATATTTATTTACTATTTCCCAATGCATTTTGCTGATCTTTATCAGAGTATCCTTTTCAACAGTTCAGCTGAATTTACACATGCAGCAGATTGAGGTGGAAGTGTTTGGAGTTACTGGAATTAAATGTACCATTTCGAAAACAATTTTGAATGCTCCTATGCAACTACCGCACAATTGCACTCATTTCACACGCTAGCAAGGTTATGCTTAAAATTCTACAAGGAAGGCTCAAGCAGTATGTGGATCGAGAACTCCCAGAAGTGCAAGCTGGATTTAGAAGAGGCAGAGGAACCAGAGACCAAATTGCAAACATGCGCTGGATTATGGAGAAAGCTAGAGAGTTCCAGAAAGACATCTACTTCTGCTTCATTGACTATGCAAAAGCCTTTGACTGTGTCGACCACAGCAAACTATGGCAAGTTCTTAAAGAAATGGGAGTGCCTGATCACCTCATCTGTCTCCTGAGAAATCTCTATGTGGGACAAGAAGCTACAGTTAGAACTGGATATGGAACAACTGATTGGTTCAAAATTGGGAAAGGAGTACGACAAGGCTGTATTTTGTCTCCCTGCTTATTTAATTTATATGCAGAATACATAATGCGAAAGGCTGGGCTGGATGCATCCCAAGCTGGAATTAAGATTGCTGGAAGAAATATCAACAACCTCAGATATGCAGATGACACAACCTTGATGGCAGAAAGTGAGGAGGAATTAAAGAACCTTTTAATGAGGGTGAAAGAGGAGAGCGCAAAATATGGTCTGAAGCTCAACATCAAAAAAACGAAGATCATGGCCACTGGTCCCATCACCTCCTGGCAAATAGAAGGGGAAGAAATGGAGGTAGTGAGAGATTTTACTTTCTTGGGCTCCATGATCACTGCAGATGGTGACAGCAGCCACGAAATTAAAAGACGCCTGCTTCTTGGGAGAAGGGCAATGACAGGCCTAGACAGCATCTTGAGAAGTAGAGATGTCACCTTGCCAACAAAGGTCCGTATAGTTAAAGCCATGGTTTTCCCAGTAGTGATGTATGGAAGTGAGAGCTGGACCATAAAGAAGGCTGATCGCCGAAGAATTGATGCTTTTGAATTATGGTGCTGGAGAAGACTCTTGAGAGTCCCATGGACTGCAAGAAGATCAAACGCATCCATTCTTAAGGAAATCAGCCCTGAGTGCTCACTGGAAGGACAGATCGTGAAGCTGAGGCTCCAGTACTTTGGCCACCTCATGAAAAGAGAAGACTCCCTGGAGAAGACACTGATGCTGGGAAAGATGGAGGGCACAAGGAGAAGGGGGCGACAGAGGACAAGATGGTTGGATAGTGTTTTCGAGGTTACCAGCATGGGTTTGACCAAACTGCGGGAGGTAGTGGAGGACAGGGGTGCCTGGCGTGTTCTGGTCCATGGGGTCACGAAGAGTCGGACACGACTAAACGACTAAACAACAACAACAAAATGCATGGAGAACTCTCTCCAGGTAGCAACTAAAATAGTAAGGAGAGGACTATGCTGAACCTTTGTCTCTGATGTGATAAGGTTTTATAGCCTAGGTGTACAAAAATCACACTTTCAGCTTGATCTTTAAAATACAGGGGGAGCAAAAGCAATCAGCAGCATTTTTATAGCCATACTACAAAAAACATGGGTTCTTGTAATGGTTGAGTTTTACTCCCATTTAAGATGTCTGGATTGAAAAGGAGCAAGAATCAATTACTCCTGAGTGGCTGTAGAGTATACACACTTCACCTGAGTGGTGGATTGCAGAGATAAGCCAAAACTGGGAATGAACCCTTTGTGGGAGAAGACTGATGGTGTTTACAAAGATAACTGGAATTTCTGGAGGGAAAAATGGTTCTGAAATGGGTTTTTTTCCTTTAAGTGAAATGACCTTTCCAAGAACCTTCTACAATTACTTCAAGCCAACAAAGAGGATGTTAAATTCCAGCCTTCATTTATTTTCTTTAGTAGCTAGGGGCTGCATTACATCTGTAACTCCAAGATTCCTCTTTCTGTTATTTTCCTGATGGCATCAAATGCCTCTTGACCCCTGTGACAGCTGAACAAATAAGGATGGAGAAAAGGGGCCTAATTATGACTTTCAACATAAATATGGAATATTATTGAATTTAGGTTGATCATGATGTGATTCCTCTCCCCGCCCTTCATTGGCATAGTGAGTCTTTTTGAAATCAATACTTGGAATGGTTTTGGTTATAAGAATAACACCTGGATAACAATGACCACTGGATGTGTACAGTGGGAGCTTCACTCCAAAGCTTTAGAAAACTCTATTAGATGTTTGCCTCCTGCCTTGCAAACCTTTAAGCTGTTGCTGCTGTTGCAGCTGTGTTGTGCCTTGTGGGACGGATTTGTGACACAGTGCAGAGGTCAGCACTATGCTGGGAATGGAGAAGATGAGCCAATGGGAAGGTAAAATCCCCCCCTTTGTACAGCAGGCACTTATTTCAGCTGAGAATACCTCCTCTGAGGTAGTCTCCTCACAAAATCAGTTGAGCGTGGTTTAACAGTTGAGTGCCCTTTCTTTTCTTTTTGTGAGTCTTTTAAAATTCATAGCCAACATGGAGGTCTCTGGATGCTGTTGGACTTTGACTCCCATCACTTCTGACCATTTGACTCCCATCACTTCTGACCATGCTGTCTGGGGCTCATGGGAGTTTGGAGCACAACATATTGTTGCACCCTATCCCAGTCTCCAAGCTGTACAAGATTCCAGGGGTTCCAGGCGCTTAACCAGGGTTTGTGTTTCCCTTGGAAATGAGGCACAGTGGAGACTGTGGTGTCATTACGATATATGGTTATTTACACATTTATATCTCAGCCTACAATGGAGGGGTTCAAAGCATAACAGCAGCTCCTATTCTGCAAGCTCAGGAAAGGAGAGGCACTGGTGTGGCACTGGTGTGTGAAATGGAGGTTGAGTTTTGAGCTGGAGTTACCTTGAAGCACTGGCAGAGGAAGAGGTGTGCAGGGGGAGCGCCCCACCCCCGGCAGCGCGATCCCAGGGTGCCATCGCGGCTGTCCCCTCGCCCACGCTGGGTGCCCCGCCCCCGCAGGCGGCGCCCCATGCCCCCAGGATGGGTGTCAGCCCCGCCCCTGCCTGCTCTCTGCCCCTGGTGCCGGAGCATGAAGCTCCGCCACTGCCTTGAAGCTGTTTGATAAACATTTTATGACCTCCTACAGTATGGATTCATTCACCCCATGTCTAAGACATGTTACTTTTGCCTTGCACATTGCTTCAAAGTCTTTTCTGATTATTATACCAGATATACCAATTATCTTCAACCAGCTCTTCACTACTGATCTACTTTAGATAAAACCCTTCATTTGCACACATTGAGTTGTAAAGTCAGCAACTTTTTGTACACATATCCTGCTACCACCAAATAATTGATGACTAAGATAGAATTTGAAGAAAAATTTGATCTCCCTGAGACATCAGTACCTGATAATTCCCTTTCACTTCTCCATATGTAGTCCTCCATTTCCCTATATGGCAAACTGGCAATATGTTTCATAGAAGTCAATGAGTCTTTGTTTTCAATCAAGTGTTACAATCAGGGTGTCAGTTGAAAAAACAAATTGCCATGTCCTTGGAAGAGTAGGGAACAGTCTGAGTGACATTTAAGATTCTTAACCAAAATAGGAAACACTGGAAATTTCATCAGCAAGTCTGATTTTGGCCTGGTTTCCAGTCATATTTTACAGGGTTGCAATGTATTGATAAACATCTGAACTCTTGGGGCCTTACCTGAGAGCTATGATTTATCAGACTGTAGATCTTATGCTATTTGATTGCATATGAACTGGCCCCAAAATGGCTAAATAGAGGAAATTAATTCTTAATTAAATAAGAAGCGCTCCCTCAGGACATTAAAGCAATCAAGACAGGTTAAGATGCACTGCCTGTTGCCAAAGAGGAAATGTGTACACTCAGCATGAGAATCAAGCCCAAGATTTTCTGGCTCAGAGATCCTATTGCAGGGGAATCTTATTTTTTTAAAAAAGTCTCGTGTTGCATGTTTTTAAGTACAGTCATTAGAGAGTGCCTCTAATCATTTCAGAGGTAAAAATAATTTCTTTCTTTCTTTCTTTCTTTCTTTCTTTCTTTCTTTCTTTCTTTCTTTCTTTCTTTCTTTTTATTTTTACCAAAAATTAAAATATTATTCAGAATAATTTGTAAAAGGTACATGGCTTCTTAGTAAATTATTTGATGTAAAACTTTTGGCTATCAGGGATCTGCTCTGCCATGTTTCCCCCTCTGGCCTTGTTCCTAGTAATCAAGATGGCCAAATGTACAACAATGCATTAACACCCCAACAATATGAAAATGAAGTCATAACAATGCCAGCCATTGTGTGGCCTGGAATGCTGGATCATTCGCAAGGAGCACAACTGACATCTTGAAATAATATACAGTATAAGTCTTCTGTGCAGTTTTATTTCCTATGTCAGAAAAGTCAGATACTGTAAGAAAAACTATGAAGGCAAGGAAGAATAGAAGTAAATTAGCCACACCAGCCAGGAAATGTGAGGGCAGCATTTTGATAGGCAGGATTAACCAATTAATCAAACCTATCAAGGCTGAAATCCTATGGCACTTACCTTGGAGTCGGCACCATTGAACATAGTGGGAAACATATACAGCAGAGGTACAGACTGTCAGTTCTAGGGTCCAAATGTAGCCTTTCAGTTCTCTTTGTCCAACCTTCCAGGTGGCATTCCTCACTAGCCCTGCTCTGCATTCTCCTTGAGTATCTTTGCCTTTGTCCTTGTATGAGGTCATGCCTCTTGCTTGCTTAGATGGAGGATGAAGGTCTCTCTGTGTGTTCTGTTGTGATCACTGACTTCAGCAGAGGCAAGGCCAGGGTACCCTGGACAGGGCCATGTAGGGCCCAGATTGCATACTTTGTGAGATCCAACCTCAGATGTTGCTTCAGCAGCAGTCATTCTCAGACCGGTTCATGACTGATGACATCTGCACAGCTTAGCTCACTATATCCCCTCTTTGTTGGGAAACTGCATGGGCAAAACTTTCATGTTCCATTCGGGGCACAACAACTTTTTGTTCCCAAGAGAGTGCAGGCATTACACTGGCCCAAACTTTCAGCTTTAAGTAAAAGAGGCTTTGCTTGTTTCTAGATTTGCCAGTTTTCTTGGTAATCTGAAATGTCTTGTATCTTAAGGTGGGTGCATTAAAGGGGGGGCAGACCAATATATTAGATTAGATTAGATTAGATTGATCTTTTTCATTTTACAGTAGGTCGGGGACATAAAAAGCCTGAGAGTTCAAGGACGGCAAGACAGAAAACACCGCTTCCTTTCACTGAAAGAATGTGGCTGGAAGTATCCCTGAAGGAGATTCATCCTGTTGTTGTTTCAAGGATCCTGGCAATGCTAGTATTTGAAAGCCACCCATGAACAATAGAACGAAAACAGCTGCACAGCAACCCTAATCTGGTTAGTGACTGTGTAAATACAGTGTAGAGCTATGAAAAGGTCATTGACAGAGGTGCCCTGCTGTGCTACAATGCACGCAGGTGCTGTGGGTGTATTCCTAATTGCATCATATCACTGATGGTGGGGAAATTAATGGGTCGTATATAGTCTGGCCTCTTGTTCCAGTCATACATTCCATAAAAAAACTGACTCTGACTTCAGTGCATTATTCTACACAGGCTTCACGAGGCGGTAAATTGCCTCATTGCCTGTCGCATGTTGACAGAGAGCCCTCGCCCTTCTGACTTGCCAAAATAAAATAACTCTTCACAGCTATCTCCAAGGAAATGGGCCATGTCAGTAAGCCATGGCCCCCCACCCTTTGGAGCCCTACAGGCTCTGCGTTCGCTGGCTTTTTCTGCTTCTTCTTCTTCTCTTAAAATAGTTTTGAGAAGAGATAGGAGGTTTTCATGAACAAAAAGCATGAGACTATGTCTCATCCTAAGTTTTAGTAAGGCTGCTGTTGTGACATCACACTTCATTAGGCCTCACTGGTGAAAACCCTTAGCGATGCTTTTGTATAGCAAAAATTCAGATTTGTGGAATAATGTGGTGCTTTACTGAACTATTTTAAATTAAAGCCTCTGCAGCCTGTCAGGTTTCACATAACTTTTAATCCAGGCAGAAAGGAATGATAGCTAAATTCTGAGCTGTGGAATGCACATAGTTGCTTATTAATGCAAATGCCTGTTGGCTCTCAAAGTAGCAGTCAAATCACATAATATTTTAGCTCTGCAAATACTGTACTGCTGCTGCTACTTCTATTGCTAAGAGCCAAACTGCATGTCACGTTTATCACAAATTGGCAGCATGGGGACCCAGATCCAGACTGGGAAACTGGTATGTGTGTGGGGGGGGGATTATGGGGGGCTTTAACCCTTGTCCCCGGCTATAGTACCAATCTGCAACAGTCCCTCCACATGCAGTTTGCATTGCAGGAAGGAGTGAATCCCTCCCACCCCATTCCAGGGTCTTCACATAGATCTCACCCCCCACTCCTGCATCCTGACCTGACATTGTGTGAAAGAAAAAGTTTGTTCTCAAAGTACGTGCAGATAAGCATCACGTGTAGTTGGGCCCTTTTACCGCCAGTGGGTTGTCTACTGTAATGATCCAAGACTGATGCTTATTCTCTGCTCTCATCAGTGCTGAAATACCCTCTTCAGCCTGCTTTTCTAACCGAGCTTAATTCCATCTGACGGCAAGCACTATTGAATAAGACATGGCTTCTTCGTTTTTCTTAAAAAAATAATCAAAGCCTTTTCATACATTACTTGAATTGTAGAGTTTGCATTAGCACTAGTACCTTACACTTCTGATTCCCTGCAATTAATGTTTAAAGTGGGACTTGTGGATCTCACCTCCAGCCTGAACTTCCTGATTTCCCTGCAGTCAATCATTCCCCCTTAAACTGCACCATTGTTTCTCACTTCACCCCCTGCCCTCCAGCATCGACAGATGCTTCCTGCATATGAAATAGTTTGCTTATAGTCTACAGGCATGGGTATAGATTAACTTGAACCATTTTGTGAGACTTTTGTATGAAAAAACAATGTATAAAAATAAACAGCATTGTGTTAGGTGTTAGTGAGTTGCAATCAATTTCTTTCCCTTGTTTTCTTCTATATATCTCTTGGGAAGAACCACTTTCCTGGCTGTTCACTGAAGGCTTTATAAAAATGTGGACTCACATTTCAAACATCAGAAGAAAATATCTTATATTGATGGTGATGATCAGTTCTAAGGCTTCAAAATAAGATCATGCTGGATCAGACCAATGGCCCATCTAGTCTAGCAACTTGTTCTCGTGATGGTCAACCAGATGCTTATAGAAAGCCTCCAAGCTGGACCTGAGTGAGGCTTCCTACAGTTTCCACCGATTGTATTAAGAAGCCAACTGCCACCATCTGTGGAGGAAAAGCATAACAATCATGGCTAGTGAATATGTATTTTATGGCCATCCAGGTTGGTGGCCATCACTGCCCGTGGGAGCAAATTCAAAAGTTTAATTATCTGCTGTGTGAAGAAGTATTTTCTTTTGGCTCCTGAATCTTTAGCTTCCTTGGATGTCCACAAGAGACCCTCAGGGTCCCTTCCAACTCTTCAATTCTGTGATTCTATGATTCCAGGGACATGAGTGGTGCTGTGGGTTAAACCACAGAGCCTAGGACTTGCCGATCAGAAGGTTGGCGGTTTGAATCCCTGCGACGGGATGAGCTCCCATTGCTCAGTCCCTGCTCCTTCCAACCTAGTAGTTCGAAAGCATGTCAAAGTGCAAGTAGATAAATAGGTACCGCTCCGGCAGAAAGCTAAACGGCATTTCCATGTGCTGCTCTGGTTCTCCAGAAGTGGCTTAGTCATGCTGACCACATGACCCAGAAGCTGTCTGCGGACAAACGCCGGCTCCCTCGGCCAATAAAGCGAGATGAGCGCCGCAACCCCAGAGTCAGCCATGACTGGACCTAATGGTCAGGGGTCCCTTTACATTTACATTTATGATTCCAGGACAGGTATCCATTTCACTCTATTAGTACTAACTTACTACCATTCCAAAATGATAGTTTGTGTATCATTATTAAGAGAACACATTGTGCACTGACTAACAAGACCCACCGTTTGGCCATCCTTTTAAAATTCCAGCCTGGGTCATGTTAAGCTCTTTCTGTTCTTTTCGTTTCCTCTCCCTTTCATGAGCCCTCCTGTTAGTAATAGAGTCTCGGCCACCACAGAAAATTGAAAGAATTGTGCTGCACTGTGGAAGCCACTGTGGACTCAAAACAACATGTGCAGCGTTTCTGCTTGCCAAAACAGCTTTCTGTCTTGTTCATGATGATGCACACGGAGTTCTGTTTAAATAGTAACCTCCACCCTCAAATGAGCGTGACTGTGATTTACGTGTTAATGTTCTCTAAAGGAATGGATTTATATGTTCCCTGAGATAGTGTATGAAAATCTCGTTCCTGTTTACAAGGTCAGTTGCAGTCATGGGAATGCCATATTTGCTCTCTTTTCTTCAAAAAGCCACCAATAAATTATTGGCTATTCTGTTGCTTCTTTGTGACCCACTCTAGATTTACCTATAAAATGTGTCTTCTAAAGATTCATCAAACTGCTCTGTTTTATTGTTTTTTGATGCTTTGCTGAATGTTAATTGAACTTTTTATTGATGTATTTTTTTGTATTGCTTATAGATTTTTTTTTAAGTGATCTTATTTTGTTTTCCTCAAGATGGGGTAAGGTTTTGCATATTAAGTAGGGTATAAGTATTATTGAGGAATAATAAAATGGCATTCAACATTCTTTCTCACAAAAGCCAGTCTGAAATTCTATGCAGGTATAGTGAGCTAGGTATAGTGAGGCAACTATAATCGTAAACAGAAAACCAAGGGCCAATTTATTTTGTCAGAAGAATACCTGAGGAAGAATATATTACATTGGAAGTAGACCTTATTCCCTCCAAAACAAATTGAAGCCATGGATAGACTCTTCTAGTATATTCTAGAACAGGACATGCAGAGGATCAAGTAGTTCTCTATTTATCCAGCCACCTTGCTCCAAACACCCACCCCCATTGTCCATAACTATACTACATGGGCAGAGTTAAAATTACAAGAAACCTCCAGAAGTAAACCAGGCTGTCCAGAGCAGATGTTTGCTCTCTAATGTGGGGAGGAAAGCAGGGTTGGCCGGAAGGGCATGTTGAAGGGGGAGGGCCAGCCATTCCCATAAGATTCTAATTCTGTGTGGGAACTGGATTTTTGAATAGGTCAATTATCATAGAATCACAGAATTGTACAGTTGGAAGGGACCCCAAGGGTCATCGAGTCCAGCCTCCTGCAATGAAGGAATGTCAACTAGATCACACATGACCGATGGTCATCCAACCTCTGCTTAAAAACCTCCAAGGAAGGAGATTCCAACACCTCTTGTGGGAATCTGTTCCACTGTTGAACAGCTCTTACTGTCAGAAAGCTCTTCCTGATGGTTAGTTGGAATGTTCTGTCTTGTAACTTGAATCCATTGGTTTAGGTCCTACCCTCCAGAGCAGGAGAAAGCAAGCCTTCTCCATCTGCCATGTTACAGCCCATTAGATATTTGAAGATGGCTAGTTGAAAGGATAAGGTGCTGAAATAGTCTTTCAGTAATCAAAACCTAGAACATTCAAATCTTAACCTTTGCCCAGTAAGTCATTTTGTGTGTCACCTTCTCACTTTCCTTGTTTAAAGCTGTTGGGAGCTAGGTGTTAAACCCAGTGGAAAAGTCTTCCTGTTAGCACATTTGCTAATGAGATGGTTTGGAGGCTGGGTAATATTTCTTCCCTGCTTCTGGAATTACACAACATGGTTATTGCAAACAAATGAAGGTTTAACTTGGCAGGTCAGTACGGCCCAAGATCTGTGTTTTCTACATAAATTCCCAGCATGACCAATTCTCATGCTAATGTAACACAGCTTGTAAAGAGTGCAGGGGATCTAGAGACACTCACATGCTTTTTTTAAAAAATGCTTTCAAATAGTTTTGTAAATGGAAGCACTGGGTAAACTGTGTATCTATAGCTGAAATCAGAAGGCATTGGTGTCTTCCATAGGAAAGCAGAGCAGTGGTTGCCTTTCCACACCTTAATGAGCATCAGTTCTTTTTCATGAGAAGCAATGGGCAACCCTGGCATGTCTGCAGTGCAAACCAGCTGTTCCTCACCTATCACACTTGATTCCTATGCAGTGGAGGGTAAGACAAGGCAAAAGCAGAGGGGAAGGAAAATGGTCTGCACTCAACAGCAGCACTCACTTTGGTTTCCAAAGTGAAATCAAAACTCATGAAGCACCACTCTTTGCCCACTTTGTTCTCTCCCACTGAAAGGTGGTGTGGACTGGGTCCCACTGAGGACAACTTGCAAAGGCCTCATCTCAAAACTTAAAAGCAGCATGGAAAGGAGCCATGTTCAGGCATTCAGCAGAATGATAAAAGAAATAGATGAGGTGGTGGAAGCAAGCATGCAAGTTCCCCACACAACATCCCTGGGCTTATTGACTGCTTTTGAGACCTGTCTGTGATTAGGAAAAGCTCTGAATAGGGTTTTAAAGCACATTCAGGAGAATACACTTGAAAACCTCTCTCAGAATTCTCAGTCATGGAGTTTCTAATTTTATTCAACCAAATTTCCAAAAACTCTTTCCAGACCTTGACACTAATCATGCAAAGATATGAAAAAGCAGACATGTACCTAAGCCCTGTGTTTACACCCTGTGTCTTCAGGGGAAGTCCAAATATGGCATGTAACTGGGGGGTGGGGAGGCATCAAGATCCATCCAGTCCATACCTAGAGATGAGAGAAGTAGGCTTGGAGTGTTGGTTGGTTGCAGAGTTTGCAGGTTGGCTGGCACACTGACAGGGCCCCATTCAACTGTGTTCTGGCAGGAATGGGAGCCTGAAACATATTATTATGGGATGGAGCATTATTTTATATAGTCTTTAAAATTATTTTACTTCTGGATTTCCCTGCCTGCAAAAGAATCATTTCAAATTTTCTACCATTAAAAAAATAAGTCTCCCCTTTCTTTCTTTCTTTCTTTCTTTCTTTCTTTCTTTCTTTTTTGAGCCTTGGAAAATATAGAGCCCCCACCACCCCCACTTCCTGTATCCAACCTTCACATCTCAAAATTTTAAGTAGCACCAACACGGAAAGTAACCTCCAAGAAAAACTTAGATTGTAAAAATGGCATACTATACAAGAGGCCCTGCTCAAATATTTTCCAAGCCCTTTGTGAAAACATACCTAGTGGTGGATCACATTCCCCTGCCGCTGGCATGGAGCAAAATTATTGCAACAATGTCATATACATTTCCACCTACTTAAAACTCAGATCTAAACTCTTTATGTCTCTCTCTCTCTCTCTCTCTCTCTCTCTGTGTGTGTGTGTGTGTGTGTGTGTCTTTCTCTGTGTGTGATGCATGTCTCTGTTAAGCACAAAATACTTTTGCATCTGATAGATTTCTTTTTTTAAAATTCCCAGTTCTTTTTAAGTGGCAGAGCATATTGTTTCTATTAACTGCTTCCTGTCAACCAGATAACAAGCAAGAAGCCAAGGTGACAATGTTATTTTTAAGTGTGTGTGTATGTGACATTCAGTTGTGTTTGGTTGATAGTTTTACGAGACTGGTTGCAGAAGCCGGGTGGGTAGGTGAGAGAGAATAGGAGAGAAGAGAGAGAGGATATGAAAGGTGGGGCAGTGCATCTGGATGTAAAAGTGAAAAATATGGCAACTGTTAGCTTCTGCTTTTTCTGAGGGGGTGGGGGAAAGCAGAGAAGAAAGGCTTTGAACAGCAAGCATCTACATAGTTCAAAGCCTTAACTAAGCCTGAAGGCAGCGATCATCTTAAAGAACCACCCTAAAGCAACATCTTGCTGTTAAAGCTAAAATGAGGGCAGATGTTGCTCTTTGATACTTGGCCACATTCAGGAAAGCAATTGGGGAGACAGCGCATTTTTCAAGGCCAAAGCCTCATGTGCCTCTTGCAATTTAATTTTGTGACACAAACTTTCCCATCAGCCTGAATGAAAAACAATATCCAGCCAGTTGTATATCTCACAAACAAACTAAATAATTTGATTCCCCATTACAAATAGAAGTTGCCCAAATAACCTTTTTGGTCAACGTGGCGGTGGCAGCCTTTGCACTAGGCGCCGAGGGTGTGGAATTGCTAGGTTTGGCTACCCCACATGTTAGCAATACATAGGCACAGTTAAAAAACCTTTCCAAGCCTTTGAAATGTAATTATTAAGGGCTCATCCATACTTCCTTTTGTCCAGCTGCTTTCGCCTGGGGAAAATCGCTCTGGGTTTTCTCTGGATTGATGTTTGCTCCGATTTAGAACTAAAGAGCAGGTTTTCCTTGGGAAAGAATCAGGGGGGTCAAGTATAAAACCGTGCTTTCTAGGTATGAGACAAGTGGACATATGGATGAACCCTAAATCTTCCACCTCTGTGGCAGTTTTGTTACAATTTTGGGCAGTGGTGCCAACTTGAATAAAGTATTGTGGGGCCCAGGTAAGCTCCACCCTGCATAATTGATCACATGATGCAGTGCACAAACACCATTTGATGGAGACTCCCATCAACTTTGTGGGGGGCCAGCCCCATCAAATCTTTTATTGTGGTGGTGAAAGCCCCCATAGCCCCTAAGAGTTGGCTCCTCTGGTTGTGTGAATGATGCTTTTATTTATTTTAATTGTCATTTATGACCATCTTATTCATTTATATTGTTAGCCGCTCACTGCTCCCTCTGACATTCATCAGGTAAAAACTTAACATTTCCCCTCAGGTTTTTGATAGACAATGATGACATTCCTAGCTTGTGTGCTGCTGAAGCTTTCTGCTCCTGCGATGGGGCGAGGGGGGTATTATTGCTTTTACTGAATTGCACATGCTTTTGTGTAAATGTGTTCATATTATAACATACTGTTACTTATGCTTTTGTATTTAAATATGTTGTAAGTCACTTGAAGAACTTTTTGTATAATAAACCAATATTATTTAATATTGGTTTAATATATATAGTTTAATATACTATTACTAACAATAATAGGAGGAGGAAGAGAAGGATATAAGATCATTGAAAGAAAATTATATTGCAGAGGTTGACTTTGTCATCCTTCCAGCACCAGGCAAATATATTTCTATTCTCCCAATCATTTGGACAGTGTCAATGATCAATCTTTTCATTACATATTTTGTTATTTTCATCCTTATGTGGATGGGGTGATTATTTATGTTGTTGGGTGATTTTTGCAGACAAATACTTTTAGTATATTTCTTTCACTGTAAATGGACTTTCATTGATTGTTTGTGTGCTGTTGTCCCTGTAAATAGCTTCAGGGCTATTTATGGCAGTGTGAAGTGATACATAAATTGAATTGAAATGGCTGTGCTGGCTGTTGCTCACCTCTTCGTGTCCATATTGCTTCTTGATCCTTTGCTTCCGAGGCTGTCAAGAATGGTTGTGTTCACCCTTTTTGTAGCACGAGGCATGAAAAATGCTGGGCATGTAATTATAAGAGTGAAGACTAGTATTTGATTTCACAAAGCAACTGATGTTTAGGGTGATGCCTCTTGGGAGCTTTCTCCTAAAGTACATGGAAGGTTCCACTAAGTTTAACTCAGAGTAGACTCATTTTAATTAATGATAAATGATGAAGTTAAGTCTGGTAATTTCAATGGATCTACTCAACTTAGTTGAATACGACACTTGGAGTTCACATTTCTTTCCACCAGTGGGAGTATCTCTCTACCAGCAATGGTGGAGATATGTTTCAGAGGAAGAGGGGAATGAGTGGAAATTATCTCTATCCTTCTGCCAGTTGGATCCACCATGGACTCAAAGCCTTCCTTGAATGTAAGGAGCCCTTCCATTCATTGAATCAAGGCTTAGGATCCAAACCCATGTGTTATTTTTATCTCCTGTGGGATTTTCAGGCTGAAAGTCATTATTATATAAAATGCTGATATGGGAAAGAGTTGAGCTAGTAATAGCCATGGACCTTTCTGTTTCCCTTTTGTGTGTATTGCAATAAAATAGCATTATTGCATCCAGGGGCACATATACCAGTGTTCAGTGCACATATACCATTTCCCACTGTGTGACAGTACATTTATAATCATGAATAAAGAAAGGACTCTACCTTGCAGTGACATCCCCCCTTAAAATCTGGTTGCATAATCCACTTCTAATGTGTACAAAGCAAGCCACTGCTTTCTAACTGAGCATATAGTGTGACTGCCACAGTATATTGTATGCAGTGGTACCTTGGTTCTTGAGCATAATCTGTTCCGGAAGTCTGTTTGACTTCCAAAATGTTTGAAAACCAAGGCGCAGATTCTGATTGGCGCAGGCGCCCTGGAAACAATAGCCAACAACCACATCAGACATTTGGCTTCTGAAAAATGTTCAAAAACTGGAACACTTACTTCTGGATTTTGGCATTCAGGAGCTGAAATGTTCAAGTACCAAGGTGTTCAAGAACCAAGATTCCACTGTATTTGAAATTTCAAAGTCCTAAGTCTTTTTAAAATGAAAGATAAATAATTAAAATATTTATAAGGACCTATAATAACACTTCTGTGCTCTCCTATAAATAAAGGAACTATCTATATGACCTGACTGGATAAAAAGTAATGTTTACTTAGGAACTAAAGACTTGTGTGTAGTATTGATGTGATAGATGCTAACACAGTAGGACAGTTTCTAATGCTATTCTAACGTTGAGTTCTATGACCAAAACCCTTTTTATGCCACATACTGCCCAGGGGTCTAATCCTATTATTGGTCAAGCGATAAAGTGATGAAACTCCCATTGACTTCAACTGGAAGATCTCTGTGATAGGATGAAGATGGAGGGTTTGTTTGTTTTTTTAACTCCCCGGGGAACAAAATACACATACTGCACATTTCTACCAGCTCCCTTTGATTAGCATCATGAGTAGCTAGGTTCTCAATGGTAAAAATATATATATAGGCTTATTAGATTTCTGTATGTTGAAGGAGTGGTGAAGCTTTTGCTATGTGAAGGCACTTCCCACAAAGATGAAGCATTGGTATTATTAAAATGAATGCAAAGGCAAATAAGACATCATAATTACCATGTTGGGAAGTAACATTTAGAAGTATTATTCAAGTTCCAGGAAAGAGTGAAGAAGGTCATGAAAAGTCATGTGAAAAACAACAAGAACGACACTTGATTATGCTCTTCTGGGGGAGAAAACAGGAGGTTCTTGAGTGTATTTGAAGCCTTGAAGTAAATTTTATTTATTTGCTCCCAAGATTTCTACCCTGTTTTTCTGAGGCTTATGCCCCATTCAGTGTGGCTGACATAAATTAAAATCACAATAAAATAAAATCATAGCATAAAGTTAGATAGGTGTTTCAGAATAAGAAAAAGCCAGCCTTCAACATGCCCCTATCTAAAGTGAAAGCCTGCTGGTATAGAATGGCCTTCAATGACTGACAGAAAAGGCAAGAAATGAGTTATCTGGCTGAACTTACCTCAGAGCGCAAAGCTAGAGCTGCTTTTCCTTTCTTGGCAAGCCAGAACACAGGGCAGGTAATGGGGTAATTTTAGAAGAGGCTCATAAATTTGTCATCTATCATGGATGTTTTTGTCAGAGCTCCATCTTGTTCCCATGGTTTTTTGGTATGATATAAGGCCTATTTAGCATGAGGTAAAGGATGGACAATTTCTAGGCTGGAGTGAATACTTTTCACTCCTACCAGTGCTGATTACTGAACCAGAAGAAGCATTGGCCTCCTAAGACCTTCACATTGTGCATGATTTTCATTGGGACTTATTAACTCTCTATTTATCATTATTTGTTGCATTTATATCCCACCTTTTCTCCAAACAACAACAACAACACCTCATGGTTGTCCCTCTTAGTTAATCCTCAAAATAAAAATGCATCAAAACACATATAGCACAAGAAATGACAAAATAGATATTAATTGTTCACCATTTCCCAAACCAGTGGTGGGAATGTGCTGAATGGAGCATAAAAGGGAGTGTGTATGCAGTCTCCCTCTCTTTCCTTCCTCCATCTATAACCTAAAGGAGACCAATACAGGGGCAGTCAAATCAATATACTGCTTGTTGTGATTAGATAGTTATATTGAGTACAATAAAGTCCTTACAACTTCAACCCATGGTATGTGCCCTTAGTTTGTATGTGAAAGAACTGTGCATGGCACACAAATAGCAATGGGCATTTGATAGAGGCTGGTAATCTGCAGCCCAGTGTTCTTTTATGGAATTTTTTTTTTAAGCAAACTTCTCAGTAGTTGATGTATGAGAAAAATATCATCTGACTGACATGGGACAGAAGTGCTTGAAGTGGGTGTGTATCCAGCAAAGGCAGTTGCCCTGAAGATTCATTCCCACGGTGTTTTATGTGTGAGCACCATTTTAAGGCAAAAAAAATTCCAAAACCACAGTATATTTTCCAGCATTGGTTGCATCAAACATCTCTGTTCAGATTCAGCAATCTCTTGGGAGTGGAGAAACTCTAATGTGCCTATCAAATCCCCCAAAATGAGGCTTCTTCATTTATTTCAATGGAAGGTGCAATCCTGTGTGCCTCTCCTTTTTTGTTTTGCCTTCATATGTGCAAACTTTATTCCTTCCCCAGGGAAATGAATTGAGAGCTAGTTACACTGGGGTGCTCCTAAAGTCTCAGTTGGGTGTAACAATATCTGAGACATGTTTCATTGCAATGTTGAATCTGTTTTGATGGCCATCTTTACAAGAGGGGGAATCAAATGCACATAAAAATGTGAAAGGTTTAACAGAACCCCATTCTTCAACTGTAGTTGTGATGAGGTATTGCTCCGTTATCTAATGCCTGCTCTAATATGCCTCCCTTTTTATTTTATGCCTTTTGTTTTGTTTTCATTACGAACTACAAAATTCCCTTGAAGTCAGGAACGCAAAATACGCCATTCGTTTTCAGAAACACCCACAAGCTAATCTGGTGGTTTCCTTAAACTGTGTAATCTATCAAACCTAAACCATCAAAGGGCTGTTTACGTGCTTCATATCTGCAAACCACAAAAACATAACCTGTGGATCAGGCCTTGTACCCATGACCCACTTGACTTCTTGACATCTCAGAGGTTAGGCATTCCAAGCACGCATAAGCAGGAAACGCCAAACTTCTTTCAGACACATCCTGGTGTGTGACTGCAGTGTGAATTAGAGCTGTGTGAAAACCCTGGGAAAAAAAATATGTTTTGGCATTTATGCTTACCCTTCCTTTCCTTTCTCTTTCTCTCTTTTAGCTAAGTTTGTGGAGCGAGAATGATTTTAATTAATCAATGGAAAAATTAGAATACCGGAAAAATGAAGACAACCATGAATAAACTAGTGGGAGAAATCCTTCATCTTGAGAATGAGCTCCCACTTACAAATTGCCATGAATGATGAGATATATCAAAGTTGCCTTGGGGAATTACACTGAAGTGGGATAAAATATCACCATTAAGTGGCACATCATCACTAATAGTTTAACAGCACAATCCTATGTATGTATGTCTACTCAGAAGTAAGATCAATGAATTCAATGGGACTTACTCCTGGGAAAGAGTGTATAGGATTGCAGCCTTATTAGTTTACTTAAGGGGAATGGTTCTAAGACATTTTTGTTGTTTTGGAGACACAAGTGTGACCATTTCCACTAGTAAAATAAATTAGTCTTCCTCTTCCTACAATAAATTTTTGCAAGGAAATGAAGCCTATTGGGTTTTTTAAACAATGGTTTTATGGGTAGCCAGAGGCAGATTAAAATATTGCACAGAAAATAGATTAATTGTATCCCATGAATGAGAGATAAGAATAGAAAATTATACAACACACAGCATAGTCTGTTCTGCTGTTAATGACAGTCACTTAAAAGATGTCCACTGAATAGAATAGAATAGAATAGAATAGAATAGAATAGATTCTTTATTGTCATTACACAAGTGCAACATTGCACAAGTGCAACGAAATTGGATGCCATCCCTTAAAAACAACAAAAGCAAAACAACAACAACAACCAAACAAACCACATTCCAGCCACACCCACACCAACACCCATCAAACTCCCAGGTCACACTATCGAGTTACAGCATTCAAAAAGGCCACAGCTCTTGGATAGAAACTGTTTTTCAGTCTATTTGTCCTTGACTTGATGTTTCTATATCTCCTGCCAGAAGGCAGTAGTGCAAACAGACTGTGTCCCGGGTGAGATGAATCCTGCAGGATGTTGTTTGCTTTCCTAAGACAACGGGAACCGTACAGTTCTTCCAAAGATGGGAGAGGATGACCAATAATCCTTTGGGCTGTGGTTATGACCTTCTGGAGCACCTTCCTCTCCCTAGCTGTACAACTGGAGAACCAAGCACAAATACAGTATGTAAGAATGCTCTCTATGGAGCCTCGGTAGAAGGACACCAGCAGTCTCTCACTCAGATTGTTCTTCTTCAAAAGTCTGAGGAAATAAATTCTCTGCTGGGCCTTCTTCACCAGAGCAGTGGTATTTGCGCTCCAAGTCATGCCCTGATCGATAGTTACTCCCAAAAACCTGAATTCCGCCACCCTCTCCACCCGTTCCCCGTTGATATACAAGGGCTGAATGTCCGCCTTTTTCCCCCTGTAATCCACCACCAATTCCTTGGTCTTAGCCGTATTAAGAGCCAGATTGTTCTCTCCACACCAAACACAGAGCCGCTCCACCTCGTCCCGATAGGCGGACTCATCCCCTCCTGAAATGAGCCCTACCACCGTAGTGTCATCAGCAAACTTGATGATTTTGTTGCTGGAATAGATGGCTGTACAATCATACGTATAGAGAGCATAGAGCAGGGGACTCAACACACAACCCTGTGGTGAGCCGGTGTTAAGGCTAAGGGCTGTGGACATATGTGACCCTACTCTAACCCTCTGAGAACGTTCTGACAAAAAATCCAAAACCCAGAGACAGGTGGAGTTGGAGAGTCCAATCGCCTCTAGCTTGGACACCAGTCTATGGGGGAGGATAGTGTTAAAAGCAGAGCTAAAATCCACAAACAGCAGCCTCACATAACTCCCCGGCTGCTCCAGATGGGACAGAGCAGCATGGAGAGTGGTGGTGATAGCGTCTTCTGTGGATCTATTTGCCTTGTATGCAAACTGGTAGTTGTCAAAAGTTGATGGAAGACAGGAAATAATGTGACGGCGCACCAGTTTCTCAAAACACTTCATGATGATTGGAGTCAGTGCAACTGGTCTGTAGTCATTCAAACTACTGATAAGATGAGATCTAGGAAAACAGTGTGTGTTCTGTCTATTGTTAATCATACTCAGAATACACTCAATGAAATGAATGGAGATGACTAATTTAGGTCGATTAATTTCAGTGAACCAACTCTGAGTAAAGTCAAGAGATATAGGAAGGCATACAGCTATGTTAACATACGGATCACAGAAACAGAACAACATAACACTGTGGCTTTTTAGGGGCCCTGAGTTTGACATCACACTTTGACTTTGATTTGTCTCAATACTAAGGCCACAAATGCCCATCCCTAAGAGATACCACTGTTCTATGACTACATCACAGCTTATTATTCACCTGACAAACCTTCAGCTGTGACTTGAAACTTTTCAGTTAGGGCAAAATGCATTTGAAATTAGATGTTGAATTTGGAGAACTGGGGACCTTCTATAAATTCTAGCTTTAAGCCTCTTGTCTTTTGATTTATTTATATACTAGTTTATTTATTTTTTAATTACTCTTATTTGCCCTTAAATCCAACTGATCACATCAGGACTTTCTTCCGAATGGGATCAAGCAGCAAGTTTAATCAAGTTTGTTGGGAACATGCAAATTGCGGTTAGGCATTTCTTACTCCTGCTATTAGGGCTATTTTATTTACTCAGTGTAGGGTGTTACATATAGTATCCAAACCACATCCCTTTGAGTGAGGTCACCCTTTAGCTGACTTGTTTACTTCTCCACAAATATGATTAGCATACTGTTTATCAGCACTTTTATCTTCTGATTCTAAAATAAAATGTTTTGGCGTTGACATACTGGTTTTCTAAACACAGAAGGCAATGCATATTAATGTTTGCTTTATAAATAGATTTCAAACTGGAAGTCCACTATTATAGCATTTGAGTTTATCTATACTACCAGTAAAATCCCCACCCTGAGACTAAACCACTTCAGCATGCAAAGAAGGTTTGTTTGTTTAAAGAAATGCTTCCCCTGTGGGAAATTCCTTGTATGTGGAAATCTAGTATGTCAGGAAGACATCTAGAATAGATTGCTCTGCATCCCACATGCTACGTTTCTACAGCAAGGATTTTTATTTTATTTTTGTAAATGCAGGAATAATCAACCATGCAGGCACTAACCTGGACTGCTAATGTAGCCCTGGCTCAGTGCAGTTCTACCTGTGCTTTCTCTGAGCACTACGTAGTCTTGTATACATCAGTATCACTTAGCTTAAGCCCCATTTGGAAATTTGAGAAAGAGGAACAGTTTTGCCTGGCGCCTAAAGGTGTATAATGAAGGCTCCAGGCAAACCTCCCTGAGGAGAGCATTCCACAAACAGGGAGCTGTTTCTTTTCCAACTGATAGTCTGTGACTATTGAGTATCCTCAGACCTCACTGGGCTGCTGTTGTTTTATCTTCTTTGTTCTATTGGGTGTCTTTTTAAAAAGTACTTCCAAAATGGGGTTCACCCAAGAACACTGTTATCTCTCTCTTGTTCCTCAATGGTCCTGCTTTGGCTACAATCCTGTCAACAGCACATGAGCTTTCTATTAGAGGGAGAGAATAGTGATTCATGTAATGACAAATGAACCTGGATGTGATCTTTTGCATGATTTGCATATGGTGAAAGTGATATAGCACTTATTATCCTGCGGATGTATGCTGTTTACAATATTTAACTCCCGCATTTCTTCATGTGGTCTTATATCAGAAAGAAATGACAGGAGCTTCCATTCTACATCTTTTTGGCCTATGTCAGTTGACCAGTAGCAGCCGTGGTTCAGAACTTGGCTCTGAGCTGTGCTCACACAGAGTTTACCAGATGGAAAGCTCTCCTAATTAGTTAAGTCTGCTTTAGTGTCCAAACAGAAGCTGGCAGGCATGACAGCTGCAAATACTTTCTCTTGCAACAGACAAGCTCCCATGCATCAGTAAGAATTAAATTCCTGTTTAAATAATCAGCAAATTAGATTAACTGACAAACAAATTAAAACAAACAACCTGAAGCCAAGCCTTTCTGTCCTACAAAGAAATGGAAAGTTCTGCAGTTTATCTCACATTGGAACTACTGAGGTGCTTGTTGTGACCTTGTACACACATAATGTTTCTGAAGCCTTAGCATCAGGATGGCCTGTGGACAAGGTGACTTGCATGAGCTATGCCCATTTCCCATCTTCACCTTGCAGAACTGTGGGGATGGAATACAACACACAGGATTCTCCTCGGATTTCCCGGTGGCCCAAATTTAATTTTCACAGCTTAATCCAACTATTCATAGGCAGCACATTCCCAGAGACCCAAGGTTGTTCCAAGACATTTTGCTGCTTGAGATGAAGGAAAAGATGACACCCACTCATTCCATGTTCAGAAGCCAAACTTACTAGCAGTTGGACCATACTTCAGTACTGGGAATGGGACAGTGGGGAATATGCAGTGAATGCATCCCGACAGTACAAGGATTTTCACTTGTGCAACAAGACTTTCTCCACTTCTCTGCACCCTGCACACTCTCCAAATCTGCTCTAGAGGGTTGGGGGAACCCCTAGACCTGATTTTGGGGGTGCACAGGGGAAGGAGAAGGGGAGAACATTCCATTGCACAAGCAGAAGTCCTACGCTAGAGACTACCTGGTGTTCTCCACCTCACATGGGGGTAGCCAGCAAGCTTAGGGGGCTTCAACAAAGATGAACACCCTGCAACAGAGGGGAATGGTGGCGGTGGCTTTCAGAAGAAATAGTGGGACACTGTCACTTTTCAAAGGTGGGTTAGTGGTTTGTGATAAATCAGCCAACCCGAGCTTAATTCAGGATTTGCTCACATTTTTACATTTAAATTTGATTATGTATTTGGTGGTTTTATATTTTGATTTTATGCTGTGAACCGCCCTGAGACTTCCGGGTATAGGGCGGTATATAAATTCAATAAACAATAATAATAACAGAATGAAATTCCATTCAGACCAACTGTCCCAAGTAAAAATTGGAAATGACAAGAACAGCAATAAAAATAGAGGGGGAAGCCTAGCATATATATATTCTATCTTTTACATCTGTCAAATGCTATAAAATGGCACCTACATGGAGCAGGAAGGAATTAAAATAAGATATTGATTCCACTGAGAGACTATGGCTGCATTCCTATACACACTTACTAGTGAGTGAGGCTCATTGAAGTTAATGGGACATCTGAGTAAACCTGCTGCAAACTACATTATGAAGAAAGGACCATGTGTTTTGGAATCTTAGCTGCCATATTTGGACTTCTGAAACTATGCACCCTTCCCTTGGAGTAAGCATCTTTTAACACAATGGAACTTAATAAGAGTGCACTTTTTGGTTTATGTGTCTTAATTTATGGGACCAACACGGCTACGAAAACATTAGTAATTCATTTTAATTCAGAAAGAAAGAAAGAAATCCATTCCCAAAATGACTGGTGTACAGAGAGAATACTATTCTTCACTCCGATCTGTGGAGTTTAAGGTATCTTCAATAGCAAAATGCAAAAGCAATATTGAAAACTTGACAAGTTCCATATGTCTTTCTAAATGAGTCTACTTTTGGGAGGGGGTCTGCTTCCTTACTACCAGGGAAGTAGACAGCTTTAATTTTCTTAGTCTCTTGCATAAATTCCTAACCAAGCATTAAAAGCTACAATTGCAAAGTCTGAATGGCCCAGGGGGGTGGCAATATGATATGGAGTCTTTCAGCCCTAGGTCACTGGTTTGAATATGGTCTAGGTTGGTATGGTAACCAAAATTCTTACCATATGACTGTTGAATATAGCCTTAAGTCTATTAATGAGTTGATGTTGTCTACATCCAAGCTTTCCAGCTGGCCTTGTTGACATTTTGAATGACCTTCTCACCTTTGGATATAGCCCATCCAGGTCATTGCTAAGGCACATTGATTGGGCAGTGATGGTAGCTCACATTACCTGTTTATAGGCTGCCTCAATAAACTGCCATTCAACACCCACAGCTATCTAGTTCCTTAAAATTCAAAGTACTAAGTAAGAACTGTATAGTTTATGGAATATATGAGGAACTGCAAGTTCCTCCCCTCCCCCCCCCAAAAAACCCCCCATAATTTTCAAAATAGGCTTTGGAAAACATGTTTCTTGTGGATTAAAGACTTAGATTTTATATATTGCCAAAACAAGCTATCCAGCAGAATTATAAATAACACACAAATAGCTTTCTCTATAATTACTGTGGTCAATTATGCGAACGCCAGCAAATAGCGTTTTTCTGCAAACAAATATTTGGTTAGTGAAACTCTTCACTGGTGATTTTTAGGAGCAGACAAACTAGAACGGTAAAAGAACTAGCCCCGCTCTGAACTGAAAACACAATGCATTAAATCCCACCTCAGTTAGAGCTGAGCAGCTCTGAACTACTCTCAAAGGTATATCTCGGACTTTTATGTAATATGCAGTTTTGGAAAATATAATGTTAAATTATGTCATTTGAGCAAAAACAATTTGGTGGAAATTTAAGACATCAGTCCTATTAATCTCTAATATTTTTGCACAGTAATTTGGTGAAGTTGGCTTTGGTGTTTAGAGGCTTCGGTAACATACAATATGTTCTTAAAGGAAAAAATAAAGTAGCAAAATCCATGCATATATAATATTACGAAGAACACAGGGTTGCCACAAAAAATGGGACTAAGTTTCATCAGCAGACCTGTATTTTGTTTTTTGAAATACAAAATTTTCCCTTTCATCTTTTATATGAGCTAAGCCTTCCTGGATGTGGTTATTAATTTCCTTAATATATATTTGAGCCCACTTTTCAGTTTGGAAATTAATTCTTGAAGTGGATAACAGCATAGGTTCTTGCTTTAATTTACCAAGACCCATAACGACTTGGGTCCAGAATACCATCCATCCCTGCTTGATCACGGAGGTATCTGGGGGCAGTGTGACTGTCAGTGGTCCCCCGTAGCTCAGATGTATGGTTTGTATCCACCAGGAGCCATGCGGCCCAGTTTTATGGAACTCTCTTTCAGCTGAGCTCAAAAAGCCCCCCTTTCAGTTAAACAACAGGCACCTACTGAAGGCTTTATTATTATTGTTATTCTAGCAGGCACTTTAACTGAATTCTACTTTTATAATTTTAGCTGGTTTTTCTTTTCATTGTGTTAAGTTTTTTGTACAAGGCTTAGATATAGCTAAGTAAGTGTATAAATTGTATAAATAAAAATAAATAAATAAGAACAAAAGTTTAACAGAGAATTACAGACTAAAACACATTTGTAGACATCATGTTGGGGCAGAGGTGTTTACCTGACCGCCTGGCAGGTGAATCACTGCTGCTTGCTGAATGGGGATATTTTCAGACAACCACCTTTCAGGGATTTTTCAGAGACTACAGTGAAAGAAAACAAATGTGTTCATTTATTCAAAATGAAGAAAATCGGCAGTCCAGTTGTCTGGGACCATCTTTGTGACCAGTTCTGGAAACATTGCTTTCCATTTAAATTTGCATCAGTCCCCCTTAGTGACATCATCATATGGCCAAACCTGATGTCGCCACTTCACTGTGTGGACTCAAAATGGCCAGGATTACTCTAGGGAAGGAGAAAGAAACCCTAACCAGAAAAAAGGAGGAGGAGGCACTGGAAACACACAGTAGTGGAGAAAGTAGGGAAAGATGACCCACTGAGGCGTTCCACAAATACTGCAGGCAATATTTTGCCCCCAGTTTGTTTTTGAATTGAAAATAGAAATAGGTGAAGATTCACCATAAAGACTAGTGTGAAGAACCAGTGGTGGTCTCCACATGAACAAAGATCTTGAAAAAACTGTCTTGGTGAAAGCTAATGGTCAATGCCAAAGTTCTGCTTTTCATTTTAACTTTACAGATATGACCGTGCTGACAGTTTGTTTTGTGTTTATTGAAACTGTGTGTGTGTGTGTGTGTGTGTGTGTGTGTGTGTGTGTGTGGCAGCATGCCATTGCAAAACCAAGCAGTGCAGCAATAAAACATTTTTCCCTTGCTAGAAGAGGAAGTAAGGGATTTGTTTTCAAGAAGTAAATTGCTTCAAAACACAAGGGAAATCCTGAAGGTTTTAGCTGTTTTAACCCAGTGGGGGAAACTGCTGTAACTTCTTATTAGGAACAGGGGTGGGGGTTTTTTTTAGCTCAGACTAACTGGCATGCCCGTCAATAAAGTATTAGCATACCAATCTCTTGTAACGTATTTTATTTACTTTTGTTATAGATTGAAGCAAGCCAGGTCCTCTCTACTATGAAAGGAAGTTTCACTTTTTATTTTATTCAGTTATAAAATGAAACAATCAGTGACCAAAAGCCCCTGGGGTGAAACAGGATTCGAGAGGACCTATCCTTCTTCCACTCCTCCTTTCTCAAACTAGATGTTGTTAATGCTACAAAATCAATATGCTCAGGGGACTGGCAAATCCGCTCCTCCCTTGGCCAGCTCCCTTAGCAAATTGAAAATGTGTGCCAGAGAACATATCCCAGTATCCTTTAATAATACACTTGAGTAGCCAGCCAAGATGGAACAGCTTGGCCAGTTCTTCAGAGCGTTCAGAGCATCACTCGGCAAATGTTGGCCTTCTTCTTTCTCCAGCATCCAACCCCTGAGGGGATAGTGGAGGCTGGTCCAGTACGGCAAATGGGGCACTGTTCCACCAACCTCAGTATGTCTTCAGAGTCCCCACCCACCTGTTTTCTGACTTATGTCCACTCCAGGCACTGGGACTGGTTGTCAGCTTATTCCTCCTCCATCTCAGCATTGCCTTGGTAGGACTCAACAAGGAGGACGATGGGAGCAAAACTAAAATAAATTGGCTCCACCTGGCATTGACTCTGTCTCCACCTATTGTTGGCCCCTCTCACTTCTATTCTACCACTCCCAATGAGCATTAGCCACCAAAGTGAGGGGAGAATTACAGAAAAATGTGCAAGTGAGGATCATGGTCCAGTCTTAACCTGCCATCATCATTCTTCTGTAGCTTGCCACGAAGCTGAAAAGAGAAATAGTCAGGTCAGGTAAGCGAAGACAGAATTTATTTCCTTGTTTGAAAACGTCAGCAGTGGTAGAAGCACTTTACAGTGGTACCTCGCAAGACGAATGCCTCGCAAGACGAAAAACTCGCTTGACGAAAGGGTTTTTGGTTTTTTGAGTTGCTTTGCAAGACGAATTTCCCTATGGGCTTGCTTCGCAAGACGAAAACGTCTTGCAAGTTTGCGGTGTTAACTCATAGCAACTCATGTTGCTGTACAGTGGTGCTTCGCAAGATGAAAAATTCGCAAGGCGAAAAAACTCGCAGAACGAATTAATTTCGTCTTGCGAGGCACCACTGTATAGAGAGAGCTCTTCTTCCTCTCCCATCCCGGACACAGCAGCACGAACATGGCATGAGCCAATGTACCTGGAGGTCCTGATAGCGAAATAAAGTTAAGATAAAAGTAGAAGAAGCCACACATGCCATCATTGCTAAAGGCAAGGGGCACATTCCACCCTCCTGCAAGTCAGAGAAATGGGCGCCCAAATTTTCAGCCAGTGAACAGGACCATAATATTCAGGGGATCTTTGAGTGTACCCATAGTAAATGGGAAATCATATCCAGTTCTTGAATAGTATGTTGTGAATACTTACTATTGTGCACCATATGCACTGATGCCTTGCCTCCAGGAGCAGAATGAGAGTAAACCAGACCAAATATAGACAAAAATAGGCCACGGTTCCATTGATTTCACAAGTACATGAGGTTAGCTCAGCACTGGGCAAGGTTCAATGGTTGTGCAGCCTGCCTACTGTCTGATCCTACACTCAACCTGTTTGCTGGGGCACCATTCTGGGTGTTGCCAGCCTAACAAATCCCACTGTGGTGAAGGCCATGCATCATGGTTCCAGCTGGAAATGTGGGCTGTGCGGCAAAAGCTCTCCCACCCAAACCAGGGCAAAGACCAAGGACTAACACATTGTTCCCAAGACCCCATGTGAGGCTCTCACTTAAGGTCCAGATCTTGCCTAGTGCCTTTTCCCACTGGAGCTGTGACAGAAATATGTATTAAATATGCCTAACAATGCAAACAGCTTTTATTGGGACAGCTTTTATTGGGTGGAAGGCAAAATCCTCACCACCAAGGGCCAATTAGGTGTGAGCTAAAATTGTTTCTGGCTCTGTCAGGCAGCAGCAACCCATGTTCTCAGCAGAAGACCTCATCTTGAGAGAGGGTGGGTGAGGAAGCCATGTTCTAAGCAAGCCTGGCCTTGCTGCCAGGACCACCTTTTATAGTTGGGGAATGCCCAGGGAATCTTCTGAAGCCAGGCCAGCAAGGCAGATGGCCACTGCCTCCTCGGTGCTTGCCATGCAGGACACCTAAAGCAGGCCAACCACAGGAGGGAGCTGCAGCAAATTGGGAGTTAAAGTGATTGTATGCAAGTACTCTTCTTTCCTCATTTACCTAACATATCTCTATTATCCATTCTCTCTCTCTCTCTCTCTGTCTCCTACAGATGTAGATACAGTTTGAATGAAGCAAATCCAGCTGTGGCAGGTGCAGACTGGCTAGTGTCTGTGTCATTACCAACTCCTCTTCTACAATGCCTGGAACAGCTATATATGTGTGTGTGCACGAGACACACACACACATATTGTTAAGGTGATGAACAAACATTTACATAAATGAACATATGTGTACCATGAAATAGCCTTCCTAACTCATGAAGGCAGAAGAGGCTGAATAAATCTACTGCGACTGTTCTAAATGCTGTTATCTGTCTTCATTGTTCATTCATAATAGAAATCTCGGGCTATGTATATGGAAAGGCACAGCCTTTGACTAAGACTGACATCCTATATGCACATCCCAGAAACACACTTACCCGGAAGCATGCACCATTGAACTCAGTGGGACGTCCCTCTGAGTAGTCATGTATAGAGTTGCACTGCTATTTAGTCTGTGGGAATGTTTTCATGCTCCTTTGTGAAGAGTTTGCTGGGGGTCTCTCTGTACAAGTTAGGATGAACTTCCTGTGCAAGCATTTGTGAAGGTTTTTGCTTCTCTTGGGTCCTAGCAGACTTTTCTTTAGATTCAAGGAAAAGCAGCTTGCCTGAAGCCCTTTGGGCACTGTGGTATTTGCTATGTGACTCTGAGATATATAGTTCTTTCACAATCTCTTATGTAAACATCAAAGGGAGTTTATGGTTGCACAGCACCTCCTCATGCTCTATGAATATTTAAGACATTGCGGGAAAGTTCTGATGACCACTCAATTTGCTGTCAAACGGTGCATTCACATTCACACTGAGTTTTTATAGGACTTGAAATGGCCATACTTTGAAATGATCTATATGGATATGAATGGCGTTCAGGCAAGAGGAAAGGTGGGGGGTGGGGGTTGCAATCAGCTGCAGAGCCCACCCTATGGGGAACATAACACTCAGAGTTGATCTATATTTTATACAAAATAGGTTGGACTGAAGCAATTGAATTCTTGACTGTGCCACATCAGACTATGAGGCTAAGGGCCCCATATTTTGTAAGATTTATCTACCTAAAATGCACATTTCATGCAGTTACACTTTATGGAGAAGGCTAAGCCTTTTTCTATGATGTGATAGTTAACCATATAGCTAACCACCCACCCCCAACCCCACACCCCACATATATAGCTAGCTCACCATATGCAAGGAGCTTTTTTGCATGGAAAGAATTCACCTGCTATCTGAATGGTACAGTCCAGAATTTTACTGCTCCGCCCCTTACCGTGAAGACCTGGGAAAGTCTCCTGTTTGAAGAACTGCTGCCTGTCAGTGTTGCCAATACTGAGCTAGATGGATTAACTCTCTGACTTTGTATAAAACACTTTATGGCTACGGCCTAACTTGATACTCAGGCAGTTCCCTTTGGCCATGCTTATATCTTTCCAGCACACATTGCTCTGGATGGTTTTCCCTTGGGCTTGGGTCCTGCTTGCAGTTATCACATAGGCATCTGGTTGGCCACTGTGAGAACAGGATGCTGCAGTAGATGAGCCATGGGCCTGATCCAGCAGGGCTTTTCACTGACACCTTTCAATCAGCCACCCTTAAGCATTGAAGGCTGTTTATCACAAGCGAGATGCTAACACCAACGACACGAGTGATGTTGGGTTCAAATGCAAAAGCCACATTTATAAAAATGTACATTCGATTTCAAAATAAATGCCCCACCTCTCCATTCGGACGTTTCATTCACAATATTCAACTGTGACACTTTTAGAGTAAAATAGATCCTTAGTAACCATTTGTGACAATCTCTGAAATGTCACGACCAACAACCTTAAGCTTTTAAAGTGTCACAGTGTTGTGGTTGCTCTTCCTTCTTGTAGGGTTGGCTCTGGGACTGAGTCTTGCTGATGGGCCTCAGTATTAGGAAATTTTGCATTTCAAGGAAATTTCTGTGAGAAACTATGTCCAAGCAAGTCTGGAATTTCCTCCACTCAGACACACACACACACACACACACACACCCCAGACATTTACAGGCAACTAGTTGTTTTGTTTTTAAAACCTTTTATTTGTAGCTCACATAAGCAAAATGAGCAAAAGGAAAAGTGGAAGTGAAACGGAATGACAGCTGTCATGAATTGCACTGCATTTCCACATTGGAAATCCCCAGGTGGTGAAGGAAAATAAATACATCTTTTTCAAATAAGCCATTCCATTGCTTCCTAACTGAAATGTTAATGGACCCACATGGAGCAACAGGAAATTCCTTTTTTAAAAAAACCAACAACCATGGCGTATGGAGAGTAAAAATAACCCCCCCCCCCTTTCCTGTCTCCTTTTACATATCGCCACCACTTTTGCTCTTAGACTGAAGCCCATCATAAATTAAGGGACTGGGATTGGAGTCCCTTGGAAAGAGATGAAACTCGAGAGTCAGCTTTGGGTGAGTCAGCTTGCAGCCAAACTCTATGGGATGGAAGCTGTCTCTCATTAAATGTTTGAGGAATGCTGACCACAAATCTTGCTTGCTTTTGTCTGGTTTGGCAACTACAACCAGCTGTCACTGTTGTGCATGGGTTATTAATAACCATTTATACCAGCAAAGCTTCACTAAATCACCCAGGCAGGTTTATGAGATACAAAGCAGGAAATGGGACATCCATAGTCTCAGGCTGTCATTTACATTTGAAGCTACTGCCCTGTGAACCACTACCAGTGTAGCATCAGGTTCTGCTGAAATACATTCAAGGCGCTATTGGCAGGAGGAGTTGTACAGGTGTACAGTCTTGTCTTGTACATTCACTGCCCTTTTGACCAATTGGAGTGATTTTCTTCCCTTGATCTCAATCTTACCAGCAGAAGCATTCGTGCATGCATTGCCTAGAAGAACTTGATGCCACAACTGTGCTCAAGCTGTACTGGTCCGTAGTTTGTCAGTGCTTGGAAGGGGAGATTCCTGGGTATAGCCCTGCGGGTATAGCGTCTTGAAATCCTTTGTAGAAGAAGGTCAGGATATAAAATGTAATATCAGTCAGGACTAATATGGGGAGTGGGGTACAGCTCTGATAGCTGTTCTTGGAAAATGGAACAAACTTCTTCCTTCCTTTCCTTTTTTGACAAATAATCACATGGGAGATTCTTTTAAAAATATTATTTATTAAGGATTTCAGGGGGGTTACAAAAGTACGTGCATTGTCTCTTTTTCAGGTCATAGAATCATTTCTACTGATCTGTTACTTTTAGTGTGAGACATTTATATTGTATACAGTATAAGGTTGGAAGGGAAGGGTGAGGGGTGGGGGTGATAAAATTCTTCTACATAGTGTATGTGTGGGGGTTTTGTGTCAGCATCACTTGGGTAGGTTCTCTTTCTATTCATTTATTGCTTTTCCTTGGCAGTGAGAGAGCTTGAGGGGCAGGGCATGGTAAGTTGTCTTTAGTTGACTTTATATACTAAAGGTAAAGGTAAAGGAACCCCTGCCCGTACGGGCCAGTCTTGACAGACTCTAGGGTTGTGCGCTCATCTCACTCTATAGGCCGGGAGCCAGCGCTGTCCGCAGACACTTCCGGGTCACGTGGCCAGCGTGACAAGCTGCATCTGGCGAGCCAGCGCAGCACACGGAACGCCGTTTACCTTCCCGCTGGTAAGCGGTCCCTATTTATCTACTTGCACCCGGGGGTGCTTTCGAACTGCATTGCCAAAATAGGTTTACAAGGTGTAGAAACCAGTTACACAAACATTTAACTAAAAACACCCATAATTAAAACACAGAATGAAACAATCCCATGAAAACAACACTGAGGATGATAGTACCCCTAAATATATTTATTTTAGAAAAAAAGCACTGTTGAATTGTGAAGTTATGGTGCTGTGTGCTTTCTCTGCCCTTGCCAGTGGCAGTATACTGCCTGCTATAGGGTACCTGTGGGGCACACACAAGCCATCAGGGTGCACACTCATAAATACACACAAGAGGGCAAAGAGCCCAAGGCAAAGTGCTTTTGCCAGAAATGCTCAGATACAATCCAGTCATTTAAGATACAGTATGCACCACATTTTAGTATGGAGAGATAGAGATACAAAGATGGCTAACAGTTCCATTCCCAGAAGAAGAAGAAACGCAATTAAAAATACAAAGAGCAACATAAAATCAGGAAAGCTATAAAAGAGACAGTGCAACATGTTGAAAACCAGAGTCTCTGTATAAGCTAACAGAGAATGTAGAAAGTATGAAAGACCAGCTACATTAAGCTAAGCAAATCCATCTGAACCAGGCAGTAGTAATCACAAAGGAAATGATGCATGGAAGAGAATTCCACACCTGTGGTGCAGCCAATGAACCCCTCATGCCTCCTGACCAGGATTGCCATAGCCTGTGTTAGGAGGTAGAGATGCGTCTCGCCACCAAATATTAGGTTGTGGGCAGGATGGTATGAGAGGACACAGCTCTTTAGGAACCCAGAAGTCAAGCGTTTTAGGGCTTTAGAACCAGTACCTTGTATTGGTTCTGGAAACATATTGGTAAACAATGCAGCTGTTCTAAACCTGGCATAATATGCTATGTCTCCATGTTCCTGAGAACACCATTGCTGGATTCTGAACCAAGAGGATTTTCTGGAGACTCTTCAAAGGCAGTGCCATGTAGAGCGCATTGCATTAGCCCATCTTAATGCAATCAAGACTTGTGTCACCACGGCAAGTTCTGATCTTCCTCCAAATGGGTGCAGTTGGGGCACCAACGTTGAAGGAGCAACGTTGGTGCCAATTCAAAAAGCCATGCAGTGAAACAAACACAAACTGCCTTCTTTATTATGCTGGTGTGCTTTTAAATGATATTGTGAATGGTTTGACGTGTATCTTGGGCTGAATCAGGATGTGGTGAGTCATGCGTCAAGGGACTTTGAAGCATTCGGGGGACTCCACACACCACATTCTGTTGAAAGGACTAAATTGTGTTCTTTTAATCATGTAGGAAAGTGTTGAGTGAACTGTTTTTTTATATTCAAGCAAAGCTGGTTAAAAAGGGGAAAAAAGAAAATCAAAAGATTTGTTGTTCTGCCGGGAAGGTTAGAGCACCCAGAGCAGGCAGGAGTGCTGAGTATGCAGGGTGTCCACAACAATGCACACTGCTCTTTGCAGAGGTAGTGTTGTGGCTGTCAGCAAGGCAATTAGTGCTGAGTGAAATAAACACATGGAGATTTGAATATCATGTTGTGGCATTTGCTTGAATGCCAGTGAACAATGGCAACAGAATCATTTTAACTCCAAATCAGAAAGAGCCTGATTCGCAAGGTTTTACTGCCTCCGTTATGTAACACGGGGAAATCATATGAGATACATTTCTCAGGTTTATTTATTTATTTTCTCCACCTTTCTTCCATCATGGATCCCAAGCAATGTACATGTGATTCCCAGACCCAGAGCTGCTTCGGCTTAAGCAAGGCAGTGCCCTCATATGCCTTCAGACTATTTCCAGGGACCAGTGAGTCCAGACAGACAGACATAATTTTATTGTATGCTGCCTTTCTATAGTTAAAACTGTGCTCAAGGCAGCTTACAACATGAAAAAATACAAAAATTGCATACGCAACCAAAGCAGTCATGAACAATAAATAAAACAGCCAAAAGTGCACAACTGAATTGAAACAATTTCCATCATAATGACATCTAAAATAAAGATACAAAAAATGTAGAATCAATAACAGCAACAATGCTCCCTGACAAACAACCCCATCTAAACAGGAGCTCCGCCCAAGAGTTTGCTCAGCAGCCGTAGCTTTTCTAGCTGGAGTCTGCCAGGGACCTGCCCTCCCAGGCCAGGTGGAAAAGACCTGCAAGGCAGGGAGCAGGTCTTCCAGGACTCACAGCCAAGATGGCCTCTGGCCTCTTCAGTAGCACTGGCATAGTAAGGGTGAGGAAATGAAGCTATTAGCCAGGCTTTTAATGATGACGGCCATGGCATGTGCATGGGAGGGATTGCTGCCTGAGCAGCCAGAATCCTGTTTGCTGTTTTGTAGCGCTGAAGACATGGGCTGCTTTTCACTCTGAATTTGGTATTTGGTAGCTCAATATGTGCTATCACTTTTGTATGGCATCGATTATCTAGCCCAGGGGTGAACAACATGGTGTCCTTCAGTTGTTATGGACTATAACTCCCTTCTTCTTGGTCCTGCAGTCTGGGGATGATGGGATCTGTAGTTCAAAACATTTTGAGGGCATTTTGAGATTTATTTATTTATTTCATTTTATTTATTAAATTCATATACCACCTTTATCTTCCACTGAGTTCAAGGTGGTGTACATGGTTCTCGTTGGCTACCCCTACATTCCATGCTGGTTGGTTCCCAGCCTATATTTGGGACTGAAACAGCTCTGGTTGTTCCAATGCAAGGGTAGGGAACCCTGGAAGGACAGCCACTGCCCCTCATGTTCCTCCTTCCCTCCAGCCTTGGCCAATTAAACTTGAGAGCTGGACCATAAAGAAGGCTGATCGCCGAAGAATTGATGCTTTTGAATTATGGTGCTGGAGGAGACGCTTGAGAGTCCCATGCAAGAAGATCAAACCTATCCATTCTTAAGGAAATCAGCCCTGAGTGCTCACTGGAAGGACAGATCCTGAAGCTGAGGCTCCAGTACTTTGGCCACCTCATGAGAAGAGAAGACTCCCTGGAGAAGAGCCTGATGTTGGGAAAGATGGAGGGCACAAGGAGAAGGGGACGACAGAGGACGAGATGGTTGGACAGTGTTCTCGAAGCTACCAGCATGAGTTTGACCAAACTGCGGGAGGCAGTGGAAAACAGGAGTGCCTGGCGTGCTCTGGTCCATGGGGTCACGAAGAGTCGGACACGACTAAACGACTAAACAACAACAAACCTGACATCCAAGCCCATCCATTCTAATAGGAATACGAGCCCAACCATTGCTAGTGGATCCCTAGGGCCACTGGCTAATCCTATGCTGCTTAAAATATAGATTGGAGGGTGGGTTGCTACAGTAATCCACTAAAGGAAGGCACATCTGCCTTTAATAGCCATGCTGATACTGCTTCCCTAAAGGGTGGGCTGAATATAGCCTGAAGACTTGAGCAGAAAATCCCTTCCCCTGGAAGTGTGGGAGAGAAGTGTGATTTGAGGCACATTGTAATAGCAGAGAAAGAAGCTTTCCTGTGAGTTTGTTCCATGTTATTTCAAACTTCTGCCATTACTGAGTGGTGTTCTCTGGACTCATCCCAGAAATAGCTCCCATGTGATTAAAGATAATGTTGGCTGGGGCCACCATAGACAGGAATGCCAAAACTGGGAGTGGCTTGCAATATCCATGTCTGACTTGGAAGTGGAAGATAGGCATAAATTCTTCCCACATTCTCAATTTTATGACGGGAGTGATCTGCACACAGCTCCCCTATGAATGGAAATCATTGTATTACTTGGATAAGTGTTACACCACAATAAATAAAAGAAGATTTCATAGCAGGATATGTTCACGTTGATGTGAGTGGCATGTCATCCGCACTGAAATGTGTAGACAAAGGAAATTGGATTTGAAAAATAACTGCAGCCACAGTGAAATGTCGCTGGAAAAAAGTGCTTTGTTTTTATTTTCGGGACTCTAAAAGCATTTCTAAGATGTCATTTGTTCTAAATAAAAGATAACTTTGAAAATGTTCTTTTCCCACACTGAAAACACAGTCAAGCAACAATTGATTCTAAAAGCATGATGTGATTCTACGCTGAGCGCTGGCTTGTGAGCAAGAGCATTTTTGTGCAGCAGTGTGGCATCAATGAGGCTACAGACTTTGTGCGCGCATCAGAATAGCGGGAAAGAGAAAAGAAAAAGAAAGGAGGTGTTTTTGTTTGCACTTTTTTGCATTGAAACCTGCAGTTTAAGCGGGAAAGGGTGGAGTGTTTTAGAATGGAAAGTGTGATTGCAGTGATCACATAGCAATTATTACATCATTATGATTAAACTTGGATTTGAATCGGGATAGGAAACTCAAGCCGATTTGCTGCATGAGCAGATATAAGTCATTAAAACAGATGGATCTGTATCTGCTAACACTTCAGCATACTCAAGCCACCATTATTTTTGCTCAAAGATAAGATGATATTTATTCAGACAGAAGAATGGCTGATAAGCGGATGTTGGGATTAATTGATGCATTGCATATGTGGTACGGTTTCTGATTTCTTCATGATTGGATCCAGAAGCACAGTGGTAACATTGTAGGCACTCTTTGCACAAACACAGTCATTGCTTCCACACCAGAGCCTTTGCACTGCTGATGCATTGCTTTTCCATAGTAGCAGGAAGTCGAATTAAAACAGATTTCACACAACATATTTAATATAGTGCAATATAAGAAAGGGATGCCTTCTCCAAAGCCAATATACTTTTATTGTGTTTCTAACAAGTAGGTTCAGTTCATCAAAGTTCTTCTCCTATGTTAATTAAGAGTTTCCTGTTTGCATGCCTTGCCTATTTTATTACTACCTGTTGATTACAGCTGGGGGACAAGTAATGAATGAATCCCCTCTCACCACCAGCACCTTTAATAACCCCTTTTAATTGCCCGAGTGTCAGTTGCTGTTCCTGCAGCATGGAGTGACTGTAATTACAGTGGTACCTCAGGTTAAGTACTTAATTCATACTGGAGGTCCGTTCTTAACCTGAAACTGTTCTTAACCTGAAGCACCACTTTAGCTAATGGGGCCTCCCGCTGCTGCCACACCGCCGGAGCACGATTTCTGTTCTCATCCTGAAGCAAAGTTCTTAACCCGAGGTACTATTTCTGGGTTAGCGGAGTCTGTAACCTGACACGTATGTAACCTGAAGCGTATGTAACCCGAGATACCACTGTACTGGTTTCCTTGCATTTTTTAAAACAATGAAATAATAATATTTTCCCATTTAAAAAGAAGAAGGAAAGTGATGATGAAATTGAAGTCACGCTTTCTCCAGTGAAAATACCAGCTTTGCTGAAATACCAGCTTTGCCAGGAACATATTTTAGAGTTGCCATGAGATGAGGAAATTGGGATCTCACTCTTTGGGATACATACAACTAATTTAGTATAGGGTTGCCATATTTCAAAAAGTGAAAATCTGGACACAAAAGTTGTTGAGATGGTTCCCCCCCCCCCCCCGCTTTTTGACCAAAGTTGAACATTTTCTGCAAAACCACAAGACAAATTTGTTGCTTTAGAGCTAATTAGAGCTATTTTTATATAAAATTTAGCAAAAATGGCATTGTCAATATGGCTTGCCATACATCCGGATTTTCTGTATATGTCCGGAAAATTCCGAACATATGGCAACCCTACGTTCATTAATTTCAACATCTGAGCATGACTAATGTTGCATTGGTTATTTGCATGATGTTTCTCAAAATTATATCAATCCAGGACAGACCTATCAAATGTCCCTGTTTTCCAGGGATGTCCCAGATTTACAAAAGCCACACCGGTTTCTGCTTTGGTCCCAGAATGTTCTGCATTGGAGCATGGGGTAGGATGTTCCTACTTTCATCAGAGAAATGTTGGAGGATAGGGAGTTATGCAACCCCTGAGCCAAGGAGACAAGTAACTGTACAACCTTAAGAAGACATCTGAAGGCAGCCCTGCATACAGAAGTTTTTTATGTTTAATGTTTTAGTGTGTTTTTATCAGCCCAGTCAGATGAGCAGGGTATAAATAATAAAATTATTTTTATTATTATGGAATAAGACGTCCCTATTTTCATCAGAGAACTGTTGGAGGGCATGCCAGGATCACTCCAAAATGCCTTTCTTGTTTTGTTTTCCTTATTTTCAGCTCCTTCAGACAATTAAGGAAGCGCAAAGCACTAAGCAAAGATACAAGCAACAAACAAGCAACTCTTCGACCCCAAAGCTGCCTCTGTAGGCAACTCTTAGAGTCCTTCTCTCCCTTGCATTTCCTCTTTTTAATTATTTGCAGGCCTTTGTTCTAGGAAGTGCTAGCAACCCACCAAAGTTTCGCTTCTTTGGAAATAGAAAGCGCTGCTTGCTAGTTAAACCCTCTGTGTGCTGCAAAAGAATTGCGAAGCCAGGGATTTTTACATTTGTTTCTCATCACACTGGACAACTTGCCTCTCTTAGTTCAATAAACATTGCACACACAAAAGTGATTTCTTCACCATTTTGCTTTCCCCCTATGGTTTGGTGTGGACAGAACGGGGGTGGAGAGTTCCATGAAGAAGTATTTCAAAATTTACTTTACAATTAGATCTGCAGAAGTGTTTGTATAAGGATTGCCCTGCGTGCGGGATAATCAGGCCCCAAGCAGATGCTCTGGTGCTTGCAGCAGCTAACCATTCAGAATGCATTATTGTTACTGTTTCTATGTACCCTAATGGTATGTCTGTGCTTGATTTATTCTGGGGGACTAGCTGCATTAGGACACACTTAATCCCTGCTGTCCATACATGATACAGGCGTTATCCCATAGAACGACTCAACCTCCACCTGTCCACAGGGGAGTTGTGAGGATTGGTGGACCCAGTGAGGACTTTATCAACCCCCTAACAGCTTTATTCAGGTACTTTACATATACACATTAACAATAGACTTATCCAGGCATTCAGTCTCCTGATAGGTAAAGAAAAATGTGAGCAGAAGTAGGAATACACTGCCAAGCCCTTCCCTCTCTAATATGCCATTTGTACACAACACACCTGATTGTATGAAGAGCCTTGGCAAGATACTGGGCTTTGGTGTTGATCTCTACTGAGTGAACATTTAGGGGCAAACTAGGGTTTGGTGCTGGACTCTTGAGAGTCCCATGGACTGCAAGAAGATCAACCTATCCATTCTTAAGGAAACCAACCCTGAGTGCTCACTGGAAGGACAGATCCTGAAGCTGAGGCTCCAATTCTTTGGCCACCTCATAAGAAGAGAAGACTCCCTGGAAAAGACTCTGATGTTGGGAAAGATTGAGGGCACAAGGAGAAGGGGACGATAGAGGACGAGATGGTTGGACAGTGTTCTCGAAACTATGAACATGAGTTTGACCAAACTGTGGGAGGCAGTGGAAGACAGGAGTGCCTGGCGTGCTCTGGTCCATGGGGTCACGAAGAGTCGGACACGACTAAACAACAACAATGTTACCTAAAGCACTGAGGCCAGGCTCTGGTGAGACCCCTTTCTCTTCACTCCTGTTGGTGGTAGGGTAGCCGTTTATATGTTGCCAAAAACAAACAGATAGGATATGCATCGCAAAAAGAGAGAACCCAAGAGGATGCCAATTTGCATAAAACTTGCTTGCTAATTTATATTTATAGATGCAAAGTTAGGAATAATTACTATAATTAAAATAGCACAATACAGTATTAACTATAGTAAATAAAATTGCGCAATACAACTCGCGGTTGTGGGGAAGGCTGTGACTACATGACCTGCATGCCTGTGAATTTCCATGAAGACACCTTTAAAAACTCAAACTGATGCGCAAACGTGAAGTGAAAACTGAACTTGAGATTGGAAAAAGGGAAAAACTGACAGGAGGTGTAATGGACAAATGCAGCCAACCTGAGTAATGATGACCCTCAGTGTCATGTGCCACAGCTGCCCTCTGTGGCTTTCCAGTGAGAAATACAAACAGGGCGGCAGCAGAAGCAACCAAGGGAGGGTGTATTCAGTCAAGGAGCCATCCTTTGCTCTTAAGATTCCCCCATGCCACTGGCGGACTAATTAGGACTCACTTTCAGCAGTCACACCAACTGCTGCCTTTCTTTGTGCCGATTTGGATTTTGTAGCACAGAAGCAAGAAAGCCTGGCAAGGGAAGGGGCTGCTGCTGTGTTGTGTGCACCAGAGAGAATAAATGTTGGCTAAAGCAGCCTCATCTCACTCCGAGACGATACCCTATTCTCTTGCTCTTTCAAAGCTTTTTGTGTGTGCCAAGATGTACCCACTTGCTCACTCTTCCTACGCCCATTTCTCTTCTTCCTCCCCTCCAGCTCTGATGGCGTGCACAGCTGCTGCCACCAGGAACAAAGCTGGACACACTGCCGTGGCCCAGCAGCTTAGCAGAACAAAACAAGGGGTTTAAGGGAGGGGAATCAAAACCACACAGCACCCAGAATAATGGATTTGTAGAGGACAAGTAAAGACACTGGGCTGGTCCCTCAAAAGAGGACTACCCAGTCTAAGAGAGGGCATCTGTCCACCCTAGTAACTGTGCCCATTCACCTTCTCCTGAGCCCAATTTTCATCTCTGCCCAGAAGATGAGCCTAGTGGAAGCTCCTCCTCTTTTTCCTTGCTACTGTGACTCCTGCAGGTAAACAGGAAGTGACAACAGCAAGGCCATCTGATCTGGAGGTTGGCAGTGAACCTCATGCTAGTGCTACACCTGAGATACCAACCCCATGATGCCAACCATGAGTGATGGTCTTGAGCCTACTATCTATTTGTATTCTCCTGAGCTGGTGACTCAGAGGCAGTGGTGCTTCCTTCTTCAGGCTTAGACTGTTCCTCCCGTTGCCTTCTCCTCATAGCAGAACAGCTGGGAAGGGTCTCTGCTGGAACAAGCAGTCAGAGAGGCAGTCAGGCCAGGTTATGCATTCCAGCAGGCACTATGCATGTGGCATGCAGCGCTCTGGTGACTTGACATACTCTGGCATCACTGCTGCCTCACTGCAGCATTTATTTGAGCAGGCACCAGGCAGAGTGGGGACCACTATTGGCTACAACTGGCAGCAGCTCTTCAGGGTTTTAGGCAGGAAATCTTTCCCAGTCCTACTTGTACATGCCTGGGATTGAACCTGGGACCTTGTAAATGCAAAGTGACCCCATTTCGTTTCTTTAGCAGCTCCTGTGACTTTGAGGCCCAGCTTGTAGATTGCTCACTTGATCCTTGCTCTGTTTTGTTGTGAGAGGAGGCTACGGGTCAGCACCTATATTTTTAATATACATATACTTAAGTCAGGCATCCCCAAACTCGGCCCTCCAGATGTTTTGGGACTACAAATCCCATCATCCCTAGCTAACAGGACCAGTGGTCAGGATGATGGGAACTGTAGTCCCAAAACTATCTGGAGGGCCAAGTTTGGGGGTGCCTGACTTAAGATTTTCCTGTACGTTTTTTTTGGGGGGGTTGTCAACAATTTTGGTGGTTTCCTTTAAAAAAGCTCAACAATTTTGGGGTCTGCCTAAAAAAAAAGCTCAACTACTCTAATATACTGCTCTTCCATAAGCAGGCAAAGAAAGTGATGCACAGTCATTAAAAACAAACCAGCAGCAATAAAATCTGTCATCAAACAAATGAGACAGAAGCAACTAGGCAACAAGTCTAATATTAAAACCACAAGGCCTGTCATTAGTCCCCTAATCACCATATACACAGCATCAGATATCAGACTTAACCCCTAAGTTCCTGTCAAAACAGAAATGTTTCCTTAAAATTTAGAAGGCACCAGACATAGATAGTAACACACATGCCTTCTATGTGGAAAAAAACCCCCAGCTTCAGTCTCAACAAAGGATTTCATGGAATGGGAGTTCCCCTGCTAAGATATTGCTAGTATTGGGCTGGTTACAGGTGGACAATCTGTGGTCCAGAGACCACATGAGCTCTCAGTTTCATTTTTTGCAGCCTTGTCACCACTTAATTTATTTATTACCCAGCCTACACCCTAAAGTCCCAGGACAGGTTACAACACACTAGTAAAAAAAGGTAAAAACAACTAATAAGCACAGAAAAAAAGTGGACCCTAAAAATTCAGCTCAAGTGTCAAAAGCCAGGGTAAAGGGATATATCTTCAGCATTTGCAGAAAGGCATATAATGAAGATTCCACACATACCCCAATGCGGAGTAAGTTCCACAACTTAGGATAAAAGCTTCCCTGTTCTTCCACCCCTTTAAGAGCTCCTTCTACCTGGTTTATTACCTCCTTATTTTTTCTGGCTTTTAAAGAGGTGGTCTTATATGGTTTCTAAACAATCGGAAGAGGCGTCATTTTATTTGATAAGAAATAAATTGATTTAAAAACAAATTAAAACACTTGTTCCTGTTGCATGGCATAAGGAAAATAATTTCCCCCTCAGTTGTCCAAGAACAAATTGGTATGCTTTTGCTGCTTGTGTGTGTTGCACACTAATGCCAGAAAGGAATTACTGTTACTTGTTTTCCAGAATAGTCACTTTTGTATTTCTGCACTCCCTGGGAGCCTGTCATAGAAGAGAAGATGCAGGAAGAAAGTGCCTCAGAGGAGAGTGAACTCAGAGATGGAGGTGAAGAGCTGTTCCTTATAGATCTCTTCACTCTATGTGTGCCAGTGGTGCAGGATTAGAATGCAAGAGGTGTCCATGCATCAGCAGGAGGAATTGGAGGTGTGTGTGAATGTGCAGGAGGAGGAGCCAGCACCTGAGGAAATGACAGTGGAAGAAAACATGCAGGAAAAGTTGGAGACCTGTTTGCATGGACCAGCGGCACCTGCTGAACTGAGTGAGATAAACCCTCCATTGACTTTACCCCTTGGGTGCTCCAAGATGGCTTTGCAGGGTGGGGACCAATCATTGTACAGGGTGCTGCCCTTAAGTAGTCCCCAGCAGCCAGGGTCACCCGCAGCCCCATGAGCTTTGGGGCCAAAAACCACTGGAAAGGTTACTTGCCTTTGTTTGGGCCCATGAAGTTGTTTGAGAGTAAGCAGAGAGGGCCACCATTTTGGGTGGACTAGGTTAACTTATCTAGAAGAAGGTGCCCCCTCGATAAAGACTTGTGGCATAACTTTGTTTTGCAATTTGGGGCATGGGGTGGAGTGGACTGGTCCAGGGGCAGAAAGACGAAAGAAGATAAAGGGAATCTAAGTGTGCCAGTGGGAAATCAGATTTGATCATGGAGTGTGTGAGCAGGAAGCAGGCAGATGCCAGAGAGACACAGCCATGCTTGATTTCTGTTTGAATCCAAGGCTGTGGGCTGTGGGAGAAACAAGATCTTCTTGGAGTGTTAATGATGTGAGCCCCTCCATCGTAGGCTCAGATTGTATATATGTGTAAATAAACCATATATCATTAAGACACCACAGTCTCTGCTGTCCCTCATTCCAAGGAAACCAAACAATGGGAAACTGCCTGGAATCTCACACCATTTGGAGATTGGGATTGTGTGAATAGTTTCCATAGACTGTGGCTGTGCCACCATCATTTATGGTCATAGTCCTTGTCTCTTGAAGTGAGGAGCAATTGGTGCCTAAGTCTTCACCGTGGCTGTAAGGATGATGGTGCTCCTGGAAAACTAAAAGCTGGGCCCCAGGAGAAATTTTTATCGAAGTAGAAGCTGTTGGGGTGACTGACAAATGAACTCTGAAGAGGGAAGTGAGAAAGAACTACATGCCATGACTGACGTGGGTAGTGGTGAATTGCATTTCATTTTAACTCCAGTAACAAAGGCAAACAAAGTGAAAAGTGGAACAAAAAATGGCAGTTGTTGTTTATATTCATCCTTGTGGTTTTTAATCGCCTGGGGAAATCATTATAGAAACCTATGAAGGGACTAACAGGAATAGTTAAGGAAAACAACCCTTACCTTTGGGATGAATGTGGTATGTGAACTCACATGTGAGCCAAGCCAAAGGTATGTGCTTAAACCTCAATTCCACATTTCCCCAGGTAATAACATGGGTATTACTGAGCACAGGATGTCAAGAATTGTGCATTTCCAGGGCAAAAAAAGAGAAGGAAATCAATAGGTTCCAAAACATTGGAAAAGAAACTCTCAAAGAGGCAGCAACATTTCCATTTTCACCAGAGTAAATTTCATTTCAGCCAGCTCCATACAAATTGTGTGACACTTTAATGATCCAACTTGTCCTTTATGTAGGGTGACATGTATTCATTGCCAAAAAGAAACTACCCTCCACCAAAAAAAAAAAAAAGGATGAAAGATGACACACATTTGCATATGCCAATTTCTATCTATACTTGAAGATTTAAAAATACTGACTAGAATTTATTTAAAGGGATGAATTTATTTAAAGGGATGTATTTATTGGAAGGCCAATTAATTTCCCATCCAAATAATTCCCCCCAATGATTTTTCTCTAAATTTTATCAGACCACCAAATCACTCCAGATAAGCAGTTCTTTTTAATTAATTTATACTTAGTTAATTCCCTATGCAGATCCAAAATCAATTCTATTTCAATTAATTAACTGCACTAATCCATTATCATTGTTCAAAAGTCATAACCAATCCCAGCCACCACAATAACTCCATATACCGCCATCAATCCCAGCCATAGACCACCCAGCCTATCTGCTTGCCTTTGTTCCTTTCCTTTATGGTGGGACAATCAGCAGACATGCAACACTGCAGGCCTGACCAAGTCGCAGGCTTGTGATACCGTCTGGGCTTGATGAGGCATCTGACCCTCACCTGAGTTTACTCCAGCTGAGGAATCCCACACCTACTCCCCAAGCTAGCGAGCCCCACCTGGGGCCCCAACTTTCACATATTTCACTATTCAGGTCAACTTTACAAGGTTCAATTTCCATTCCTCTCACCAAACCTTTCTTGGGCAGGTCTGCTATAATCCTGAAGTCTCTATGTCTAAGGCTTTTGTGCCACAGATGAAAACAGGCTGCACTTGAATTCTTCTTGACCATATTCACTCTTTTTTGACCTGTATCAAGCACAAAGACTCCATTCTTTTCAAAACCTTGTACTTACAAAACTCCGTCTTTGGACTTCCCTCCCAGCTGATATCAGGTCTGATGATGTTCTGATATCTTGGCGAAGATTTTTTGTAATTTCGGAGACATTTTAAGTGAGGTGTTTCTCTTCTTTGTAACTGATTTTATGGTGCATTCTGAATCCCTCCTGTACACCTCTTAGATACTATGATATCCATCTGTATACAAAACTATTTAAATAGATATAATTTTGCACTACACCAACCTTACTGGGCAAGGTGCCAATAACGTTGGTGCAGTGCAAATGCACCAGTTGAGCCAGTCTGGTGCTCCTGCTGGTGCATGTGTGCCACAATTCCCCCTTGCCCACTTCCTGTCCCTTCCACTAATGCCCATAATTTACTCTTAATACAATTCATTTTGGCCTTTATAAAGGAATGGGAATCAAGAACAGGGCTGTAATGGACATTTTCTGACATACTACTTATCTCAAGGCCGATTAAATGCCTGCACTAAATGGGCACAACACATTTGCACTATTTTACCAGTAAATGGTCATACTTATTTGCGGTGTGGACCAAACACAATATTCAGTTCAGATCTAGAAAACAGCCCAATTTCGGCCAAAATTCTTCAGAGGCTTCTCCAATTTGTTTCAGGCCCAATTCCTGATTTAGAAAAATGAAGCCTCATACCATTCCCATTTCTTATTATGAGGACATGCATTTTAAGAAGCTAATTCAAAGAAGTGGATGAAATTTGCAGGTGTAGTAGCTCCACTAGAGCAGATAAAGCTTTATGAATCATAGACCTAGAATATGTCTAGGTCTTTTTGTGCTGAGCACATTAAAAGTTTTTCCTGAAGGACCTAATGTTTTTCCCCTTCTGAGAGGACGAATGCTGCCAAATGCCAGAAGGGAGGCTATAGAAGTTCTCCTGCAAGGGCAGTCTTTTCAGTTTTGAGGTGGTTAAAGAAGTATTCACTTACCATTTCCTGTTATTTTGTGGGCAATCTGTATGATATAGCATACATGAGTGAGGTGCCCCTAGACAAAGAAACTTGCCAAATTACAGACAAATCAGTTTGGGGGTTTTGTGTTAGTTAATTTTGGGGTGCAACAACTAAATGGAAATTGCTTCCCTCTCTGTGGTTTTGTGGGAAATGATTTTTTAAAAAATGAAAATGACATTGTAGAGGTTTTCTTAAGAAACTGCAGGTTTTTAGAAGCTTGGGGGCTGGAAATGAAGAGTTATGGTGATTTGTTGTTGTTGTTTAAAAAAACCAACCAGCTTCAGGCTTGTGTTCTGCTCAGTTGGCATGAAAAGTCACAGAAACTATGTGCAAAACTGATTTGACAGGTGAGGCTGGGTGGGCATGTGGCACAGAGGCAGAAGGACTGGAACAAGCAGCACTAACGGAACCAGCAAAGAGCACAGCACAGACAAGAACAAGCCGATACATCGCTTCAGTATCTCTTCCCCAAAGCACTGCGATTGGAGAGCCTGGGGAAAAAATCATTCTCTTTGATTAGAAGCTAGACTGTCAGTCACAAAAGAACTCTTCCTCCCCCTCTCTCCTCCCCCAGGCATTTTCTTATATGGCAAATGTAAGGAGAAAGCTTTTATTTCTTGCAGACGCCCTGTTTGCAGAGGGTTTTTGGTTTTTTTGACCAGCAAAATCTCCAAATCTTGGAAGTGCCTTGCTTCAGGGTACATTCAGGAGAGATTCTGCTTTGGCTTGGACAAGTCCCAAGTCTGTCTGAAGCAAGCCCACCTAATTTAGCAGAAAGATGTCTGCTATTTTACTGGTACATCACAAGAAATAGCAAGGGCACAAACCTTCTTCATGCATGTTCACTTTGCCTGTGCACAGAAGAATCACCATAGTCTAAGAGTGTCCACATTCTGGGTATCCAAAATACTGATTTTTGCCTTTAAAACCATCATTTACTAGTAAAAGTTGGCCTATACCAGGGCAACCCTTTCTTCCCACTTTCATTCTGAGTATGGTATATTAAGGATCTCTTTACCTCCATGCCAAGCAGATCCTGGCAGCGGTTTCTACTTGATAATATCTGACTTATGGGTAAGCATACATGTGTAAACACAACAATCATATTGCAAGGGACCTTTAACATAGGATATACTCACTTGACAAGTACCATCCCAGAGATTTAAAACCTTATTAGTGAACAGGGGAGCTTGCTATTCGATTAGTAATTTATTTTATATCCAAGTTGTTGGTTTGTTTAATCACAGTTATTTCCTTGTTTTATGGGTTTTGTCCAATTGATTCATAACTTTCATTTCAATCATTTTCTGGGTTGAATTCAACTAAGCCATACTTAGAGGAGACCCACTAAAATCAATAGACTTCAGTTAATCATATCTGCTTATTTCAATGGGTATCAGAGTATGACTTAGTTGGATTCAACCCTCTGTCCTTTGTTGTGGCTGTCCTCAATATTCTGGGAATGTAAAGGGCATCCGAAATTGCTATCTTACTTTGTACCACTGAATGGCTCAGTGATTTCCATGGATTAATTTTCGTATGTTCTTATTATGTGAAATAAGCAACTTGATTTTAATCTGACACGCACACTGCCCGAATAATTAGCAGATGGGCTAAATGTTGCAAAGGACAAGGGAATCATCTGTCATTGTACAGGGCCAATGAATGTTGCAACTTTGTTAATAACCCTAGTGAGTGCCGTGAAGAACCAAAACAACTTGGCTAAGGATCTTTTTTGGATCCTCTTCCTTTGTCTTTTAGTTGCAGTGCTAATTAAATTTATGCTTTTAGCGAGAATGCAAACATTATATCGACTCATTTTCCAGTTCCACTTCAGTTCAAGGTCAATAAAGGCGACAACTGCACACTTCCACGCAGCACCCTAAATGTTAAGCTGTTACAGACAACAGTTGGATCCTAAGAGAACAGAAGGGAGTTCATGGATCGAAAGTTTCACCCTCCTCCCCTCCCTGCACCCTCCTATGTCTCCCCCAAAGCTCTTCTAGAAGGTTAAGGGGGCCCTCATGAACAAGATGGGATCAGGTGTGGAAGGCTGCTTGGGAAGGAAGGGATTGCCCCAAACTGGGTAGAACCTCACCCAGTTGTCAGTGATTCCTCTGTAACCCACCCAAACCCAGACCACACCTCACATTGTTGAGGAGGGCCCCTTACTTTCAAGATTGGAGAGCCAGTGTGGTGTAGTGGTTAAGAGCTGTAGACTCGTAATCTGGGGAGCCGGGTTCGTGTCTCCGCTCCTCCACATGCAGCTGCTGGGTGACCTTGGGCCAGTCACACTTCTTTGAAGTCTCTCAGCCCCAATCACCTCACAGAGTGTTTGTTGTGGGGGAGGAAGGGAAAGGAGAATGTTAACCACTTTGAGACTCCTTCGGGTAGTGATAAAGCGGGATATCAAATCTAAACTCTTCTTCTTCTTTTTGGGGTGGGAGGCACAGGTGGGTGCAGAGAAATATTATTGGCTTGGATCCTAAGATAAGTGACATAACATTGTACAATGGTATGCATTCATTCATGTATTCAGCCAGAGCAGTACGATGGGAGAGGAGCGCAAGTGTCTTCCTTCCACCAAGCACACATAGCCCTCAGTGTGAACAAGGCTTTCCTCATGAGTACATGGCCACTCAAAGTCACAGTTCACATGAAACACAGAACATAGTGAACTTCCCTATAGGTGATACTACTTGTTCCCTTAGCCCTACTATAAGAAGAGCCAGTGGTCCGTCTAGCCCAGCATCCTGCTATTACAGTCGCCAACCAGGTGCTTATGGGAGGAAAGCAAGCTGGACCTGAGCACAGCAACTGACATTCAGAGGCATGTTTTATCCAACTGTGGAGGCAGAACATGGTGATATGGAGGAATAATGGTGGAAGGCAGAGATATTTTCTACAGCCAGCTATCTGGAGAGATTGGGGATGGAACCTGTGTACTTCTGGATGCACAGCATGTGCTCTACCACTGAACTGTGGCCCCTCTTCTCCCAATTTCTTGAGAGAAAATTCATCATGTGATGGATGGAGTTCTACATAACTCATGTGTAGAGCCTGGCTTTCAATGGAGGCTGCCTGGTCATGGGGAGGGCTTTAGCTTCAACCATCATACATGAAATATACTCGGAGTCCTGTAGTGATTTCATGTTCTTTATTGCAGCTTGTAAAACAGTGATTTAATTGCCCCCCAAACATCAGGCTTTTATATATATTATTTTCACAATGAGTCCCGTCTGATTGGCTGATTCTGCTTCCCTCCTGGAGCCTGATTGGTCTTTTCCTGCAGGCCAATCTGTTGTTGCATTCTAGGATCCTGCCAGCCTAATAGGCTGATTAACTTCCTCCTGGAGCCTGATTGGTCTTCTCCTGCAAGCCAATCAGTTGTTGCATTCTAGGATCCTACTTGCCTATTGATCCAAGCTTAGTACATAACAGTACAACACCACCATGCCTGAATACGTGGACTTAAGCATTGTTTCTCATCATGCCATACTCTTGAAAAGCTGTAACAAGGGCCTAGAGTGCAGCCAACAAAGCTGTAACTGATTAATGTGCATGTGATTTTATGTTTAACTCTGATTTTATCTTTTGTATATCTTTTCTTTATTTATTTAGCAGGATTTTTATACAACTTAATCATCAAGGCCTCTAAGTGGTTTACATAAAACAATATAAAGTATACATTAAAAATAGCAATAAAACCAGAGGTTAAAAAACAAGCTTGCAACCTCATTGTACCCTTCTTAGAAAAAAAACAAAGTGTTACACAGTATATGATACCAGACTTGTACATTATTATCAAGCCAGGTTCAAAGTTCTTAACAACTTGGGTCTAGGATACCTTATAGACTGCCTGATTCCTTATATTCCTGTCTGATCACTGAGGTCTTTCTATTTTTATGATTAATTTTAATTGTTACCACCTCATCACAATTCTGCTAAAATCCTCTTCACCCGGGGAAAGGGTTTTTAATTTTTTATTTAGGAACCAGAAAGTCCAGTATTTAGTATTTATTTCTGCCCATTATTCTCCTATATCTCTGTGTATCACTCCTTCCATCACCAGCTATATCAGTGGAAGGCGGGAATAAACTCTTTTCTCACAAAAAGACTGGGTGCAATACTGCCTTTACATATTGCATCTATGTCTTGTGTCTCAAATGGAGGCCCAAAGCTTTCTCTTTTTTGGAGGCCAAAAACATCCTGAGGATGTTGGGTTTTTGTGTGTGTGATGAAATAGCGTTTATAACATTGATCATGGCTTATATTTTTGTCCGCTTCTTAGCAATTGGCCTAGTTGATTTATATTTAGATTGTTTATCTGCTTTCCCATTTTTAATTCATATCATTACATCCATTCCTGCTCCTTTCTCTGTTCATTAGGGGCTTTATAACACAAGCCTGAGGAAATTCTGTTAAATGAATTGCATGCCCTTTGCAAGAGCTCTTTGAATGACATGTTTAATTATTGACAATTAACAAGATGCTAATTATACTTTCGAATTATAACCCTACTGAGCAAAATAAAAAAAAATCTTTTCATGGAAGAGGGGGAAAATATTAAAGGGACAAATGCTATATTAAACCAAATGACAAAAAGTTTGGCAACTGGCAATGGTACAAATCATCCAAACTGCTGAACACATCACAATTCTTGCCAGTATGGATGGATGCCAGTTAGCATTTCATTGTATACATGTGTGTGTGAGTTTATGTCTCTGTGTTTTAAAAAGCATGATTTAACAGCATTGCTTCTGCTCAATCAATAAACAGAAATCAGAAAAACAGGGTTGTTAAACTTTGCAGAAATGCTAATGTAATGGGCAGCTCAGCATTATAAATACTGTGTTTAAATAGAAAGAAAGAAAAGAAAACGAACAATACCAAATGATTGTAATTTCAAGCGCTTCATTAGCTTCACAATTGGAAAGGGAAAATGGTATAGAAGTTCCTGAGGTCTAGAGCAGGGGTCTGCAACCTTTAAGAGAAAAAGAGCCACTTGGACCCGTTTCCAAAGGAAAAAAAAACTGGGAGCCGCAAAACTCGTCATTAACTTTTTTGTCACTTTTTATTATTTCTTTGTTTGACCCCTCAGAATTATTCCTCCTCATAGAAATAAACGTTAAATTAACAAGTTACCTTTTTTTGTGTGTGTGTTCTTCACTCCCCTTCAAAACAGTGACCAGCGTACATGCTCCCTTTCAATGCAGTGACCAGCGTACATGCCCCTTACAATGTAGCGGGCGGGCGGGCGGGAAGGTGACGTCGGGACGGTGTGTGACTAGCGCTTGCACCGCCCCCATGCGACGTCACAGCCAGTACAGCGCCCGCCACAGTGGGGAGTGTCGGGGCGCACAATGCGCCTCCTCCCCTCGCTAATATCCGCCCCGGAGCCGCGGCAAAGGTGTAAAAGAGCCACATGCGGCTCCGGAGCCACGGGTTGCAGACCCCTGGTCTAGAGCAATGCATGTTAGATCCTGCAACTGACTTGGCCCTTCAGTGCATATATAACCTGACTTTCTCATGTTATTGGATTTTATTTATTTTTTACAAGGTAGATGGAGAAGCAGTCATTTTTTCAAATGAAAGTATTGCCTTATTCTATTTGCTGCCACTTCTAAAATAGTGATTTTGTTTCCAAACAAATATATGACTATGGTCTGTTAATAGATTATATCCAATACAGATTTACAGATGCTAAAACCCTTGTTTCCAATGGCTTATTGCAGGCTTAGCTTTATATTGTGACCATGTGTTTGGTCCTAAGCCAAGTGGACCAAAATGACATAAAAGTTGCCATTGAACAAAATAGCTGATTCTGTATGATGACTGTGTGTCCCAATTTTTTGCCTTTCACCTATGCAGGATTGTTATTATCCAATCAGAAAATCAAACAATACTAAATAATTGATCTCTTGTAAGACAATTACTTGAATCCAACTAAGTAATACATAGAGTTGGTCCACTGACTTCAGTGAGTTTACTCTGTGTAGGATCTAGTTGGATACTCAATAGCTAAACATTTCATAGTGTGCTCACCAACAGGTGAATGTTAAAATGTTCAGCATATTCATGGACTAACATAAGAAAACCGCTTCAACTAGAGTGTGCAATCCATTTTAAAAAGGAAGGAAGCAGCTATACTGTCTTTATGTAAGTTGGAAGACATAAAATGGGAAAACTTTTGAGATACCTGAGACAATGGATCTTTTAAATTTGAAAGGTCAATAAGACAGGTCATCTTCCAGCCAACATGCTGAAACAAAGAAGAGGAAAGGAAAGGGAAAGGTCAGGTAGTTGTGCAACTTGTATAAAAGAAATCGCCAGGGATTTGTGAAGTAAGGCATTTTAAAAACCAGACAAGTCAAATGTGAATTATATTTAAACAGTTTTAAAGATCATCACTTAGTGCCAGGCTTTTGTCAGAAGATGTTGAACTCTAGCAGGACCTGTCACAAAGGAAAAGATGACATGAGCTACACATAATAATAGGACTCTTTTTTAAGCTTGATTTTGTTGACCTGCTTTTGACCGAATTTAATAATCCATTTCCAAGTTAAATCAGAAATTTAAAATGTGGTCTTTACACTTGGTTAAATTTTGTAAATAATATGTATGTTGATTAGGAGCATATATAGTTCATCAAAACACAACTTGTTACAAATATTTTTTAAAGGGATCAGGGGATGAGAGTCCCTCTTATTTCTCAGTGCTAAAAAAGCATTTGATAGGGTTAAGTAGATTTTGTCAATGAACTGGAATTCAACTGCTAGAATCTCTGTGAGTGAGCATACAACTTTCATTTGTTTAGAGGGGCACACAAAGTGTCCCTATTTCATATATACTTTGTGTTGTACTCATTAAACTATTATCCATAGCTCTGTAATCCATAATAAATTTAACTGGGAAGTAAAAAAATTATTTGAAACCATGTTTCAGGCCTAAGCTCTCTTGAATGGGGATAATGTCTACAACCAGAGATATGGGGCTGATTTTTTTCTGTAATTCCACTGCCCTGAAAGTGGAACTTTTCCAGAAGCTTTTCTACTGCAATAACTGCAGATGGAAAACTTTCCATTTTCAAATATTATTGTGATGGGATGATAAGCTGCTTGTGTGTAAAATCCAGATCCCTCAGAGTTTGACCAGGTTTTCAAACCTCTGCCTGTGACGGAGCCCCTCCTGCATGGCTGCGTCAATCGCTGGCAGAATCCGAAAGTGGTTGTTTTCGGAAACGCTTCCAACATAAAAGCTCCTTAACGGAAACACGTCTCCTGGCCTCCCTGCGTGACAGTTTCCGGCGAGGAGTGGGTGTCCCTATAGGAGGTCCTGAGACCTCTCCACTGTTTTCGCTGGAACCGTCTCTGAGCCATCCCTCCGACTCACTTTCCCTTGGAGTTACTGCTCGCCCCCTACTGGTTCCCTCTTCAGCTGCAACACCTCTTTCAACCTCATTGAGCCTCTGCACCTCCTGTCCTTCCGATGGCAGTTCCCTGACATCCACCTCCCCTCCAGGGCCCCCTTCACCCCCTCCCGTCCCCTCCCCTTCTGGCTGGGAGGAGGTAAAACCCCTGAAAGAACCTTCCTCATCGTCCGTAGTTTCGAACACTTCCCTCCACTTGCTGCTGTTCCTCGTCTCTTGGTATTCCTCGTCATCAGAGTCCATTCCCTCTTCCAAATCCGACTCCGCGAATCCCTCCATTTCCTCTTCCTCGTCGGTGGTGCCGAAGTATTCCCTCCTAAACCTTTCTACCGGCTGTGGTTTTCTCGGGAATCTTTGGTGGAACGTTTCTGTTAAAACCTCGTCATTGACCTCCCCTGCAGTCACCCAGGTGTTTTCTGACTCCGGTTCCCCTTCCCACGCCACCAAATACTCTACCTGATTTCCCTTCCACCTGGAATTGAGGATTTCCGCTACATGGTTGCTGCGTTCCCTCTCTTCCAAGGCTGGTCCCCTGGTGTGCTCCCCTTCACGTCCCCCCCTGTATGGTGACAGTAACGACCTGTGGAACACTGGGTGCAATTTCATGTGGTTGGGTAACCGGAGTTTGAAAGCCACTGGGTTGACCTGCTGAATGACCTCAAAGGGTCCCAATCTTCTGGGTCTCAACTTCTTACACCCCCCTTTGAACGGCAACCCTTGGGTGGACAGCCACACCTGATCCCCCACCCTTATGGCCTCACCTTCCCTTCTGTTCTTGTCTGCCTGCTCCTTATATTGTGCCTTGGCCCTTTCTAAGTTGAGCTGGAGCTGATGATGGATCGCTTCCATCTCTTCTACAAAATGTTCGGCCGCTGGGACGCTCCATCTCTCCCCTCCATCCCCTGGGAATGCCCTGGGATGACACCCGTAATTAGCCAAAAAGGGGCTCATCCCTGTGGACACATTCTCTGCATTATTGTAGGCAAACTCTGCCAGCGCCAACTTTTCGGCCCAGTCATTCTCTCTGTCATTGACATAACACCTCAGATATTGTTGGAGTATGCCATTTGCTCTCTCCGCCTGCCCGTTGGTTTCAGGGTGCCGGGCAGTGGAAAAATTGACTTCCACGTGCAGCAAGCTCATGAGCTTTCTCCAGAACCTGGAAGTAAATTGTTTGCCGCGGTCTGAGACCACCCTCAATGGAGCCCCGTGCAACCTAAAGATGTGTTCTACAAACAACTTCGCTGTTTCTTCCGCTGTGACAGCATGTGAGCAGGCTATAAAGTGGGCCATTTTGGTTAACAGGTCTACCACAACCATGATGGCTGTTTTCCCTCTGGACTTTGGCAGATCAGTCATAAAATCTATTGCCACTGCTTCCCATGGTCTTTCAGGTGTGGGTAGCGGTTCTAATAACCCTGCCGGCGCCCGCCTCTCCCCTTTGGCTCGCTGGCATTGGTCACACCCTCTCACATACTCCCGCACATCTTCCCTGACCTTGGGCCACCAAAATTCCCTGGTAACCAGCCACATGGTTTTGTGTTGCCCAAAATGCCCTGCTGTGGGGCTATCGTGCAGCTGCTTGAGTACCTTCTCTCTCAAATCTCCTTCAGGTATATATAACGCTCCCTTGTAATACAACGCCCCGTTTTTCTCCTCAAAACCTCCGGGTTTGTCTCCCTCCCTCCTGAGACCCCTGAGTTTGTCCTGGGCGTATTCATCATTCTCCGTTCCCTCTACCAGTTCTCTTTGCCCCACCAATGCCGCCCCACACACCCAGCGGTCCTCTGGAATGACATGTCTTTCTTCGGGTGCTCCCTCCCCCTCCAAATATTCAGGTTTCCGTGAGAGAGCGTCCGCCCTAACGTTCTCTGGGCCTGGCACGTAACAAATCTCAAAGTTAAATTTGGAGAACTCCTGAGCCCATCTCAACTGCCGTTGGTTGAGCACTCGTGCCGTTCTCCAATACTCTAGATTCTTGTGGTCAGTGCACACTTGCACCTTATGTTGTGCGCCAATTAGCAGGTGCCTCCATTTCCGGAAGGCCTCATGAATAGCCAGAAGTTCTCGGTCATACACCGTGTAATTCCTCTCGGATTTGTTCAGTTTCCGCGAAAAAAAGGCACACGGTCTCCACTCTGACTCCTCCTTCCCTGGCTGCAGAAGAAGCACCGCCCCTATGGCTCGGTCTGATGCGTCTGTTTCGACCCTCATCTTTTTTTGTAAGTCCACATGCAGAAGTTGCTCCTCCGAGGCGAAGGCCCTTTTCAGTTCCTCAAAGGCTCGCTCCGCCTCCTCAGTCCAAACGAATTTCTTTTTACTGCTGAGACAGTCCGTAATGGGCGCCGTCAGGTGGGCAAAGTTTCGAATGAACTTACGATAAAAGTTCCCAAACCCCAGGAACCTCTGCACATCCTTCTTTGTTTTGGGTGTTTTCCATTCCAGTACTGCCTGGACCTTGCCGGGGTCCATGGCCAATCCCTTGTCGGACAGGCGGTACCCCAGAAACTCCACCTCCTTGGTATGAAACTGACACTTCTCCAGCTTCACCCACAGCCGGTTGGCCTGCAGCCTGCTCAACACTTCTCTGACGTCTCTTACATGCTGCTCCTCATTCTCAGAGTACACCAACACGTCATCTAGGAAGGCCACACAATTCTTGTACAGCAAAGGCCCCAGTACGTGGTTCATAAAAGCTTGGAAGCACGCCGACCCTGCTTGTAATCCAAACGGCATAACTAAATATTCAAATGCCCCTAAAGGGGTGAACATGGTGGTTTTCCATTCATCCCCTTTCCTTATACGTATCAGATTGTACGCCCCCCTTAGGTCCAGCTTTGTAAAAATCTTTCCCTTCCGTACCCTGGTCAAAATGTCATCAATCCTGGGCATTGGAAAGGCCAAAGGTTCTGACACTGCGTTTAACCCCCTGAAGTCACACACCAGTCTCGGCTTATCCGTGTTTTTTTTATCCACAAAAAACACTGGGCTACCTCCCACCGCTCTGGACTCTCTGATGAAACCTCTCTTCAGGTTCTTGTCAATGAACTCCCTTAGCTCCTGCATTTCTCTGTCTGACATGGCGTACAACTTGCCTACAGGAAGCTGTGCCCCAGGGAGTAAATTGATTTGACAGTCAAAGGGTCTATGCGGGGGTAGTTGGTCAGCTTCCTTCTCGCTGAACACGTCGCTGAGATCTGCGTATTGCGGGGGCACCTTCCCTTTATCCATTACTTCCATTCCGGCTAGGGCGACTCTGGCTCCTCCCGGAACCTTCCCCTGCTTGCAGTGTTCTAGGCAATGCGCTGACCCAAAGGAGACCACCCTCTGATGCCAACCCACTAGTGGATCGTGTAGAGCCAGCCAGCTCATCCCCAAAATGATGGGAGCTCCTCCCAAGGTGGCCACATTAAACGCTATCTGTTCAGTGTGCCTTGCCACCCTCATTATCATCGGGACAGTCTGTTGGCTAACTTCTCCTCCCAGCAGTTCTCTGCCATCAATCGTGGTCACCTGCAAGGGGTTACTTAAAGGGATAGTCTGTATCTGATGCTCAGCTGCAAACTCCTTACTCATAAAATTACAGGAGCTGCCTGAATCCAAAAGCGCCTTGATCTGTAGCGGGTGCCCGTTTGGCAACTCTAGAGACACCTCTATCACTAAAGCGGGTCTGGGTGGTTCTGGCGTGGGCACTTTCACTGCTCTTTGGCCTGGCTGCTGTGCCCCGACGGTGGCAGCCAGGCGTTGGCTTTTACTTGCTCCTTGCTCTCCTCCTCTTTCCCCCCAACAGCCCCTGCCATCCCTTGCCACTCCTTTCTCTGTGGGCAGACCCTGGCAAAGTGCCCTGGCTGTTGACAGAGATAACATTTCTTGGCGCTCTTTCCCTCCTTCTTCCGCCCATCACTGGGATTTGAAACCGCGCGCCCGCGCTGTTCCAACTTCCATCGGCTCTGCCGGCGGGAAAGGTGGCTCTGGAATGTCCGGAATGCGAAGCTCCCTCCAACGTTCTCCTTTCCCTTCCCGCCTTTCCAAAGCCCTCGCTTCCTGGCGCGCTCCTATGGCCAGCGCGGATTTGGTCAGCTGATCCATAGACTCCGCCCTGGGCCCCCGGGACAGTTCATCTTTCACGGCCGAAGAAAGCCCCTCTTCGAAAAGCATTTGAATGGGTTCCGCCGATAGGTCCCACCCCAATTTATGAATCAACATAGTAAATTCAGTCCAGTACTCTCGAACAGATCGGCTCCCCTGTTTGCAAGCCATTAACTGTCTTCGTACCACTCCCTGCTCAATGTCGCTGGAAAACATCAGATCCATGGCACGAAAAAACTTCCTTGTGTCCTTTAGGATCTCATTATTCACTGCCATCAAGGGTCTAACCCAGTCCTTCGCCCCCGATTCGAGATGGCCAATAACAAAAGCCACTCGCGACTCCTCGTCAGGGAAGTCATCATACTGCAGGTTGAGAGCGTACTGCATTTCAGTTCTAAAGGCATGATAACTTCTGGGGTCCCCCCCAAATTTCTGCACCAACCCCGGTACCTTTCTGGCGAGCGAGGTGGTTTTCTCCTTTCCCTTTTCTGCATCCTGAGCCCTCCTCTCCTCAAGCCTCGCCGTTTGCATGGCAAGCTGGAGCTCCAATGCCCTGTACCTTTCTTCCAGGCTTGGACCTCCTCCAGCTGCTCCTGCTCCTCCGGTTCCGGCTGGTTCACTCATGATGCCTTTGCCTGCACAAGCTGGCTTTCGAAGACTTTCGGATTGCTGTGATGGGATGATAAGCTGCTTGTGTGTAAAATCCAGATCCCTCAGAGTTTGACCAGGTTTTCAAACCTCTGCCTGTGACGGAGCCCCTCCTGCATGGCTGCGTCAATCGCTGGCAGAATCCGAAAGTGGTTGTTTTCGGAAACGCTTCCAACATAAAAGCTCCTTAACGGAAACACGTCTCCTGGCCTCCCTGCGTGACAGTTTCCGGCGAGGAGTGGGTGTCCCTATAGGAGGTCCTGAGACCTCTCCACTGTTTTCGCTGGAACCGTCTCTGAGCCATCCCTCCGACTCACTTTCCCTTGGAGTTACTGCTCGCCCCCTACTGGTTCCCTCTTCAGCTGCAACACCTCTTTCAACCTCATTGAGCCTCTGCACCTCCTGTCCTTCCGATGGCAGTTCCCTGACAATTATCATTTCATAAAATTAATTAATAACATGGTAAATGAACAAGTCAGACTGGGAAATTAGAATAGATACAATGATCTGATTGGGATGTAATATAAAATGATTGCCTAACGGTCACATGCACAAGCCTCGGGTTCTTCTGCTCCCCTCTCCTCCTGTGAAGAGGTTTTCAGAAGTGTCCATTGCTATTTCCCAATAACTGTGACTTCTTGTATCTGACCCCAGAACAATAACATAATGAGAATTGGGCAACCTGTGGCCCTCCAGATGTTGTTGACAGCCATCATGATAAAGGATGATGGGAGTTGTAGTCCAGCAATATCTGGAGGGACACAGGTTCCCTATCCTAAATCACAATTAAGAAGAGCCACCCTTTGTTTGGGCTGGGGTGTAATGAGTAGCTGTTTAAAAGGAAGTGAAAGCTTCCTATATTTTCACAGCCATGCAAGAAGAAAAGAGGAGAGAGGCTTGTTCACATAATGTGACACCATAGTTTTGCATTATGTGTAAAGGAAGCTATTACCAGCCAAACCTAAAATGAAAGTTATAATTATCCTTTTAAAGATGAGTATCCCTAGAGGGTTCTCCATACAAGCTGAAATTAGTGCATTTAGACTTTCAACGTCTTCATTTTTTTCCTTAAAATTTACAAATGCTCCAGCAAAAATAATTTCAGAGTAAAGACTTGATTTTTTTTTTAATATAACGTCTAAACCACACCAGATGAGCTTTACTGGGTTTTGTTTTTCTAATCTAATATTTCAGTTTTACTATTTTTTCCTATTAAAAAACCTTTGAGATATTTACATGGCATATAAAACTAGCATGCCAAAATTCTTTTAAATTTTGTTTACTAAATATAACTCATATAGACATTCTTAAAGAGATGTCAGTTGATTTTGGGCATCAGAATATTTTGAATTCAATTGTTTTCTGGGAAAACCCACATTGCAGCCCCGGCAAGCATGGCCAATGGCCAGGGACAAGGGAAGTTGTAGTTCAGCAGCATCCAGAGGGCCAAAGGAAGTATGACAGGAAGCAAAGTCCATCCAGTGGTAGTATTCCATCAGAAATGTATCCTCTGCCAGTGCTCCTGAGCAGCCATGGTTCAACGGGAAGCCACAGGAAACTTTCTGGGTGGCTGGTTGCCAGGTGAGAGGTTCACATATGAAGGTTCCCCACCATAAGCCCTATTAACTTTAACAAGATTTCTGGGCATAGACTTTTTGAAATCCAAAAGAGTGGCCTTTGAATTCAAAACTGAAACTTTTATAGAGTTTTGCACGGGACTTTGATGTTTCTGGATACGCAGCTTTCAGTTTTGGGTGGCCTCCACACTCCCTGTGCTTAATAGCTAGAGTCCCAAGGAAAGAAGATCCTTTTAAAAAGCCTTTAATTTACTCACATCTTTCAAGCTTCTTGCTTTTCATTGCACTGTGCATAGGTTTATTATAGCTTTTGAATACAAGTGGAGCATATAACACAATGTTGGAAAGCGAAGGTTCTCCTCCCACCCAAAGATTTCTCTGTACTTCTGCAAACCTCAGGACTTTCCTGTGTGAGAGGGTATTTCCTTCTTTTGTGCAGATGGAAGGACCTGGTTTGTATGTATGGTGGGTGCTGAATATCTTAAGAGACCACTTCTTTCTCTATGTGCCACTGGGACCTCTACAGTTATTCAGAAGTGGGCTTTTTTTGTGCCAAGGCCAGATTTACCACTAGACAGACTATATGTTTTTGAAGTTTCAAAATCACTCAAGAAAACCAAAAGTCTTCTTGCAAAAAAAGGGGGGAGTGGGGGGAGAAACATCTGAATCAATTCTCCTTAACACATAAGTATTTACGAAATGATAGGAATGTGTATGGAAATGTGGTCGTAAAGATTTATTCGTTTTTTTTAAATCCTACTTTATCTTCAGAAAGAAATCCAAGTGGCTAAAATAACAAATAGCAAAAGCCAATTCCTAAAAAAAGATAGAACGCAACAGTGAAAAGAAACAAGCAACCACAACAACAACAAAGAATGGCACAGTGGCACATAATAAAACTATTGATTTGGAAAGCTCTATCGTGTTGCAGTAAGACAGTATTGAAAGGGTGTGTGAAGAGAAACTATTAGTCCAGAAGCAGGGGACTTGGCCACTTCTGCCTCTTGTTTCCTTCCCCTGAGGTCTCACTCTTTTCTCTCATCTGCTCCTAGTCTAGCTGAAACCCTGCTGCCTCTCCTTCTGTAGGTAAGTAGTCAGCAACAGACAGCAGTAGCCTATCCCTGTTGTGTTGGAAAGATTGCCAAATGGTGTCAAAGGCGTAGGGAAATGTGGCCTAGAATCTCCACACTGTAAGGAACTGTTTGGGTGCCTTGCTTTCCCTATTCCTGTGCTGCAATTCATTGCAAACTGCAGGTCTGCAATCCCCCCCCCCCCCATACAAATAAATAAATAAAAATAAATTCCCTACAGTACAAAAAATTCTGTGTACGTGTATGATAGAAAAAGATATGCTGAAGTTTATAGTACGGTGGCAGGGATCCCATATTATAGTTTTGTTGGAAATTTAGGATATAATGACGATGACTACGATTTCCTTCATTCATGGTTGCTTCTAATAATTCAAAGAGTGTAAAAAACAACAACCCTGTATAAAGCCTGTATTGGGTTGTAGGGAGACTGAATAATAAGCAAGCCAGCAGAACTTCTTCCATTCAGTTTTGAAAGAGAGAGAGAAAGGGAGAGGAGAGGGAGGGGGGGAAATATATTATCTGAGCAGGCTGGGGATGAGCAGTCCATTTCTAGTGTGAATCAGCTTTTTAAGTGTTCATTCATATGTCCGTCCCACTTCACTTTTGCATCTGTCTCAAAATCCTTTTTTGATGTTTGAAATTTTGCATTTTTGTACATATATAATATTAAAACATGCCTTTTCTGCATCCATTTTACCTCAAGATGCACATTTCTTGTATGTGTTGTATTCTAAAATGCACATTTCTGTACACGTTTTAATATGCATTTTGACATGTTTCAGGGGCTGAGAATCATATCAGAAAATCTGAGCCCGTGTGAAACCTGAAGGATAACTGTGCTTTGATCCATGTATTGTTATGGGAAGTGTGAATCAGGTTGGTGGACCAAAATAAATGTGGACCAAAATAAATCTCAAACATCCCTGGAGTATTCCCACCTGCACTATGAAGTGGTACAGCCTAGGCACAAGTTAGCACCCTCATCTGTTGTTTCTGAGAACTAGGCCAGACATGAGTACTGAATCTGTCTCAGACAAATGGAGCATAAACAAGTATGGGGGTGGGCAGTGGATAAACTATTGCAAGCTGGATACATTTCTCTGAACCACATATTTGCATGTTTCAACTACATATGCCAGAATGTGATGGCAAGAAACAGTGTAGGAGATTTACCGCTGTCCTGATCATTTTCTCTCCTGGGATGCGGGATGTGTATGAATGCTAGAATCATTCTTTTCAGAGACCTGACTAGGCAGGATATTTGAAATCAAAACTAAGCATACGGAAGCACATAAGTGCCAAAACCTACCTTGTTTAGCAGTAAGTGGAAACATGAGAAGTATCTAGGAAAACTTGGCAACTGAGTCATCTTTAGGGTCTGAAACCAACTGACAAAGCCAAAAGCAGAAATAAAAATCCAACATTGACTTTAGCCTTCAACAGGATGAAGCAAATAATTGACTTCTGCAGACATTACTCCTGCTAAATTGCCCTCTTTCACTTGCCAAATAAACATGGTACTTTTCATGCCTTTGCTTGACAGATGTCTTATCACTTGTCAGAGAAATGGGGTATTAAAGAATTAAAATGTTCTACTATCACTCCAATTCCAACTCACCATGTCTCTTTATCTTCTAGTCTCAATGGCATAAAAATTGTTGTCTTAGGGCCAGTTATTGTTTATCAAGTAAATAAGTGTTTCTTATGTGTCCAGAATTTATGACCTGTGTGTGATATTTACTCAGTGTGTTAAAATGGCTGGGAGACAAGCAATATGGCCTATTATGTAAATCTCTCATAGTTTACAAATTCTTGACTTTGTAGCTCACACTGACACCAGTGTATTGTACTAATCCAGCTGCTACACAGGCCTGCTAATGTATGTGAAATAAAAATTCTTAAGGAATATGAGAACATGTCAAATTAGAATGACCTCCATTCCCAAATGTTTTTCTCATTAGCATCGGCCAACAAAACAGAATTCTGAAGAGTCTAGTCAACAACTTCTGATTAACTTTTATGCTGCTAAGTAAAACCCCAGAAAACATTCCTTTTAGTTCTGAAAATGCTTTATCATTGAGCGGTTCCCCACTTTGATGTCATTTCTGTGAATTTTGAAAACCGCTCCCCAACCTCCTGCTGGCTTAAACTTGACTTGAACATTACGATTTGTAACATAAATGCACAAATAATGCTAGAAAGCGGTTGCACAAACTGCTAACAGGATGTTTGCCTGGGACAAAATGCTTGCAACAGCTGAGAAAAATATCTGCTCTGTTAACTAGTCTAGAGAGTTGTGTGGGGAATTATAATGGTCCTAATGCCACAGTTGTGAAAGGGTGAGGCCAGCCTCCCAGTGGAGATGTATAACATTTTTACAGCAAGATTATATCTGGCACCTACCTACACAACTGCTGCATGCAGTCTGGATGGGTAAAAAATCACAGTGACAACTGATATTCACCCATCACTTCCTAGAATGAATAACACAGGGCAGGAACACAGTGGAAGCTTTCCTACCCAGTGACTCTTTGCCAAGTGTCGTTGCTTATTCTTCAGGAACAATGAGACATACTTACAGTCTGCATGAACTGATTCTATTCTTTGTTTTTCTTTTTTCAATACACCTTCATATAACTAGCTGAGCAGTTAGCATTTTTAAAAAGTAAGCAGGGGGTTGGTAGAGGCAAGTGCTGAAAAAGAATGCTATGTAACAGTGATGCCAACCTGGGCACCAGACTGTGGATGCACAGCATGCGTGCCCTGGAAGCATGGCCATGGCCACAGCAGGCCCCCCAAGACCCCTGTCACTGATGCAGTGCTGGAGCACCAGAGGTAAGGCGGCAGTGGTGGGGCGCAGAGGCCAGGCACCCACAGCAAAAAAATTATGGGCGCCTGGGCACCCAGGATCCCTGTCAGGGACTGGGCAGAGGAGGAATGGTGGATACCACCTCCACATCCTGACCCTTCCAGGGAGGAGGAAGAGGAAGACAGTATAGATTTACAACAGGGGTTTGAGGGAGGTCACAGCTCAGAGGTAGATGAGGGGGAAAGTTGGGAAATCATGGGAGAGCCAGAGCAGCTGACTGACACGTTGTCATTAGAAAGCATTCCAGAACCACCATCTCCCAGAACCCGGAGAGCATTTAAAGTAGGAGAGCAAAGAGCTCAAAGACAGAGGGCACTTAGCAGCACCCATAAAGGAGGTGATGATGATGACAAATGAAGAAGTGGGAGAGACAGGAGGTGGAGATTCACTTGGGACAACGCCATTATCCAATTGGCTGGGTTCTACAGCCTCTCTCTGTAAAGAATGAAATAAAAAAGAACTTCAAGAAACTTTTCCTTGTCTTTATACTTTCCTGGGCAACCAGCTGGGAGCCGCTGACAGCATCCTGACAGTCCTCTGGAGTTGTTTGCTAGTGTTATGTAAATTGTATCAAGGATCCCTGTTGCCAAAACCTGGAATTCTTTTTTTAAAATAAAAAAAAATCCAACTATAAGGGAATGTTTTTACTCTGAATATAATGATGTCACAGGTAATCAAGGCAATAAAGCCTCTGAAGAGCCAATTACACTTTGTAAGGAATCCAGATAGTTTAATCAATATGCCTGTTTCTGAGACTTCGCTAGCAGATAACGTGTGATATTTGCCTTATCCTATGACCTTTGGAGGAGAAAATTGTTCTGGTGACTTTCACCTGCTGCAAACATATCACAACAAATTTAAGTGCCAATCTGGCAGAATGTTTTATTCTTCTGATTCTTCTGAGTCCCCCACCCACAAGTTGCAATTAACTAGGACCGTTTCCTTAAGTGCTAAGGAATAAGTTAAGATTACACCTGCTCACATAAAGGTCAATAGTGCATTTAGAATTTGTGCTCAGATATGTGGGTCTGTTGCTACCTTCTCTGTTTCTTCAACATCAGGGATAAGAGTTACTATCCCACCCTTCTCCTAGTATAGGACTCAAAGTAACCCACAACATGACCCATGGGTACTGAAACTGAGAAATGGCAGGTCTGTTGATTCCGCTGCCAACACCAACAAGGATTTTGTGCCTGGTACCACCAGGCAAAGCCACCCCATGCGTAAGGGCACTAGAGCATAATGCCCCAGGATTTTGAATAGCCTCTTTATTACTTTGCACAACTAGTTTGCATGTTCCTATTCGACTTCTAGGAATTTTAACTAGTCCCAGTTTCAGAGACTAAATAGCACAATAAAGACTATTTTTTTCTGTTGCTTCTCTGTTTGATTAATAGCATTCTTTCATTCAAAATACTATGTCACATGAAATGCATGATAAAACAACCCTTATTAACTAACTTTTAAGGACAATTCACAAATTATTTAATTTGTGCTTTTGCTTGTCTTTTCTGCTTCATTAAAGTTCTGTTCCTGTGCGGAATGGATATAGTTTAGTTTTGTGGACTAAAGAGACATGGACGACCTCTGCACCATACATTGAAAGAACTCTTAAATACCATTTTAACTGTCATGGCTTCCCCCAAAGAATTCTGGGAAGTGTAATTATGAAGGGTGCTGATAGTTGTTAGGAGACATCTATTCCGCTCATACAGCTATAAATCCAAAGTGTCTTAATAATAAATCTCTCTTCTAGGGGAACTCTGTGTAATTTTAGTTCTATGAAGGGTCTCCTAACAACTCTCACTGCCCTTATCAAACTGTTTCCAGGACTCCCTGGAAGTCATGCCTGTTAAAGTGATTGTTAAAGTGGTATATGAATACTTATGTATGGTGCAGATATGAACCAGGATTCAAATTCTTGCTCAGTCACAGAACTTACAGCTGTTCCAGTTGGTTTTGGGAGTCATGACAGTTTTAGTCCAAGGACTAGGTGCTCATGGGCTTTTCTGCCTCAGGTGCCAAAATAACTAGAGGTGGGCTTGGGTACTCTGTGTTTTGACATGGGATGGGAGATGCCATTTGCTACTTTGCCTCAGGCTGGAAAACGTCTTGGGCCAGCTCTAAGAAAGCACACAGGGTATTTTTGGACAAGTCACTGGTGCTTGGCCTAAGCTTAACAGAATGGTCATGGGTATAAAAATGATGGCCCTGTTCACCCTCAGCTTCTTGGAGGAAGTCCAGGATGCAAATATGATCAATAAATAGAATTGATGGGTTTTGTTTTTGTTTAAAGGCTACTGAACACATTCTTCCATTTTATGCTTAGTCTTAAAACCTTGCTGGACTGGTTTCATAGTGAAAAGGGATGCATCTGAGTTACTATTATTCTTGGAGTATCTTTTCACTTGTGCTTTCAAGTCTGAGAGAGAGAATGAACCAACAAATGGCATAGTTTTGGATGAGTAACCGATCAAGCTTGTCAGCAGGGATTGTCTCAGTCTTTACAAACGAGCCAGCCAGGGACATCCTGTTAATTTTCTTGACACTATGCAAAATATATTATGCCTTGTTTTTCAGCCACCACACCATTTATCTGTACTCTTTGGCAAGGGTTCAGACAGTCAACATTCCACCAAGTTAGCTGCAGAGGACAATTCTGGCCATAGCTAAATGAAAGGCGAGAGCAGTTGTCTCTTACAGGAATGCTGAAATCCACCAGTAGGACAATGCATGAACCAATGCCAGCAAATGTTTCATATTACAAATGAAAGGCAAACCTACCAAAAGGGAGGAGTGCCAAACAAACAAGCAAACAAACAAACAAATCACCAAATTTTCCAAAGTTTCTTGCCATAAGTTACAAAACTGAGTTGGCCATTATATAAATGGTATGTAATATTTCCACTCTTCAAATTACATCACACCGAAAGCAGAGATTGCGCTTGAAAATGCTGTCCTTTGAGCACTGGAATTCAATGCAGAACTTGCAAGTGCAAACTTGGATCCAGCTATATATAAACAGCAGACCCATATGGCAGAATTCTTGCAGGGATGTACCTCTTCGTTCAAATGAGGGGAGGAGCAGAACTCCCCAAGCAGAAGGGTGTTGTCCATCATCGATTATACATGAATGAACTTTATGACTTCAAGGAGGTATCTGGTGTTTCTCTACAAAGTTACATACAAATAAAGTCATTTTTTTGTTGTTGTTCAGCAAGTAGTTGCATGAATCTAGTAGTGGACAGTTCCTAGGCTATGACTGATGGATGGATCTTGTCCTCAATGCAACAGCATTTTCAGGAGAACAAATGACAGCCTTTTACTTATGGAGAAGAGCCTCTGAGAATGCCTAACTATGCATGCTTGATACATAGGTGGTCATAATGAAAATATTCTTGATTAAGCTGGCATGAATACTTTAGAAATTGCCTTCTCTCCTCCAGCAAAAAGTGGAATGTGGATTGAATATTGTAGTTTCAATAATACATAATCTTATCCTAAGAATTCTGGAAGTCATATCCAAATCTGCCATGCTTTTGGCTCCTCTTCATGGCCTATATATCAGCACCAGAATGGGGGGGGGGTAACTCTCATATAGGCTAAACTGAGATATAGTCCTCAGAGACTAACAAAAGCTCATGCAGAATACAGTTACCCACTTCTCAGCAGCAATGTAAGATCAAAATCAGGCATTTCAGAAACAACAGGGTCAGTGTAGCTTGCTGGACTATGACCTCAGCGACCATTAAGCCGGCTGGGTGACCTTGGGCTAGTCACTACCTCTGAGTCCAACCTACCTCACAGGGTTGTTGAGGGGGAGAGAAGGAGAGGGAGAGAAGCTTCTTGGAGAAAAGGTGGCATATAAATGTCACAATAAGCACCACCGCCACCCTCACCACTACCATACTACGGTGGTACCTTGGTTTTAGAACAGCATAGTTTATGAACAACTTGGAAACGGAATGCTGCAAACCCAGAAGTAGGTGTTCTGGTTTGTGAACTTTGTCTTGGAAGCGAAACATGTTCCGCTTCCTGTTGAGTGTGTTCTGTTTGTAAATTGAGTCCTCCTGTTGCTAATCAGAGGCTTCCTGTTGAGTCTGTCGGCTGTCCCAAGCACCCATGCAACCCAGAGGTGATATTTGGAGCTTTTGTTTTTGCTATTTTTTTTGTGTGTGTTTTTTTATGTGGCTTTTTTGGTTTTTTGACCGCAACTTGTTCTTCATTTTATGAGACTGACTACTGACTGTCGCTTGTGACTTCGTTTTTGTGACTGTGGCTTGTGACTTCATTTTTGTGACTTGTTTTTGTGACTGTGTGGAAAACAGTTCAGCTACTTATTGAGTGACTGTGTGACTGCAGAAATAGATAAAAGCCCCCCATCCAAACAATGACTATCATCAGTGCACGTAAGAAAAAATAATGATTTTAATTTTTATCATATACAATTCTGTCTTGTTTATTTTATAGTACAGTACATTGATTATTGCTTTCATTTTATGGATCAATGGTCTCATTAGATAGTAAAATTCATGTTAAATTGCTGTTTTAGGGGTTGTTTTTAAAAGTCTGGAATGGATTAATCCATTTTACATTACTTTCTATGGGAAAGCACGCCTTGGTTTTAGAATGCTTTGGTTTTGGAATAGACTTCCAGAACGGATTAAGTTTGGGAACCAAGGTATCACTTTATTTGTTTTGCAGCAGATCACTCACATTCTTGTGGTGTTTTAACCCAAACCATGTCCTATGACAGAGCTTTCCAGACTGTGTGTTGCTGCACGTTAGTGTGTCGGCGGCAGTAAATAGGTGTTTCGCGCTAACATTCCATGCGATCTTCCCGGGGCTGGAAGGGGGTTAGTTTAACCTCCAGTTTGCTAGAAAAACTGAATTACTGTGTTGCAAAATGATGCAATTCTAAAAAGTGTGTCACCAACATGTAAAGTTTGGAAAGGTCTGTCTCAAGATCTCTTCAAAAGTTATAGTGTTCTATTTCCTGCCCAGACTTTTTAAGCTTCTGCTCAGTTATAAATCCCATGCTATTTTGCAGCTTTGAAATAAGCATGTGCATCACAACACCAAAGTGACTGAGGATCTCCATATTGTAACAGTGTCTGTTAAATAATGCAGTCTACCTCGACAACAGTTGTGTATGCACACGCAGCTCTACTGAGTTCCAGTGTGGATCCAGAGAGCTAAGTGGCGCCTCAGGGCTCTTTGCAACTGTCTTCCTTTACTGCCCTCACTGCCCTTGCCAGTTGCCAGCTGCCACTCATCTCTCCCTTGGCAGCTATGTGCAAAGCAGCTCAAGCACTGCTGTATTGTAGGGGAGGGAAAGGAACACAATTACTTAGAACTTCCTTGGAATGTCAAATCCTTGGTGGTGGCTTGCTAGCCCCATGAGCCAGCTCCACCTGATAGGTGTGTAGGGGGACATGTGAAGGGAGCTTGTAAGTGCATTTGAGTGAACATGTTTCAAATCCTTGACGGGACGTCTAGTGCATGCAGGGATATTGGTGGCAAGGGTCACACCCCCTACTTGTGTTGGGAATTCCCTGCTCAGGTGCAACACCTAAAGAGAGGTGGAAGGTTGCTAAGAAGCCTAAAACAATGGCAACATCATGAGTGGGGAGCACTCAGTGCATTTTCTTTGATAGAGTGTACATACTGGGGGCACACTTGATGTCATTGTGTTTCAAGAGCTGCATGTCAGCAGCATGAATAAGTAGCGAGACCCACTTTTTCATTTTGTTTTTTTAACCTTCTGGCTAATGGCAAAATGTTCTCCGTCACTCTCAAATTCACCTCACTGAATCTCCCAAGCACACATTTGATGCTGGGCACTTCAGGTTAAAATTAAAGTGTCGTTTTATTGCATCAGTTAAAAACAAAGTGATTCCAGTTCAGAGCTACCTATTTTTTAGAAAGGTTAATGTACAGTATGGCCATCATAATGAAGGAACCATCCAGACCGTGTGTACTTTCTCGCTCCCTATGAGGCTCAACCTTTGGAAGCCATAAAATCTGGTTAGTATAACAGAAGTGTTTGTAATTAGAGTTAATGGAGTTAGCTGAGACCGCAGGAGGGGGAAGAATTGCTTTGATCCCAGGTGGCCCCAGAGAGGGGAACACTCAGAACTGGAAAATATTACAGGCATTTGCTGCCACTCCAAAAAAGTCACTGCTCGAAAAGCCACGGCATGAGAATATGGTTTATGTGCTGAGCTAATTTCATTTTCCTGCTACATTCTTTCAACCTTCTCATCAGCCACAATATTTAAAGGATCTATTTTTAACCGAAATTATAAGGAGTCCTTTTGATATTTCCGCCTATGCATAAAAGAATGTCTCTGTGACAGGAAAGAGAAAAGCAGCATGAAGAATCTCTACACAAAATAAGTGATCTGGAGAAACTGAAAGCACAGTTTTGAAATGGTGTCACAATGAAGAGCGCATCATAACCTACCATGCCTGCCTTTGGCCATATGCCTTGCAGATGAAGTCATTGTCATTTGCCGTTATTGATTGCTGCTTTCTGGTCTGGAGGAAAATGGTCAGGTTTGACAAGTGCAGTACTGAAGTCTCTGTTCCTTTAAAAAATAATGTGCTGCATATTCATTCCTTCTATGGTAGAGATTTGGCTCACCTCCCTGAGGATTTGTGTAATTGACAAGTACTTAAGTAATTGTGATCTATCAGTAAGCTAAGTGAGAATTTCAGCAGATGCAGATGGGTGTATTATGCATACATTTCCCCCAAATAATTTATTTGTACCACCCTTTAGCACACTTTTATGCAGTATTGCCATATTCTGAATACTTGGGAGTTACTTGGGACGTCAACATAGCAGTAGGGAGAGATGGAACTTGAAAATCTGGCATTCAGTCAGTAGGATTCACTGCCAGGCCACTGCTGGCTAACTCCGGTTGTCATAGGAACCTGTGAATACTGAGGGAAGGCACATTTACTTTATCATCACAACTGGGAGATTTTCACAGTCAGAGCTGTAGGCTAAAGAACCTAGAGTGCATCAGGCAAGATCCATAGGTGTGTGCTTGCACACACACAGACACAATATCTGAATTAATTTGAGAGTTTCCCCTTCAACTCATCCCACCCCCAATACCTCAATTCCCTTTTAAACTACCTCATTTTTAAAAGCATATGGGGATCAGCACATGCATTAAGAACATAAGAAGGACATTGCTTGGGTATGAATTATATGACTGCTCTGTATATATTGTATTCTGCACTGTTATTGAAATAAAAACATTCTAAAAGGAGGAGGAGATCAGTGCTAAGTCAGGCCAAAGGCCCATCTAGTCCAACATTCTGTTTATAGTGGCCTACTAGACACCTTGTTGGAAGCAACAGCACTCTCCACAACCGTCATTGCCAGCAAGTGGTACTCAGAGGCATCTTGCTAGGAGCCACATCTTCCATGAATTGTCTGATCCTCTTTTAAAGCCATTCAGGTTGGTGGTCCTCACAACCTCTTGTAGGGCCAAATTCCATGGTTTAACTATGTGCTGTGTGAAGAAGATTCTGTTCTGAATCTTCCAACATTCTGGTATCTGGGGATACCAATATAAGGCACATTTATTTCTATAAATCACATTAGTAGAAGAGCTGTAAACCAATTAAAGAAATTGCTTGATTAATCTTTGGATATATATATATAATAATCCCCACATCTGAATGTGCCCCTTGTCACACTGACACCAGTCATATTCAGGTGTTCAAAACTAAGCAACAATAATGTGACAGGAGCAAGGCTTGCCTCAGTGCCTCAACCCCTTCCTAATACTGCCCAGTCTAGGAGTTTAGGGCATGTATGTAGTGGAACAGTCTGTCAAACAAGCATAGGCTGTCTTCACGAGCAAACACTGATCAACCATGGCTGTAGTTTACAAGGACAACCTTTGTGTATATAGGAGGCTGTCCTGTTACAGGCACCCTCTCAACCCATGGATAGCATTGTGGGGACACAACAGCAGAGGTAAGATGAGCAACTGTGGCCCTACTCTTCTCCATCATCTAATTCACAGCATGTCCAAATAGAGCTACTGGGACTGAGTTTCCTGTGTGATTATAATCCCAAAATTAATCCCACGACCATTTCAGAGTTCTGTGTCACAGCTCTGAAATGGAGCACTGATGAAGATGGGCATCTTCAGAATTTGATATGTTGGGGAAGAAATGGCCAATACCATCAGCCACAGCCATTAAAAAAACAAAACAAAAGAGGGCTTTTTGAAAACAAAGCTTTGAAGGTCAACTGTCTCCCCCTACTCCCCAGCAAGAGCCTTCTAAAGGATTAGGATAAATCAGAGCTGCGTTGTCATTGTCACTGCTGTCTCTTTTATGGGCTCAGCAGGCAGTCCTACCACTCCACAGCAGATCACTGGGAATGGATGGATTTCACCCTTCCGCCCAGTTACTAGTGAACACCCAAACTTGGAGGCAGAATAAATGCATCGCAAGTTGTATTAACACAAAAGGTGGCCATTCAAATTATGCATGGATCACCTGGTGACATGTTTTCACAATTATGGGATGACAGGTAGCACTGAGCTCTTCAATTATTCAGTCCTGCGGTGCTGGCAAAAAGGCACTGCACACATGAAGGTTGAAAGAGGCAAAGAGGCAAAAGATATTCCTGAAAGTCACAATAGGATTCTGCTAAACTGGCCTTTCGGTAACCCAAAACAGTGTGTGTGTGTGTGTGTGTGTGTGTGTGTGTGTGTGTGTGTGTGAATATCTACATAGCATTTTATATTTCACCTTTTTCTCTGAGGAATTCAAGGTGGTATGCATAGTTCTCCTTATTTAATCCTCACAACAATCCTGTGAGGTAGGTTGGATTCTTTCTCTCACCCGCCCACCTTGTTTTAATACTTTAAATGGAATTTACACTGCTGTTAACAATAAGTTTAAATTTTATTACTAAGTAGTAATGTAATAATAACCAATAATCCAACACTGCTACATTTTGTGAGGAAATATTTTAGGGTCAGAAGGTTTATAACCGTGATCCTAAGCATCAATTCCAGTCCATCTGTATGACATGCTGAGGCAATCTCCCATTAATACCAGAGTAGGGTCGGTTTTGAACTTTGCTTTCTGGCGCTAGGGACAGGGCTGATTACTATGCTTATCAAAAGAGGCCATCCAGGTTGGTGTGTTTTTTTTATTACTTACTTGTTCAAAACAAATGGCTAATTAATTTCATTAACTTTGGAGCAACTCAATTTGTTCTAATGTGCAAAAGTCAATTTATCTTAGGAACATTCCCCACTGAGAAGGCAAGAACCCCTTCAGGATTGGCCCATTTCTCTGCTGCACTTTTTGTTTGAGGAACTGAGGGGCAACAGGAATCCCAATGCACTTAAGCACATTACTGGTGAGAATTTCATTTCTTTGTTGCACAAAGTCTTGTCAATCTCTCTCTAGTCTTGTGACCTCAATATCCTGCTCTAGGAATTCTTGTTTAAATATAAACATTTTGGCTTTATGATTGAGTGTTGGAGAGACACATGGAAAGACAGCGAGCAGATTGACCTTAGATCTCTGGTAAAAGCTCAGCGCTCTCCTTTGACATTATAGTAGCACTATCACATGCTTACAAAAAGAATTATCTGTCCATCAAATCCTTAAATGAGATTTATTAAAGATGGAATTTCCTGCTTTAAAAAAATGGCCTGCGTGCTTTTTCTGTTCCCACACTCTAGCTGCATTAAGCATAGATAAAAAGAGGTAAAAAAGGAAGCCATTTTTTTTGTTTCCATACATTCTTTGCATTTTTGTTGTTGTTCTTATCTTCAGGCTATCACTATTCTCCATGGAAAACAGCCACTTCCTATCACAGTGATTAGAATCAGGCCTGGAGGTTTGGGTGGGTTGGCATGAACTAAAGAAGCACCTTACTGCAAAAGCTTATGGTCAATCAAGATGCTGCGTTTTGGTCTGTAGAGTGTGTTCTCTTCCTCTTTAGTTAGCATCATATGCTGGGGCAGTGGGGAGGATGAGTTATCACAGTGATGAGCCAGAATTATTATAAAGGAACGCTTTGAGGAATGATGTCACTATCTTTTAAATGGAATCCAAATCCACAATGAACTGAGTTAATTGATTTGGTGTCAGATAAGGTGTGGGGTACGAAAAAATAAGTACATAGGTAACCCCCAAAAATGCTTCAGAATAAGGTTCTGCTGAATTTTACACTTTCATGGAAAGAACATTTTTGTCAGATCAGTAGTCAAATCATGCCATCTAACTTGACTTTTAAAAAAGAGGATTACCCCCACCACCACCACCACAGCTGGAGAGGTCTGCTCCCACAGGCGTCCACAGGGCAAAGCTGTCTTGAAGACTAAAGATGTATGGAAGAGCCCTCTGGGGTGAAAAGGATCTAGGAGTCTTGGTTGACCACAAACTTGACATGAGCCAACAGTGTGACGCGGCAGCTAAAAAAGCCAATGCAGTTCTGGGCTGCATCAATAGGAGTATAGCATCTAGATCAAGGGAAGTAATAGTGCCACTGTATTCTGCTCTGGTCAGACCTCACCTGGAGTACTGTGTCCAGTTCTGGGCACCACAGTTCAAGAAGGACACTGACAAACTGGAACGTGTCCAGAGGAGGGCAACCAAAATGGTCAAAGGCCTGGAAACGATGCCTTATGAGGAACGGCTAAGGGAGCTGGGCATGTTTAGCCTGGAGAAGAGGAGGTTAAGGGGTGATATGATAGCCATGTTCAAATTTATAAAAGGATGTCACATAGAGGAGGGAGAAAGGTTGTTTTCTGCTGCTCCAGAGAAGCGGACACGGAGCAATGGATCCAAACTGCAAGAAAGAAGATTCCACCTAAACATTAGGAAGAACTTCCTGACAGTAAGAGCTGTTCGACAGTGGAATTTGCTGCCAAGGAGTGTGGTGGAGTCTCCTTCTTTGGAGGTCTTTAAGCAGAGGCTTGACAACCATGTCAGGAGTGCTCTGATGGTGTTTCCTACTTGGCAGGGGGTTGGACTCGATGGCCCTTGTGGTCTATTCCAACTCTATGATTCTAAGATGTGTGCTTAAATAAACATGTGGGCTTCTTGTTGCACTCACCTTCCTTTCAAGGTGTTGGAGTGTTGTTCGTGAGCGTCCTTTCTTTCATTTAACCAATTATCTCTGCAGTGGTCTGAACTCTGTAGCCTGCCTCAGTTCCCATCTTTCCCGAAAAGCCTATGACATCCTCAGCTGGGCTTTTCCGTAAGCACAGGGAAACGGACAGGTATGCGTTATTTTTAAATGACTCTCTTGTTTTACTTTTAAAGAAAGGGGTATATATTTTTAAGAGGGAAAAGGGAGAACTTTCCTTAAACAAAATTGGTGAACCAAAACAGACATTTGGTAGCCAGCTTCAGTTTCCTGTGCTTCAATTAAAGCTCAGAAAAAGACATCATGAAACAATTCTCCCATGGGGCTTTTTCACAGGCAGCCAGGGTGGCAACACGATGCTGGAAAAACACACACAAACATCAGCCCTGACCACCTCACAATGATGAAGGAAGCTCAACCCTGCACTCACCAAAATTCTGGAGAAATGTGAAAGAAATTCAAAAGTCCATGAGAATAAGGGAGAAATATAGGAGACTTTTGTAGGGGAAGAAATCTTTTGAGAAATTCGAGGACAGCATCTGGCACAGCAGTAGAACAAACCTCCTGGAATTAGTTCCTGTTCATTTGTAGTGCAGATTGAGTGATATAACAGGTAGCCGTGAAGCAGGTAGTATAGTTGAAAAGACAATAACAGAGTTACAGGCAGGATCCAGCAGGTGTGTGTTTGTGTGTATTGCTGGTATGTGATGAGCCAACACTTTAGGTCTTGGGTGCTATTGGATGAAGCTGCTAATGAGACCTTGGCGATCAAGCTCTACTTACTAGGCCAACTCTATCAACTGGAGCACATTTGTTTTCTGCTGTTTTGGAGGTTGTTAATGAAATCAGCAATTTGGTTCTTTAAGTCTGGTTTCTTGAATTATTTTCCCTCAGCAAATAAAGTCTCATCCATTTCCTCTGTGAGTATGAGACTGCCTGTGTTTAATTCAGTAGCGTACATACCATCAAGGCTTAACAAAATAGCAAGCTATCCTCTTAAGGGCTGTGTGTGATTCTTTTTTGAAACCATAGAATGAGCTCAGGAAATCTGTGTTTAATTTCTCAGTGCCATTTGCCTCACTTTTTGATCTAAGGCAAGTTATAAAACTTTGGGGATAATTTTTAACATCTCATTTCTTCATGAGGAAACTGATAAATGGAAAAGAGCAAAACTGAGAATGTAATAAATATCACCCCAAATCCTAAAAGTAAACAAATGATATTAGGCAGGGCTAGAATTTCATCCATCAACGCAGATCAGTGCAGGAAATTACTTTGATGGTTTAATTCTTCTATTGAGTTACTGTTGGAGATGCTATCTTTTGTAGGAGACACAACATATTTACCTCTGGTTATCAAATTTCTCAGGGATATCTGATTAATATCACTTAGGCTATGCTGCTAATGGTAGCAACTTAGAAGCAAATTCCACTGAAATGAGTGGATCTTAAGATGACTATACAAGATATGTCTGACTTGAGACCACTGAAATCCTTCCCTGTGGTTGGTGATTTCTTGAGCACCAGCTAGCTCACATTCACTGAGCAGTTTTCTTCATGCCACTACAGGTTTGGATTCTTTTCTCTGTTTTTGTTTACTCTTCTTATCTGTGAACAAAATTGCCTGATTTGCACAATTTACCATCATTATTCATTGTAATAAGCATTAAAAGTAACCTGCTAGAACAGAGGTTTCCAAACTCTGGTCTATGGACCACCAGTGGTCTGTTAGCTTCACTCAGATTGTAATAAAATATAATATAATACAAAAAATAAAGGAAGCAGCAACAAAATAACCATACAACATCTAGCACAGTGCATTAAAAGGCAGGAAAAAACCTTTAAGTGTTTGCCATGACTACCAGCAATTTTAAAGTAGGGGGGAAATGGTTTAGCAACCACTGTGTTAGATTCTGCCAGTCCATGTCATAAGCAACTTTTACAGTTCACTAAACAAATTGCTGGCAGGCAAGGAGTGTGTTGCTTTGCAGCAGGGAAAAGGTGAATTTGTTTTTTAACTTTAAGAGTTCAGAAAAACTGGAATAAATTGTTTCTAATCCACATTCTTTGCTTGTTTTGTCACCCTGGGTGAAGAGGACACAACAGATGCTCCCTTTCAGTTCTTCCTTTGCGGGAATATTGCATACAGCTGTGTTTTGGAAAGTTTATTATTCTTTTGAGGTTAGAAGAAATCACACCCCAAGGCTGGGAACACCCCTTGCTTAGGTCAGTCCAGCCAACAATTTAGTGGTTGCTAGAGCAGTCTAACTTACAAATTCTCAACTGGAAAGTGTTCCCTGTTGGAGATGTGCTGAAAAGGTCATGGGTAGTTTGGAAAGGAGGGTCCTGAATGTTCTGCTTCTACAAGATAGTGAAGCAAGATAATGAAATCAGATCTTCTTGCCCCAAAGAAGACAAAAAAACAACAACCCCATAACACATTGGAAATATCACGTAGAATGCACTTTCTTCCTTCACAGTATCTGTTTTGAGGCTTTCAATTTTTGGTGTGTTTGGGGAGTTTTTTCTCATTTTGATGCAGACCCTCCATTTTCTTGGTTTTGGACACTGAAAATTGATGCTGATATATTGAAATGAATTGATACATTGCTGCTACCATCGTTTGATGCCTTTGGGGTGCAGGAAAGCTTTATCTATTATCCAGTGCATATTCGGAGAGCCACCAAACTCGGAGATGGATTTTGATGCCTTTCTGTACTATCTTTGCCTTTATTTTCATTTGCCTATAAGAGATACACTAAGAAATCAGGAAAGACATGGAGCACCAAAATGAATAAGACACCATTTACACAAACAACAATTGGGGAATTGCTTTCTTCTTTTTTAGTAAGCGCATGTGCCCTGATCTGGATCAAGACCCTGGTGTGGTGTATAGGGGACTTTAACACATCATTCCCCACTGCAGATCTAGATACCCCTATGCCTACTGCTTATTTTGAAAAGGCCATTTCTGTTAATTGAATGAGTAACATCTCATCAGCTTTGCCCCTCAGTCAATGGATATTTTAAAGCATGGTGCCAGTGAAATTACCATTCAATATACCACCCAACCATGTCCTACATGGATCTCATCAGTGCTGTGAAATATGAAAAGGAGAGGGGTCTAAGACCCTCCAGGCCATTTATAGCACAACACCTTTGTGATTATGGTTCAGTAGACCTTCACAAACCCAACAACAGCCCACCTTTCCCCTCCACTCACAAGCAGATGCTATGGATGATTTTAACCTGTAACCCCCCCCCCCCTTTTGAAAAAAAAAACCATTTATTCAAAAATTACAATACAATACATTTTCAATGAATATATCGCCTTCACAGACACCTCTGTGTTGAAGGTGGCATTAAAATACCCTGTTCTTTTTCAATAAAAGAGAAAAGGGAAGCCTGTAACCCTAATGTATTCCTTTGTAACTTTCTGCATGTTCCTTTGTAACTTTCTCCAATGCTAGACTCTTTATTAATTATCCTAACTAGAACTAACTGTGTACCATTGTCCTATAATTGGGATATTGGAAGCCCAAGCGTTATGTTGTAACTTTGTGAAAATACTCATTCTCTCACCAAACATTTATTTGCAGTCTTTTCATCCTATAATTGTTCTAGAAAAGCTTTTTCTTCTGAAGAAAACTGTTTATTAGTTACATTCTAGCCTCGGCCCTGACTATCTTCTACAGCTTGTTGACTTCTATTACATTCTGTGCATTTTCACAAAATGCTGAACTTAGTTTTATTAATTTTATTTATAGCATTTGTGCCCCACTCTTCAGCCTAAAAGGCTCTCCGAGCAGCTTACATAAAATCAAAACAAGACACTCCCCACCCGAAGGCTTACAATCTAAAACACACACACAACACACAAGGGGAAATGGATGAGGAGGGAAGAGGAAGATCAAAATCAAAACTCGGGCACCAATCTCTAGACAGTTGTTTCTCTATGGTCAGTAACAGTGATTTCATCATCTCTGACTGTTTGCAATGCTGTCTGGGACTGATGGGATTTGGAGTTCAAAACATTCAGAGAATACCAGGCTGGGGCAGGCTAGTGCATGCAACAGTGAGCTAGATGGACCAGTGGTCTAACTTAGTATAAGTGAGCTTCTCTGTTCAAAGAAACTTCTGGAATTACAATGGTATTAATTATTTCACCACGTGTTTCTTTATATGTCTAAAACCGATGGTAATTGAAAACGGTGGCTTTTGTGGTGTGTCTGAAAATATAACTTGGCTAACCAGGACTGTAAAACTTCATGGAATATAATGTGGAAGGAAAGCTGTTGTTCAACAGACCTTTTTTTTTTTTTTAACTGTACTTCTGGAATTTGGTGAAAAATGGCTCTTGCAATTATGTTCCATGTCTAATTTAAACAGTTATGGGGTGATTAATATCTCAAATATATACTTTAAAAAGTCTCACCACTTGTGAAAAAGTGAAATAGTCATTAACTTGAAACCTATAAGTCCTGGCTTTCATTTTATTACTGCCTTGCTGTACTCACATTCACTTACAATTAAATACTATTAGTTAAATAAAAAATACTATTGGGTGATGGAGAGTCAGGTTTACTGGATTCTGTTTCCAGTGAGAGTCCTCTGAGCCAGCAAAAAAACATTAAAAGAGGGGTTTCAGTGCACACATTAAAATGTCTGTTTTGGAATGAAGAAGCGACTCACAAATTCACCTGTTAAGGAAAAACAACAAGTATTGATAGTTCCTGAATCCCCTTCCCAAGAGATTGCATAATCACTAATGTACACAATTGCATGGCTGTAACTTGGGCATATCTTAATTTAGAACAAGGAGAGAAAGCCATAACTCAGTGATAGTTCACATTATTTGCTGTAGAACAGTTCAGTTCCAGTTCCAAGCATTTCCAGGTTAGATTAGGAAAAACTCCTGTCCAAGACACTGCAGAAGTGCCAGCTTAATGGACCAGTTGTATGACTTAATATAAGACAGCATCCTACGTTTGTAGAATTCCCACATGGTGTTATACTTGGATCCCTTTTCTCTTCACAGAGCTACAGTTCTTAAGAGTTCCCTGCTTGGTGGTTAAACCATTCTGGGAATTGTAGCTGTGTGAAAGGAATATGGGTCTCCTCATAACTCTCAGTCCCCAGGATTCTTTGGGGGAAGCCATGATTGTTTAAAGTGGTATGATACTGCTTTAAATGTATATTGCAGATAGGGCTTGTTGAAATCCCATTGACCCATTGAAATCAAGTCACTGGAATTCATTGATTTTGGTGGTTCTGCTCTGAGTATGACTTAGCTACAATGACTTCCAAATTTTGTGTGTGTGTGTGTGTGTGTGTGTGTGTGTGCGCGCGCGCACGCGCGCACACACACACACACACGTGCATACATGCATGTAAAATAGAGGGTGATATCTATCAATACAAGTTTAATTGATTTTTACCCAGCTGAGATCTGAAAACTGAAAAGGTGGAGGGAAATACTTGGGGCGTTTTCAGGGAAGCAGGGATAGAAACACAGGAAACTGACTTATACTAAGTCAGACGATTTGTCCATCAAGTTCAGTATTCTGTACACTGACTGGCCATGGCTCTCCAGCATTTCAGACTGAGGATGCTCCCATCCCTACCTGTAGATGCCAGGGATCAAACATGGGACATTTTGCATGCATGCAGATGCTCTCCCAATGAGCTTGGCTGGAGGGGGTCCACAGAGTATAATGGGATATGGGGGGAAGCAAGCATAGTCAATTTCCTTTTTCTTTTTTTCCTTTTCCTTTTTTTGCAATTTCTGAATGCACAGAGAGGACCCTGGAAGGGAGCTTAAGTGATAATGAGAATTAATCAGTTGTCCTCTTTTTTGTTTAAAGTTCAGGAATACAGAAAGGTCTGTGGTACCGCAAATATTAATGGCCCTGCTTCCACAGCAATCTATTATATTATTAAGAGTCTAGTCCTTCAGCTCAGCTAAACTGCACACAATAGATTTTGCTGTAAATATTGAGTTCATCTCCCAAGTATACTGATGAAATAAAATGTGATCCCTAAATAGAAATTACTTTAGGAAATAAGAATACTAATGATGATTTGTCACAATAACGGTTTGTTCCTACTAGCTTATACATGATCAATACTGGTTTTCCCAAGCAGTTTGAATACTAAATCAATTGCTGTCATTAAATCAATGTTGTTTTTGTGGCATCTTAGTCATCGTGCTTGAACGTTTCTGTAAGAGCATCTTCACAGAAATGTTGCATTGCCAGAAAACACAGACCTTTGGAAGACTGAAAACATATTTCACTTTAAAATGTGAACCACCCCTATCATATGTGTAGCGCAGAGAACTGGGCCAATATGCATTTCAGGAGGAAAATGAAATGATACCAAATTAATCCCCAAACAAAAATGAGCAACATTTTTTCAGAGGTCATCTCTAGTTTGAAGTTAACACAAGGGGCAGAATAAGTGCATGTAGCCCTCCGTGAATGGAAATTTCTACAGGAAAAATAGCTGCAACTTAACATTTCTTTAGGTGGTCTGATGTCAAGTGAAATGTATTTAGTGAAGAAATAATTGAATCTTTCAGAGGCATGCAATCAAGCATCGGGAAAGAAATGCTTCTGGGGAAATATTTGCCCCTTTGGGTATTGCTTTCAAATTACAGTCATGAAAAGTAATTGTGACACAATCCATGCCAAAAGAGTGGGTACCACTCCAAGAACAGAATTCAGTAACATCAAAAGTGCAAGGCACACCAGGTGGCGATACCATATAGCACATAGAGTGATAATAATAAAAACATTTATTTGTATATATTGTCTTGATTGACTGTTTTCACTTTCATACACCCAAAAGACATCTAACTCCTTAGATCAAGTTCCCTTTTACAATAGTTTTTTTTTTAAAAAACCAGCCCTGCATGGCATGTGACCTACCAAGCTGAAGGAATCTACCACCCATTGTGGTCTTCCAGGTGCTTCACATCCTCTCCTCCTTGATCTGCAATTTCCGGAAGGCAAGGAAACAAAAAACAAAGAGACTGATTCAGCCGGTCTCTGGTGATCCACCACAAATGCTTTGTGGGCTGCAATGTGCTCAAAAGGTCACATATGTGCTTCAGATCTGGTTCATAAAAATGTTCAGAATGCAAATCTGGAAACAGACAAACAGGAAACGTTACTGCCATGCACAGAGTCTGTACTGAGTGATGCTAGTAGCCAAAACCTTTACAAAATTCATTCTCCTTGGTCTTGGAAGGACTTCCACACTGTCTGGGTGTGTGGCTCTTTCACATACTGCATCAGGTCTGCAAAACTGGTGGCTCTTCTGTTGGGAGCTGTGCAAACAAGGCAGTCTTGTGAAGGCTATAATACATGGCTGGTGGGCTATCTTCTCTTTGGTGCGTTACAGATTCCATGGGCTTACATTACATGAATTAATCACTATAGAAAAACACTATAGAAAGACCCCAAGGACCATCAAGTCCAGCTCCAGGCGATGCAGGAGTCACTGCATATGTTTGTATTATCATGTCTGTTTTAATAGTGGCTGACTTAAAGCCAGTTATGGGTCACAGGGCAAGCACTGCATTAGGCATAGTGATATACTTAGTTCAGGCTGCTGAAGCGTGGGGTGTGTGTTTGTGTGTGTGGCAGTGGTGGCAGCCCTCCTCCAACCATTTCTACTTGGCTGTCCCCCTCTATTGGAGAATAGAGCTGTGTGTGTGCCATGCTTCTGCCCTGCACCCATTGAGGTAGCCTGCAAACTTTGGGTGCAATGGAGGGTGCTGTCCTGTTGCCACTGTTGAAGTAACATTTCACTACCAGCCTAGCCAGCTTCTGTATAGGGAATGTGTGTGCCAGGTCTTGTGTGGGTCACTATCCTGTCTTTCATTCTGGGAAGCAAAATATATTTGGCTGCTTTGCTGAAGTCTATACACAGAGTGTAAATGGGGTCAACATGTGACCTCATGACGTAGGAGAAACATTATTGATCCATTTAGGTGTGTGCCTATGTTTTTCACAATCTGTGAAGTGACCGTCCATAGCGAGAATAAGGCACTGAACAGGCACTCTGCTTTTTAAAATTATTATTGCTTGTTAGCTCTGGTATTTAAAGAGGGTTCTGCATGATGCAATTTTTCACCTTAAATAGACATGCTTTTAAACTATTCACAATATGCATCTTTCCCTGGAACAGTTAGTCTTCTAACTACCTTTTCCGTTGGCTTGATGCAAATGCTGACTATAATACCAACTTTAAGGAAGCTGCCAGGAAATAATATTTAGTGTCCTCCCCCTCACCCAAAATAGATGTATTTAAACTGACAAATCTAGTAAGAAGTGGGGCATGCCCTATAGTGTGGTTTGTTAGTTTTATGGGGGCAGAGTGGAGGGAAGTTGATGGAAAAAATGATTTAACTTCAAGTGAAAATGTTGGCTTCATGTGTATCTCCAAACTATGTACCTGCTTAGAAGTATATCACCTTCCTTGTAAAATTACAGTGGGTGTGAGGTTGAGCATATCACTGCAATAGGCTGGAGGAGATACAGTATGTGAGTCTTCTTTCTATTAAGCAGATCTCCAGGGATTGCAGTCTTCTTGCCTACCTATACTTGCTGATCTGCAGAAGCCCCATGGGAGAAGTTGCTGGACACCTGAAATCAGGGTGGGATATATTTTTCAGCACAGCTTTCATTACTGCTGTTTAAACATACCAACCTGAACTGCTCCATTTGTTTTTAGTGAAAGTATGTTCATTTCAAGTGTTCCATGAGAAATTCCCTCTGAAAATATATACATTCTAAAGGCAAACTGAATTATTAGTCCTTTAATGAGTTTCAGAGCAAGGTGTGGTTACTTAATAACAAGCTACAGCCTTACTCTGTCACCAAACAAGCTTGAATTAGTGAATTAACAAGTGAGAGCAAACTCTGAAAGCTCATCAGGGTTTAATTACTGTCGTATAACCGATGTCCTTTAGAACAGTAAACCTTTCTCTTCTGCTCTTGGCAATTGCAAACCTCCATGATTTAAACTAATTTCCCTAGCTCCATATATTATTTTGGAATTAAGTGTCCAAAACATTTCTGGACTCAGTGTGAAATGAGAAAATGATCTCGATACTGTTCCAGATGCGTGGGTGGGTTAGGAACAAGGTATCTGTATTTCAGTGGGACGTGCAGCTTCACTCCATTCAGATGTTATCCCAGGGAAAACAAAAGATGAAGAGGGGAATGTGGATATAAGAGGGAGCCTTTGTCAGTCTCATTCCCTTGTGAACAACCTTGTAGGGGGTTGCAGATTAGTGATGGGCAGGACCAGAGGTAAAGAGGGTGGTGCGACAGGCCTGACTCTGATCCTTCTACAGTAGGCTGTAGTCTTGGTTCATTCATCTGTTAGACCATGAAGATCCTTGTCCTTTTGTCATGCAGGCCACATCACCAAAAGCAGATATTGTCAGGATTCTGTAAGAGGCTCCCGGCTGGTTGCCCAGGAAAGTATAAAGACAAGGAAAAGTTTCTTACAGTCCTTTTTTTATTTCACTTTTCACAGAGAAAGGCTATAGAACCCAGCCCATTGGATAATGGTGTTGTCCTGAGTGAATCTCCACCCCACCCCCTTCTCTCCCACCTCATTCGTCATTCTCATCTCCTCTAGGGGTGCTGCTAAGTGCCCTCTTCTTTGAACTCTTTGCTCTCCTACTTTTAAGGCCCACCAGGTTTTGAGAGATGGTGGGTCTGGAATGCTTTCTAATGACAACGTGTCAGTCAACTGCTCTGGCTCTCCCATGATTTCCAAACTTTTCCCTTCATCTGCCTCTGAGCTGTGACCTCCCTCAACCCCCTGTTGTGAATCTATATTGTCTTCCTCTTCCTCCTTCCTGGAAGGGTCAGGATGGGGAGGCAGTCTCCACCATTTCTCCTCTGCCCTGTCCCTCACAGATGTGGACATCCAGTCATGCAAACATCCTACCACATAACTACCCAGGGGTGAAAATCAAAGAAATGAGAGTCAGATGTGTTCTATTCTATTTCTCTCTCTGGAAGCTGGAGCAGGGTGGTGAGGGTGGTGGGGAAACTTCCTAGCCATCATAAGATCCGGCCATGAGGGTTGGAGAGCTCATCAGGGCTCATCTACTTCTTTTGGCCTCTATTAAACTGGGTACTGAAGCAAAGTTTTAAGGGCATGGACTGCACATAACTACCCAGGATCCCATGGAAAGGATGTCCTTTCACTGGCATAAGCTTTACGTGTTTACCAAGGTGGCAGATGTTGAGCGACACTTATTAGGAAGTAAACTGCATTGGACTCAATGGGGATTATTTCAGAGTAAACATGCTCAGAACAAACATGCACAGTTCTCAGATCAATTAAATTTACAGCAATAACTCGAGTAAAATAGATAAGGTCTGTGTGTTCAGTTTATGGCAGTTCAGCTCCCCCCCCCCCCGCCCTGCCCCCGGTAGTGTTAACTACAAACATTTTTGTTCAGTGTTTCAATGAGAAGCTACCATTTTGTTCACTCATTAAATAATTCATCAAAGAACATTTGCACTCATTCTAGGATTGTTATAATTAAAATCATAATAGGCTTTTTGGAAAGCTGCTGAAGGAAATTGACCCTCATTAAGAGACTTCCAGCTTCCATTATTAGATGATCCACATCAACATGCTTTGCCAACTCTCCTAATGCGCTGTATTAGACTTGAGAGGTCTCTTATGCTTCCACTCGAGTAGGATCTGAAAGTAGCTGCATATTCCAGGCACCTGCAATAACAGCATTTGCTCCTTCTCTGCTTAAAAGAAGATTCAAATTCCACAGCAAGAAAAAAACTGACTTCTACAACCTGTATAGATTATGGAAATGTTTTCTTAACATGCATTCTCTCTCTTACTTTGCTAACTTATTCTGCATTTCCCCTCTGTTTTGCATCATTTTGATTCTGTTTTTGCACAGTTTGGTTACAGGAAGGGACAAGAACCTCTACAGAACCCTAAAGCCTTTCCCCACAACCCCAGGAAAATCATGTTATCCAGCCTCTTTTGTGGATCCTGAAGTTGCAGCATGCACTGCCCATATTCCACATTCTGCACTGATACCTTTCTGTGTCCTGCTCTTGTGGAGATGAATCAATAAAGAGAACTATTCTAATAGTGATATATTCATGTTTATTTAGATGTGGCCTACACACACCTTAATTCTATCTAAAGAAAGCAGCCAAATCAATAATTGAGGATCTTCTCAGTGGAATTAAAAATAAGAAAATATTTCTCATATGCACTGTGAAAAAGTTAGTCATGATAAAGTAGATCTGCAAAAGCACTTTCATTTTTTAAAAAATTTATTACATGCATGCACACCTGTCTGCCTATAAAAGAGTACCCAGGAAAGAAGCAGAAAATCAGGCTAGGAGTGTGCAGGGAGACAGCAGATTTGTTTCTCGATGACTGGAGTCACCAAGGTTAGAAAGCAAGTTTAATACTTTATCAAAAGGAAAGTTAAAATAATGTAATTGGCAGAGAATGGAGAGGTTGGTCCTGAGCTTTGCTTCTGACATTCACCAACCAAAATATCATGACGGGGCCAGAAATTTCTCCACAGAAATAATGCATTACACTCACATACGGGGATTTCCAATCTAGATTGCTCCTTCCGTCTAGGTTGCTAGTTGACCTTGGATAACAGTTGCCAGTCAGGACTAAATGAACCAATAGTAATGCCCTGACCTAGTTATAAGCAGCTCCTTCTATCTGTATTTAGAAATAGGAAGTTTGAGGAGTGTTCTACAGTTATTTGTGTGAGGAAAGAGACATGTTCAATCTAAGCTGCACCAAGCAAGTCCTTTATTCTGTCAGCACCACTGGCAGGCATTGTGCGCAGTCTGCTCACTGTGTTCTCTGTGCACTGAGCTGTAATATTTTATTTCATACATCATTTCCTATTCCAATATGTACAACTATACATCAGGCATCCAGCAAATTGTGCCACAGAGCACCAAATACTGTGTCTGAATCTATATCGCATGCTTCAAGGAGTCAAGTAAGTAAAGAAAGGGGGGCACAATGATTAATAATAACAGCAGCAGCAATAATAATAATAGGATTTAGCAGCAATCCCGATTCACTAATTTGCTGGCACTGGATACTGTGACGCACAACCCCTCTATTTTGTCTTTTGGACAATCCTGTGCTCACTCATGCTCAAAAAGTTTGGCACATGCTAATTGTGCTTGGCCTCAGATTTTCATTTTATTCCTTCTGCAAGATTACTTTACCACATCTGGTAAAAATTAGATAAACAGATTAGTTCTGGTTCTGTTTCCAGTTAATTTTCTCCCAAGTCTCTCTCCCCTCTTCTCTGCTGCAGAGGAGAGACATAAATTTCCGATAGGAATAAGTGTTCTCATTACTGGCGCTGGTTAGCGATTGCACAGCCTGTGTCAAGTGTAATTAGATTTCAAGAACTCCAGGTTCATAATTTCTGACAATAGGAGTGTATGCTGATGATGCATTTCTCTGCTGAGAGTACAGCTTGGCCAATAAAAGAGATCTTCCCCTAATCCACAGCTATGTGTCACTTGCAGTTTTGATGAAACCTTAATCAGCCTAACCTAAGCTATGTTTCGTCCACCCTACATAAAATTATTCTGTGACTTATGCTGGAAAAAGTATATATGTAGTATTTTTTTTTATCCAGCTTTAAACTCTTAAGAGTAGACTCCTGCTCATGTCTACTCAGAAGGAAGGCCCATTGAAGTAAAGGGCCTTAACTCCCAGTATAACAGGTATTGGATTAGAGCCTTAGCTAATTTTGAAAAGGGGTCAGTAAAGAACAATGTTAAACTAAGCATTTAGTGCTTATTTTCATTCCAGCTACCTTGTTCTACTGGCTCTGAAGATGCTCATAGTATGTAAGGATGGGGGAGGGATTCCATTCAGTTCATATTTAAAGGCAAACCTCCATACTACACACTTTCTGAAGCAATGGGCCAACCAAAACATGGCCATCTTTTAAACTTCACACTTCTTTGAATTTTGCAATGCGGTTCTCCAGCCATGCATTGGATATGCACAAAAATGTATGCCCCAGAGCAGAATGTGCATAGAAATGCACATATTAGTGAAAATAACATACAAAAGTGCCTCATATCATTTATTTGCAAAAATGTGTATATTAGGCTTTTTTAAAAAAAGAAAAGAAAAATATGTGTGGAAAAATGAGAAACCGAGAGAAATTGTTGGCATCCGTCTGTGTCAAGAGACAATGGAGTGCGCTTCTGGGGGTGAAGTCAAACTGCTGCATTAGCAGCACCGAGTGATCTCCTCAGGGCGCAAGCCTGGGCAATGTGTATGGAGGTCCCGGGCTGACCTGATGACAAGACCCCCTCTTGGCCTTGCTGATGTGGTTCAAAGGAAAGCAGAGCAATACATTTGGCACCAGCTTGGCTGCAGGATAGGGACGCGGGTGGCACTGTGGGTAAAAGCCTCAGCGCCTAGGGCTTGCCGATCGAAAGGTCGGCGGTTCGAATCCCCGCGGCAGGGTGCGCTCCCGTTGCTCGGTCCCAGCGCCTGCCAACCTAGCAGTTCGAAAGCACCCCCGGGTGCAAGTAGATAAATAGGGACCACTTTCTAGCGGGAAGGTAAACGGCGTTTCCGTGTGCGGCTCTGGCTCGCCAGAGCAGCGATGTCGCACTGGCCACATGACCCAGAAGTGTCTCCGGACAGCGCTGGCCCTCGGCCTCTTGAGTGAGATGGGCGCACAACCCCAGAGTCTGGCAAGACTGGCCCGTACGGGCAGGGGTACCTTTACCTTTACCTGGCTGCAGGAATCGCTGGAAAGAAGCGTACAAGGCAGCATCCAGCCATCTTAGGGACTCCACTCTGGACTAGTGGGGTTTACTTCTTAGCCTTTTCCTTTCCCAAAGATATCCCACAAGGCAGCGGAGGTTTAGGATCAGAGTTTTCCTTCTAGATGGTCTAGAACCTTCCCAGGTTGATGAGCCCCATCTGCCCCTCACTTCCGCCTACAGCGTGTGCAGAAACTGCCTTCTTGACCATTGGACCCATGATTGGTCTCATTTGCTCCATCTTCTGGAGCCTGTCTTCACATGCAGGGGAAGTTCCTAACTCACAGAGGGCTTGAGACCTATTGGCTGCCCTCTCCTACTTTAGCTGGCCAGTTGGAGCTGTTCCTGGGGTGTGGCTACTGATGCATGTTGACAGCTTCTAGGAGCCACATGCATATTGACAGATCTCCCAGGGTAATACAGAGCAACATTGTACTTCTCCTTGGTAACTGTACATACTGTACATAGTTCCTCCACATCTGCACTGGACTCTCCTTCCAATCAAAGAATGAAAGTTCTGAGATCACATTCCTTTACCAATAGCAAACAAAGCAGAGTGGGAACATAGGAGGGGTGTGCAGGTCTTCCATCCCAACGCCTGCAAGTGTGTGCATCAAGGGGAAAGGCGGAGGTCTATATTTATAATTAAAATTGATGAATAACATTTCCTGCCTCAAAAATACCTCTGAAGTGATGTACACAGTGATTGAACAATAAAATCTATGCCACTGTAATTAAAACAGTGCATAAAACCCAGTCTGCTTTCATATTAAAATGCAATCTGTCATGTATGCCACACACATCAATAGCTAATTGCTATTCAGGAAAACAGAAGGAAGCAACACAAAATATCTCAATCCATTCACTCCTATGGAAATGATAAACCAATGCAATTACCAGTACATACATTTCAGTGCACATGGACTTTCCCCCCTTTCATTTCTAAAATTTATATCCTGCTCTTCAATGGACAATTGGCATTCCCAGGGCAGCTTGTTCCATCAGCTGAAGTTAATGGGAAACTTGCAGAAGGGAAGTATTTTGCACATATATAGCACTACTGTACCCATAAGAGCAGGCATGTTACCTTGCAGATGTTGTGGAACTCCAACTCTCATAGTCCCTGTCTTTTGACTATTACTATTATTATTATTATTATTATGGCTGATCCCTCCTTAAGAGACTGTTAGATGGGATGAGTGCCAGCAGAACCTGTGAGACGTTCTGCTGAATGCATACTGGCAGCATCAGCTATGCTTCAATTATCTGAAGTATCTGAAGAAGTGTTCATGCACACGAAAGCTTATACCCAGAACAAACATAGTTGGTCTCTAAGGTGCTATCAGACAATTTTTTAAATTTTTTAATTTATTTCAATTAAGAGGATACTCTTCAACTGATAATCCAACACATAGCATCCTGAGTTTGTTCCCTTATTGGATATCCCCTATGAATAGATCCCCATAGTTTTTCCACACACTGAGATCCAATACATGAGGTACCTGTCCGTCAGGTACTGGAAAAGGAAATGAGAGAAAGGAAAGAGCCCCAATGCAACCCACTTGAATAAATGCACGGAATAGGTGAACACATCTGCTGAAGTGATTTAAGGGATTCACAAATGCACTGCTGACCATATCTGAGCTTGAAATAACTTGTTGACCTGAGAGGTAATTCAGGGTAGTTTTCAGTTGCCAGAATGATGATTCACAAACCCATGGTGTTTTTTGTTTGTTTGTTTGTTTTGTTATTGCCACTTATTCCCACACCTCTCTCTAATTCTCAGTCATATATTCCCCCTCCCCCCTCTCCTAAACACAGGCTTGGCTAGGCACCTCTTTTAAACAATGTTCCGCTCAAGCTCTCTTGGCATACTGCAGTGGTACACCATGTGTACACTTAGCTTTTGTGTGTCAGACTGACTGGCTGTGTGCCAAGGGTATCTAATTGTGTACAATGGATAAGCACCAAAACATTGCACTTTAAGATAATTATAATCATTAGCAACTCTTAGTTTTCTTAAATTACTAATACTTTCCTGAATGTTTTTTTGGAAAGTGCAAATCTACAACCTCTAGAACTTTGCACATTTTAAGACAGAAATCTCATGGCCCATAATTGAATTACGTACATTATTAGGGGATCTCATAATTAGGCTTGTTTTAACAGCTTGCTCTAAATTTTACCATGCAGTTTAGTCTGGCATTGACTAGTAGGCATCACACATGCACCCACACCCAAGAATAATGAGGCAAGGCACATATCTTGGATTAAACAAAATATGGTTCTCTTAAATGACTGAATCTAGAGAGTTCTACAAGGCAAAACTGAGATTAAAGAGGAGGCAGCAGACACCTGGCCTGGCTGGAAGTAAGACAGTGACTGGGATTAGAAGAATCAAGTCACAGGTTAGTGGGGCAGTGTCCCATTCGCCCCAAAACACCAGCCTCCACTGGCAATGCTAAACTATGATCGTGGGGCCTCCCACTGCCGCCGTACCACTGCTACACAATTTCCATTCTCATCCTGGGGCAAAGTTCGTAACTCAAGGTACTAGTTCCAAGTTAGCGGAGTTTGTAACCCGAAGCGTTTGTAACCTGAAGCATTTGTAACCCAAGGTAAGTAAAGGTAAAGGGTAAAGGGACCCCTGACCATTAGGTCCAGTTGTGACCGACTCTGGGGTTGCGGAGCTCATCTCGCTTTATTGGCAGAGGGAGCCGGCGTACAGCTTCTGGGTCATGTGGCCAGCATGACTAAGCCACTTCTGGTGAACCAGAGCAGTGCACGGAAACGTCATTTACCTTCCCGCTGGAGCGGTACCTATTTATCTACTTGCACTTTGATGTGCTTTTGAACTGCTAGGTTGGCAGGAGCAGGGACCGAACAACAGGAGCTTACCCTGTCACGGGGATTCGAACCGCCAACCTTCTGATCGGCAAGTCCTAGGCTCTGTGGTTTAACACACAGCACCACCCACGAGATACCACTGTATTAAAGAGAGGGAAGGAGGGAGGAAATGAAAGGGAATGGTCTGAAATGACAGCAGGAGTATCATTGCAGAAGAGGCACAGATGCTGTGTGTGTGTGACCATTAGTGATAAGCCATGCAGCCCCGTGGGTGGGTGGGTGGGTGGGAGAGAGAGAGAGAGTTTCAACTGCAGTTTTTGATCTTTTAAAAAATAAAACAAAACTAAAAGTCAGAGAAAATGGATAAGTGTAAGGGGTTGTACAGCTTACCACCAATGGGCCCTGTCTTGAACCACGTATGACTGCTATACCGTCATCCTTAATTTGAGGCTGAACCCCAAATAACTAAGTGCAAGACTACTGCTTGAGATCTATACCTGAAGTAACAAAATCCATGCCTTTTCACCCTACTCATTCAAATGCGACAATAAAATTATTTGGAAATTTTAAACAGTCAGGACAAGGTATAACCCATTGTTGTTCTTTTTTAAATAGCACAAACACACACACACAGAGAGAGAGAGAGCGCTTAGAAGCACGCCAAATCAGAAATAAGGAAGTGATTGAGAAGAAACATGCCAATTCAGAAAATATAGTATGCAGATTAGTCTAAAAATGAAAATATCCGTATGTTTCTAAGAAACCAACCCGAGAGTTTGGCATCTCTTTTCATAGCCTTTAGTACTTTAACCCTTGCGCCAACTCTAGCTGAGATTCAGTGTTGAAATACACTGCTAAAAACTGATATTTGCTTTCAGCATGTACTTTTTCTACATGTCTCCACCGAGTTATTTCTGTCCTTTTCTTCAGAGCCTGGCCCAGCCACTGGCATCTGAAGGTCATGCAACTGTGTCCGAGTTAAATAAACATCACATTTCTGGGTAAACATAAATTGCTCATCCCACTGAGACGAATGTTCTGGTGTCAATTCTACTGTGGGTTGCTGTGGGTGAGCTCCCTACATTCCAGAACAGGAAATTAGAGTAAAGAAAGAAAGAAAGTAACATAATCATTTATTCACCTCCCCATAAGTTTCTTGTCTCAAAATAAATAATGACTTTTGACCTTCCATTGAGACAGCATGGAAATTTAAACACATGACCATCTTTCTTCTGTGTTTCCCTTGAGGCCAGGGTGACCATTTCTCACAATGTGCTTTGACTTTCCTTTCCCTTAGATAAAAAGCAAGCTATAAAAATAATAAGCGTTTCATGCCATTTCACAGAGCAGTTAACCTAAAAGCCTGGCTAATTAGGGAAAGGGTTTTCCCCTCCTTCCTCCTCCCCTTAGACTTCTTGCTCTTGGGCAGAAAGTAAGTTTAGAAGCCCCCTTGCTTCAGGAATGTTGAAATCTAGCACGGAAATGCCTGCTTCACGCTGAACGGCTGTAAGCAGCCTCCAGGTAATTACACTCAGATCTGTGTGAGATCATCAGTCACATCTTCATGCTGCAAAAAGGTTAAAAAAATACATTAAGCAAATAAAGTCAATAGAGGGAGTCCCCCCCCCCCAAAAAAAATGTGTAAGCGAAATTATTAAATGCGTTTTGCTCTATTTCAATACAAAATTATACCATTTGGCAGGGGGAGGGGGAACCTAAGGACTGAGGTTATAAATTTGGCCCTTCAGGTCTCGCCATCTGGCCCTCAAGGCCACAACTTCCTTCCCTCACTAGCCCTGCTTCACACCCTCCTTGGCTGTTTTTGCCTGACTTGAATGTGTCCTTGATCTTTGATATGAGGATGTGTGTGTATATATAGAAAACTGTCTACTGTGCAAAGGTAAAAAAAAAAGGTTTTCTTGCCTATTTGGGGAGAAAAAGGGGGCATTGGCTAGAGAAAGAACTGTGAGTGGAGGAGTGTCAATTTTCCACCCTTGGGACCCCCTGGGAAATCCCCCACACGTATTGCATTTTGTGATTTTATAAGTTTGGGTGACTTCATTGCTCAGTTCCATCTTTTTACATGGTCTTTTACATATTGTGGTATTTTATATATTGTGACTTCACTGTTATTTTTATTGTTACTGTATTTTTCGCACCATAGGACGCACTTTTCCCCCTCCAAAAATGAAGGGAAAATGTGTGTGCGTCCTATGGTGCGAATGCAGGCTTTCGCTGAAGCCTGGAGAGTGAGAGGGGTGGGTTGCCAGCATGCCGAAGCCTGCGCGCGCTGAGCTCAGTGCGTCCAGGCTTCCCGGACCTCCCCGCAAGCAGCGGGAGCACTCCCGCTGTTTGCGCAGGGTTGCCAGCATGCCGAAGCCTGCGCGCGCTGAGCTCAGCGCGTCCAGGCTTCCCGGACCTCCCCGCAAGCAGCGGGAGCGCTCCCGCTATTTGCGCAGGGTTGCCAGCATGCCGAAGCCTGCGCGCGCTGAGCTCAGCGCGTCCAGGCTTCCCGGACCTCCCCGCAAGCAGCGGGAGCGCTCCCGCTGTTTGCGCAGGGTTGCCAGCATGCCGAAGCCTGCGCGCGCTGAGCTCAGCGCGTCCAGGCTTCCCGGACCTCCCCGCAAGCAGCGGGAGCGCTCCCGCTGTTTGCGCAGGGTTGCCAGCATGCCGAAGCCTGCGCGCGCTGAGCTCAGCGCGTCTAGGCTTCCCGGACCTCCCCGCAAGCAGCGGGAGCGCTCCCGCTGTTTGCGCAGGGTTGCCAGCATGCCGAAGCCTGCGCGCGCTGAGCTCAGCACGTCCAGGCTTCCCGGACCTCCCCGCAAGCAGCGGGAGCGCTCCCGCTGTTTGCGCAGGGTTGCCAGCATGCCGAAGCCTGCGCGCGCTGAGCTCAGCGCGTCCAGGCTTCCCGGACCTCCCCGCAAGCAGCGGGAGCGCTCCCGCTGTTTGCGCAGGGTTGCCAGCATGCCGAAGCCTGCGCGCGCTGAGCTCAGCGCGTCCAGGCTTCCCGGACCTCCCCGCAAGCAGCGGGAGCGCTCCCGCTGTTTGCGCAGGGTTGCCAGCATGCCGAAGCCTGCGCGCGCTGAGCTCAGCGCGTCCAGGCTTCCCGGACCTCCCCGCAAGCAGCGGGAGCGCTCCCGCTGTTTGCGCAGGGTTGCCAGCATGCCGAAGCCTGCGCGCGCTGAGCTCAGCGCGTCCAGGCTTCCCGGACCTCCCCGCAAGCAGCGGGAGCGCTCCCGCTGTTTGCGCAGGGTTGCCAGCATGCCGAAGCCTGCGCGCGCTGAGCTCAGCGCGTCCAGGCTTCCCGGACCTCCCAGCAAGCAGCGGGAGCGCTCCCGCTGTTTGCGCAGGGTTGCCAGCATGCCGAAGCCTGCGCGCGCTGAGCTCAGCGCGTCCAGGCTTCCCGGACCTCCCCGCAAGCAGCGGGAGCGCTCCCGCTGTTTGCGCAGGGTTGCCAGCATGCCGAAGCCTGCGCGCGCTGAGCTCAGCGCGTCCAGGCTTCCCGGACCTCCCCGCAAGCAGCGGGAGCGCTCCCGCTGTTTGCGCAGGGTTGCCAGCATGCCGAAGCCTGCGCGCGCTGAGCTCAGCGCGTCCAGGCTTCCCGGACCTCCCCGCAAGCAGCGGGAGCGCTCCCGCTGTTTGCGCAGGGTTGCCAGCATGCCGAAGCCTGCGCGCGCTGAGCTCAGCGCGTCCAGGCTTCGCGGACCTCCCCGCAAACAGCGGGAGCGCTCCCGCTGTTTGCGCAGGGTTGCCAGCATGCCGAAGCCTGCGCGCGCTGAGCTTAGCGCGTCCAGGCTTCGCGGACCTCCCCGCAAACAGCGGGAGCGCTCCCGCTGTTTGCGCAGGGTTGCCAGCATGCCGAAGCCTGCGCGCGCTGAGCTTAGCGCGTCCAGGCTTCCCGGACCTCCCCGCAAGCAGCGGGAGCGCTCCCGCTGTTTGCGCAGGGTTGCCAGCATGCCGAAGCCTGCGCGCGCTGAGCTCAGCGCGTCCAGGCTTCCCGGACCTCCCCGCAAGCAGCGGGAGCGCTCCCGCTGTTTGCGCAGGGTTGCCAGCATGCCGAAGCCTGCGCGCGCTGAGCTCAGCGCGTCCAGGCTTCCCGGACCTCCCAGCAAGCAGCGGGAGCGCTCCCGCTGTTTGCGCAGGGTTGCCAGCATGCCGAAGCCTGCGCGCGCTGAGCTCAGCGCGTCCAGGCTTCCCGGACCTCCCCGCAAGCAGCGGGAGCGCTCCCGCTGTTTGCGCAGGGTTGCCAGCATGCCGAAGCCTGCACGCGCTGAGCTCAGCGCGTCCAGGCTTCCCGGACCTCCCCGCAAGCAGCGGGAGCGCTCCCGCTGTTTGCGCAGGGTTGCCAGCATGCCGAAGCCTGCGCGCGCTGAGCTCAGCGCGTCCAGGCTTCCCGGACCTCCCCGCAAGCAGCGGGAGCGCTCCCGCTGTTTGCGCAGGGTTGCCAGCATGCCGAAGCCTGCGCGCGCTGAGCTTAGCGCGTCCAGGCTTCGCGGACCTCCCCGCAAACAGCAGGAGCACTCCCGCTGTTTGCGCAGGGTTGCCAGCATGCCGAAGCCTGCGCGCGCTGAGCTTAGCGCGTCCAGGCTTCCCGGACCTCCCCGCAAGCAGCGGGAGCGCTCCCGCTGTTTGCGCAGGGTTGCCAGCATGCCGAAGCGTGCACGCGCTGAGCTCAGCGCGTCCAGGCTTCGCGGACCTCCCCGCAAACAGCGGGAGCGCTCCCGCTGTTTGCGCAGGGTTGCCAGCATGCCGAAGCCTGCGCGCGCTGAGCTCAGCGCGTCCAGGCTTCGCGGACCTCCCCGCAAACAGCAGGAGCGCTCCCGCTGTTTGCGCAGGGTTGCCAGCATGCCGAAGCCTGCGCGCGCTGAGCTTAGCGCGTCCAGGCTTCGCGGACCTCCCCGCAAACAGCGGGAGCACTCCCGCTGTTTGCGCAGGGTTGCCAGCATGCCGAAGCCTGCGCGCGCTGAGCTTAGCGCGTCCAGGCTTCCCGGACCTCCCCGCAAGCAGCGGGAGCACTCCCGCTGTTTGCGCAGGGTTGCCAGCATGCCGAAGCCTGCGCGCGCTGAGCTTAGCGCGTCCAGGCTTCGCGGACCTCCCCGCAAACAGCAGGAGCACTCCCACTGTTTGCGCAGGGTTGCCAGCATGCCGAAGCCTGCGCGCGCTGAGCTTAGCGCGTCCAGGCTTCCCGGACCTCCCCGCAAGCAGCGGGAGCACTCCCGCTGTTTGCGCAGGGTTGCCAGCATGCCGAAGCGTGCGCGCGCTGAGCTCAGCGCGTCCAGGCTTCCCGGACCTCCCCGCAAGCAGCGGGAGCGCTCCCGCTGTTTGCGCAGGGTTGCCAGCATGCCGAAGCCTGCGCGCGCTGAGCTCAGCGCGTCCAGGCTTCCCGGACCTCCCCGCAAGCAGCGGGAGCGCTCCCGCTGTTTGCGCAGGGTTGCCAGCATGCCGAAGCGTGCGCGCGCTGAGCTCAGCGCGTCCAGGCTTCCCGGACCTCCCCGCAAGCAGCGGGAGCGCTCCCGCTGTTTGCACAGGGTTGCCAGCATGCCGAAGCCTGCGCGCGCTGAGCTCAGCGCGTCCAGGCTTCCCGGACCTCCCCGCAAGCAGCGGGAGCGCTCCCGCTGTTTGCGCAGGGTTGCCAGCATGCCGAAGCCTGCGCGCGCTGAGCTTAGCGCGTCCAGGCTTCCCGGACCTCCCCGCAAGCAGCGGGAGTGCTCCCGCTGTTTGCGCAGGGTTGCCAGCATGCCGAAGCGTGCGCGCGCTGAGCTCAGCGCGTCCAGGCTTCCCGGACCTCCCCGCAAGCAGCGGGAGCGCTCCCGCTGTTTGCGCAGGGTTGCCAGCATGCCGAAGCCTGCGCGCGCTGAGCTTAGCGCGTCCAGGCTTCGCGGACCTCCCCGCAAACAGCAGGAGCGCTCCCGCTGTTTGCGCAGGGTTGCCAGCATGCCGAAGCCTGCGCGCGCTGAGCTCAGCGCGTCCAGGCTTCGCAGACCTCTCCACAAGCAGCGGGAGCCAGCGCTGGGCTCCCACGGCCTGCAGAGAGCTACCTGTTTGGGGGCTGGGGTTGGGGGAAGCTCGAGCTTCCCCAGCCCGCGCCTGGGGGGGAAATAATTTTTTTCCCTTTATTTCCCCCCCAAGAAACTGGGTGCGCCCTATGGTCCGGTGCGCCCTATGGTGCGAAAAATACGGTATATGATTTATTGTAATTGCCAAGAGTTACCGTAATTTCTGTTTAATTATTATTTGCTGATATTTTGGGGAGTTTATAATGTGATTGTAATGGATTATTGAATAGTATTTAATTGATATAAGTTGTATTGGACTGTTAGAGAATGTGTGATCTTTGCTGCATATTTTGTCTTTTCTTCGTCTTGTAAGCTGCCATGTATATAGCCAGTGCTATTTTTCTAGACCCAAAGGTGCCAGAGCTCACCACAAACTTCTTCCTTGCTTTCTGAGAATGACAATGGTGGCTACCTGAGATGTGCCACAGCTGAGCTCCTGTGAGCTCCAGTTGAAAAAAAAGCCCTGTGTATATAAAAAGGTGGTATACAAATTTAAAGGGAAATGAAATAAAAATGAAATACTTTTGCCTTTCTTCCCCTGGACCAGTGCAATGTGGCTCTTGGAATGTTTCCTAAAATATAAACGTAACGCAGAGAGCAAAATTAATGAGGACTGAGTACATTCCACTACTGTTGAGATCAAATGTCCCTATAAAAGGAAATATGAAGATAAAGCATACAATAATCAATGCTCCTTGGCTACTTGATACATACCCTGGATCAGATTTATCCTATGAACAATTCTATTTGAGTCAAGTTACACAAAACCTTAATTCTATATTTTAATTGATTCAAGGCACTAATAAGTGGTAGAGATTATCTTGCGATATTAATGTTGTTGAAAGTTCATTGATGGAGGAAAAGGGGGGAAAGAACCGTGTAATGGAAGAAGTGGTTACGATACAACATATTTTCATAAAATACAGGCTGCTTTCATTATTTACCATTTCCTGAGTACTTAAATTCTTTTGCCTATCCATGGAATGTCAATAGATAACACCAAATTCTTCTCAATATAAGCCTCTTTGTATCATTTTGACTTAACATGCCTTCAACTCTAAAACAAGCTTTCTTCATGGACAAAGTAGCTTTCAAATAACTTAGCTTTAGGATAGTTAAAAACAGACATTGTGGGAATTTAATAATGACACTAAATTCAAACGGCATAGGTGGAATCTATATAAAAATGAAGTCATACAATTGAATAAAATTAACCAACATTTCCATTAATTTAATTTATTATTTATATCCCACGCTTCCTCCTGAATGAGTCCAAGATGGCAAAATTAATAGAACAGGATCGTGATAATACATTATGATAGACAAGTGAATATTGCTAAGAAATGATCCTGAATGTTGGTGTCTCTGCAAAATAGTCATGATTTATGCTAGAGGGGCAACATGTGGATCAGGATTACAGTGGTGCCTCGCAAGACGAAATTAATTCGTTCCGCAAGTTTTTTCTTCTTGCGAGTTTTCCGTCTTGCGAAGCACGGTTTCCCATAGGAATGCATTGAAAATCAATTAATGCGTTCCTATGGAGACCGCTTGCCAGGCTGGCGGTGCGGAGAAGGGCTTTTCTCCCCACTGCAAGCCTTCAGGACAGGTACGGGAACAGAGGGGAAGGGGCGCAGCGCTTCTCCTCTGTTCCCGGGGCTTGCGGTGGGAGGAGGGTTTTTCCTCCCCACCACCAACATTCAGAACAGCATTCTGAATGTTGGCGGTGGGAAGGAAAACCCTCCTCCCACCGCAAGTCTTCAGGACAGCCATCTGAAGGCTGGCACGGGGAGAAGGTCTCTCCGCCCCACCGCCCGGCTTCAGAGCATCCTTCCGAAGCCTGGCGGCGGGAGGAGGTCTCTCCGCCCCACCGCCCGGCTTCGGAGCATCCTTCCGAAGCCTGGCGGCGGGAGGAGGTCTCTCCGCCCCACCACCCGGCTTCGGAGCAGCCTTCCGAAGCCTGGCGGCGGGAAGAGGTTTCTCCGCCCCACCGCCCGGCTTCGGAGCATCCTTCCGAAGCCTGGCGGCGGGAGGAGGTCTCTCCGCCCCACCGCCAGGCTTCGGAGCAGCCTTCCGAAGGCTGGTGGCGGGGCGGAGAGACCTCCTCCCTCCACCAGGCTTCGGAGCAGCCTTCCAAAGGCTGCCGGTGGGACGGAGAGACCTCCTCCCGCCGCCAGCCTTCGGAGCAGCCTTCCGAAGGCTGCCGGTGGGGCGGAGAGACCTCCTCCCGCCGCTAGCCTTTGGAGCAGCCTTCCGAAGGCTGGCGGCGGGAGGAGGTCTCTCCGCCCCACCACCAGCCTTCGGAGGAGGTCCGAGGACAGTGGGGAAGACGCGCTGTGCTTCCCCGCTGTCCCGGAGATTTCCCTATGGGCTTTCGTCTTGCGAAGGAAGCCCATAGGGAAATTCGTTTTGCGAAGCGCCTCCAAAACGGAAAACCCTTTCGTCTAGCGGGTTTTACGTCTTGCGAGGCGTTCGTCTTGCGGGGCACCACTGTATTGGCTCTATGTGGAGGGAATATCCATACTAATCCTGGAGACTCTCTATGAATCCAGCCAATTGATACATGTAGTGACGCACTTACATACTTTATGACCCATGTGGAAATGTTTCTCTATGGCCTCTGCATACATGACATTACAAATGAAGTAAGCTGTCAGAATCAGGAATTCAAAGACTAAATGGGTGGGCTATATTTGCTTTAAAATAGAAGATAATACTGTGGTCTCCTCTGAAACCATTGGTTCACATTTTATTGAAAAGTAAGAAAGGGTGAAAATATTCTACATCTGCTAGGAATTAGGTTGTAGAAATAGGAACATTAAACCATGTCAGCAGTCAGAGCTAAAATTTGACCAGTGGCTATCAAAGGCCTTGGTCTTCCACTTCTGTTGCCAATGCACATGTAAGGCATTTAGGGGAAATGGTGATATAGACAACCTGTCAATTCAAAATACGTTATTTTACTGTTCCTATAAATGTAATGGAAATGAAGAATATAAAAAAAGCCATGCTGGATCAGGCAAAAGGTCCATCTAGTTTAACATCTTCTTTTCACCATGTCCAACTAGGTGCCTGAAGGAAGCCCGGGAGTAGGACCTGAATGCAACATCACTTGTCCCATTCATGATTTCCAACAACTGGTATTCAGAGGTCTACTGCCTCTGACAGTAGAGGTATAACATAGCCACTATGAATTATTCAAGGAGAAGATTCAGCTTGGTTCATCAATAGATATTCCATGCCTTGTCTCACACAAAAGACACACCATCCAACCATATAGCCTCACATCAACTGGAGTGATCTAAGGGAATGCCATTCCACTACTTGATGATGCAACCTTAAATTACCTGTAAAGATTGTATCCTTGATAAACAGGTCCTTCTGTGAGATATTTTAGCTGAAGACATTCAAATACAGTGGTACCTCTGGTTCCAAACTTAATTCGTTCTGGAGGTCCGTTCTTAACCTGAGGTACCACTTTAGTTAATGGGGCCTCCTGCTGCTGACGGTGCGTGATTTCTGTTCTCATCCTGAGGTAAAGTTCTTAACCCAAGGTACTACTTCCGGGTTAGCGGAGTCTGTAACCCGAAGTGTTTGTAACCTGAGGTGTTTGTAACCCAAGGTACCACTGTACATTAGCATCAGCACAGTCAGATATCTGGTTCATATACTCTGACATAAGTGTGCTATACAATAATTGTGCAGTAGCCTTGCATGTTAATTTATATGATTTATTTATATGGCTCTAGAATGGGGCTCTAAAGCAGCTTTCAATGAAAGGTGATAAAAAAGACATTGCAATTCAAATTAAGACCCACAATGCCACAGTTAAAACCGAGATCAAGATGGGATCAGAAGAAAATGTATGCACCTCTTCTGTGGTAGCAGCTGAAACTATATACAAGAGGACAGTCCCTATTTATGGTTTAATATGAGCCTTATGAAAGAGAAAGCTGTTTAACATGGGGTTTACATTGATTCAAAACACCTTACTTGCACTAGGCATACTCTTAAGTTAAACAATTTTAAAATCGCATTGAATTCAGTGTGAGATACTGACACACGGGATATATCCACGGGACATAAACATGCTTACTCCTGACTGCCTCATGCCTTTCATTTTTTAAATGACACTCCTTTTTTGCAAAGTCTACGTGGCAGTGGATCACTTCTGAAGCAGCATCATAAAATTTTCACTTCCACCCACCCATGAGAAAAGAGGGCACATCTGCTTTGCAGAAACAGCTTTTTCCCATTCCTGCCTATGGTCAATTAAAATCCCACCCTCTGCAAACTCTTTCACTTCCTCAGAAATACCTAATCTGGGACTCGTTCGTATGAAAACCACATTTTTGAGTTCCATCATTACTTTTATAGTGAATATCTACATTTGTTGATGGAAATACTGACATTTCCCCCCTGGATTCGCTGTCTGAATTCTGGCAAAGACTGCAGCCGTTGTCTCTGAGCACTCACAAACTTGAACTTGGCAGTTTCCGAATGGCTCTATGTCAACATATGTGAGCTTTCTGGCATGTGCAGAGGTGAGGACCTGCAAAAGGGAAAGCCAAGTTTTAAGGTTTGGCTGCAGGAAGTCTTCAGCATTGCAGACAAAAGATCTCTGTGGATTTTTTTTTCTCTGTTTGTAAGCAGCTCAGTGTTCTGGAGTATAGTGGAGGGTGCAGCTCTAGACTAGAATATTAGTTATTTTGAGAATGAAAAGTTGTTTCGGTTTGTAAATATGAATGCTTGGCACGGACACATTCCATTTGACCCTTTGGAGAGATTTCCTTTGATTCATTTCCTGGCAAATTCCTGGGACAACGTAAGAACACAAAGGTTCAGCCAAAGTACCACCATCACTTCCACGTATCATTTACACAGACCATTTACTCTGCAGACGAGACTTTTCCTCTGTGTGTGGGTTTCCCTGGCTTCCGCCAGTAGCAATCAATGGTGTGGCATGGGACTGGCAAAGTCTAGAGTACCATGACACTACTGTAAGCATCCTAGTAAGTTGTACCAGATGCCATGATCTGGAAGGGGCAATGGAAGCTGTTTACAGGGGCAACTGTGTATATCGTTGCATCATTTATTTATTTATTTATTTATTTATAGGCTGCCTTTTTGTGCAGAAATTTCTCAAGGTGGTTTACACACAATTAAAATAACAACTTACATAATACAATAAAAATACAAAATGCAGTTCTTCCAATATAATCACAACATTAATAAAACAAACAATAGTAATAATATAACTACCCCAGAAACAAACCATTTTAAACAAATGGATCAGCCAAAAGGAACACAATCATAAGATGGAACATCAGTCATGAGAAAGTCACTGAGAGCATGAAGGTTCGCAAGGCCATTTGGAAAATCTGAAGTGCAGTGACATTACAGAGGTCAGTTGGATGTGAGTCCCAAAGCTGTGCGGACAACCACAAAAAACCTCACTGATTTGGGTGGTGGGCAAATGGCAAGGGCATTGTTGATCTTAATGTGTGAGCAGCTTGGTGTGGGTGCATGTGATCTTTCAAATAACTTGTAGATCATTATGTAGTCAAAACGACTTCATCCACACACAAGCGGGAGGGTTATCAGCAAGTTATGGGGATCGTCAAGGTTTTGCAGAAGTGCAAAAAATCTCATGTGCCTTCAAACCACATCCTGAGATTGTTGTCAGTGGTATTGCCATGTGTCCAATTGGAAAGTCTGTCAGTGTGGTTATGTGTATTGTTTAAAATGGTGTTGTTTTATGTGAACTTTTGTTCTTGGGTGAGTAGGATCCTGTCTGCATTACACTGGCAGTAACAGCTGCTGCAATAGCAGGCCCATGATATGGCCCATCCCCAAAGTCACCCTTCTGTAAATTATCCAGCTGAAGTTTGCAAATAAACTCTAAAAGTATTCTGTGGCTAATACTTTGCCCAGAAAGGAAGTCTGTCCAGAAGCTTCACATTCTTTGCTTATCCATGGGATTATTCTGCCACATGGGTGACCGTGTGACAACCAAAATACCAATGGAAGTAATGTTGAATGTTGCACGCATCAAAAGCAATCTCTGATGTTGATCTTTGTTTCTCACATGTCACCTCATCAACCACACACATTTCCTTGCCATAACTATTATCTTGCTATTCTCATGTATAAAGGGAAACGATAGATGGAGCAGGATAAAATCATGGGACACATTTCGAACCAAATAAAGCCAGCATGTCTGTAATAGCTTAGCGTTGTGTGTGTTTACTTTTTCTAGCTGTCTCCAAACCCATTCACTTTACAACTTACAAGAACATAATATGCAGAACGGAGAGGAAAACGAGTCCCTGCAATTTCATGTGCATTAGAAATTCTAAAAGTATACACTGTAGAGTAAATGTTCTCTTTAAGTAGCCTGAAAGAGTAGGCTATGATTTTAGAATAATAGGAATTACAATGTGAGACTAAAATTAGCAAGAGTAGTACAACATAATAGCAATATCTGTGGGAAACCTGTGCCTCGTAGTTACAGTTGTGTAGTGCTTAATTTGTAATCGAGGGTACTTTTGCACAGCTGAAACTGGAACCCAGACCAATCCTGTGTGGGCAGCCTGCCATTCAGTTTGATTGTGCTGTTTTCATTCACAAATCATGTACCAAACAGCTGAGACTTTGCAAAGGGATTCCCCAACATCCATTCATAAGAACATAAGAAGAGCCTGAGGGATCAGCTCAGTGGCCCATCTTATCCAGTAAACTGTTCTTACACTGGCCAGACAGATGCCTATGGAAGCTTCAAAGCAGGACCTGTGCACAACAACACTCTCCCCAACTGTGAATCCCACAAAATGGTGTTCGGAGACAGTGGACCTAACCATCATGGCTAGTGGCCATCAGTAGCCACCCATTCACCCGCCTGCAATATTCATTACATTTGGGTTCTATTTTGTGCAGATTTTAAGCTTGTACATTATCTTTGGTTTATATTGGATGTACCTAATACTAAGAAATATCTACTGGTAATCACTTCTTTTCTAAAGTACCATAAAGTAGATTGGGTGAGATAGCTCTTATACATATGGAATGTACTACTCTAGATTTATTTATAAGTTAAGGCAGCAATATTATCGACATGCTATCTGAACTGGGAGTGAGGCTTACAAAATGGTTAGGGTTGCTCTGCACAACATTCATATTACATTATTGCATCAAATGACTGTCAAGGCATGGCTCACATCATAAACTTTCAAACTTGTGATTAAAAAAAACCTCCAAGCAAAGAAAAGAATGATAAAGCAGTAAACAATTTAGTTGTCATTAGTCTGTACCTGGATTACTAAGCAGCTACTTCTAAATTTATTCTGTGTACTGCACTGAGATCTTGTGATGAAGGGTGGCATACCGTCCAACAGTTCTCTGATGAAAATAGGGACGTCCCATTCCATAATGATAATTTTACTATTTATACCCCACACATCTTACTGGGTTGCCCCAACCACTCTGGGCAGCATCCAACATATATAAAAACATAATAAAACATTAAATATTTTGTAAAAAAACCACAAACCCTTCCCTATACAGGATTGCCTTCAGATGGCTCAGGGGTAGGATAACTCCATACCCTCCAACATTTCTCCAGTGAAAATAGGCACATCCTAAGGAAAAGTTTGACCAAACTGCGTGAGGCAGTGGAAGACAGGAGTGCCTGGCATGCTCTGGTCCATGGCGTCACGAAGAGTCAGACATGACTAAACGACTAAACAACAACAACTAGAAAAAGTGGAAACAAAGAGGTTTTCAATTTCTGACCTTCAAATTGAAACACACAATTTCTAGGCTTGCCTCACCAGATTAGTTGGGGTTTTAAAAAATCAGTCCTTAAGCAGATGACATTGCAGAAGGGGGAAATTGTCAGCATAGTGACAGTTTAAAATATCTCCAGCAATTGCTGAAACGGCAGAACCCTTTCCTTCCCCATTTCTGCTAGAAGGAAACTTGCATGCAGAGGTTTTCAACCTTTTTGAGTCCATGGCTCCCTTGACCAACTACATTCTTTCTGCAGCACCCCCGTGGGACTCAGGAGCCCAGTTGTCACCCCTTGCCTGCAAAGCTGGCAGCTCTCACCCCTTTTTAAACACCCTCCCTTGGGGAGTGTTCCCTCAGCCTCCTCTCCTCTCCCCTCTCCTTGGGAGACCTCCAGGTAGCCGCTGCTGCTGCTGCCCCTGGTCTCTGAGCTGTCCCCCTTGCCCCAAAGAGAGGTGCCTCCTCACGCTGCTCCCTAGGGGCCTGGGAAGAGGATGCCCCCAGTCTTAGTGACTCAACCGAGACTGGCCAAAGGTGAGCATCTGGCTACCATCTTACTCACCTTGGGAGGCAGCAGTGGTGGCAGCATGTGCCACCAGGCCTGCATGGTGGAATGGCTCCCCTTCAGCACCAGGCACTCTGCTCTCAAGCAAGCCTTGGACAAAGCATGCACAAGAAAGGCCAGCACAGCACCTTGCCTGCCCAGCCTCCCACTTGTCTGTCCATTCCCAACAGCAAGGGCTGGTGGACTGGCTGGCTGGGCTCCCTCGCCTGATTGCTCCAAGGCCACCTCAGCTCCTGGCAACCAGAACTCTCTGGCCAGCTTCAGAGGGACCTTTCACCTGCAGGGCTTGTAGCCAGGGCTGCTGCAACAAAAAGCTGTTCAAGTCTTTGGGAGGCAGAGGTGCATCAGAACAGGGAGGGAAGGAAAGAGGGACAGAGGCAAGTGTTGCCTGTGGCACCCCAGACCATCGTTCAAGGCACCCCAGGTTGCCACGGCACACTGGTTAAAAACCACTGCTATAAAGTGTTCCAGCACAAGATGCTTGATTGTCCCACTGTATCTAAAATATTAACATCTTCATGATAATTGACATTACAGCAGCATGGAGATCTGAAATGAACATTAGGATTCTTCGGCGTATTTTCCAAGTTTCAGTTTGCTTGAATAAAATCTGAGACACCTGATTTCAAGATTTGAACAACCATACCAACTTTTCCTGAGTGCTCACTGGAAGGACAGATTGTGAAGCTGAGGCTCCAGTACTTTGGCCACCTCATGAGAAGAGAAGACTCCCTCGAGAAGACCCTGATGTTGGGAAGGATGGAGGGCACAAGGAGAAGGGGGCGACAGAGGACGAGATGGTTGGATAGTGTTTTCAAGGTTACCAGCATGAGTTTGACCAAACTGCGGGAAGCAGTGGAGGACAGAGGTGCCTGGCGTGCTCTGGTCCATGGGGTCACGAAGAGTCGGACACGACTAAACGACTAAACAACAACAACAAACAACAAACCAACTTTTCCAATAATAAATGCCATTCTTAGGTGCAAAAGAGATGTTAATGCACAGAACTTAACAAGCTGATATGTAACATTATTGCCTTAGCTTAATCAACAAAATAAACACTTTACATTTCTTTAAACAAAATACCCCTCAAAATGAGAACTTGAACATTTGTAGAAAAAATGGAAAGGGAGAAAAGTAATGTCACACAAATGAACTTCAACACACATAATTGGAATTCCCCAAGTATTCCTTCCCCATGCACCTTGCAGAACCCCTCAAAATTTGCTCCAAAATGTCCCCGTTCAAGCCAGTTACGCAACAACAAAGGAAGCAATAATAATAAATTATATTGTCTCTCCACTTTGCTGCAGAAGATCATTAATATCACAGAGTGACTAAATTTAGTATGCAGAGTCACAACATGTCAGAAAGGATCTTGGAGAGTAGCTGTGATGATTGCTAGCCCTATACTCAGCATGGAAAGGTAGCAATACAGAAGCTGCTTGAAAACCATTACGGCTAGACTCTTACTTTTAACATATGACAAATGCAAAGAGCTATGGTCTGCAGGATGTCGGGAAAAAGGTTTTATATTTGAGGATGTAGGTTCTGGGTGGTGAATAATGTTCATGAACTCATTTGGTCATGGGGAAGAAATGGTTAAAGGTGATAAAACTGAATTACAAATAAGATATAAATACTACAGTGTGAACTCAAAGGAGCTACACTGGAACTCCTCAGTAAATTGTGAATAACCTGTGCCACCCTTCCAAAATCTTTTTGGGGTGTGGCCTATATACAACTTTAATACAATGGTCTTTTTCACAATCTTAAACCAGCTGGATTAGGAAGAATATGTGTCGGGTTTAGGTTTCCTTTTCTCTTCCGATGTGAAAAGCAGAACACCAAAAGGAGTTAAACTGATATCTTCAGGTGTTGCAATTAAAGCTTGCTCAAAATCAGACCTCTTTAATAACCTAAAGGGAAGCTGTGCCAGCTTGTAGGGGTTTTAAGACAGGACACGTACCTTAACAAATAGAACATTTTAATGTTTAAAATGCTAAAAAGGGATAGCTTCTAATTGAAAAGTCAGTTTTTGAAATAAACAAGAGGAAAAACGTCATTAATTTTTGGGATATCTGGATCAACTCAGTTGGAGAAGAACTAGCTTAGAATTGGAATTGTCCAGTGATCATTGCCAATGCTGAAGAAGCAGTCCCCAGCTAATGCTTGTGATGATTGTGAACTTTTGAGTTCTAAACTCTCAGGTGTACATACATAGTTCCCATCATCACACACAGATGCTGAAGTTAGTCACGTAGCACTTCTAGCATGTCTAGGCAATTGTGTTCATTGAGCCAATGGAATGCCTGCCCACAATGGCCGGCATTGAATTGTTTCAAGTTTCCTATCAAGAACTTGTTTTCCACTTTCATTCCCTGAAGTGATTAAATCCACACACACAAAAAGTGGTGCTTTCATTCGCGCGTTGATAAAATTACAGGATTTTCAGTCTCATTCAGCTCCCCTCTGCTTCCTTTGAACTGTAATTCCACAACAAGTTTTTGTTCCTCTGTGAACGCCTTATGAATTTAAAAGGTTTTTTAAAACTAATATATTTCCTGAGAATGAAAGAAATTCGATATTGCAGAAGAGAACTAGTGAAAATATTCAGGTTATTGTTCACTGGTTGTAATCCAAAGATTCTGGAGCAATACTATTGGAATATAATTAGTTTCATCCTGAGTGAGCTTTAACCTTTATATAGTGTTTGCATTTTAATAGCGGCAATCCAGCTTTTGCCCTACTCAGTGTAGGCATAACGTCTTTACAAAAGACTTATCAGATTTTGTGCTGCTGTACTGGGTCCAACGGTAGGATTACTAGGCTGCAGATCAGAGACCCTACCTGTGACTTTATAACAGCTTTGCCATTGTGGATGGAAGTCTACCTGCAATTGCTCCCACACCACACCTTCTCTTTCACTTACTAGAGCAAACAAATGCTAGGCTGAAATGCTTTCCTCTTCACCTTCCTTTTTCATTATCTTCATTGCACAGCATCGTTTTTCACTCTGGCAATGGTAAGAAAAGCACATGTAGCTTTTTATTGAAATTCTTAATATAGATTGAGCGAGGAGGTTGGGCTAGGCAGTCAGTAACAGCAGTGGGAAACCGCCAGCCCATGGGCCTAATTAGGCCTGGCAGGCCTCTGAATATGGCCCATGAGGCTATATTGGGAAGACCATGCAGACAAGTCATTCAACAGATATCATATGACATCAGGGGTGGAGATCTCTTAACTCCAAACCAAACTAATTGCTAAGGTTGCCAGTGCTTTTCTTCTTTAAAAAATGTTTAGGAATACTCTCGTTTTCCTACTCATATTGAAATACTGCCCCTCAATGAGGCCAAACTTAGATTCACAAAATATTTAGGGGCATGCGTACCCCTACGTACCTCCAGAAAAAAAGCACTGAAGGTTGCTAATAAGTTTAGGTCTAAATTTCTTCTTCTTCTAATGCAGAATAATGTTCTGTAATTGCAGGAAGACTTATCAACATTTCCACAGCTCTCATGACAGTGTTCTGTGAAATGGATTTATCACCAGCACCCTATCATTTGATAATTAGGCAAATTAATATTTAAGTCTTTCGGGGCTTCCCCCCTCCTCTTTCTTTCTTTCTTTCTTTCTTTCTTTCTTTCTTTCTTTCTTTCTTGTGTTTTGGTCTGGTTGTATTTCTCAGACTCAGCTTTCCTCCCACTAAAACAGCTGTCAGGCTCTTCATCAGATCTACTCGCTGTTACAAGGAAACACCTGCCCGCTCTGTGTGCCATTTGAAAGATCTCTAGCATTGCACGGTCTGACTTTGTGACAACTGCTAATCAGCACCCATTCAAACTCAAATAGGCCCCAGGATCACATTTGCTCCTGAAAAAAACAATATCTGGAAGCACCGCATTCTCAGAAAGTGTGTTATATAAGGATGGCATTGGCCGACGCTCAGTCCATTCAGCATCTGTTACTATGTATGTCTTCATTCTCTTTTCATTCACAGATAACATTATGAGCTTGATTTTTGCCTTGATGCTTCTATCCTGAAACAAAAGGGAATAAACATGTGTGTGATGAAAACAAGCATCCTGAATGCAACACTCTTCCTGTTCTTGATCTCTTTTCTTGGAATCGGGAGTCACCATGAATAGCTAAGCTACCTGATAATGCTTAAGGAAGTTGAGCAGGCATGAACCTCCTGGCTGCTTCCTAACCTTGTCATCAATATGTTCTACAGGAGTGAAAGGCCACTAGAATAAGAATCCTGCACCTGCAAGTTGTTCCCAGTGAGTTTTTCCTTCATAAATGATGCTAATTGCTACTAAGCCAATGGATCCTTCCACAGAGAGGTGGCTTTACTGCCATCAATATACTAATAACAAGGCTAGGATTCTTCACACAGAGCCACAGACAAAGAGCTACTTGTCTCTTTTAGGTCTTTCCTAAATGGTTTAGTTGGAGCATCATAGTCTGTTGGAAGCAAAGAGTCTGAAGGAGAAGAAAACCATACAATAAGCTGTACTACCTGCTGTCCATTAAGGTTCCAAAGAAACCCCAGGAATTAGAGTTAAGAAATCAGATCGCTTGCCCCCATCCCTTGCCATCTGTGCTAGGAGTCAGGTTTAAGCCATCACTTCTGGGACTTTGAGATCTCACTGAGGTTTCTTGTCTTTTCTCCCCCCCTGGAGATGCCCCATCTGTCTGTCTGCAAGTTTGGTAATAGCAAAAGAGGTTCGGGAAGAAATTGGAAAGGACAGAAAGGAAATGAAACTGATGCAGCCTGGCTTCTGATCTGATCATAGATGATCTGAGACCAGCTAAAAGTCAATTAATGCTAAGCCTGGAGCAATTTCCCCCTAAACCATTAACCTTTTAGTATTCCTCCAGAGCCAGATCATCAGCTGGGGTGTTTGCTAGTGCTGTTTGAATGCCTTCAATAGCTTTCACTCTCCACGGGGGGGGGGGGGGGGGATCCAGGAAAAAATAATTCAGCAGGAGAAACCTGATCTTCTACTATTCAGCTACGAAACATTATCATATGCATGCTTTTAGTTTTAAAGTATGTTTAAATAGAGGATCTGCATGAATGCCAGCGTTTCTCATCTACCCTGGTCCAAATAGTAGAAGGAGAAGCTGAAGACCTTAAAGCCAGGAAAAGAAGCTCCTACTGAATCCAACTTTTTGAACTATTTGGCAAAGTTAACAAATGTGGAAGATCCCAACAATTAAAAAATTTCAACCAAAATTCTTAGTCTATTGCTTCACCTTTTTTTTGTTTTTAAAATGAAAATCCTCCTTCTTTTATGTGAAACTTTCTGCTCCTTATTTTCCTGTGAAAGACACAGGAAACAGAGTGTATTCTGGTACCTGCCTATTCCTTGCTGCCCTGTAGCGCTTCTGTACCAAAAACATCACTTTGGAGGCAAAATAAGGGCTTTCTCTACCTCTGATGGAGATCCCTAGGCCCAGGGTCCACATGTTACCTTCCAGGTCTCTTTATCTGGTTCTGGCCCAGAAGGCTATTCAGAAGGAAATGTGGCCCTCAGGCTGGAGCAGGTTCCTCACCCTGGCTCTGCTAGACAGAGGTTGGTACAGCAATATGCCTGCCCCATAACCACGCTCAGTGTACGTGATGGGACTGCTGTAGTGCTGTTCTGTCATACCCCATCACTGCCTGGCCAGGGTTTGGATTGTCCTGTAAGCTTGCCCCAGATGAAATATTGCAATAAAACAAAAAACAGATGTATTTTCTCTTAGCATTCATATTTTAGAAGTACATAACTACATGTACTATATTTTCCCTTTTCTTTCTCCATTTCTGTTATGTCTTCACCTTCGCTGGGGTTTTGTTTTTTACTGAGTTGAGTATTTGGGGACTCACTTCTACCCAGTGATGCAGACTACATATTGAATTTTAGTTTCTTTTATTGTTTGGTTGTCTCTATTTATTTTAGTTCCTTTCTACATAAAAAATCAATATGGATAGTGATTGGCACCAGCCTTAATTGTGTGGGGGTGTTGGTTAAATAGTAATCTTTATATCAAGCATTTCTTGATTTTAATACGTGGCTTTTAGTAGTACATTAAAAAAAAAATCTACAGTGGCCTGTTGTATTCATGTTATGAAATATTGTGTTATATCTATCTATCTGTCTATCGATCTATCTATCGATCTATCGATTTATATATTGTAAACCATCCTGGAATTTGATAAGGAAAGGCAATATATAAATATTAAAACAAACAATACATTTAGAATACCTACATTAACAATAATGCCCATCTCTTTTGCAGATCAGATCAGAATTAGCCTGATCAGCTGGCATTGGCTATTCTTTGAAATGGAGTGGGGGTTTAGGGTCCGAGAGTGAAGTATAGTTAAGCTCCTAATTCAATCACAGGCATCTTAGCTTTATGGGATCTGGAGAAGCTAACATGCTGATCTATTACAAAGCTAGTTAGATCTATAAGCAAGTTTTCCAGGACACATTAGCCTTAAAATAGGCAGGGAAGAATTCATTTTGAGAAGGGGGGAAAATGTGGAGCCACCACTTTGAGACTCAAAGGTCAGCTTAGGGAGGCAACAGTGGTTATACCAGCAACTGCTTCCAAACAAGTCCATCATAATTGTCATATACATATACATATACATATACGTATACATATATTGTACATATGGGGGTATATGAGAAAGTAAGAAAGGAAATGAACTGAAATATGAAGATGCATGTACTTCAATTTTCTTTGCTCGGCAGATGTGTGCAACTCCTGCATTCGCTCGTACTGCAAAATAATTTGAACATTTGTTGACACGCAGCCCAGTCCTATACATGCTTTCTCCGAGGCAAGCTGCATATTCCCGAAAGTAAGATTCTTGCAACCTTAGTCATAAATTGCTCAGTTTCTGGTTTTATAGCCTGTCATTTTCTTCAAAATTCTCATGACAACTAATAATGGAATGATATGCAGCCAACCAATTTAAAAGAGAGCCAGAGAAGTTATGTCACACTACCCAAAGGCACAAGTGTGTGAGAACTTGTATAATTTGTAAATTCATGAGGAAGGACCATTCAGTTCAGGCAAATGGGTTTGAAAGTCAGGCAGTTCAAGCTGTCACCTGACTAATCCAAGGACTAAAGCTTTTGAACCCTGTGAGAACAGAGAGAGTTCTAAAGCTCTTTGACCTTGACCCCAAGTCGACTTCCTAATAAGGCTGGGGTGGAGAACAGAGTTGCTCCTATCTCCTTCCAAAATACAGGGACAGATTACTTGTGAGTAGTGGTGCAATCCTGTGCATGTTTACTTGGAGGCAAATCTCTTTTTATTCAATGGGACTTACTTCCAAATACATATGTAGAGGATTGCAGCCTAAAGGGTCTTGGCATTGTGTGACTGTGTATTCTATTGTAACAAGTGACACATGAGGGTTCTTGGGATGCTGCCCCCATGCATATATACCCAATGCTTCGAGGGAAAATGTGCCTCATCCCCAGTCTGCCTCATCTATAGTGTTAGAAAGAGGTGCCTATGTATTTACAGCTTGTCAGGGGTTCAGGAGCAGAGGGACAGGAAAGGGAGGGATTGGAGACCGAGGGAGAGGAATCCGAGGGAGAGGTCAGCGATGATAGCCATCCGAGGTCTCTAAGTCTCTCCAGCGAATCAGAGGATTCACAGAAAGGGGCTCCCGTGGTCAGAGCTAGGGGGTTGCCAGAGGGAACACCCCAGGAAGGAGGGGCCAGAGGGGACTCAGAGAGCAGCAGCTGGAAATCGGGACCAGCTTCCCCACCGGAGAGCAGTAAGGGGGAGGAGTCCCAAGCATCGGCAGCAGGCAGCTTTCCGTCAGCGGAAGGACATGAGTCAGGGTTAGCCACGCCTGCATCAGAGAGCGAGGAAACGGTCAAAAGGAAGGTCAGGGGCAGCGCGCGCGCGCCAAGTTCAAATGTACAAGAGGGGGGCGCAATGAGCAGCCCGGAGAGGGAGCCGGGTCCTAAAGCCCGGCGAAGAGAGGGGGAGGAGTCCGAAGGGTCCGCTTCCGAGGCGTCCAGGAAGGAAGGCACCCAGGGGGGTAGTAGGACCCAGAGGAGGAAGGAGAAACGTAGAAGGTGGAGTAAGGCTAGAGTCTTAAACTGGTGTACAGGGGGCGGAGACTCAGACGAGGCTTCGCTGGTCTAGGATCTAGACGTAGAGACGCACGCTAGGGTTTGAAAATGGGAACTAAACTTCAATAAAGACTTTGTACAGTTCTGCTGGCTAGCGTTGGTCTTCTGTGAGCTGAGACCTGGGGGCCGTCTCTGACACAGCTGTATATGTATAGAAGGGATTGGGGGCCCCAAGGTGTTATCACACTGTGCTTGTATCACACAGAGACCCCAGGGCACATTACAGTAATAACCACAACATGCACTAACAACCCTTATATAGCAAACATAAGTTTGCTATATAATCTGCACTTGTAACAATACGCTACTACTAACCTCAACCCCTCATGAATGCTTCCTACCAAAGTCCTGGATGAAAAGGTAGGCTTTTAACTGGCGTCTAAAACTGAACAAAGGAATTTCAGAAATAGACTGGAAAGAGAAGCAGCTGAATTGCAACTCATTACCAAACTTAAAACCATGGAGAGACCTGGTCTGAACAAAGGCATTGGATTCTTATCTCACTATACATGACAAAGCCATTTTTCACCTTCTCACCCCTTGCTTTTTCCTGTAAGACCTATTGCAGTCGTTAAGAGTCATCAACAGGCTCATCACAGCTATCTGCCAATCACCCATTCCCACCACCCTTCTGAGTAATACCCCTCCCCACCTTCTCACTATATAGAAGGATCTGGCAACTTCTGTTTCAGTGTATCTGAAGAAGTGTGCATGCACACGAAAGCTCATACCAAGAACTAACTTAGTTGGTCTTTAAGGTGCTACTGGAAGGAATTTTTTTTTTGTTAAAACTGAACAGTTAGTGTCGATTGTATTTGAGGGGGAAAGTATTCAAAATCCAGAGTGCCTCCACTGAAATGTCTCCTCTGCTGAGTGACTGAATAATGGATTTCATCCAGTGAGCAAACAAACAAGAAGGGTCTTCCCAGCAGGTGTTATCATCCAGGTAAAATAGAACAGGCAGACATGTTCCTTCAGATATTGGATACCAAGTCATTAAATTAAGCTCTGTAGCATATAGTATGCAAATATGTTGAAGTTCCATAAGCTCCAGCCAGCATAGCCAATGGTCAGGATGAGTGTTATAGTCCAGCAATATCACCTGTACAGCCATAGGTGAAAGTTGATAGCAATTTCCCACTTCACCCACAGCAAAGTGCATGGGAATGGGCTAAAAACTGGGTACACTACTTTCCTGGTTCTAGAAACCTCCGCAATGCTAAACACCTTGCCGGACATGTGCAAAGGCATTTTGTATGGATGTGGAGAGTTAATGGTATTGTACCATTCTACAGGTATGGGCAGAAACCGCTCTACATGTACAGTGAAATCTAATGCATTAAGAATCTACTGAAATCTTTAAGAACCTGCTGCGTTTGGTGAACACAAATGAAGAATTAGGGCTTGCTACCTCCAGGTCAGCATAGTGAGGGGTTTCCAAGCATTGCCAGTGGGCCTCTTGCAGGGTTGTGCATCCTGGCAGGTGCCCAACAATGCCTACCCCCAAAGCCTGTTCCATTTCATAGTTATACATTGAGCATTGTTCATTTAATGCATTTTCACAATTGTACTTTATGCAGAACAAGTTGTGGCACATCTGTCGGAATTTCACGGCTCCTGCTATGGTGGGAGTGCAATCTTCACAGGCCTTTCATCTCACTAAATGCTTCTCTTTCAATTGCAATGAGGAATGTTGTTTTTTTAAAGGGAAAGCATAGTTCCAAAGGATTATTGTGCTAAATTTCCCAAGAAACAGACGTACTAAGTGAAAGCTAGCCAAAGTTCAAGGGATGGAGCGGATTTCATTTCAATGAAGCAGCAGAGCATTTTAGGAAGAAAGTCTTTATGCCATCACTACATACGGTAGTTGCCAACTCTACTGCTTTGACATAGAGCCACTGTGACAACCTCAAGAAAAAAGAAATTTCACCAACCCTGGAATGGAAGTCAGAGCTATCTGATGGACTTATGTTTTCAAATGTATGTTTGCTGCGTCAAACATAGGGGGAAACAGCTGCAGATGGAGTCAGAGGATTAGAAAAAGAAATCAGCGTGTGGGAAAGGGTTAAGCACCCTCCTCCTGCCTACTGCTTTTCAGCAACTTCACCTAAGGACTCTTTCCCGAACCTGTGGTCCAGCCACGCTTACTGTATTTTCTACAGTTAGGGATTTCATGTAAATATGCTAGTCTCAGAGTGTACCTTTACAGAATGCTAATTTTCAGGTTGCTGGATGCCAAGCGCTGGTGTTTTGTTTCTTAAATGCCATGAACTTTAGTTGCTGGTCATTACTTCCTTGGGAAAACAATCGCTGAAGGCCATAGTAATTTTATAATGATGTGTTTGGTTGTGAAATGGAAACTGCTAAAGACAGGAAAGATTCCCCACTACATCCAGTTGTTCCTCCATTTGAAAGCACATCTGGACTCTGGATAGAGCCTTTAGCATTTTAACGAGCTGCAGACAAACTTCACACACAGCAGAGAGGAGGAATCTGAAGCAAGGCACTTATTATACTTGGAGTTCACAGCTGACTTGTGGCACTGCCAGGAATCAGGGACATTTACACAAACTGCTTCCAATTTTTAAAGCACTGAATTACAGCTAAAGTGTGTTTACGTGTGTGCGCATTCAGTTTGTGTGAGAGACAGAGAGGTGAATGCAGTGTCCCATGGCTCCGGGACCAAGATGAGCTTTAAGCCTGGCTCTCAGATGTTGTTGCAATGTGGCTTGTTAAAGGGCAGGCTGATAGATGCACAACCAGATGAGAACCTGACAGTATCAACAGGATTTTTATGGCTGTGCGTGTTGAAATATCCCAACAGTGTAATTTGTAGACAATGAAATGAACAAATTGCTGTCTCTTTATAATGTCATGCAGCAGCTAACAGGGTTGGGTCAAGACTACCCTGGGTCAAGTCTCACCATGAGACTACCAGCCATGAGATTACCAGGTAGCATTAGTCTGGCTTCAGGTCCCTATCTGTAATGCAGGATAATAATAGTTGACTACCTTTAGGAATGGGGGAAAATCTGATTTAGTTCACATTTAAAGCTGAACTTAGCTAATTCACACTTTCTGAAAGAAGATGCAAACTGAAACAAGGTCCTCATTCTAAATACGCCCATCTCTGAATTTTATGGTGTAGTTCTCCAGTGAAGTATTGTCTACATAAATGCATAGAAATGCATCTATAAGTCAAAATAGCATACACAAATGCATTATAGTAGGAGAAATCGCTTCACAAATATACTAAGTAAAAATGCATAGAAATATTAGGATAAATTCATACTAAAGTGCTGATGAATTTTCATGAGGAGTTTAATTTCCCACCCTGCAAAGTGATGCAGATAACTTATGTTTAGAAAAATGAAAACTGATGGAACTGAAATTGGCATATTTGCCCATCCCTATCTATTGTGCAAGGTTGTTATGGAGCTTGCTTTATGGAAATCCTCCCACCCTGTTATCCTTTAGGTGCCAGTGAACCCCCTTTTTATTCTCCATATAGAGAATACAGCACAGTTCTACTCTCACTTTCTTGGGAGTATGTACCAGTGAACTCAATAGGGCTTATTCTGACTGGACATGTACAGCATTGTACTGTCAGTTTTCCAATTTAATATCTAATTCTGCTGTTTTTCATTTGAGTGTGTAGTTTATTGTGTGTGTGTGTTTTGTCTCTATTTTATTGTTTTAGTCTGTGGATCTTTTAACTAAATAAATATCCATGGTACTGGTAATCTAAGGCTCCTCTATATAATCAGTTAGTCAAAGCCTGTCCCAATCTTATTCCAGCCTTTAAGCAATATTCTTGGAAGTTGCTTTTCAATGAAAACAATACACGAGCCTGTCAGCACATGGGTTTGTTGTAACGATATGGCCATGAGCTTGTTCTCTATTTCTTTTTCTTCTCCTTTAGAAACGTTTAGCTAGATATGCACTACAGTTTATGAGAGGGTAAAACATACAGCCTCCATTTTTTTAAGAAAGAGAAGAAAAAAAGGTAAGTAAAAAAGTTTTCTGTAGAGTGAAGTAGAAAGAAGTTTCACAACAATTTATGACAAGAGATTGAGTGCCAACTTACATGGAGATGATAGCATAGCAAGGGGTCCCTGACCTTTTTGAGCCAATGGGCACATTTGGAAATCTAAGAAAAAAATTGATGCACAGCAGAATATCCGTTGCTCCAACAGTCCAGCTCAGAGCACAAGCCTGGGATTGAGATGCCAGCTACTTATTCACCAAAGGTGTGTGTGCATGTTCTGTGCACACAAAATACACATGTGCTTTGTCAATAAAGAATTAAACTACCAGTCATTTGTCCTCCTTGGGCTGGGTGTGCTCAGGACACTGTATGGCTCCACCTTTGACTACGACACCAGAATCCATCTTAAAATACGGGGGGGGGGGGGACGATATCAGAGGTATAAGTATTTTCTTATACACTAAGTAATGAAAGATTGTACTTGCAACAACAAATGGTTGAAGGCCCCTGTGGTGCCAATTTTATTACAAGCCAGACAATTACCAGCTTTTAAGTATTTTGTGCTCATTTCTATTTCTTTAATCTTCTCTACAGCAAATAGTCTGTCACAGCTGGGTCAATATAGCGATGCTGTACAACTCCTTTCTAGGATGGTTTGCTCATATGAACCAGAGGAGATTGGTCCCTCTTTGAAACCAATTTCAAAACAAAAAAAACCTAGCTATTTAACCTTCTTGATGAGCCATAATTGGGTCAAACATATTTTAGGAGGCATTTTAGAGCATGTTTTCATTTATCTCAGTCACATTCATGAGAAAACATGGTTCCAGAAGGTAACTTTATCCCTTTCCAAAAAACAAACGAACAAAAAAGCCCACCTTGTTTGCCTTTGGAACTAAAGTCCTTTAGGTCCATTTCTGTTTGATATTTTGGTGGTGAGGAATTTCCTGTTCTCATATCACCTACGGTATATGTTTTTAACACTTCCACTAGCTTTGTGTAAGAGTTGAGAATATTGAGTTACAAAACAGATATTAGAGATGTTAGGTAAGTTATGCAGTACTGATTTCACAGCACCACCATTAAAAATATATACAGGCACAACCTCACCTACCATAGACTCTTGTGGACAGGCTACATATTGAGGTTCCCTTTCCTTACCTTAGGTTCCCTCACTCATACTGTTAACACATAGGGCAGGTTGAAAGGTTATTACAGAGAACTGGAGGTCTTGCTATAGCATCCATAACCCCCATCCAGCCTTTGTTTCAGTGCAAGTTTTTTGTGTTCCAGGTAAAGGTACCCCTGCCCGTACGGGCCAGTCGTGTCCGACTCTAGGGTTGCATGCTCATCTCACTCTAGAGGCGGTGAGCCGGCGCCGTCCGAAGACACTTCCGGGTCATGTGGCCAGCGTGACGAAGCTGCAGCTGGCGAGCCAGCACCAGCGCAGCACACGGAAACGCCGTTTACTTTCCCACTATAAAGCGGTACCTATTTATCTACTTGCACTTAGGGGTGCTTTCGAACTGCTAGGTGGGCAGGAGCTGGGACCGAACGACGGGAGCTCACCCCGCCGTGGGGATTCGAACCGCCAACCTTACGATCGGCAAGCCCTAGGCACTGAGGTTTTACCCACAGCGCCACCCGCGTCCCTCTTGTGTTCCAGACTATGTACCAAATGGAAGAAAAGGGCAAACATTGCCAAAATATAAAGGAGAAAAACAAATCTCTTTTACTTCACCCACAAATATCTCTCGATCAATTTGCCTGCAATTTTGGCTCCTGTGCATGCAAATTTCAAATGTTCCTGCCCAAACGGGAAATGTTACATCCATTTTCAAATTCCCCATTAGAAGGAATGAAGAACACAGAGCTTTGTTTCATACAGAGCAGCTAAGAATCCAAGTCACAAATCAAAATGTTCAGAGCAACTCAGTAACAAATTGGATTTTTATTTTTATTTATTTTAAAAAAGCATGAATACAGATATAAGGCAAGGATTGAGGCCCATGCACACTCCTGGCATTTGGCTCTCTTCAGCACTGCATATACCTTGTTGGACAAACAGGTGTTGATTTTAAAATGTAGTCATATACTAATATACACTTTCAAACTAATGCACCTCTGCCCTTCTCCCCCATTGTCACAGGAAATATTACGCTTGTGGAAACTCTGAATAACTCATTCAGATTAATAGGACCCACATGTTTCCAGATGTTTAATGCTTCCTATATTGGTTACCCAATATACTGGACTGTATGTGCTATAGGGCACACGTGGAGCAATGGTACAAGTGAAAAGACTTGCCACATGAACTCTGCAACCTGTGTGGTTGAGTTTCTAAATGAATAAAGGAAAAGCAACATCTGAATGGGAACCAACTTGAAACACATTGTAGCTTCTAGACTTCACTGGGATTCTGACAAATATTTTTTCCTTTTACAACAAAAATGCCAACATATACATATGACAAAATTCCAAACTCCAATGACAAAATTCAAATCTTGTCACTATTCATCACCTACTTCTGCGGCAAGATTTTAATGCTCTTTCTTTATTACTCTGGGAAGTGTTTAAATGGAAAGAAACATAATTTCTAAAGTTGAATGTTACATATCCTGACAAAAATAAAGCATCCAAATTGAAACAAAAAAATAAAATAAAATAAGCAGCACCTGCCCTTTTCTAGGATACATTTAGTTTTGTTTCTCCCTTCCTCATGCCTGGGATCATTGTTGATATACTTACATGCTTTTAAAGCAAAGACAACCATTGAGAGATAAAAACAGGAGACATTTTTGGAATGGCTAAGGCCATCTGGCATTGCATGCCTCGTTCTCCTTCTTTCATCTTGCGCTTAATCCCATTTTCCTGCCTTTTCACCACAGAGTTGCCTATTTTCCAGATATAAATGCAGCTATCTTTGTGAACTTTGTGAAGTTTTGAAGTATTTGTTCTGGAGACTTGCAAAGATGCAGAGCCTTTCCTCAAAGCCCAATAAAGACAATAGATGATTCTTTCCCCTATTAATGTGTCTAACTTTGTATCCAGACCAGACCCTGAAATAATTCAGTGAATTTTAGATATCCAGTGCTTTTACTCTCCACCTTAGGAGTGCACAGCCTTCACAATGTTTATTTATGTGCACTTGCAAATTGAGAATAGAACATTATCTTAGGTGCTATAAGAGGCTACAAAGAGGCAAAAGGCACAATACTGATTTTTGTTTGTTTGTGTATGTAATTTGAAAAACAATCCCTTGCACTAGTTATGAAGATTTATCTAGAAGACTAGATAATCTCCAATATTTACACACATACAGTATGTGCTCAACCCGTGAAAGCATAAAACATGGCCTGTACTGTCAGTAAAGTCTTCAGGGCAGCCAGAACCTTCCAGATTCCAAATAGTTTTACTCATCTTTAGTCAGGATGAATAGAACCTATTTAGGGGTAGCCAACATGGCTCCCTTTGATTGTCACATAACTACAATTCCCATTATCCCTGACAATTGACCATGCTTGGAGAGTATGAGAGTCAGTTCCCTCCAGATATTTTGGGCTATATGTTGGCTACCCCAGCTCAGACCTTCCACTTGAATGGTACCTTCTGAGTATTTATTTCCAAAGTCACTATCTCAGCTGAGAAGATTTCCCCCCGTCTCATAAGATTTCAACCACTGCCCCCATTTCACTCCTCTTGCATAATAATATTTTATAAAGCACAACACTGACGTAGCATACACAGGGGGGCTGCATGTCTCCTTATTTCTATGGAGAGATTTGTTTTCTTGCTGGATAGCTCCAGTGAATATACAGCCTACATTGCCATGCTGTATTATATTTCTTCACATTGATTATTAACATTGTTCCCTTGTCATGTGAAAAGGGAGTCTTAAGGGGTCTAGGAGCAGGCTAGACAGGCTACAGATTCTAAGTAGTTCTCTCCCTGAAAAAAACCATGCATTCCTTTGGTATTCAGCAATTGTTTAGTTTTGATTTTTGATGCTCCTGAACACATTTAAAATATTGATCAGAATTTTTTTACAAGGTTGGTAGCTTTCATTCTTTCCTTTTAAGCATAGTTTGTATTCCAATGCACACCTACACATATATGTACCTAAACTCTTTCTTAGCGTGCTTACTTTATGATTATGAAAGTAGATGGCAAAATAAATCTGTCTATGTTAAACACAATCAGCTTTGAATTTTTTTCGCTGCTCGGCAATCATGTCCTGAATAATCTCCATTGAGGCACATCTTGGCAGGCAGTCTTCTGCCTGCATAACCAACGTAATGGGGGTGCAGATGCAAATCCATATTGTAGTGCTAATCTGGGCCCCATTAGACAGGCTGCATATGTCTTTGGATGGAGACATTCTCATCCAAAGCTACTACGGGCAGCAACCATTTTAGGCGCGTCCAACTGGTGCACTATCACTGATGCGCCAGCCCTTTTGGACCCCAGAACAGGGGTGGAATGGGGCAGGGCTAGAGCTGAAGTGAATGGGGTGGGATGGAGTGAACGTAGATGCACTCTACCAACATGCATGGGGACCAGGCATGGAACCTTTGCACAAAACGGTTGCTGATCGTAGTTATTCACAACTAGAGCTATGCAACTGTGTACACAATGATGTTCCATTGACTTCAACCATACACTGGGCTGCAGCTTTAAACAGCTACATTTCTTCACAGAGGCTCACTATGGGGAAAATCTGCAAGTCTTACTGTAGAAGTAAGGAAAAAGGAAGCAAGAGTAACTCCTCTGAATACATGAAACAGACCTTAGATATGTGCTGGATCTTACTGCTTGCCCCACATGTAACCCAGGGATTAAAAAGATAGGGAGATGGGTCAAATGTCTGTTCTGGACAGCGGTGCACTCTTGTTGAAGGAGCAGGCGTGCAATCTGAGGGAACTGCATAATCCATCTCTGTCATAAGAGGCCCAAGTTACCTCTGCGGCTAAGAGGGCTTTTCACCAGCTTCAGCTGCTTTGCCATCTATGACAATTCCTAGACCGCAATAGCCTGATGGCATTGCCAGTCTTTGAGGTTTTTCACAAGCAAGAGGTGTATAACTTTTATAAAACAAAGCTTCTGAACCAGATATTTATTCAACTACTGTAGGAGCTGGACTGCTCACATGACCAGATTACTGGCAACATGCTGTTCCTCTGCTGAGAGAGTTGTTCTGCTTGCCAATTGGCTACTGGACCTGATTCAAGATACTTGTGTTCATTCACAAAGCCCTAAACAACATAGTCCCAAAGTAGTTTAAGGAACATCTGGTGCTGCAGCTCTAGCACTGATCTCCTCTGATGGGACATTTCTAGTGGTTTCCCATGCCCCTGAGGTTCAGCTGGCCTTCACAGGGGACTGAGCCTATAGTGTGGCAGCCCTGTGGAACAACCTACATGTAGAGTCTTAGTAAGAATTTTACCTTCCTTGAAACACCTTTTGAAAACTATTTTGTTTAGGCAGGTGACCACAAAGTTACTAGTGGCAGCAGATCTTGTCTAGGTGGCTATCAGCTGGCAGGGATTGTGCTATTACCTCAGAATGCCCCAGACACAGGGTTGTTCCATGGTATTCTATGGAAAATAAATGGCAGCTCCATTATTTTCTACCTGCAACAATGCTATATACACCAGGGAGGCTGGTAAAATAAATGTCAGCTTTGCTTCTATCACTGCAAGAAGAAGAGGAAGAGGAAGATGAGGAGGAGGAGGAGAGGAGGAGGAGGAGGAGGCGGAGGAGAGCAACAAAACACCTGCTTTCTATCAGCCATCCTTTTAAACACACCAGGTAAATTTGCCACTTTTCCTGAAATTCTCCCTTCTTGACACACACTTGACCTATATGAATCAAGAGAAAAGTAAATTCTTTTTTCTTGGAAAAAAAAACTGTTTAAGCAGTATTTGTATTTATTGATTAGAGCAACTATTTAATGTCCCGCTAAATTTCATACAGCGAACAATGGTGCTCTTATCTACTATATGAAATAAAACAATAGCACTGGAAACATCAATGAACTTAAACTGGCCAATCTTTTTGAACTCTCACTCTTCCCATGGCTCAAACAGATAATAAATCCTTTGTGGAATAATGTTGCAAATCAATTGGAACAGATTGTTTTGTCCTTGCTATCACTTGCATTGAGTCAATATTGTTTTTCAAAGCAGAACATTTAGGCGGATGTGTGATTGAGCTCTGTTTGGAGTCAACGTGAGATTTTTTGGAGTGTGTCCTGGCATATATGACAATACTAGAGTACCAGTTCTGCAGTATGATTAGGAAGGTGTTGCTCATTGTCAGAGGTGTCATCACTCAAACTAAATCCCAGTCTTGACCACTTGTGGTAAATAAGATTGTCTGAGTCCCCCAACCTCTGAGAGCTTGTGTATTAACCTCGGGGCTCTGGCAAAATTCCAGCCAGGCTCATTACATTCCACTCAGTGAAAGTCTAAGTTTGTAAATGGATATGGTGAAAGAAAGAAAGAGAAAGAGAGAGAGAGAGGGAGAGAGAGAGAGAGAAAGTTCATTCAACAGTTTTTTTAACACTCTCTGTATGTGAAATTGTTTTAATTTTTAATATATAAAATTTATGCAATGGTTGTAATTGTTCACAAAGTCACTTAAATAGTGCAGAGGAAGTGCAGAGGGAGCCCAGAGAGAAATGAAAATGCTGATAAAACTTTGTTGGATAAACTGAACAAAAACATTGCATAACTTTAGGAGAAAGGAAGAGAGAAGTTTTGTCTTTCTTATAGAGCTCAGGCGTAGTCCGTAGAGGGGAGATAGTAAACTACAAAACATGGGAGAACTCCCTCAGGACTACATAGTCAATCAGAGTACAAGTTACTCAACAAGAATCATGCTATTCTGACTGGTTGCTCCACCGCCATAATCCTCTTGATTGGCTGATTAACTGTAAAGAGAATTAACTCCTTGGTTACTAACCAAATGATCGCTGCTGTTGTACTTCTAAGTTATTGTTAAATCACTTTGAGCTATTTTATAAGAGGTGATTCATAAACTGAATGACATAAATACAATAAATGTTGTCACCACTCAGGTGCCCCATCCCCTGTGGCTGGCTCAGAGCAGTGCCTAGATCCTAGCCCTGAACTGTCTCTCTTTGTTTATTAAGTTTGCCCCATCTCTGTGTGACTGCACTGACTAAAATAACCTTTGATATTTGCTCAGAAGTACTTGTATCATTGCTCTGCATGTGAGTGAGCATAATAAGGCCGACCAGAAATGATGATTAGTCACCAGCCTCTGAGCTCTTGTTGTGTAAAGTAACATGAAAGTTGACGTATGGTAGTAAATGATGGGCCCGACTGCCTCAGGCTCTTTGACAAGTACTGATAAAGGCCCTCTCACTTTCATTTTTATACCAAGCGCCAGAAGAAGGAACAAAGCCAAAATGCTTGCTACACATTTGTCTCTTAGTTCAGCTGCTCTTTTTCTGAACCTCGGGCAATTGGGCCCGCTGCAACACAGTGCTGATCGATCTTTCAGAATGGTAACTTCTCTCCCAACAGGGAATGGCTTGATCAACCTAAAGGTTTGCTATCACGTCCATGTAGGATGGCTGTAATTGGCTATGATTCCTCCTTCTGGCAGAAAAACACACACACACACACATTTAGGAATGAATCACTTCACGGTGCCATTCAGCTTACCCAGCTGCTGTCTTTGTTTTCTCCCTGTGGAGATCATTAGACAAGATGCTCCGGTCTCCCTTTGCTGGCATTTTTAGAGGTCTTTTCTATGAAGTTGCAACCAAGGAATATCTTATCTCCTTCGCATCAGGGTGCTATCTTAGATGGCAGGCTAACATTAGTACTTTAATGCCATTGGATTGGCTCATTTGAGTTTTTCCTAACTTTTCTTTTTAGTTGGTTTGTTTCAACAGTGCCCTTTAAATAAGGGACATAAAAGTATCCCAGAATAGAGGTAAAACATAATCACTGTAAAAGTTGATCTGATCTGAAATGTTCTTTGCTGCTAATACAGGCTTTAAGTGTTTTGCAGGAATTTAGTTGCTTCGATGAGAGGGAGCCAATTACACTCCAGAACCACTATTGAGTTAAACTTTTCATTAGCCATAAGACACAGTAATAAGGGTGAATAAAATTCTTGGGGCTGTTTTCAGTTAATGTTCTGCTAGCCAAAGTCAGCACAAGGAGCAACGCTAGGGCAATGGGTCTTTTCCCCTACTCCACCCATTGACATCCCATGCTGTCCCCAAATCTGCGCTGGAGGTCCAGAGAAAGATAGAACACATTTAGATGTCATGTGGAGGAAGAAGGTTCCAATGTGCAAAAAATAATAATAGCATATTGTGCTGATAGAACCTTGGCCTCAGTGCTACACAGAATATAGCGCCCTCTCTCCCCACCCCTCTTTTGAAGGGTCACAATTTACTATTAATGCAGGAGTGCACCAGTTCAGAGGCCTAATCCAGCTCCCCAAGCAGATATTTTGATCCCACTGCCAAGCCTGCTAATTTTTGTGGCAAAATGTATATGTGAGAATGTATATGTAACAGCAGTTGAGTGGGCCGAGAGATTTAATTACCTATCCTCAGCCCAGCATCCTGAGGAGGGTGCAGAACATCCACTCCTCGGGCTGCTCATTTGATCATCTGGACATGCCAAAAAAAGATTATATATATCCAAAACAAATCTTTCTCACTCAGACGGAAACAAAATATGTATTATCAATTGTGAAAGGGATTTTGAGAAAGAGAAGAGCATAGAGTTGCATTCCTATGTTACTTGGGCATAGGGAGCAAGTTTGTAGAGGGAAGAGCACAAGCAAGAGCTTCACTAGATTGGGACATCTGCACAATCAGGTGTTGCGTGAACAAGGCTGAAGTTATGATTAAGTGATTGCATTTAATATTCAAACAAAATCAAATATCTATGGGAATCAACCACATCTCTATGAGTTCTCTCTACTCTGTGGGAGTAGAGCTATCCAAAGGATGATTGATGAAGAGCCATGACATTTATCTATCTATCTATCTATATATTGATCTATCTTAAAAGGCTTTTGTACATTATAGAGAAAACTGTTACAAAAGAGTCATGTTGGGGACCTTGACAGCCTGAAAAGTTGATAAAAGATATGAAACAGGAGAAGGAAAGTGCTGCACTTGTCAAGATGCAAAAGATTATTTTGTTCGTTTCTGGTAATGGAAAGTCTAGCAATTCAGTTTTGGAATAGGGAAATTGGGATAATAAATGGAATATTTCAATTAAATATTGAACAAGAGCCTGCATATCAAATTATGTAAAAGCAGTTATTTCACAGGATAATGAGGAACCTGTTTTGTATATAGTGATGGGTGAAATAATTTCGTTCACTGACACTTCTGAGAATAATAACAAGCCTAGCAGCATAGAATTCATAAAAGGGGGATTAATTAGCAATGACTAAGTTACTTGCATTACAAAGATCAATATAAAAATATAACATTTTATCATTAGGAAAGAGAAATCCAGCAATAAAATAAATTATGCATGATATAGGTATAAGTGATTTCTATAATAGTTTTATGTAATTAATTTAATTTTTCTATTAGAAGCAAGAAAAAACTTTTTTAAAAAAAAGTTAGTTTTTGTGATATTTAACAGGTGTGCAAGTGTATGTTTTGTACAACATTATGCTTTTATATTTGTTTAATTATATATTAAAAATGTGTTGTTGGTAATTATGATTACCGTACATTCCGGCGTACAAGATGACTTTTTATCCCTGGAATATCATCCCAAAAGTCGGGGGACGTCTTATACGCCGGGTATATGTGTTGGGAAGGAGGAGAGGGAGCCAGTGAGCAGAGGCGCCCCTTCTGCCGTCGCTCCTCCTCCCTCCCCACGGAAGGGGACGCGGAAAGTCCTTCCGAGCACGGCGCCCACCCGCCCACCCAATGTCTCGCCCCGGGCTGCTGCTGCTGCTGCAATGGCAGAGGCAGCGGAGGGGTGTGTGCTCTGTCCCTCACGGTGCTCAAACTCTGTAACTCTAAAATTGAACAGCAACAGTTGGGGGTCGTCTTATACGCCCAGTTGCATAATATGCCGGAATCTACAGTACAAGTTTGCTGATGGAGGCTTGAGTGCATCACTGCCTGCTATGGAATAGCCTTGGATGAGTAAGGCAGGCCATATACCCACCAAGTTTAATAAACTTAGCAGGCAGGAATGGATCAAAACCTCTGAAAGTGATTCTTCGGGTTCTTTGACAATTAACCTATTGCTACTTTGAGCTTCACAACATTGAAAGATGTGTAGGAATGGTCCTAGGCAGAGTGAGGCAGCTTCCTGACAGCAGGGTGAGGTGCATGCTGGGTGATGGGAGCCCAGTGCTGAGGCTTAGTGGGCAAAGCCTGCCCTCACCCCCTTAGCTAGCTTGCTTCCCTCAGATATGGTGAAAGACACTGTCTTATTTACCTTTATAAAAATAAGATTCAACAAGCAAACATCTTGTTCTTTGCTTCAGGTGGTAAAAGGCCTTGAGCTGTCTCTGTTGGCTGTTTAAAGGATATTTTAATCAGATTGAAACGGAACCATACCCAAAGCACAAAAGTCTTGTTTCCTACACTGCCAGTCAGATGAGACCAAAAGTAAAACCCTACAACCCAAAACCTTTGTATCCAGAAAATGTGCCCAATTGCCCAACCACGTCCCTTTCTCTCAGGGCACCCAACCTCCTTCCCTCCCCTCCTTGGCCTAACCAAGCCCTCTGCAATGGAGGAGACTTGGCTGCTGCCTACTGGGGTCTGGGTGTGGAAAGGAGGGGGCATAGGCTGGGCCTATCTTCAAGCCTCCTGGCTCAGCCTCTCAGTACCATCCCCAGTGCCTGCAGTGCTGCCTCCTAGGCCCAGAGCCCAGCTGCCTGGGCCTCAGAAGCACCAGGTGAGGGAGGGAGGAAACACAGCCTCCTCCAGGCTGTGGGACCTCATCTTGGGCTGGGCTCGCTTGACTCTGGCCTCCCACTCTCCCCTCAGTCCAACTTTCCGGTGACCTTCCAGCAGGGGGAGGGGTGGTGGTCCCCCCCAATATTTTATTCAAGTTGGCGCCACTGTAAGCTACTGAGAATGTCTGTGACACCCTTACTTCAAAGATGCATTGGCTCTCTTCACCTCCACTTGTATTCCAAATAATTAATCAGAGACATTTGTTGGTTGGTTATATTATTTATGCCCCACTTTTCATCCAGGATAGGCTCCCCAAATGACTCACAATGAAAATCAATCAGAATGTAACATCAATATTTATTCACTAGTTGTGATCTCTTTCATGAACGATATGTACCCTCACACCCTCCACATCCTCCGTAACATTTTGCATGCTGACCAGTGGCATTCTGTTTAGTAGTCTAGCATATAATGATGCTAATTACGTCTCAAGGCAACTACTTATCTTCAGGAGCTGAAGATTTCAGTGCACCAGTGGGCTCTTATCTGCCTTCTTCCTTGACATTTCTTTGCCTTGACATTTTCTTTTTCTAGTTTCACACATTTGAGCAAAATGACTGAATTCGACATGTTTTATGCATGCTTTCCCATATGGTGGTCAGGAAATTAAAGCTATGGCTCATGACACTTCTAGAATGTCCTATAAATCCAGAATATCCTCTCTAAATGGTATAAATGGTTAATTTCTTAAGAGTTTATTGCATATATGTGTGCTATTTCATTGCATTGCCTTATTGGCTAAGGTTACCATACGGTAGAGGTTTGTGTTCTCTGTAAGTTTTCATCAGAGTCAGTCTGCCTTAGCTGTGAACAGAGTCAGTATGTAATCTCAGGCAAACTGTTTGGAACCATGTTGTTTATGAAGAAGTTTATTTTAATTCAATAAAGCTTTTATTCTTTAAAACTCTGCATTATTAATTTACGCTGCGCGTCATGTGGGCAGCCACTGCTACTGCCCCTGGTCTCTGAGCTGCCCCCCCCCACCCCAAAGAGAGGTGCCTCCTCACACTGCCCCACAGGGACCTGGGAAAAGGATACACCCAGCATTAGTGGCCCAATGGAGATTGGCCAAAGGTGAGTATGGGGCCAGCGCGTTACCTTAGGAAGCGGCAGTGGCAGCAGCAGGCACTGCCAGGTCTGCATGGTGGAAAGGCTCCACTTCGGCACCAGGCACTCAGCTCCCAAGCAAGCCTTGCACAAAGCAAGCACAAGAAAGGCCAGCACAGCGCCTTGCATGCCCAGCCTCCCACTAGTCTGTCCATCCACAACAGCAAGGGCTGGTGGACTGGCTTACTGGGCTCGCTCGTCTGATTGCTTGCTTACTCCAAAGCCACCTCAGCTCCTGGCAACCAGAACACCCTGGCCAGCCCCAGAAGCACCATTTGACTGGGGAGCTTGTAGCCAGGGCTGCTGCAACAAAAATCTGTTCAAGCCTTTGGGAGGCAGAGACACAAGAGGGCATCAAAGGAGGGAGGGAGGGAAGGAAAGAGAGACAGAGGCAAGTGTTGCCTGCGGCACCCCACCCCAGGGTGCCATGGAACACTGGTTGAAAACTGTTATGTACTGAAGTTCTCACCCTGGGACAGCAGGGGGATACGGTAGATAGTTATGCAAATGAAGGATCGAAAGTGACGTTCAGTGATTGGATAGTTTGTATGCAAATGAAGGATTGAAAGTGACGTTCAGTGATTGGATAGTTTTAGAAAGTTGTTACAGTAACAAGGTGTTGTTGTTTAGTCGTTTAGCCATGTCCGACTCTTCGTGACCCCATGGACCAGAGCACGCCAGGCACTCCTGTCTTCCACTGCCTCCCGCAGTTTGGTCAGACTCATGTCTGGAGCAGGAACCGGCAAGCCACTCCAGTATCCCTGCCAAGAAAACTCCATGGACAAAGACAACAGTAACAAGGTACTGGAGCTCTATATAAGCAGGCTGACTGAGCCCTTCAGCTCAGTTCTGGCCACAGAATAAAGAAGAGCTGTTTGAAGAATCGCTGTGTCGTCTGATATGTTCGCCCACAACCTAACAAAAACCACTGCCGTACAGTGACCTGATTTTATCACCTGGAGGTTTTTTTGGTCTGCATGAATTTCTAGCTTGATAACCTGTGCTTTAATGGTTGGGTAACTGATTTTTTTTCTCTGTTTGATTTTTATTTGTAAGCCACTTTGAGCAACCCCCACCCTTTGTAAAGTGAGAAAGTGTGGTGTATATTTTAAAAAATGGATCAAAAATAAATTGCTAGTTCCCGCTATCTCTCTGTGTCACAATTTTACTTTGATTTATGTTTGTTTTGCCTACCAATTTCCATCTCCTTGACCTATCTGGAAGTGTTCTCTTTTTCACCTGTAAAGTGTTTAAGGTAAGTACTTTTTTGTATCTATAGTTACATCTATATATAGTATTGCAAAGTGTCTCACAGGAGTTGTGCCACTCACAAACAACATTAGAATTCAAAGCATTCAATTTTAACGGGACAAGGGTAAAATGATATTATACTGGTTATTAAATTTATTTGTCACCAAATGCAACATGCCTCTAGGTGACTTACAATATCATCTTTCTATTTTGGAGATATTTATCTTTATTGATATGCTTCTGATAATGCACTGGACATTTTAAAAAGTGGGAATACTGGAAATGGTAAAAGCATTTCTTTTGTTGAAACATACATAGTAGCTTTATTTCTAGATTTATAATGGAATACGGTTGCAGAAGCATTGTGTTCCCTCTTGTTGGCTGGGTAGAAATCTAATTTATTTCCACTTTTTCTGAGTACCTAATTTCACTTCATTACAGCACAATAGGGCTCTCACTGTGAGTCTATAATTTTAGTCTTTTGATCTCCTATTAATGCATTGCTCAGCTGGGCAGCTTTTCCTTTTCTGTGATTTCTATACACTCCTTGGAGCCTATCTTTACACTGCGGGTCTGTATGTTCACATCTATAAATGAGAGAGAAGACAGACTCCTGGCTATTAACATAATGAAACAAGAGCATCTGGAATGCTATTTAACACAGAACAATTCCTATTAAAACAAAAGCATTAAGACTAATTGTAAATAAAAGTCGCCAGATTGGCAGCTGAGGTGCTGTTCATCTCTTGAAAGCTGCCACTGTGGCTGGTGGTGCCTGATGGGACTGGAGGCAGAACTCACCCACCACCAGCAGCACTAAGCCGGAGCTGATAGGTTGTATGCAACTAAGTTACACGCATCAAAAATAATGCCTCAGTTAGTCATGCCTGTTAAGTGAAATGAGTCTGCTCTGAGTAGGACTGGCATTGGGTCCAAGCCTGTGCCTTTACCTGAGGAAGGTATGAAAAAGCAGCTAAGGGGTAAGTAGCTGCAGCCACACCATGTGCTCATGTCAGCAGGCCACCCAGAGATCATTTGCCCAGTCTCTTGCTATAGACCTGCCCAGTGCTAAATTACCTTCCCTATGTATCAATCGCCACCTCACAGCTCCCCAGGATGGTCATATATACCGTAGATTCTGGCGTATAAGGGGTCGCCTTATACGCTGGGTATGGGTGGCGCAGAGCGGAGCCCACCCCCACCCCCGCTACTATGGCGGCGGCTCCGAAGCAGCGGGCGGCGGGCTCAGCTCCGCACCAGGAGAAAACCGCCCGGCGCAGAGCCCCCCCCCCCCCCCCCGTTGCTGCTTCGGAAGCATCAGCATCAACAAGCGGCAGGCTCAGCGTATTAGGCAACTGGGCTTATAAGACAAATCCCCAAATTGCAGCTGCTAATTTGGGGGGTCGTCTAATACGCCCGTTGTCTTTGTCCATGGAGTTTTCTTGGCAGGAATACTGGAGTGGCTTGCCGGTTCCTGCTCCAGGTGGATCATGTTTGGTTAAAACTCTCCACATGTATGGAAGTGAGAGCTGGACCATAAAGAAGGCTGATTGCCGAAGAATTGATGCTTTTGAATTATGGTGTTGGAGGAGACTCTTGAGAGTCCCATGAACTGCAATAAGATCAAACCTCCATTCTGAAGGAAATCAGCCCCGAGTGCTTACTGGAAGGACAGATCGTGAAGCTGAGGCTCCAATACTTTGGCCACCTCATGAGAAGAGAAGACTCCCTGGAAAAGCCCCTGATGTTGGTAAAGATGGAGGGCACAAGGAGAAGGAGATAACAGAGGACGAGATGGTTGGACAGTGTTCTCAAAGCTACCAGCATGAGTTTGACCAAACTGCGAGAGGCAGTGGAAGACAGGAGGGCCTGGCGTGCTCTGGTCCATGGGGTCACAAAGAGTCGGACACAACTAAACGACTAAACAACAACTAATATGCCCAGTCGCCTAATACACCGGAACCTACGGTACATCACCACAAAAGAAGAAGTGCTTCACCCAGGAAAGAGGAGACCAGTTTGCATAAAATGTGCATATGCTAGTTTATACGTAGAGATACAAATTTAGAAATAATAATTATAATTTCGAATACATCTCACGGTAGTGCTTCTTTTTAAAAAATAAAACTGGGTTTGGAGTGGACAGTCCTTCAAATAGAGGACTCCTTCGAATCCCATTTTTTAAAAAGGAGCGTAAATGAGGACATATAATAACCCCACATCTTTATCCTACTCTGCATCTGTATTGGATTTGAAATCATTTGTACATATGGAATTGTTTTTAATTTTTTATGTTTTTGCTGTGAAACCAGTTTGACATATTTTGTGGGAAGCGATTAACATATGGACTCAAATAGATAAATAAAAATATCCCTCAAGTGAGAATCTGGATGCCACTCACCTCAGTTGCCCTGGTGGCCAAAAACAAACTACATCTTTACCAGCCATGCTGCCAGCCTTGAATGGAAAAAACAGTCTCCTTGCAAAACTTAAACAATGGCATCCTATCTGGGTTTCTTTCTGTCTGCACAGAGTTTGCTTCTGAACAGCCGTGTTGTTACCACACTGAGCCAGGAGAAGATAACAAACTGTTTTTAGAGAACCCAAAAGTTTTAATCTGGGCATACATATATGAAAACAGAGTTTGGTTTAGAAACTGGGAAAGGACACATTCTCCAAAGTTTGGGGCAAAGAAAACACAGAGCCTGGTCATTATACAAGGCTGCACAAACAAACAGAGCAATTGCTACCCATAAATCTATATGCTCCCCCGCCATATCATGGCTACAGGGCTTAGCTATAGCTAAACAGGACCGGAAGGGAAGGGGGGAAGGTGTCAATCCTCTGAGGCAACAAGGAAGAAAGCAAACAAACAGGGAGCCAGGCTCAGTCTGATGCTTGAGAAGAGCAATTGAGTATGATTTGAAGAGTGCAGAAAACATGTTCCAAAAATAATCTTCCTCAGTGGAGTAAGGTAATTTTAGATTCCGGACTTAATGGTTTTATGATGGGGCCAGATTAGATGATAATGCACATTACTTCAGAATACAGAAACCTCAAGAACATTCCACATACAGCCTAAGGGCCCCGCAACTCAGAATAGCTGGCCTAACAAAACAAAATCCTTCACCTTAAAAAGGAGTTCAGGTGCTCACCTGTGTCCTTATTTCCCCTTAATATTTCCTGCATCTTTCTGGCAAACAATGTGCCCAGTTAACCTATTTAATAGGATACCACCCCAGTCCCCAGTACACGTTTGGGGGGTGAAACCTGCCTAACTTGATCAATTTGTTGTAGAGGCAGAAAAATCCCGCTCAGTCTTGAAGTCACTAGAAATTTGTCACTAGAAAAGAGGATGGGCTGGGCAGGTACCAAGACGGGCAAAGAGGCCCTGTGGACATGCCTCCCTCCGCAACGCTGCCTTGCACAGGCAAGTCCAGGACCACAGCATTTCACCTCTCCTTAGGCTGCCAATGGTGCTTCTGAGCCACAGCATCTCATGGCCAGAGGGAGTGGAGTTGTGGCTATATTTTCACAGTGCACAGCAAGAGCTGCGTGCTTCCTGACCACTTCAAGCACATTGTTGTTCTTGTTGTTTAGTCGTTTAGTCGTGTCTGACTCTTCGTGACCCCATGGACCAGAGCACGCCATGCACTCCTGTCTTCCACTGCCTCCTGCAGTTTGGTCAGACTCATGTTTGTAGCTTTGAGAACACTGTCCAACCATCTCATCCTCTGTCGTCCCCTTCTCCTTGTGCCCTCAATCTTTCCCAACATCAGGGTCTCAAGCACATTACACACACACAAACAAAACTAGCATGTGCCATAATTTTGTGTGGATTACTGTTTGACATAATATGTGGATTACTGCAGAAATGGGATGAAAGAGACTCAGAACTGAAAAGTTACAAAAGTGCCATGAAACAAAATAATAATAATAATAATAATAATAATAATAATAATAATAATAATAATAGAATTTATATATCACCCTATACCTGAAGGTCTCAGGGTGGTTCACAGAATAAAAGAAAAAAAGAAAAAGACTTATCTATCCATTCCTATCTAAGAAATAATGGAAACCTTTGGAGAAAGTGTGTAGCAAGCAAAAGACACCTTTCTGCTATGCTAGGCATCTCCTGAAATTTCCTTTTCACGTTTTTGCAATATGGCAATTTATTCTGTGAATGCTCTACCATGTGTTGAGATCTTGGGTCATCTCATTCTATGAGATTCTCAAAGTGTGAAGTGAGTCAAGATCTGCTCAGTTGCAATCTCGACCCGTCTCAAACCTTCTCAAGAGCACCCACTATTAGTAATGTTATGAAGGAATGATCCATGCGACGGTCACCTCCAGACTGGATTATTGTAACTCGCTCTACGTGGGGCTGCCCTTGAAACTGACCCAGAAACTCCAGCGGGTGCAGAATGCCGCGGCGAGACTCCTTATGGGGTCTTCACTGCGAGATCACATTCATCCGGTACTATACCAGCTGCACTGGCTCCCGGTGGAGTACAGGATCAGGTTTAAGGTGCTGGTTTTAACCTTTAAAGCCCTATACGGCCTAGGACCCTCGTACCTACGGGACCGCCTCTCCTGGTATGCCCCACAGAGAAACCTACGGTCTGCAAATAACAACATCCTCAAGGTCCCAGGCCTCAGAGAGGTTAGGCTGGCCTCAACTAGAGCCAGGGCCTTCTCGGCGGCGGCTCCAATCTGGTGGAATGCTCTGTCACAAGAGACTAGGGCCCTGCGGGACCTGACATCTTTCCGCAGGGCCTGCAAGACAGAGTTGTTCCACCAGGCCTTTGGTCAGGGCGCAGCCTGACTCCCTCCTCTGGCAACCTGCACAGAATTTTGCCTAATCGGTTGCCAACAATTTGATTTTAATTAATTTTTATAATGGAATGTTTTTAGAATGTTTTTAGAATTTGACTGTTTGACTATTTGACTGTTGTTAGCCGCCCTGAGCCCGGCTTCGGCTGGGGAGGGCGGGATATAAATAAAAAAAATTTTTATTATTATTATTATTTTAAGGGAAGAGCTGGAAGTGCAAACTCTCTTTTCACTTGAAATGCCTGGCCATTTTTTAAGAGGGCCCAGTCCCCTTTGAGCTGGGTCCAAGTTCAAATGGGATCCACACCCTGCATTTGCTGCTATCGTGGTTCTCTCTTCCAGCCCCCTCTGCCTTCCCAAGGGCAGGGGAGACTTCTCTTAATTAAGGAAATAGGAAGAGGTAATGGGGTAAAGGGCTCATTTCCTCATATGAGAGACAATGCAAGGCTTCCTGTTAGCTGAAATTGATGTACAGAGGATAATTTCCTGCTGAGAATCATGGAACCTGTAGTTAGAAAGCTGCCAGAGGATTTTTAAAAATCTCCTTATGAATGCACATTTAAAAAAATAATAATAATAAAGAAAAAAATCTGGGGGAAACTATATACTACCAATCATCATGTGAAATTTAATTCCTAGAAACTCTGGCACACTAAGCTTCCCCGATTAATCATCTATCTACAGCAAATAGTTTGGGTGGTTTCCAAAACTTGGCTTTCACCTTGATTATGCTGTGATAATGAAAAACTAACCAAGTGTGAACTTCCCAGAGAACAAATATATGAGAAACCTAAGCTACATTGCACACATGTTCCTGTACTTAGTCATTTAACATGGCCAAAGAGTTGAGTATAAATATGTCATAAAACTTCCCAGTGGATATTTTTTCTGCGGCTCTCAGTCAATTGGAGGTGCCATGGGTTTTGTCGCTGAGATGTATGACATCACTTTTCTGGTATGTTACTAAACTACCATTGAGCTTCCTAGGAGAAGACCCCTTATGGGATGCCCTGATAGTAATGCTATGATCAGTAATTTTTCTTTGAAATTGTATATCTATTCTTTTTAGTGCATGACTTCATGAGCTCTGTAGGGCACACATTCACCTGCTAATAAATTGTACAAAACAAGCCCGAAAGAGGCCCCCAACCCGCTCACAGGTCCTTGTATGATCAGTGGAAACAGCTGGTCCTGGCAAGTATTAACCACTCTCAGTTCCAACCAGATAATTGCCACCTGCCCAGATTTTAACTTGTCTGAATTAATTTTAAGATGTATTTCAATTAATTGATGTCTGTTTTTATGCATATTATGTTGTTTTTATGATGTTAGCCACTCTGAGCCCAGCCTCGGCAGGGGAGGGTGGGATACAAATAAAACATTATTATTATTATTATTATTATTATTATTATTATTATTATTATTAAATACTGTGCCTTTGTTTAATGCAAAAAGGGGTGCCAACTTGAATAAAATATGGGGAGTAAGCCCCACTTCACATAATCGATCACATGGCATGGTACACCACACCATTTGAATGGCAATGCCCATCCCCCACAAATATTTTATTGGGGGGGAGAAGGGACCTTGGCCCCTAGGAGTTGGCTCCTGTGCTCCTGCAGGATCACATGCCTTTTGTTTCATATTTACAGGGTAGCACAAAGGGGAACCCAGGCATGAATGGAAAATCAGAATGCAAGCATAAATGGAAAGAAAAAGTGTGTGGCTGACCAGAGCTGGTACAGCTATGCTGCCTCTTGCTTAGAACAAACTTCAGATCATCTTTCTCAGGATACAGAATGATCTGAACACAGATACACGTTCATGTGTGCAAGGAGTGTTTACAGTTATCAAGATCCACCTGAGCACTCATGCCACACAATGACAATTGTACTCATGAGCTGCTTGGCAGGGCAGGCCAAGAAGGCTTCAACTGCTTATCTCTTTTTGATTGACACTACGGTGTTTCTAAGATGGCCTGGGGAAGCCCCTATTTGAGTTGCTCATCCAGCTTGGGATATGCACAGCAGAAGTCTGATTCCCCATACGTATGGGCCCCTAACTGGATTGGGGCACAGATGCAATTTTCAATTATCTGCCCTTTCCATGTCCTCTTTAAAAAAGAAAAAGAAAAACACTCTGCATTTCACTCAGCTTTCACAATGGTTGCTCTCATCCGCAGCCTGCTTTCTAAAGTTGTATATTATTTCACAAAATGTTGCAGTATCAGGTTTCCATTATTCAATGTCACATTGTGGTACTTATTTACTTTTATGTCTGGAACCCGAATACCAGAAATAATCTATAACTGAATTTCTTTCAGAAAGGAATCCAAACAAACAAGGCAGACTTTCCCCAATACTTTCATGTGCATGTAATTTTGTAAATTACACTTTCTCTACTCATTTATACACTATCATCAAATGTGAAACTCAGCTTCTTTTCTAAAACTGAATATCTCTTGAGACAAAATGCAATATTCTCTCATCATACAAAAATATGATTCTCTGGTTGTTGTTTTTTTTTTAAAAAAGAATACACAGCATATAATCATGTTGCATCTTTTTGCATTACGTGCCAAATACGCATCAGGAAAAAATAAACTTCAACATCAGAATTAAATTGCAAACAGCATTATCTACAAGTAGATAATGGATCTTTTATAAAGAGGCAGAATTTCTTTTTCTTTAGACTTATGGAGATTAAGGTCACATCACAGTATGTTAAAATATATAAACCTCCATAATCTTTGGCAGATTTATTACCTACCACACACTCACTGTGCCCTGTGAATCTTTGTAATTCTTAACATGACCAGCTGGCAGTGCATAATAAAATATAATATGTTTGGATAGTCGGAAACTGAAAACCACACCATTGCGCCTAGATTGTTTATTGGATATCTCTTCAAAATATAATTTGTAAAGAGTTGCTTGATGGGAAGGATAACATTTGTGTATTTCTTTCTTTCTTTCTTTTTTAAAAGCCTTTAATTTAAAATGTGACTTTGAAAAACAGGAAAGACTGAGATGAAATGTATGAGAGAGTTACAATTTTTAAACGCATCAGATTTAGCAAAGCTTGGCATTTAAAGGATTCACTAAATTCTCTGTATGGGGAGAGATACAACCAAATCTCCCACATTGAGAAAAGTGGTAGGAGGGGGAAAACAGAGCAAAACAAAATAGTAATGGTGTTACTTTGCAGTTGCATTTATTTCTTCTGGGGAAACATTTGCCATTATTTTCAATGTCTGTTTTCAGACATCTCTTTGACTTGTATTGCTCCAAATAGAGTTTTAGTTGTCCATGTTATAGGAAGCTCCTGAAGCAAAAGTTTGACTTACTCAGCAATCCTAATCACTGCCAAAGGCTGGATGATGGAGGTTAGGATGGGCTAGAACCAGTGGAAAGCTCTGCTGTCTGCCTTGAAGGCCTAATTCATAGAAAGCTTCGCATGCATAGACCTTCCTCCTGGCATTTAGGACCAAACCTGAGCATTTCAGCCTATGTTTGGGATAGCTTTGGATCCGCTGGCTCCAAAGTCCCACCATTCACTCAACACAAGCCATGGTAAAATAAAAATAAAATCTGACCCGCCCTGAGTGGGTCGGTAGGGCTCTTGACTATATAAAAACATAACAAAACATTAAACATTTTTTAAAAAAACCTTCCGTATACAGGACTGCCTTCAAACTGCTAGAGGGTCGGATAACTCCATACCTATTTCTCCAATGAAAATAGGGACAACCTACCATACCCTCCAACATTTCTCCAATGAAAATAGGAATGTCCTAAGGAAAAGTGGGACATTTCAGGATCAAATCAGAAACCGGGATGGCTTCTCTAAATCAAGGACATTCCTGGAAAATAGGGATACTTGGAGGGTCTGTTATGACACTCTGTAAAGTGTCAGGACCTGTGATGATACTGAATGACTGAATGACTAAATAAATAAATAAAACCTTGGTTCTGAAATAACTTACTATTTCAGTGCAGCAAATCACTCTAGAGTAGAAGTTCTGGAAGTTCTTACCAAAGTAAATGGGATGTAACCGGATAAAAGATGTACAAGTAGGTCTTTATAGCTAATAAAATTAACCCCCCTTCTGAGAATAAGTGAGGAATGATGAGCCATAATGTCTCTTAGCTGCTGTCCAGGGGTGAGGCAGTTTACGAAACACACTTTCGTTAGGGTTTTGTGAATGTCAACATTTTATTGTAAAAGTTTATGAATCTCCAGAGATCGGGCGTCTAAATTCTAGGTTTTTCTTTTTCATTCCTCTGTCGTCATGCTTGCTTGATATACTGCTCTTTTGTGGAGCACAGTTTTCCCCCTTCTCAGTGGACAGCTACATACCAACGATTTGTTTTTACCCAAATAACTGTCCTGAGCAATGGGATTTTAAAACTGAGCCAAGGAACAACTTCCTTTTAACTTCATTCCATTTTTGCTTCGTCCACAATATAATGAGGGAGGCACTGTTAGCATGGGCTTTGAATACACGAGACCCTGTTTTTCTGCTTCTGGCATCTCCAGGTAAAAAGGACACTTCCAGAGGTGGTCTTTTGCTGAGGAGGCAGCAAAACCATTATCATGCCAAAACCAGCAAAGGCAACACTAGATTTCTGCGATGGGAAACACTTGCTCTGGAGCAGGGATGGTCCTCCAGAAATTGTCCCCCAGATGTGTTTTATAGCCACTGTGCATTGTGTGTTGAGTGGTTATTGTTACCACTTTTAAAAATGTCTTATTCGGATTATGGTATTTTATTATCATTGTTGTAGGCCATCCTGTGCTCTGTCTTGAAGGAAGGGCAGGATATAAAGCCATCAAAGAAACAAATATTGGTCATGTTGAGGGAGTTGAAGTCCTATCTGGAGGGCTACTGGCTCCCCAGCCCTCTTCTAGAGGCAGTTCCTGTTGTGCTTCCTGAATTAGGGCTATTGCCACAATGAGAGCAACAGAACATGCCTGCAGTGGTTCAGAAATGGGGGGAAATGCTCTTAGTTGGCAAGTGATAATTTGGAAGAGAACTAATGAGTTTATAACAGTTCTTGCTGCTAAAAGTAGGAAGGAAAGGAACAATCACTAGCCAAAGGAAAGCATTTAGCCTCCTCAAGCTGTACCTTCCAGAGGAACTTCAGCTGCACAGGTAATATATGTTGATGGGAGCCTTTGTAAGTTCAATAAATAAATCCACCCTGAGCAGCAATCCCAATTGGGACTACTTAGCTAAGTAAAAAAGAAACACCCTGTTACCTGTATTATTAAGGGTGACCTGCACCACCTTGTTCTTACATAAACTAGTCATTTTTTAAGTTGTTCCCTGGCTACATGTCACAACACACTATGTGGTAAATCCCTGAGTCATTATGCAAACTGAATTCCAATGAAAATTAGTTCAGTATGTCAGGAAAAAACAATCCCACTCTACATTTTTCTCCATCCTTGCACATGCAGCCTACCACACACAGAGTCAGCCAAAGAGCAACACCATCCTTTATCTACTTGAAGGACCTTATTTCTGTTCAGCTTATTCGGGGGATATGTTTTCATTCATATGTGTAGCCTGTCTCCTGTAATATCTTGCTTCATTGATTGCTTCACATGTGATGTTGTCCAGGAAAACACAGCACATTCCCTGTTTCCCTGGAGGCACAATCCATTAACTCACATAATTCACATTTCTTCAATGGTGCTTCTTAATGGAGCTGGTTTGATCCACTTTGCTCTTTTGTCTACAGCGTAGAGGGGACTGAATGTTTCAACAATGGGGGAGATCAAAAAATGAGCACACTTTGAGAACTGAAAGGTCACTCACAGTTGAAAGTTTATCTTATTAAGTTCAGTGAGACTTATTCCCAGGCATATGTGTATAGGATTGCAGCCTCAGACTGTAATTCTCAACACACTTACCAAAGAGTAAGTCCTGTTGAGTTTAATAGGGCTTACTTTCTGAGTACAGTGGTACCTCAGTTTTCGAATGTAATCCATGCCGGAAGACCGTTCGAGTTCTGAAATGTTTGAAAACAGAAACTCAATAGCCAACAGCTAGGCCTCAGGATCTTGCACTCAGTGGAAGCTGTGTGGCATGTTCGACTTCCGAGGCATGTTCAAAATCCGAAGCATTTACTTCTGGGTTTACAACATTCAAAAACTGAAACGTTCGTCAATGGAGACATTTGAGGTACCACTGTATAAGACTACACTGCCAGTCTAGATGCATTTAGTCATAGTTAAGTATTATGGCAGTGACTGCATTAGGGGCAAAACTCCCCAAATGCAGTCAAATCACGTGCTGATTTTAGGTGGGAAAGGTTTTGACTGAGTGAGAACAAGTGGATGAGGTAGTGGCAGTTTTTCAAAACATTCAACTGAAAGCATGCTGAAAAATAATGCTCAGTTGCTCATAACCTTCCAATTATGCTTTGCTGTTTTTGCTGTGGTTGTTCTTTAAAAGCTTTAGTTTATTCTCTAGGTCACCCATCCCCATTCTCTTCCACAGCTGGTCCTGTCTTCCCTCCCTATGGCCTCTATCCATGGTGCGTAACAGAGCTGTATCTGTTTCTTGGCACTAATTGGGACTGTACCCCCACAGCAGTGAAGTGTATCAACAGAACAGCGAGAAAGCCAAAAAGAAACCACCGTTGTTAACTAGAACCAAGAAGCATTGTGTCATAGTTCAGAGTGTTGTTGTTGCTTTGGCAATGAAGAACTCCACTTGGTCTTTGCCAAGGCGGGTGTCAGCTGGTGAATTATAAAATTGGCAGACAGGACACAGATAAGGGGCGGGGAACACAATGACAGCTGCTACACAGAACTGTTCTTTCTGGCCTGTGAGTACAAAAATACATTGTGTAAATAAAGACAGACAGCTTCATTATGCAATTGTCTGATTCTCTGTTTCTGTTAAAGTCGTAGTATTGATTCAGTAAACTGTACCCAGAGTCATCAAGCTAATGAGTTATTGCTCTTGGGAGAGAGGGAGCATTAATAAATATAAGATCGTAATTACCTTTGAAAAACCAAAAGTTTTGGGTTTTTTGGGGTGGAAATTCAGCTTCTGTAAAGATCTGCAGCACTTTCAGTTTGATGAATGATTGTCACAATACAGTGGTACCTCGGTTAGATACGCTTCAGGTTACATACGCTTCAGGTTACAGACTCCGCTAACCCAGAAATAGTGCTTCAGGTGAAGAACTTTGCTTCAGGATGAGAACAGAAATTGTGCTCCGGCAGCGCTGCAGCAGCAGGAGGCCCCATTAGCTAAAGTGGTGCTTCAGGTTAAGAACAGTTTCAGGTTAAGAACAGACCTCCAGAACGAATTAAGTTCTTAACCCGAGGTACCACTGTACTTGCTCTGAAACCAGGTTTACCACAAGGGTGATGAGGCAGTAAGTGGAAACATATCTCACAGTTAGGAGGCAAGGAGGTGGAGAAGACCAGTGAGGGAAAGGTGTTTAATGTTTGCATCCATCTCTAGCTCCTGATTGGTTGGGCTGCTGATTAAGTGTGCCATCTTCTTAAATGGGGTGGGCTTTTAGTAGAGTCCAGGACCAGCCCAAGACATTTTGGTATCTGAGGCAAATCACAAAATGTTGTCACCCCTGCCAGGGAAGAAAGGGTGGGTGAAGATCTACATCAGGAACGAAGGGGTGGAAAATAAAGATCTACATTGGGAACAAGGGGAGGGTGAAGATCTACATCAGGAGCAAGACAGGGAAATCAAATCAACTTCACAGCTGAAGAGGGACTCAAAGGGCATTGCAGAGCAGGGGAAGTGGCCTGCTCTGAGTCACGCTGGGTGAGTACAGAGCCCAGGAGACCACAGAAGGCAGCTTCTGTCATTTCCTCCCTAGGAGACCAGCAGTGCCTCCTATTTGCCAAGAGACTGCTGCAGAGGCAGCGGGGGGTGTTGCCGAGGAGGAGGCAGCAGATGCAGCCTCCAAGGACCACACCACAGCTGTTGCTGCCACTGTGGATCCTACCAGCAGAGGCAGTTGCCTCACCTTGCTTCATGGATGGGTCGGCCCTGGCAGGGCCTCAGCATAAATTGAGAACTCACTGCTGTGGATGACTAGACCAACATCATGGCCAAATCCCACAATCCAATACAGAGCGATGCATGTTTTAGCCCATTAGTTTCAATTAGGTTGAGCGTGCTTAATTCCCTGATCTCCTATGGCCATTTGGAGTTTAGCCATTGATGTCCATAGGAGTAAGAATGATACAATAATAATGATAATGGCGCGCGCGCACATGCACACACACAAACATGTTAAGTGTGGCCTAGACAAAATTAAGCTGAAGTCTTACATAATTCTGCCAAAATAAAGTTAAATTCCATTTATTCTGGACAGGAGTTGCCTAAAAGTCCCATTGAAATCAGTGGGACAAAAAGGCCTAGTTTGTTTAGGCTTTTAAGGAAAGAAGCAGCACAATTTCTTTCAGGGAGTTAGGATTGCTACAGATCTATTTTTCTCATCTCGCTTCTAATTAACTCTGCACAGTCAAACATTTCAGCTCTTAAAAAGGCAGCATTTAATGAGGCTTATAAACGACCCTTTTCTGTGTGCTTTAGCACCTGACATTACTGAACATGCTAACTAAGCATAACTGAGAGGAAAGTGAGTTTGCTATGATGGTCCCTTGGGCGAAAGGCAGAACAAAACCACTTAGCTGACAGCAAAAGGAAAGGAAATCAGCCAAGACCACGATGAGCTGGATCCAGAAGTTCCATGAGTGGAACTCTACTCTCAGGACACTTCCTCTGGTGAAAAGGAATGGAGGACACAATGTGTGCCACTTTCCCCTGCAGTTCCCTGAAAAGCTGATAGGGGGTTAGGCAACACTGTGGGACATGGCACCAGGGGATATAGGAGGAAGCAGGGAGTGGTAGAAATCCTCTCCCACCCTCCACTGGATCTCAGTCCCTTCCATGAATTGAAGGGGCCCTTCTATCCATAGGAGGTCCACAATAGAGTCAACCCACTGAGGGGTTTTTTTAAAGTCTAGTGGAGAATCCTGTATAACAAAAGGTACCTTATAACTAACTAAACAAAGAGTTTCTCTCCGTGTGAAAAGAGGCAGTGTCATTCCTTAGACACCCATCCAAAGTTGTTCATGAAACTAGTCAAATGAGCCAATAGTATGTTCTTTAAAAATGAAATCAAATGGTCCATTCTTTATCTAGAAGTTGTCAGTTGACCATTTTTTCTGGCCTGCTCTTGTGCTTTTAACAGCAGCCCGAAGGGTCAAAGTGTACATTATACAAATAACATTATTTTCCCTTGAATGCAGAATTTTTTGTGTGCAGAATAACCAGCACAAGGAGTCTGTGGGGAGGAGTGTGGTCTGGACTTGTCTGGGAACTTTGTGGGGATAGGGTGGCTTTAGCCCTTTGGTTTCCCCCCTGCTCTGTCTCTCACACTCACACTCACACACACACACACACACACACACACACACACAGTGCCCCCACAACTAGAATTTACTCCAGCTGGAGAAAACCAAGTATCAGGAAGTGGGTGATGATTCCATGGAAAAGCTCTGCACAACCTGTTTCACCCATGTGGATGGAAATGTTTTCCTAAGTGTGTACACACTCACATATGAGAAGCTGTCATGTGGCTGTAAGATTATCCATAGGGTCTTACATAAGCTCCCTCTGCACTTGCCCTACCTTGCTCGACCCATGTGGTTTCATGACGGAAAGGCATTTTTCACAAACAGATCATAACTAAATCATAAGCTGGAAATTAAAATGAGGCTCCAGTCCTAACCCTGCTTACTTGAAATATGACTCCATCAAAATCAATGTGCTTCAGAGAAAAATGGATCAGAATTTACTAGAGGGTGAATTCTATGCAGTGATGTGATCAAGCAAAGAACACAGGGGCATGGCGGTGCTTAAAACCAAAGCATTTGGGTGTTAAAAAAAAGTTCTGAACATCTCTGCCTTCTGACATCATGAAGGAGATACGTGGACTAACTTATAAGGCTGTAAACAGTTGCTGAATTTTGTATGATTAGATTTTAGCAGAATGCCAGTATCCATTCCTATTTATCTGTGGTATAAGCAAAATAAGCAGTAAAGTTCCAGAAGCAAATGCCAGTAATGGTATTTATTTGGTGTCATCTTTCATGCTTAAGTAGTTGTATGGCTCCCTTGTGGAACTGCAATCCTTTATGAAGCAATAGATCACATTCCTGGTCCTGGAATCACATTTAATAGTTTCTTCAAAGCCATTTGGAAAGCACCATAAAATCCTGCCATTAATGTCCCCTTCATTTCCTTCATTAAAACAAACTGTTTAACAAACCAAAAGGAAAAAAAACCACCTCTCTCTCTCATGGAGCATAAAGGTTCCCAGTCGTATGCATGAACACACTGAGGCTGCAAGCTGAGAAAAAATTACTCCCAAATAAAGCTTTGGGTTTGCTTTTGTAAAAAGATGATCCATTCAGCTACCAACAATAAAATTAGTACTGGGGCCTTAGAATGACCTTTGCCTCTGCCGCAAACTGAGATAGATGATAAACATTGATTGGCTATGCTCTAGTGTCCCATTACTCGAACCCATTGCTTTAAATAAGACTTTAAAGTGTACAAGAAGAATGTAGGTTAGCATTCTTTGTTAATGTAGTCAGAAGGTTCATAGAGTTGATTAAATTATAGATTTGGAAATCAGCATTCTTTTAATTTATTCATTTATTACAACATACATCTGTATCCTGCAAAAGGTGCTTGGTGACTTCCATGTGATCATCTATGGAAGTGGGGGGTTTGCCAGTGGGGTTTGAATTGAAAAGGGATTGTGCAGAGGTGCCAACTGGAGGAAAGGGCACAGGTCTCTGAGCTACGTCATTTCCCTAAGTGGTTATCATTGCATTTTCTTTTTCTTTCGCTTTCTGTCTTTGAAATTCATCTTAAGTCAGGGATGGGGAACATGTGGCCCTCCAGTTGTTGAGTGGGGGCAGAGACCACAGGTTGGATTCCAACAACATCTGGAGGGCCATAGCTTCCTTACCCGTGTATGAATTAAACTGGAATTAAAAAAATTCTGGGCCTGAAAAAATTATTCAGGAACACTTTTCTTACTCATCTTTCATTATGACCAAGGCTTGGATACTATTGGTAGAAGAAGGGGAAGAAATGGAGGCAGTGAGAGATTTTACTTTCTTGGGCTCTATGATCACTGCAGATGGTGACAGCAGCCACGAAATTAAAAGACGCCTGCTTCTTGGGAGAAAAGCAATGACAAACCTAGACAGCATCTTAAAAAGCAGAGACATCACCTTGCCAACAAAGGTCCATATAGTTAAAGCTATAGTTTTCCCAGTAGTGATGTATGGAAGTGAGAGCTGGACCATCAAGAAGGCTGATCACCGAAGAATTGATGCTTTTGAATTATGGTGCTGGAGGAGACTCTTGAGAGTCCTATGGAATGCAAGAAGATCAAACTTATCCATTCTGAAGGAAATCAGCCCTGAGTGCTCACTGGAAGGACAGATCCTGAAGCTGAGACTCCAATACTCTGGCCACCTCATGAGAAGAGAAGACTCCCTGGAAAAGACCCTGATGTTGGAAAAGATGGAGGGCACAAGGAGAAGGGGATGACAGAGGACGAGATGGTTGGATAGTGTTGTTGAAGCTACCAGCATGAGTTTGACCAAACTGCGGAAGGCAGTGGAAGACAGGAGTGCCTGGCGTGCTCTGGTCCATGGGGTCACGAAGAGTCGGACACAACTAAACGACTAAACAACAACAACAACAACCATCCTGCCTGAGAAGTAAACAAGGGAATACTGAACCCCCATTTTAGTCCAACCCCCTGCAATGCAGGAATCTCAACTAAAGCATCCTCAACAGACGACCGACCTCTGCTTAAAAACCTCCAAGGATGGAGAGTCTGCCACCTTCTAAGGGAGTCCGTTCCATTGTTGAACAGCTCTTACTGTCAGAATGATTCTTTTAAAAAAGGAGATTTAATTTTTTTCATTTTTAAGGTGAAGATACTGGGGAAATAATGGTTTCTCAATTTCCTCAAGAGTATTCATTCCAAACAGGAGCACTCCTCTTAGAGGCTGGGAACAATATCATTATGTAGTACACAGATTTAATCAGGATAAAAACAAAGGTTTTGAGCAAAAAGTGTCAAAACTAAAAAGTGAATTAATACAACCTAAAAAGAAGACCATCTCTGATGAAGATGATGGATTTTTCGGAGCTAGCTGACCTAACCGGAAGAGTCTGCGACCAGAAGGAGGAGGAGTACCAGGAAGAATGAACAAAATTTAATGATTATTTAGTTTAATTTGTTAAGTTAAATTAATTGGAAACAGCTTGCGGGTATTAGATTGGCTTAGGATTCTTTATAAAAATTAAGTGTTGAATTAATATGTTTAATTTCAAATTGAAAAGATATAAGGATGTTAAACGATTAAGTTAAGTTTAGAAGAACTCTGATTTGGAAAACCGTTAAAAGGATATACATTGAAATTCAACCGAGGGGAAGCGAGGAAGTCGCTTAACAATGTTAATAAGTATAACTTTAATAAGGTTATGATTTTTGTTTGTTTGTTTGTTTGTTTATAATTTTGTGAAAATTAATAAAAAAAAATGGGGGGGGGGAGAGAAGACCATCTCTAGGATGTACATTCTGCTGTTAGAGTGGGAACTGAAGGATGAAACAATCAAAGAAGTAATGATAAAGTGGGCAAAGGACTTTGGCCATACAATTCAACTGGAAAGCTGGGAAAGGTTGGGGAAGGTTGATATGAACTTCACAGCCTGTTACATGATAAAAGAGAGCATGATGAAGATGTTTTACTGTTGGTATCTCACCCCGGAAAAACTGGCTAAGATTTATAAAAAGCAATCAAATCTCTGCTGGAGATGCAAGAGGGAGGTGGGAACTTTTTACCATACATGGTGAGGATGTAAAATAGTAAAACGATTCTGAAATGAGGTATATGAGGAACTGAAAAAATTATTGAAGATTTCGTTTACCAAAAAGCCAGAGGCTTTTTCGTTAGGCCTAATATCCCCAGAGATAAGAAAAATGTATTCCTTTATGGAGCAGCAGCGGCCAGAATACTGATCGCAAAGAATTGGAAGGGGGAGAAAATCCCATCATTATTAGAATGGCCAAACAAACTCTACGAGTTTGTAGAAATGGCAAAATTGACGGCAATTATTAGAGGCCACTCAAATCAGAGACTAATCAAAGAGTGGGATAGTATGAAGGAATACATGAAAAAATATTGTTCCAGAATTGAAATATTAATAGATAATGGGTAAAACGTGCAGGGGTAAGTAAGAAAAGAATAATAGAATTAATTGAATAATTATTAAACTATAACAATACAACAAGATGGAAGAAGTAAAATACTGAGATCACATATGGGTGAAAGGGAGTGGGGGGATGTGGGAATTTATAATATTATTTATAATATAAATTTTCTGTGTTGTATTTGCATATAGCAAAAGGAAGCCTATGTATTTATGTATATTTTAATTAGGTAATCTATGTAATAGGCTTAGAATACGAATATGGATTTTGAATTTGATGCTTGTACTTTGTTTCTTTTTGGTTTTGAAATAAAATAAAATAAAATAAAAAACTTCCTGCCTCCCACTTGTCCGTGGCTATTAGCTGTGGTAGCGAAATTGAATCTTCATACTGTATTCAGGGGCAGCAGCACATCACTCAGTGCTACTTGCTTGGAGGGAGAGAAATAAATACATTTAAATATGTCTCTATAATTGTGCAACTCTTTCAAAAGAAACTGCACAGGGCTAATCAACATCCACAAGGAAAAATTATATAATTTATATACAATTACGTAAAGGCAACTAAGCATTAACACATTTAAATAACTTGTTGAACTACTCCCCTAACAATTATATTTGGTGTACAGTGTTTGCTGAATTTTTCTATGTGTTTATTTCTATATTTCTACATAACACACTACACACATCTTCAGGGTATGTCCAAGTTGCACAATCAGCCTCACAGTGGCCAATTCTCTTCTCAGGTCAGCATTTGACTTTACTGATTTTCTCTGAATATGAGGTATTTTTAATGGGGGGGGGCTGTATGAATTCAGAGGGTTTGTGTTTCCTATAAACCATCTGACCCTGTTTGAATCTGAATATGATCACTAGCACTCTGTTTTAAAAGCCTATGTTGATTTGTCTGAAGGGTGTGACCTATTTCTGGTTTGGGTCCTGTTGATGGAGGGAATATTAGATTTCTGAAGAGAGGGTGTTCCCTATATATTTCAAATATTAAGAGTTCAGCAAGCATCATGTGTAAGCATGAAAAAAAATTGGGAGGAGAATATTTTTATTCTGTGTTTTTAAAAGCGTAAACCCTGGAATAGATGGGTGTTCCTCACTGAAGCTTGGAACAGAATGAAATCAAACATTCAGATGGATTGACACAGTAGATTTTGTTGTCAATGGCACTGATAGGCTGTTATTTCACATATTTTGGCTTCAGCAAAAGAACACATAATGGCCGCTTATTCATCTAGTCCAAAGGAACAGGTAGAATTACAGAGCTATTTAGAAGAAGTGAATTTCCTAAAATATGGCAATCATATGTGGTGTAGAGCTTTTGAAACAATAAATCATGTAGTGTTTTAAAAACACAATAAAGTCAACAGATTGAATCCATTTCTTACCATTCCCTAGCTTTGTACGATTGTTTTGCATAAAGGTTTAAAACAAGAGTGACGACTTGATAAAGAGGGGGACTTATTCATGCTTGTGTATTCTACACAAATAGAATGAAGGTCACAAATTCAACATGAATATTTTGGGTTCTTTAATTTATTTAAGATATTGGAGTAGTGTTTACTACTTCGCCTTTTCTTCTCCCACAAGGCCACAAGCCTTTCTCGTGCAAAGCAGTGGATGTTTAGGATTAGAGTTTTCCTTCTCCTAGAGGGGCTGATTGAGTCCCACCTGCCCTTACTTCCCTCTACAGCTCATACAAAAACTGCCTTCCTGACCCTTGGTCTTCTCCCCTTAATCCACCAGAGCTTGCCTTCACATGCAGGGGAAATCCCTAACTCACCAAGGTTTGAGAGCCATCACCTGATTTAGCTGGCCAGAAAAAGCCATTCCTGGGGTGTGGCCGCTGTTGCCTCGGGACAGGTTCTAGGAGCCACAGGTGAGAGCTAAGTGCAGGGTGGAAGCCAACAGTGGATGAACTACCCAGAAGGAGCTTGACATGTCCCCCCGCCAGAGATATTGCATCTCCCCTAATCCCCATTCACCCTACACAAATCTAGAGTGGAATCCCTAAGGCAGTTGGATGCCATCTTGTGTGCCTCTTTCTGGCAACTCCTACAGCCATGCTGGTGCCAAATATATTGCCTTCCTTTCCTTCGGAACATATTATTGATGCCGAGAGGGGGAGTCTAGTTCATCTGGGCAGCCCTGGACCTCCATACACACTGCCCAGGCTTGCACCCCGGATAAGTCACTTTCAGTGCTGCAAATGCAGCAGAAACAACGCAAGAGGCAGTGTCCTTGTGTCCTGCCTTTTAGGGTGAAATCCTTTCAAAGCAACTAGCATGTCAAACAACAAAGCATTAAAAGCTTATCAATAAACTAACAACCATTAAAAAAAAACCAGAGGAACAAGGAAGAGAGTTTCCCAGATCTTTTCCCTTACCTGTGAAAAAGCTGGAGGGGGTGATTCTTAGCAAAACATGCTACTTGCCTACAAGGCAATTGCGTGGTGACTGGAGGGTGTACTTGCCCTGTAGAGTACTGCATGAATAGGGTTGAAGGGCAAAGGGTTCAACATCTCCCCCAGCTCCCATTTCTCAGGCTCCTGAGGCTGCCTTTGGTTCCAATTGATATAGATGGTCAATGTCAGGACTAGGATTAGCTGGTGCTGGGTATTGGAGATGGATCTGAAAGCAAGAAGAAAGGAAGGAATATAATATCCAAAACATCAGATTGTCTTTGAGTTCAATAGGCTGTGCAAACAGGGGGTGGGGAAACTGGCCCTCCAGATGTTGTTGGATGAGAACTCTCATCATCCCAAGCCATTGGTTGTGCTGGCTGGGGCTGCTGGGAACTGGAGTCCAATAACACATGAAGAACGCCTCTGGTGTAAACTATAGTGTCAGCAATGCTGTGTGTGTCTATGGGGAGACTTTTCTACTGTGTAGCATTAAATTATTAGGCTATGGTTCTGTCACTGAAGACTATGGAAATATATCAATCTCCCGGGGAAAGCAATATGGTTTTTCTTTGTCTTTCTGAGTTACCAGCTAAAGTCATTTATAACTTAAATTATGCACAAGGGCCCTTTATTATCACAGTTTCTTACATTACAATATGCATATAAAATTTACAGAAAGATGAAGTGTAATTGAAACATTATATCAGCATTTTCCTAATAAAGTAAGTCAGCTTAACAGTGGATATTAATTGTTTTATAGTCCTTTGGCCCTCACTGGAAGCCAGCCATAACTATTAGCTTCAGCACGGGAAGTCACATTAATCTCTGCTTTGGCCACAAATCCCTCCAGACTTTGAAACTGAGACCAGAGACTTTAAATCTGTTCTGGCACTTCTTTATCCCTGTAGCTTTCCTCAAAACAAACAATGTGTCTCACTTTGTTCTTCCCCTGGAGAAATGGTCAAAAAGGCTTTGCTCCTCAAGTGAAAAGAATATAACACCTCACCACTACCTTATTGCGTGATACCAAATTAATTCACATGGTAATATCCCAATTTATCCACTGAGAAGAGGAAAAGGACATAAACACTCACTGCTATAAAAACCATTGACTTCTGAACTGCTTTCCCTTGCAGAAATGCAGCCAGTGAACACACAATGGATCAATCCAGAACTGAAGGCATATTCTAAGGTGTCAGCTACCCACAAAAATAGTCAGTAAAAACCCACTCACCCTGCTCACAATTAGAGGAGTCAATGCTTGAGGTTGTTTCAGGGAGAAAAGCAGCAGAGCCAGTCCTTCATTCGGCAGAGTGAGGTAGCCACTTTGGGCAGCTGGTTTTGAGCGTCATGAAAGTTTTTTGTCATTTAATTTTATTGCTGTTACATTCCCCCCTCCCCTCACTGTCATGGAGAGAGGCACTTACGGGATTTTCTTTCCTTAGTGCCCACCTAACTGAATTGGCCCTGGGTGTACAATGCACCTTGAGTGATGGCGGGACCATTTGTTCTTCCACTTCAGAAAGTTAATGCCTTGGGCTAACCCCATACAAAGGTGATGAGAACACTGTTTTATCCTTGTTTGCAAACCACTTTGGCTTTCATGTCATGACAGAGAACTCCATGTTACAGGCAGTTAGCTGACTCAGCCTAGGGGAGAACGGTGGCATATCCAAAAATACACAGTGGATTGTCCTATTCAGATCATACCCATTGAAACCAGTGGACATCATTTAGTCCCAGCCATGACTCTCGGTGGGTCTACACTGAATAGGACTTAGTTGGAGTTGGCCCAGTTCATTTACAGCCAGGATTGCTTTTGCATCTAGATCTAGTCCATTAACTAGAGGTTGCAAGGTAATCCTAATCCTCTTGATTCTAATAGAATACTGATGGGAAATTAACATGAATGCTTTTTATTTTAGGTAATATAGCAGGAGCTTGGAAGAGTTTGAGTTAGAATTGCAAGAGTATTTCAGTATTATTTCCTACAGGAGGCTTAAAGGAAAAATGAGCCTAAGAGACTGATTCAGTCACTAGAAACAACAATTTCATCTAATTATAGGTTTATAATCCATATGAAAAAATAAAATTATTTGTGCATGAATGCAACATCATTCGCATTTGCTGATCTAGACTCCTGCAATATAAGAAACACTTAATAAAAAGATTACGCATCCCAGCTGAAAAATTATACCATAGCTCAGTGTTTCTCAAACTTTGAGTCTCCAGCTGTTCTTGGACTACAACTCTCACCATCCCTGACTACTGGCACAGATAGCTAGGCATGATGGGAGTTGTAGTCCAAGAACAGCTGGAGACCCAAGTTTGAGAAACATAGCCCCCAAAACATGCATTCCCAAACCTGTGTTTGCTGAGGAAAGGTGAATGCAAAGGCAGGAAGACATTTGCAAGACAGAACTGGCAGATAGAGAAAGACATTCTTAGCCCTTTCCTCACCCAGTTATTTTTCCTCTACAGCCCCCCAGGAGACCATTGGGCTTCACTCTGATCTCAAAGCCCACACACAGAAAAACATGAGGGAAACAGGGTCTGCAGGAGTGAATTGGTGGGTGGAAGAAGGGAAAAAGCAACCCCCAAGTTCGCCCCTGAAAATTCATGGCAGAGAGAGCTATCAATGGCTACTAGTCATGATGACTATGTTCTGCCACTACAGTCAGAGACACCAATTGCTGGGAAGCACAGGAGGGGTGAATGCCTAATGCTTGATTCCTGCCTCTGGATTTCCCACAGCCATCTGGTGGGCCACCGTGGGAACAGGATGCTGATCCTTCAGGCTCTTCTTATGTTCTTAAATCACCTCTTGCCTTCCCATATATGAGTACGGAAGCCCCAGTGATTGCCTCTGAATGTATGCCAGGAGTCAGCAACCTTTTTCAGCCGTGGGCCGGTCCACCGTCCCTCAGACTATGTGGTGGGCCGGACTATTTTTTTTTGGGGGGGGGATGAATGAATTCCTATGCCCCACAAATAACCCAGAGATGCATTTTTAATAAAAAGCACACATTCTACTCATGTAAAAACACCAGGCAGGCCCCACAAATAACCCAGAGATGCATTTTAAATAAAAGGAAACATTCTACTCATATAAAAACATGCTGATTCCCGGACTGCCCATGGGCCAGATTGAGAAGGCGATTGGGCCACATTTGGCCCCTGGGCCTTAGGTTGCCTACCCCGAGTATGCTCTCAGTGTGTTGGTTCTTTAGTATAACTGTGTTGTCTCTTATTAAAAGAGAATGTGTCAAAAACTAAATAACCCATAAATTGTGTCCTCTCCCCCCCCCTCCATTTCTTTTTATATCTTGCCTTAGAAAAATGGTTGTTTTAAAGCTTAGGTGCATAAGTATTTCTTTGTGCTCCAGTGAGTCTTTTCTGTTCTAGTTAAGTAGTTGTAGGAAGGTACTGACATCTTCATGCTGGAGGTCAGCGAGCATCGCAAATACACCTAACTCAATAAGGAGGTGATTGGGCAGCTGCTGGAATACAAGGCAGTTTCTCAAGCCCAGGAAGCACATAGAATAATGAGGGTCACAGTCTAATCAAGGAGCTCTCCCATGTGTGTGTATGGCACCGTGAACAAAGTCCTGAAACAGACCCTTGACAGATGAGACACCTGAAAGCACCCTCAGTGGATATGTGAAATTCTCAGGGCTTTCCCTGCTGTGAAGCAGGGTCGAATGCCATGCTTATGTGGCACAGTGAGATCGGGGCAGACGAAGGCAGGAAATGGTGTCTGAATGATGCAGCAATGATTTGTGCAGTGTTGGCTCTGGCCAGGGGTTGGATTCCTTTTGACCTCCACTTCAGACAGCAAAATGCCTTGGCCCAGCATTGGAAATTATGGAGTGTATTTCTTCGTGAAGAAAAAAGATATATCCTGGGAAGGGGTAGATCATATTCAGGAAGTCCCCAAACCCTGCACGACCTTGTTCATGATGCATAATGTACAATGTCTCTGTTCTGACTTAGGGATTTATGAACATGCTCAATGTGTTCCAACATTCATTAGCACTTTCATCTGGTGTTGGTATATTTTGTACAAGTCTTTCTTCCACTTCATCATCTGCTGATGTGGAGACATTCCTATTATTTTACATATATAGCCTAGGACACAATGTGTATGTGTATTGGCCATCAGCAAATATTTACAAATTAATTACCTTCCCTGGGTATTCCCTTTCAAAGTTAATGAATTCCCAGATAGCCCTGTTAGTCTTTTGCGCAAAACAAACCAAATGTCTTGTGGTACCTTAAAGACAAAGCTAATTAAATGGTTAATCGTCCATCTACTCAGAAGCAACTCCTACTGAATTCAGTTGGGCTTCCTGCCACATAAATGGGGATAGGATTGCAGCCTTGCTATCTTGATTTTGCAATTCAGTATAGAATCATAGGATCATAAAATTGTAGAGTCAGAAGTGACCAGAGGGTCATTCAGTCCAACCCCTGCAATGCAGAAATCATTTCTCACTTCCTTTCTCAGGCATCAGGGAAGGGCAGTTTGGCACCCTTTTGATATTTTGAGCTTTTTGTCCTGTGTTATATGAATTCCTGTGAGCATATTAAACATTTTAAAGGTAAAGGTTAAGGTACCCCTGCCCGTACAGGCCAGTCGTGTCTGACTCTAGGGTTGTGCGCCAATCTCACTTAAGAGGCCAGGGGCCAGCGCTGTCCAGAGACACTTCCGGGTCACGTGGCCAGCGTGACAAAGCTGCTCTGGCGAGCCGGCACCAGCGCAGCGCAAGTAAACGCCGTTTACCTTCCCACTAGAAAGCGGTACCTATTTATCTACTTGCACTTAGGGGTGCTTTCAAACTGCTAGATGGGCAGGAGCTGGGATCGAAGGACGGGAGCTCACCCCGCCGCGGGGATTCGAACCGCTGACCATGCGATCGGCAAGCCCTAGGCGCTGAGGTTTTACCCACAGCACCACCCACGCCCCTGCATTAAACATTTTACAGGCACTCTAATACCATTTATGTAAGTTTCTTTTTTGTAATGCCACAGTTTGTTTCAGCAATATATATTTTAGACAGAAAATGAGCATGTGTGTGCACCTGCTGAAACATAATCCTCAAGATAATTTCTTGAGGATTACTAGTAAACATGATTTTGTGTTTGGCAGCCTGAGATCCTTAGACTTTATCTGAGCAGCACAGATAAGGTCCACGGGTAACAAAAGAGACCATTTCTTTCCATGTGAAAAGAACAATAATGAACAACGCATTCCATTGTTCCATCCACCCAACACTCTGAATTAGGATTAGTCCTTTTTAACTTGCTCACAAATAATCTGGAGTCCGAGCTGAGCAGTAAAATGGCCAAGTTTGCTAACATCAAAAGAGATGAAGAGGAGCTACCTCAGGTTACATACGCTTCAGGTTACATACACTTCAGGTTACAGACTCCGCTAACCCAGAAATAGTAGGTTAAGAACTTTGCTTCAGGATGAGAACAGAAATCGTGCAGCAGCGGCGCAGCGGCAGCAGGAGGCCCCATTATTTAAAGTGGTGCTTCAGGTTAAGAACAGTTTCAGGTTAAGTACGGACCTCTCGAACGAATTAAGTACTTAACCTGAGGTACCACTGTGTCTCCAAACTGGGTGCCTGGGCATTTTAAAGTGGGGATGTGGGGGTTGCAAAGTCAATTCAATGTAAGCAAGCATAAAGTGATGCACATTGGAACAACAACAAAAAGTCACATCACATATAGAATGTATATGACCTTGCACTTCAAATTCATGAAAGGTAAGGCTATAAATGGCTACTAGTCATGATCATTATATGGTCACCAGCATCAGAGGCAACATTGCCCTGAATACCAGTTGCTGTTGCGCTCATTCGGTGTGGCTAGGTTATCTTTGTGTGAGCGAAATTGTTTGTGATGGGTCCTGCCATCAATGGTGTAGAAAATAAGGGCAGTTTGATTTAGTAGTGGGGGTGGGAAATGGCTTGAATAATTTCTGAGTTAATCCAGTTTGGAGCTGGAAAGCTCGTCCATCACTACCTGTTTCTTTGGCAGTAGGAACGGTGGTTTGTGAGAGTAGGAGAAAATACCAATTATTCTCAGTGTAGAATTGTTCCGAAACTGAACTGTAATTGTTCTTACTGGTTTCTTAAAGGTCAAGCAGTCACTTAGATGGAAAACTTGATTTTTACCTCCTGCATCATTTTTTTTTGGGGGGGGGGATTTGTTTTTTCCCCAAAAATCACTACTTATTGGTCTCCCAGGGAATAACAGTTTAGATTTTATTCAGCCTAAGCACATAAAAATAACACAATCCACAAGCATTATTTGGATGTCTTTTAATATCACATATATAATATGCAGTGGTGTGCAGACCAGTCTGCCATACCACTCTGTGTACAGCTTCAATCAATTCAGGGACTGTGGTATTTGCAACAATCTGAACCAACAGGTCAGCACTCTAAAGGTTTTTGAGAATTTTTTACTCAGAGATCAAATTCATGGAGTTCAAGCTGTTCAACACAAGAAACCTTTTTACCTTTCAGCTTGGCCTGTTTCTGAAAACTGGCATGATATGCGGTTGGAGCACTTTCTGCAAAGATTGACTGCTGTAATTCTAGTGTAATTACCCAACAGTATGACTGATAAAAGGTAGTTTCAATTTCCAGCCTTATAAAACAAAACACATTTTAAATTCCCCACATAAGTCTTGGAAAGGGTGGACTTCTTAGACAAACATTTCCTATTTTATGGAGATTACTCTCTCTCTCTCTCTCTCTCTCTCTCTGCATGTGTGTGTGAGTGTATCAGTGTGCACACATACATATATAAACTTCATAATGGGATACATGTGGAATCAGCCCCAGATATAAAGCTAACCGCTTTGTTTTATACTTTCAAAGAGAAAGCCTCCTACTTTTCTGTTCAAGCATTCCTCTTTGCAACCTCAGATATTTTGCACAATGCACTGTTCCAACTTCAGTAGTTTATAAAGTGCTTCCTCCATTATTATCTTTAGACCGAAACAAATCACAGACAAGGGTTTGCACAATGCCCTCTTCTAGAAATATCCATTCCTCTTTTTTATACGTTTCAACATCAGTCCATAGTTCTGTGCAACTCAAAGACTCTCTCACCGTACTGTGAATACTGTACTTCCTGTTCTTATTTTGCTTCCCATCTGACACTGTATCAGGCTGGCGTTACACATTCTGTGGCCCCAGAGAGCAGTGAAATAACAGGACACCAAGTGTTGGGTGAAAAATCAGGCCATTCTTTATCATTTGCAACAGGCAAAGTAGGGTTAGAATGGCAGTAGGGCAAGAATCAGTTTCTCATTCCACTCAGCCCTTGCTGATGTAGTAGAATCCATTGGGGGTTGGGAAGTGCCAAGCTACTTCCACAGGAGTCACCCAGCATTGAACCCCGATGTGGACCAAACCAAGTATCCTGGGTCTCACTGAGTGACCAGGATTTGGTTTCCAGCCAGGGAGAGACCCCAACCTAAGCTTTGAGCATGCCATAGCTAATTCTCCCTTCAGACTACTTATGGGGGTCCCCTTCACTATGTTGATCCTGCCCAATGCTATTTACACCCCTATACTTAACAGATACTACTAAATGCCTAACAAAAGTAGGCCATAATTTCACTGAGGGAAAGGTGAAAACAACCAAGGGCCAATTAAGGGGGTTTCTTCCAGGGGTGGGGACATTTCTGGTGTCAGCAACCAGCAACCCAAATAGGCTCTAACCCAAGGACAGAAGGATGGGAAGCGTATGCGGCAAAATGATCCTGAAGCCTTAAGGGTGAGGCTTCCCCGCCTTTTACAAGACCATTTTACAAGACTCTCCCACTGTCTCGTAAAAACCCGATGTGAAGGTGGAACTCTACAACCCATCAACACTTTCCAGGCCACATGTTGACAGGCAAAGTCACCCCGTGCCGAGTTGGGATTGGACTAGATGACCCTCACGATTCCTTCCAACTCTACGGTTCTACGATTCTATGTGAATGGAAACACAGTCATCCTCACAGATCAGATCCAGGAGCAGAGCAGGTGACAATGTCCAGGCCAGGAGGGCCCTGAGTAGCTCCTGTCCTGCTGCCCAGTTCTTCTGCTGGGTTGATGGCTGTTAAGAATCTTCACAGAAAGGGGCCTGGTGGAATTCCCCCATTCTCGGCAGTGTTCGTTGCATCTGGAAGAGAAAAATAACAACATTTAGAGTCCACGCAAACACACCACACAATAGATTTGTTAAAATTTAAGGTGGCACAAGAACCTTTGCTGCTCTTGCTGCAAGACACAGACCAAGGCGGCTACCCCTGTGTACATTGCTACAATTGAAAATAAAAGACATTGTTCAAATCAACTCTTCAATGAAGTTGCAGTTCTGTGATTTCTTTGTGCACATGGAGCCTTCTGGGTAGTCACAGAGCTCTTCTCCTACAGTGGCTTCCCTATTCTCATCAAGGAAAGAAGCAGGCATTCCTTTGCGCATGCAGAGCTTCCCTTTCATTGAAGGGAGCAGGAAGCTCCATCCGTGCAGGAATCCCGTTTGTTCACAGGCACTCACAGAGGGTGGCCAGGTCAATGCATTTGGCACCAAAAGTCCTTGGCAAATGTTCAGCAGTGACCAACAGCCTCTATCCTGATGACACTTTTAATGGCAGCTTGTATCTCAACCAAAGTGCAGGTTCCAGTTGCCTCACATCTGCTTTGGAATCTAGAGAGAAGTATGAAAAACACACAGAAAGATACAGGTCAGGGCTGTGAAAACAGGCCATATTTGTTTCTCTTGAAACAAAAATGTGGACATTTCCTTTACTGATGAGCGTCGATAAGGAACTCTAGGTGCATTAGCAGAGTTCCATATGAAATTAATCTTTCTTTTTCATGAGGTCATACAAAATAGTATGTGCTCCACATTGTTAATAGCTATTTAATAGCTCTTAAAAATGGATTTATTTTTGTAGAAACAATACATTACAGATCAGTGTCACCATTGCCTTTCCTCATGTTTGGTTATGATCCAATTAGAATTAATGCTAGAGCTGACACAGCAACTCCAGAGAATATCATTTGCAAACGCCTGCATTTTTGTCATCAAACACTGGTTAGTTCTCCATGTGGTTAAATATTTAAATTATTGAAAGCTTTGTGCCCAGGATTGTTGGGAATTCCAAGAAACCCCCAAATCAGTGCAGTTCTGAAATTCATCCCTCAAAGTCAACCCTCCTCTTGTTGCCTTTTAGGTAGGGGACATGAGGTATGGGGGTTTGAACCTGTGACTTTCTGAGCTATGGCCTTTTCTCCTTTGCTCTGCCACATGCAGAAGGTGGCCATGGGCTGCTGACATCATGGACTGAACTCATGAGAATTGGCTTTATGTACAGAAAGGCATATCCTGACAGTAAGGTCAGAAGTTACCATTTGTATTATCGTGACTGCTTCACCATGTGAGAATGGTAGTTTCCGGGCACTGGATGGAATGCCTGTGTTATGAACATGGTGTCTTAAGGGAAGGTTTGTAGTAAATAATACAGACTTTGAACATTTTCACTGAGCCTACATGGAGATGGGCACAAGGCAAACAGTCAAAGTAATGATTCAAGTCACTGTAGACAGCCTATTTCTCATCTTTGAAGCTATTTAATGTTTAATAGACTATTGCATTTTAATATTCTGTTGGAAGCCACCCAGAGTGGCTGGGGAAACCCAGCCAGATGGGCAGGGTATAAATAATAAATTATTATTATTATTATTCCTTGATGATGCATTGTTGTAACAGGAAATTTGTGGATACCAAGATATAATTAAACTACAGTGGAACCTCAGAAACCCAAAACCGTTGAACTTGAATGTTTCGGCTCCCGAATGATCAAAACCCGGAAGTGATTGTTCTGGTTTTCAAACAATTTTCAGAAGCCTAACATCCAGCGCAGCTTGTGCGACTTCTGATTGGCTGCAGGACGCTCCTGCAGCCAATCAGAAGCTGGGCTTTGGAAGTCAAACGCTTTGGAAGTTGAACAGACTTCCAGAACGGTCTCCGTTCAACTTCCAAGGTATGACTGTACACTTAAGAGTAGGGTTGCCATACTTTAAAAAGTTAATAAATTTTCCAATAAAAATCTTTTTCTGAGCTATTTTTTAGGATATTCAACAACAAAAATTCATCACTTCGGATATTTTCACCACCTGTATGCTATTTTCGGAGAACGAATCACGGATATGTCCAGGAAATTCTGGACGTATGGCAGCCCTAACTTAGACCCTGTGCAGCTGCTTAAAATAAGTAGAAAGACAGAGACAGCAGGGGAAGGAGTAGGATCAGTTAGAACTTGTCCATAGGGGTCTCACACATACATGTTAATGACCTTTAACTCTGAATAGCTAATGTACCCTGCAAAAATGAAGAGAATAGATTGTACACACAGTGTCTATGCACGCAACTATATATGCACTCAACCTTATGTGCAGGCGTTCATATTAACACACATACGTAGGTTGGGGGGCAAGGCACTCATTTCTCCATTGTTTGAATGTCTGCAAAGGGCTCAATAAACTGAACTAATACCACTACTTCAGTAGTGTTTTTGGGGGGTGGGGGAGGCTTCCTCTATTACTTTTGGACTGCCCATAAGTTGGGTTCCACAATTAAGCCTGGTTTCCTGCACCTCTACAGCTATAAAGAACTTTCTTACATATAAAGAACTTTCTTACATGTCCTTTGCAGGAATCTATTACCACTTTATTATAACACTTCCTCACTTAACATTTTTGTCTGGCTCTCAGAGGGAGAATTGACTTACCCTTCTCACTCGATCTGTAAGCTCAAAGTGATCTGCAAATACAGCACAGATTTATAGTTGATCTTTTATACATCATTGCCATATGATTTCTGGAAATGGTGCATGCCTGATATGTTGCTTTTTCTATATTGAACTCTTGTCCATGCAATTCATCAACAATGATGTAATTATATGATTATGGCAATGATGAAAGATAAACTCCCCAAGACTCACAGGAAAGTTTGTAATAGTTATATTTGTGGATCAGTTAAAGGAAATGTAAGAGACAAACAAAACTCAGGAGAATAAATTAATTAAACACTGTTAACCATTTTAATTTCTTTTCAATGTGTTATTTCAAAAGGGTAATCTTGAGTTTACATTTCCAAGACTATTAAAACACATAAAAATGCTGTGCAGTCTTTCCCAGAAGTAAAGACTAGCCATATAATATATGATCGTATTCTTTTCTTGCCCAGAAATTATATTCCTGCAGGGCATAATTCATTAATAAATGCTTTTTAATGGCCACTTCTTCATTTGAAGAAATTAAATAATAAGAGGTAGAGCAAAAATCATCTCTTGAAATCTCATCATAAAATGTGTGGGTTACTTACTATTCCGATAGCTTCCCTGTTTTACTGCTGAGCTGGGCCCATAGAATAAAGAGCACAGAATGAATATGATTCAGTGCTCTGGTGCATGTGGACTTGTATGAGCACCAAAACTTCCATGTTCTTCCCTGTATGTAGAAAAGAGCTTTGCGTGTTGAGTTCCGCAGTGCCACCCCCCAAAAATTCACACAGCACACGTTCATTTTTGTTTAAGGTTTTTGGCATAATTTTTGGCCACAACTTTATTAAAATACAGAAAATGTGAGTGGTTGCTTAGGCATTGGTTATGACTATCTGTCCTTGCCCCCGAGGACAGAGCTGAAACTTCCGGGCACCACCGGAAGCCAGCGTGGGAAACAAGTGTTGGGGAGAAATGAGGCTGGGAATTCAGTCCAACACCTCTCACCCTCATGTTCCGGTGGGGCTTGCACGGCCCAAGCCCGGCACCACGGACAAGGACGAAAGAATGGCAAGCCCCTGGATTCCTTTAACGGAATTCCCATTCGCATCATTTGGAGGGATAGGCACCTTACCCCTCCAAGCACCAATTTAACCAATGCCTAACCGCCAACCTTACAAGTTGTGACGATTTGCTAAGCAGTAGGCAAAACCCAAAGGCACACACTAATCAGCCAGATGGGAAAATTCCTACTGGGCCCCCGCACCAATGCGAACGACCCCATGACAGGCAGAGCAAGGTCAAATGAACCCAAGAACCACCCTATAAAAGGGAGGGGGGGCGGGTGATCCGATGCAAAACGGCCAAGAGGACGTCCCCTAGTCCTACTCCTCAATTTATAGACTCTGACTCCTCCTCCAAAATAGCAACACCGAAAAATCCCCAGCAACCCAATTTAACCCCCTACCAGCTTGGGTTCTCCAAATTTGCCTAATCATGATGGTGGCCTGCTCCCCAACCGCAACACGTGCTCTCTGCTAGTGAGAACACGCTTTGCGTGTTGAGTTCCGCAGTGCCACCCCCCAAAAATTCACACAGCACACGTTCATTTTTGTTTAAGGTTTTTGGCATAATTTTTGGCCACAACTTTATTAAAATACAGAAAATGTGAGTGGTTGCTTAGGCATTGGTTATGACTATCTGTCCTTGCCCCCGAGGACAGAGCTGAAACTTCCGGGCACCACCGGAAGCCAGCGTGGGAAACAAGTGTTGGGGAGAAATGAGGCTGGGAATTCAGTCCAACACCTCTCACCCTCATGTTCCGGTGGGGCTTGCACGGCCCAAGCCCGGCACCACGGACAAGGACGAAAGAATGGCAAGCCCCTGGATTCCTTTAACGGAATTCCCATTCGCATCATTTGGAGGGATAGGCACCTTACCCCTCCAAGCACCAATTTAACCAATGCCTAACCGCCATGGAGCCCACAGCTCACCGCCAAACCACTCACAGCCCCAGCCAAGACCTCAGCTTGACCACCACCGCACCTAACCAAGCCTCATTCCCTGAAGCAGAAAGGTGCACACCATCAGCTCGGAAAAAGGATGGCCTCTGAAAAAGAATCTCGGGGTGGGAAATCGCATCTCCACCCAGCTCCCGAACCTTTTTGGCCACCGCAGAATTGATGCGTTTTCTGGCCCTTTCAGTGGCAGCCGGGCAACGACTGCCCCTCCAAACGCAGTGTTGCAAAAGCTTTGACCAAAAAATTCTCGCTGTTGGCACCATTGCCCGCAGCATCTCCATGTCTCTCAATATTGCAGCACGTATCAGGATGAAAAATCACATCTCCGCCCAGCTCCACGATCTTTTCGACACTGCAGAGTTAATGCGTTTTCTGGCTCTCTCAGTGGCGGCTGGGCAACGACTGCCCTACCAAGCGCGCCGTTGTAGCAGCCTTGACCAAAATATTTTAGCTGTTGGCACCATTGCCCGCAGCGCCTCCAAGTCCGAAAAAATTGCAGCACGCAGGGAAAAACAGTCCATAGAAACCAGGTCGTTCTCACCCAGCTGCACCACAATGGCCGATGGGGGTCCTTCCCATAGCAACTGCCTCCGAATCTGAGGCAGGAGCTCCGACCAGCGCATTCCCCGTCTGGACAGCCAAGACAACTGAATATGCGGAGGAAGGCCGAGACCTGGACCCATTCCCTACTGCCGTGCTGCGACACCAGCCCAGTGGATGATGCTGTGTAAGATAAAACAGCAAAAATTGTCAGACACCAATAATGTTAACGAACATAACCTTTGAATGCATTTGATTTCCAACGACCTGTATTTTATTTCCACTGCCTTATTAACACGCTTTCCGGCCTTCTCGGTGGTAGTTTGTCTAGGCATTGGTGCCCAACTAGCTGCACCTGACCTCAGCAGGGTAGCCCTGACGACTGGGCCCCACCATATCGTCAGTACCAGCAAACATTGTGGGGGAGCAATGCATCCCAAGGCAATCGCATCCCGCCAGGTGTCATTCCCCATAGGGGAAAGATGCACCCCATCTGCCCTAAAGAGGGGAACAGCCTTGAAGAAAAATAGCAGGGTGCAATATTACAGAACCACGTAAAGCAATGACCTATTTTATTTGTGTATTTTTTATTATTATTATTATTATTATTATTATTATTATTATTATTTTATTTTATTTTTTACTTTATTTATTTTATTCTATTGTCCACCGCCTTATTAACATGCTTTCTGGCCTGCTCGGTGGTAGTTTGTCTAGGCATTGGTTCCCGACTAGCTGCACCTGACCTCAGCAGGGCAGCACTGACGACAGGGCTCCACCATATCGTCAATACAAATAAATAGCGTGGGGGAGCAATGAACCAGGATGAGACTCAAGCTCACCCCCAAATGCTCTCAGGGACTCTTGCGTGGCCCTACCCCTTGAAAGGGGTTGACAAAAGCATGGCGAATCCTTGGATTCCCTTAATGGAATATCTTTGCACATTGGAGGGGACAGGTGCTCCAACCTCCCCTCCAGACCACCTTGAACCAATGCCTTGAATTGTTTTGAGTCCAGGGAGAGCTGCCATCAACTCAATCCAAGCCCTCTTGCATGCAGGAATGCAAACTTATGCTGGAGGAAGACAGCAAACATTCTCGCCCAGCTGTACCACCAGCACTGCGGGAGGACCTGCACAGGTCACACTCGACTGCACCAAAGGAAGGATCTCCTCCCAAAGCATTCCCCGTCTAGACATCCAGTATAGGTTCACATGGGCAGGAAGACTGAGATGGCGCCCCAGTCCAGACTCGTCAGCGCGCTTGCCAGCCCAGTGTACAATGCTGTGGCCCAAATGTGCACAGCTGCTCCTATGAAAAAAGGAAATAACAGACAAGCATCAGCACAGACATCATTGTGACACTTCCTGATATAACCCTTGTCAGCGTCAGACTTCCAATGACCCGTATTCACAATCCTGTCTACTGACAGGCCCCCAGTGTGCAGCCTTTGCAGCAGCACCTAATCGTAAGGAATGAGGCGTTCAGCGGTAAGCAAGCCGCAGGCCGTAATAACTGGTGCACGACGTAAGCACATTGATGCCTGGCTAACGGGAACCCATTTTCATGCACTAGGAGCAGGCCAGCCCCCAGGGAATAAAAAGCCAAATATTCTGTTATCCATAACTGGGCAAGGGCCCTCCTCACCTGTGGCGGGAAGCCTGATTGTGGCACTCCTGCCCACTAAGTCTGTTTTAGAGTTCCCAACTCTAATGACACGCTCCAAAGGATAAGGAAAAGTCCTGAAGCAATAAGCCTCCGGACTCTCAGCCCCGTGCTGGCTCCAACAACCATTTTCCCAAGCCTCAGTGCGAAAATGCAATGGACTACTGAAAGGAGTCTCGCCTTGATCTTTAACCAGCAGACAAGTTTTAACTTGTTGCAGATACTGCATAGGTAAAAATTGACTGACTTCCTGCCCACTGTCCTATGAGGTTGGAGCCTATTCCAACCTTCCAAGGCCCTGCGCCCTACAAACTTTATACAAGGGTCTCTGAAAAATAAAGCTTCAGTGTACCAGACATTGCAGCGGACTGAATTCTGATAGTTATAACCGCATGCCCAATCTGCAGCAGGTGGACCAAACACTGCTGGATCTGCTCAGAGGATGGGGGCTAATTCATCTGAATGGCCGAGAACTGCCAGCTTAAGGCTAAGAAATCCATCCAGGCCTTCCCATAAGAGGTAAAAGCAGAAGGGGAAATGGAAGCTGCTGCTCTCTGTAATCACTAATTGTTGTCAATCAATCAATCAATCAATCAATCAACCTTTATTGCATTAGCATACAGCCATAGCAAGGATAAGACAAAAAATGCTAGAGACAGGCAACCAATCAAAAATTCAAAGCGATATTACTGGCGTTATGACATTTAAATACCCTAAGACAATAATGTAAAGATTTAGTTGCCAGCGCCGAGAATCTAAAATGCAGGTGTGTATAAAGCATATAATGGCCCAAAATAGGCTCGGTACATTAGGTTAAAAGGTAGGAAGAGAATTAAAACAGGTCCAGGTCAAAATGTTGTTGTCAAAATGCCACAGGTGGTCTGGAAAAGGCTGGCAATAGCTGAGACTGGAGCCCAGGATCTGAAGCACTTCATCTGAAAATCGGATAGAGTGTCAGCGACAATATTAGAGGATCCCGTAATTTGGAGAGTAGAAAGCACAATATTAAACCTTAAGTGGCGCAGCTCGAAAGCATAAGTGGAGGGGCGGAGACTGTGCTAGAGCGTGAGGACTGTTTTGCCAAGACGCTCACCACTACCTGGTTATCAGACCAAAAGCAGATCCAATGGTCACTGAACTCTTCGGGCCACATGTGAATTGCTACAATGGGGAAAACTCAAGAAAAGTTATGTCACATGATTGCCTCACCACACCAGGCTTGAGGCCATAGCTTTGCACACCAGCAGCCCTTGAAATAAAAACCAAAGGGCAAAGATCCAGCAGCACCCGCATGAACCTGAAAATCCCTGTGCGGGTTGATCCGATGCAAAACGGCCAAGAGGACGTCCCCTAGTCCTACTCCTCAATTTATAGACTCTGACTCCTCCTCCAAAATAGCAACACCGAAAAATCCCCAGCAACCCAATTTAACCCCCTACCAGCTTGGGTTCTCCAAATTTGCCTAATCATGATGGTGGCCTGCTCCCCAACCGCAACACGTGCTCTCTGCTAGTGAGAACACGCTTTGTGCATTCAACTAGACTTTCTCCTGCACATACTTCCGCACATGTGACGTCTTTTGATTCAGCTTTCAACCACGAATAAATTATTACTCTTATTTAACTGCGCACACAGAAATGAAGATTTTGGTCAGACACAAAGAATTGACTCCAGTGGTGCCCTTCCATTCAGAGAAGGCCTTTTAGTGGGGAGTAGCAGTTTTCACCCCTAAAAAATTATTGGGGAACCCTCTAAACAGTGCTGAAGGTGTTGCAGAGGGCCTCAGGGTAAAATGGGGAATTAGTGAAGATCCCCTTCCCTTCCCTTAGCCTAAAAAGCCTTTGATTGTAACAGGGAATGAATGTCATGCTTGGGTTTGTTTAAGCTACCAAGTAAAACCTAAGGACTTAAGCAAGACATGGGAAACCCGGATAGGCCCACCGTGGTCCTAATTTGGCATACAAGGCCATTTCCCCTCAGCTGTGCCCATCTGCCACACACCTAAACACATACATACCCTCCAACATTTCTCTGATGAAAATAGGGGCGTCCTAAGAAAAAATTAGGGGACGCGGGTGGCGCTGTGGTTAAAAGCCTCAGCGCTTAGGGCTTGCCGATCGAAAGGTCGGCGGTTCGAATCCCCGCGGCAGGGTGTGCTCCCGTTGCTCGGTCCCAGCGCCTGCCAACCTAGCAGTTTGAAAGCACTCCCGGGTGCAAGTAGATAAATAGGGACCGCTTACTAGCGGGAAGGTAAACGGCGTTTCTGTGTGCGGCTCTGGCTCGCCAGAGCAGGGATGTCATGCTGGCCACGTGACCTGGGAGTGTCTCCGGACAGCGCTGGCCCCTGGCCTCTTGAGTGAGATGGGCGCACAACCCTAGAGTCTGTCAAGACTGGCCCGTACGGGCAGGGGTACCTTTACCTTTACCTTAAGAAAAAGCAGGACATTTTAGCATCAAATCAGACACTGGGATGGCTTCTGTAAATCTGGGACACCCCAGGAAAATAGGGACACTTGGAGGGTCTGCACATACAATGCCAGGTGTGGGGCAGGTCATGGCATGGCCTCAGAGGACCACTTAGGAGCCTTCAGGTGCACCACAAATTGTTCCTCTGCAAGTAGGAATGGAACTGGTCTCTGCCAGAAGCAGGGCTTGCATTTGGTCCCGAATGCAAGCCTGCTTTTGGCAGGAAGAGTTGCAGCTGCAGTTTGAATTCAAGCTGGACCTGCAAAGAAAGAAACAAGAATCCAGAGCACGCTTAAAGACACTCTTAATTCTCTTTGAAGTTGAATTGCCTGGACATCATATGATGTCAGGAGACAGACAGGTGGATGTCCCATACCCAGCAATCAGAAATGGCCCAAAGAGAATGGATCTAGCCCAACAGACAGATCCAGTTCCCCAGCCCTTGCTTAAGTGTGTGATATAATGGGACAGGGTGAGATCTTGAAGAGAGCTCTAAAGGGGGAAGTGGGTAACGCCCATAGGAAATTTGTCATTCAGAATACTTGTGCATCTCATTCTGTAAAGTCAACATAGTAGCAACATCCTGCTAGCAATGGACAACATCACATTTTTTCTAAACAGGAATTTAAGTGAAAGGATGAAGAAAACTGTGCTATATGACATAGCTTTTATTACTTCAGTGTTATTCTCAGTAGAAGCTTGAAGTATTCAGTTCAGGGAATGGACAAAGCATGGGGGAATATTACAATATTTCTGGATCAGCAGGTTTGTTTATTTATAGTTTACTCAAGGGAGCTGCTTGCAATTTACACTGTGTTGATTGTTTGGTAGCTGTGGTAATTTCAACATTTGCCTTACTTCCCCATGATCAATGTACAAAGGAGCATGGAAAAGGATGCCTTTGTAAACTTACTTGTGTTGTTGAAAGGAATCTGAGTCGTGTTAGTTTTTGTGGCAATGTCTTCTTCAGTGACTAGGGCAGTGACTAGCAGACAGTGTGGTATGGTGGAGGCACTCACCTGGCCTCCCATCACTGCTGCTTTACCACTGCTGCACTGCCCCTCGCTTTCCTGGTAAGCAGCAATAACTCACCTGGCAGGAGGTCAGGTAAGCACCTCTGTCCCACCATGCCACCTACTACTGTTTTAGGGGTATAATGAGAAGGTTAGCTTTGCCAGACAGAAGGATGAAGGAATCTGCTTCAGCTTCAGGTAGCAGCATGAGTTGGTGGACAATGAAGGTTGGAACTGTTGTCTGAATGAAGCAGTAAGACTTTCTGAAGCATTGGTCCTAGCCGGTGGGTGGGGCACCATGATGCCACGTGATGGACTAGTGGGTAAGACCGGCCACTTGTCAAAAATGGCCCAGGGAGTGTGGACAGAACCAGTTCCCCAGCACTGGTTTATAGCCTATCTCAGGCTTCGGGGAATTGGCTTCCTCCCTCATGGCAGTAAATAAGAAGATCAAATGAAAGGAACATCTTACCAGTTAGATTCTTTAATAATCACAGTGAGAGAGAAAAGAACATGTCTCCCTAGCAATGGTGGTGCTCCCAATTAAGGCTCACTCCCCCTCCCCCATATTAATCCACGTCACTCCTATGTTTTGTAATCTGAGCTTGTACCCTCTGTACTTTCTGCTCTAACACTTTCTGAGCTTTCCATGTTTTGGGGGAAGTGGGGGTGAATGGTGTCCAGAGACTGTGAATCTGTTAACCCTCTCTCTTCCAGTGTTTCTACTCCTAGCTGTTCCCCATTCAGTATTTCCCAGCTTCTGCCTTCTGAACTATGCCCATCTATAAGCCACTCTTCCAAATCTATACTGTCCTCCTGCTCCTGGGAAGATTCAGGATTAGGATCAGAGAGAGGTGGTGGCTCCCACCATTCTTCCTCAGTGCAGCCCTCCTCCGCACGGTCCCTGACAGCCTACTGTGAACAATATAAATGAATAAGATTTATTGACTGATCACATTGAAAGCATACTTTTTCTCCATGGAGCTTGGGGCTGGCATATCCTATTTTATACCAATAATGTGAGGTAACTTAGTCTGAGAGATGGAAGCTTGCTCAAGAGACTCAAGGTCAGTTCTTCCCCTCTATCTAAGCCCAGTATTGTAGCAGACAGCAACACATCGCACTAGTCACACTTCCTTTATATGGAACTCAGGCCTCACTTTCAGTCAAAGTCAGTGGTCCCTTTACTACACAACATCAGTTCTCTATTTCAAGTATTTACACAAGCTTTTGACCAAGTGACACATATTACTAAAAACTCCAAGACAGATGGGGCTCATACATTTGTAAATTAAATGAATTCAAAAGTAACGTGACTGTACTACAGTGTACATGAAGCACATATCCCAATGGATATATTAAAAGGCAGATCTAAGCTGGAGGGAAATGGAAGTCATGGGATCTCCACCCAAATATTGAGTCATAAGTCTTGACTGTAGCCCAAAGAGAAGTGAATAAAATAAATTCTTTTCTGTTGACATCACTGGGCTTTTGTTCAGATATCAGTCCTTATCCCTGCACACCCATGGGCTGGCTGAAATTTATGCACATGAAAAAATATTGCATTAATCTTTGTTCTGTCATCTTATCTATCCATCTGCTTCAGACTATCCATTGCAATAATAACAAATTCTAATATGCAGAAGTAGGGAGGCCCAGTTTTTCACATATTCTGAAGCCCAAAAACTTACATGCATGCCTTTAGACAGAGCCCTAACTGCTCTCGAGCATGCTTTCTGTCAGGATAAAAAGACAAAAAAATAGCAGCACTGTAACACTGTACAGTTTTTCAAGGGCAGCATTGTGGCTGAGCCCAGGGCCTCCTGTTCTTTAGAACCATGTGAACGATGTGATCCTCCTGTGACATGTATTGTTCCAAATGTTACTCTGGGTTTTTACTACGGCAGGGAGAAAAATGCTGTGTAGGCAGATATTGTGTAGGCATGTAGGCCGTGTCTTCCTTTATAGTTGAAAACAGATTGAAAGAGGAAAGGAACATTTCTTCCTGTGGACCCGCTCTGCCCCCTTGGCAGGAAGCTCTTTGCAGCTGCACTGCTGGCCACCTGTGACAGCAGCCTTCAATAGACGAATATCCTGCCATAGAACTCAGCTTCTGGGCTGCCCAGAATGGCTATTGGGAGAGTATACTTGTGACTTTCCAGGATTTTAGAATGCACCAAGATCAGGTACTAATATCAGAGTTTGGATTCTATCTCTTAAATTCCTTACCTGCTTTATTTCTCTTTTCCCCTTTTACTGCTAGAGTGGTTTTAACAATAAAAATTGTACACCCATCAGTGGAGTCAAAATCAGTTTTGGACAAACTCCTGTAGTGTCTCCCATAGTCACTGAGGATGACTGGTGTGTATATATAAGCACAGATCAAATACAATTGCAGGGAAACACTCGTTTTCCTCCACTACCCCAATATAGAAACTCAGAAAGAGAGGACTGGAACTTTCCAAGCTACTAGCTGCAAGAATTCTAACTTTATTTTGTTGAACATAATCTATTGAACTCTTCATATTGGCTCCAGCTCTTGAGGTGTTCTGGAATTGCCATGATCAACCCAACTAGCCATTCCTGTTCAGGGTTCAAATTGGCAACACTCAGTGTGACATGTGGACATGTGGGGCTGGCGCTGGAAAGGTGTACAGTAGGAAATGGAATAGGCCACATTGTTTCAGTGATGCATATCTTTTAGAGTGTGTATAAATCTTACAAAAATGATAGGTGGGTGGCACCAACTGCCACCACAGGTGCTTCTGAAAACCATCTCTGCCTGAGGAGACCAGAGAAGAAAGGAAAAACAGCCTGGAGAATTACAGCCTTCTGCGAATTAATTGAAACAAGCAATGAATTTAGTAGTTTATTGTACAAAACTCACATATACGTACATTAGTAACAGATATGACCACCGCTATTTTTAAGCAGCATTTGAACACGGTTTGGCATGGAGTCTACTAGTTTCAGACATTCACTGTTGATTTTTGGAAACCTGTACCACACTTGAATCAGCGCCTGAATAGTCGTACAGTCTACAGCACGGAGGTGACTTTTGCATATAGCCCACAATTTCTTTTCTCCACTGGTCTTTCATCCACTCCTTGTACTTTTTTGCCCATTTATACCACTTTTCTTTCATTTTTTGGGTTAAAAGCTGTTCATTGACAGGTATTCTGGCTTTTCGTCTGACCACAATAAGGCGCCTGCGAACTGTAGAGGAACTGATTTGGATTCCTTTCTCCTTCAAATCTGTATTCAATGCATCACTCATCTTGCGGGGATCCTTTTTGCTTTGTCGAAGCAAGAAAGCATCATCTCTAGGAGTTGTTTTCTTCTTACAACCACACTTTCCTTTATGTTTAGGAGAAAACAATCCAGTTTCCTGCTTCAACTTGATGACACCACTGACAGCTGCTAAACTCACACCAACCACTGAAACAATCTCTCGATATGGCTTAGCTGTGTGTTCGTGCAGAGTTACGATCTTCGTACATTTCCTAGGTGTCACATCCATCTCGGTGGTCGAATCAAAAGCTGATGAAATACTGTAGTTGCTGATGTAATGATTGCTTCATACACTACAGCGGTCGGGCAGGATTCTGCAGTCTGATGTAATACAGTAGCTGCTGACATAATGATTGCATCATTAAAACATAAAAAATGATCAAACTGACTTTTCGTGTTTGCTTTGAGTACAGGATTACACATAAGATAGAAAACATGCTTTGTTTCAATTAATTCACACAAGGGTGTAGAGCCACCCAGCTCCAAGTGTGCTCCCTCCTTTGAACAACTGCCACCACAGAGGCATCTGAAGAACCGTCATGCCCTAAGAGGAACTGAGAAGCAGCAGCCACAGCTTCTTCTAAACAAAGTTACCTTTCAATATTTTTGCAGCTCTTTTTTTATCAGTGCTTAGTTTCATAATCTTTTCTCAACTGCATTGTGAGATACATCTGAAAATTAGTATATACATCCCTTAAATATGTGAATGGAGGAACATATAGGTGACAGATACATGGAAAAAAATACCCACAGAAAGAGACTCTGGTTATGTGGGAATCTGCACTGAATTTACTTGACAGGATTAGCAATATTTGTGAGTGTCCAAGTGAATGGTGCGACCCTCTAGTCTGCTCAAAAGTCAGTTCCATTGAGTTCATTGGTGTTTACTCTAAAGTAAGTGTGTACAAAAGTGCAGCCTAAAATCTTATGCATGGGTTGCCACTAGACCAGAACTTTTTCTGCTGACATTTGAAGGGAGTTGTTTTCTTTAAAGAAATGTAGGGGAACATTGAATAGTGTGATCTTTCTCACCTCCAATTTAATGTGGTACAACCCAAAAACAGTGATACCACATGATCAGCTATTCTGCATAGCCTTTAGAAACACTAAGTGCATCTTACCTAGGGAATATTTTCATACTATATCAATTAGACAGATGGAAACATCATCCTTTAACAACATTCTTGCTATTTCTTCTTCTTCCTTTTTGATTATGCCTCGTTTGAACACATGATGTTATTCAGTGTGACACCACTTAGCCTTTCAAAGCAGTTGCTGTTTCATCAGGAACTCCTGCTACCCATTTTGGAAACTCCACAGTACGTTCAAAGGGGCCAAATTCACGGCAGGAGTAATTCTACCAAATTAGCTGATGTAGCAAGGAGACAGTTGGCCATAAAACGAACTGCAAACACAAATAGGCCTGGCAAATCTCACTGGTGTGAATTCACTACAGAAATGAATTAATATTAATGGAAAAATCTGGGCAACGTTCCCCTGGCTGTACTTGGCCCATTTTACAGAAGTAATTTTCTTTCTTTCTTTTTTGCAAGTTGCAAAATAACTGCCCTCTCCCACAGAATGAGCATTAAGTTTTGTGATGTATGTTAAAATGCTATTAATCAAATATAAACAGCAGGGCTAGATTCCTTCCAGATGAGCAAACATTGTGGTGGGATTCCCAGCAGCGAAGATATCCCCTGCTAATCTCATTGAGCACTTTTTCTTCCTCCCTAGGAACTCATCTTTCTCACTATAAGTATGTAAAAGGTCGCATGTTTCCACAGCCTCCCTGCCAAATGGACTTTGAAAGAATGGATCTTTGGAGCCTGTTCTCTGCTGGTCTCTGTCAAGCTGTTCTTATTTTCCTTTTGCTAAATTTAAAGGCACAGAGCCATAGCATGCACAGCTGTTAAGTCAGTGCTGATGTACCTACATATATTTTTTTAAAAGGCATTGATTTCTCTCTCTCTCTCTTTCTCTCTCTCTCTTCCTTAAAGTGCCTCTGCTCATCTGGCCCTGTTCATGCAGCCACAAGAGAGATGAGATGCTAGTGCTGAAGCACCCCCAGAAAACATTTGCACCAACATTTGGACACCAGGTCCTGTCTTCCTTTAGTCCAGGAGTGGGGAACCTTTGGTTCTCCAAAGGTTGCTGAACTCCAGTTACCATCAGCCTTAGCAAGCACAGCCAATGGCTAGGGAAGATGGGAGCTGCCGGGAATCAACTTCTTGAGGGCCAAATGTTCCCCGTGCCTGTTCTAGCCTATCCCCACCTTCTGGGGCTAGGAATCTCTACTCATGGGAGGGCTGGTCCTTCAAGAAAAAAGGAAAACAAATACAGTCTTGTCCAGATGATTCCCATCTGATGGCTTGAGAAAGCTGTTTCAGCCCTTCCCACAGTCCAGCTGTGTACAGCTGTTCAACTTGTGCAAATTCTCTTTCCATTCAGTATGGATTTCCATTTGTGAGCACAGATAGCGTTCTGTTAATTTTGCTATTTTATTTAAAAAGATACATGAACCAGTTATTTTAAAAAATTTTAACTCTCTAAGCAGTGAAGTCAAACCACTGGAGAATCACAATGCCTGCTGTGGCTGCAGAGACTGGTAACTCATAACCTCTGGTGTTGTTTTTGCTGCATTAGCAGCATCGAAGTTATCTCTACAGTGTGCAAGCCTGGCAGTGTGTATGGAGGTCCTGGGCTGCCCAGACAACAAGACTCATTTCTTGGTCTTGCTGATGTGGTCCAAAGGAAAGCAGAGCATTGCATTTGTCATCAGCTTGGCTGAAGGAGTTTCCAGAAGGAGGTGTACAAGGTGCCATCCAACTGTCTTAGAGACTCTACTCTGGATTTACTCCTTAGCCTTTTCCTCTCCTAAAGATATCCTGCAAGGCAATGGAGGTTTAGGATCAGAGTTTTCCTTCTCCTAGATGGCTTCTAGCAACTGGTATTCAGAAGCATTTGTTGTTGTTTTGTCGTTTAGTCATGTCTGACTCTTTGTGACCCCATGGACCAGAGCACGCCAGGCACTCCTGTCTTCCACTGCCTCCCGCAGTTTGGTCAGACTCATGTTTGTAGCTTCGAGAACACTGTCCAACCATCTCGTCCTCTCTCGTCCCCTTCTCCTTATGCCCTCAATCTTTCCCAACATCAGGGTCTTTTCCAGGGAGTCTTCTCTTCTCATGAGGAGTCTTCTCTTCTCATGAGGTGGTTCTCAGAAGCATTACAGCCTCCAACTATGGAAGCAAAACATAGCCACTAATAGCCTCATCTTCCATAAATTTGTCCAGCCCTCTTCTAAAGCCACCCAAGTTGGCGACTCTCATTGCTACCCATTGCTAAGTTCTCCATATGGTAGAGAGAAGGGCATTCCAGAGAACAAAGATACTGGTGGAAACTGCCCATTTTGGTGCCACTGCCCTGTGATATTTTGAAGGGTGCAGTGCCACAAGTAAATTTTTCTGATATGATCTACAGGTGGGACCGGCAGTTTTTCGGGTAACTTGGTCCCAAGTTGTTCAGGGCTTTATATGTTAGCAACAAGACCTTGGACAATGTGGGTCATCCTGGAGATTTGTAAGCAATGCACCTGTCTTGTCTAGAATCACTCTCATGTTTTCACTTATAGGGCCAAACTAGATGTGATGTCATTCACATCTTTGACCTTTCTGTGGCTTTCTCGTGTATTTAAGACCATCTTTAAATAAGCAACCCAGCTGAGTAACACATTAAACTAGTTTGCATTAGAACATTAGACTAGTTCATGAACACTGCAATATTATACACACTCATCTGGGCATAATTCCCATTGAACAAGGCATGTATTGAAGAAGGCGTGTATAGCCTTTCAGTACAAGGTTACCAGGTCACAACCCAGAGAACATGAGAAACGTGGGTAGCTTAAAATTTCCCAACACAATGGACTAAATCTGTTTCCAGTTTTGTTTTTTGCCCTCTCCACTTACCAGCTTGTGGCGTACCTGGACTCTGCTACAGCAGCTACAGGAGAAGAGGCAGAAGAGATGGAAGAGTGTATGAGCTGATTCTTCTCTCTTTTCTCCAGCCTGTAACCTGCCAGCTCAATACTACATTCTTGTGAGACAAGTTTATCTACGTAATTACTCTTAGCATAACATCACAATGTGACTATGCAGATTTAAGTTTTTCTACATAAACAAGTTTATCTGCATAACTCCTGTTTTAAAGTCCAGTGACCTGTTTTTTCTTTTACTCCATTTTTAAATTAAAATATAGGTACCATAAACATGACAATGTGATTAATACATATACAGAATAAACCAGGATATAAACTCATTGAGGGTATTTCAGTGTTATTTGCCCTGATTGATATTAGTAGTGGCGCCCACCCTGTGGAACGCCCTCCCATCAGATGTCAAGGAAATAAACAACTATCTGACTTTTAGAAGACATCTGAAGGCAGCCCTGTTTAGGGATGTTTGAAGTTTTATTCTGTTTTTAAGTTTTTTATTCTGTGTTTTGTTGGGAGCCGTCCAGAGTGGCTAAGGAAACCCAGCCAGATAAGTGGGGTATTATTATTATTATTATTATTATTATTATTATTATTATTATTATTATTTTGTTTACTTAAAATATGTATATATCTAGGTAGTTTACAATAGGAATTTTTAAAAAAATACATATACTATAACAGATAAAAAATGTTCTTTAAAATGTCTTCACATCTATTTTGACAAAAAAAAATGTGATACATTAAATGTTTGAGGTGCCCTGCCCTCTCCAGATAAGGTAAATTGTACTTGTGCTTATATACTGTGCAATGAGTTTTTATTTTGTCATCCAGGCACACTGATTTTTTGTGACTAAGTGAACAAGTCACCTTCACAGCAGAAGAAATATCTAAACATGCTATCCATTGATTCATGTAAAAAGATGTGACTTCTCCACTGGCATATCAATGACACTGCTATCCCTCTCCTAAAGAAATATATTCTCTCAGTCTTCAACAAACCACCCAACATTTATTTCCTCCATTCTCTTTTCATAAAAGTGCCAATGTCACTTGCATTACCACAGCAAATGTACAATTTAAGTATGTGTTGTACACAGTGAACCATAGAAGACACAAACAATTTCCTGCTGTTTCTCTACCCCATGGACTACAAGGAGGAACTGCCCAGTGCTGGGCAAAGGTAGGTAACTTTCTGAGGGGTGGGGACCCAGCAAAATACTGGGCAGTGTTCAACTAAGTTTTAGTCAGAGCAGACCTATTGAAATTAAGCCAGTGTGGTGTAGTGGTTAAGAGCGGTAGACTCATAATCTGGGGGACCGGGTTCGCGTCTCCGCTCCTCCACATGCAGCTGCTGGGTGACCTTGGGCCAGTCACACTTCTCTGAAGTCTCTCAGCCCCACTCACCTCACAGAGTGTTTGTTGTGGGGGAGGAAGCAAAAGGAGAATGTTAGCCGCTTTGAGACTCCTTCGGGTAGTGATAAAGCGGGATATCAAATCCAAACTCTTCTTCTTAATGGACTTAACCTGGTCATGTTCGCTGATTTAATACGGGTCTACTTTGAATAAAATTTAGTTCAATATTGCCCACTGCCTTACATGATCTTCTTTCAGAAAAGTGGAACAAGTAGATAGTGGTAGCTTTGGATGACAGTCATTTTGCCACCAGCTTCCATGAGCAGAGAAATCACTCCCATAGGGGACTATGGTGGCCACCAACTTGAATGGCTTTCAAAGAGGACCAAACAAATTCATGGAGGATAAGCAAATCAATTTCCACTATACACAATGACGATGCTCTGCCTCCATGGTTGGCAGTGATGCTTCTGAATACCAGTTGCTGGAAACCATAGGAGGGTCTGCTTTGAGCAAAATTTACTTGAATACCACCCTAAGTGTATGTGCAGATTTTTAAAAATCTCATAACTATTGTCACAGCACATAGGGGGTTTTTTTAAGGTACTAAGTAATGTTCACAGCATCTTTGCAAGAAAGGAAGGTCAGGAGAAAACCAGTTTTGTTATGAGCCCATTGACCCTTGAGCTCCTAGCCACCCTAGCAGGTCTAGTATTCCCTTTTTGGAATGCCCTCATCTGGGAGCTTTGGCTGGCACCTTCATTATACACCTTTCACCTGGCACCAGGTGAAAACGTTGCTCTTCAACCAGGTTTTGGGCTGATTAACATCTGATACTCTTTTAAATGTGTTGTGGCAGCAGGTGATGGGGAGGGGTGTTATTGTTTTGTTTCTGTTTTTATAATGTATTTTGTATGTTTTATCTTGTATTTTTGTGTTGTGGATCTATGGATAAAGAGTGGTGTACAAATCTAATAAATAAATAAAAAGTAGGCACCAGCTGCCACTGTATTTGGCAGATGTGTGGTTGAACTAAAGAGTTTAGAGTACTTATCACAAGATTTCAAAAACTGCCCCAGAATTTGAGTGACGGGGATATCTTGTTTTTTTAAAAGTTACTCGTGCTGTTTTGTGTCTCTCCTCCCACTGTGAAATCAATAATTTATATGGAAGACCTCTCGTGTAGCTGCTAACTACCTATTAATAGCTGAAAACTGTTTGATGAAAGGCCTGATTCTTAAAAGTCAAAGTAAAAAAGAGTGTGCAAGCAAGACATGGAATTAAATTTCAGCAAAGTTTTCTGAAGCACAAACCGTACATGGATGGAAGATGGAAAACTAACTTCAGAGGAAAGGGAAGAAATACCTATTTTGGTGATAAAGGAAAGGGCAGCAGATTAATTTGCTGGACTCCTTGTAGCAAGATAAGAGACTTGAAAGAATTTGGGATTTGGCTACTTTTTTTATCTATGCTTCCCTTTGTAATCATCCTTGAAACCTACAAGGAGCAATGTTGGCGAGACGAGTGTCCGTGCAGAATATTTTGGGGCACAGACAGGACAGAGCATAGAACCAGTCTGCAGTATCAGGGCTGATCCTTGGGATACATAAACTAAGGCTAAAAGTGAGAATATTTCTGACCATGTACTGAATATTCTTTCAGCAGTGAGAGCTTTTCTGGGCACTTAATTTTAAACTTCATTCCATTCTGTCTGCTGCAGCAAAGGCTTTGCACATCGGTGTGATACGCATGGTGAAAAATTGTGTTGGAAAAACGTCATTATAAAGCTTCTTAAAAAGAATCCTACATGACCAAGGTTCTAAATTCCATAGGGAACTTTCACATGTAGACCAGGCTCTTCACTTCAAATGTTTCATGCATGAGAAGGGCAGCGTAGATGAGGATACAACAGGGGGGGCTGGGGCTGGGGGGGTGTCCCCACTATCCCTCCCTCCCACAATCCCCTTGAACACTGAGGATTGCTATACAAGCATCACCATCAGCTTGCAAAATCAGTGCCTGAAATGCAAAATATTTTTATACCTTCCATTTGTTTTTTGTCTGCTTTGTGATCCTGTTTTCTCTGCCTGCAACCAGTAACATGCCCTTACTTCAGCAGCTGCTCATATCAGATGCATTCTTTTGTATCTTATTTGTGAAGAACAGGTAAGACCCGTAGGCAATACTGCCTCTCAACTGATGTAGTAGACAGTTCTTTGGAATAGAGCAATAAGGCATTTTTACTGGCATTGATGGTTTATGCATACTTCCATGTTTCTTAAAACAATGGGAGACCTTCCCTTTATCACATTGTCATCAAATCTATCACAATTTGTTCCTCTGCCAAATTAAAATGTAAAATCAGCAAGGCAACTTCTGGATGTATCAGAAGCTTCTTTACGACTTTCAGAACTGACAGACGACTTCAAAATAGTCTTATCTTGGCATGGAAGCACAAGAAGAGCCTTCCAGAATCTTGGGCTCTAAAACAGAAACGTGTCTTCTTGAATCCTTAGGACTGGCACATTAGACATCAGCATGGAAACTCAAAGCGCACACTGACTGCTTTTGTAGATATATCTGTAGTTGTTCAATGAAGAAAAATAAGATTACGCCCATCTTAGTTTCCACATATTGATTTCATTCCTGTTTCTGCACACCCTAGATAAAGCACAGCTATCTATAGAAAGGTTACGAGACAGAAAGAGAATTGTACAATGTTTTGTTGCACTGATGTATTCTTTTGTATCTAACACACCTGAGCCCTCACTTTTGCTTCTCCAGCTCAGACAATAACCTTCAGCATTGCTAGTGGTAACTGCTGGTAGCAAATGGATATCAGGTACTACAGGGGGTTTTTTCAGCCATAACTCACTGGAACTCAGTTCTGGCACCTCTCAGGTGGGCGCCATTGCCATTCTGAGAACAAGAGAGGTGTTAATGGTGTATTCTGGCACCTCTTTTTCTAGAAAAATAGCACTGAGGTACTAGCACAGAAGTCTCCCTGGAAAAGACCCTGATGTTGGGAAAGCACAAGGAGCACAAGGAGAAGGGGACGGCAGAGGACAAGATGGTTGGACAGTGTTCTCAAAGCTACCAGCATGAGTTTGACCAAACTGCGGGAGGCAGTGGAAGACAGGAGTGCCTGGTGTGTTCTGGTCCATGGGGTCACAAAGAGTCGGACACGACTAAACGACTAAACAACAACAACACTAGCACAGAGAAAACATTTCATTTAAAACTAGAATTGTACTCCCTCTTAATAAGCAGGCTTAGATCTTGGGAATATGACCATGAATACCTCTGAATATCAGCTTTTGGGGAACACAAGTGTGGAAAGTATATTGGACCCACGTCCAACTTGTGAGCATCTGATAGGCCAGTGTGAGAACTGGACACTGATAGGCCTTTGGTTTGATCCATCATAGCTCTTAGGTCTCTTCTGAGAGAAATTATGTAGCATACACACACACACACACACACACACACACACACACACACAGTACTTTACATTTTAATGTGTTTTGTCAAACATTTCACTGGGAAAGCTTAACAAGAAAGGAATGTAACATGTTGATAGACAAGAGTGACCCCAACTGCTATTTCCTTTCCATAATGTTTTCGATAGATGTTTAGACCCTGCTACTGACACTTTAAAAACTATAGTGTTCACTGGAGGATTAAAATACGTGGTTGAAATTAAGCTCTTGCTCAGTTTGTGACAGCTGTTATTTTGAAACAATGCATTGGCCCAAATATATCTGACTTTATTTCCTCCTTGGGTTTCTATGTAGGAGAAATATGAGTATGGAAAAGAGAGCTGAGGGAGTTGTGGGCTTCCCCTCCTTCTTTTTGCCTCTTCCACATTACAACCATTATTTGACAGAGAGAAATGGAAGAATCCTGTGTTTAGTCTATATCTTCCAGACAACATATGTTAGCATTTCTGCCATCTTTTGACTTAGGCCACTCCTCTTGATCTTGAAGGTCCTACACCCTTGTGCCCATAACTTCAGTTAAAATGAAAGCAATGTCAAGAAAGTGAGGGCCAATATTGAAATTTCATCTTTCACAATTATTTCCTAAATATTTTCTCAAACCAAAGGCATTCAAAATGCTTCACACTGCCAATCTTTAGGCTTGCATGAGAGAAGTGAATGCAGGCTTCAATGAAGCCATTCATCATGGTAGTTATGGAGACTGGCCCTTCCTCCTCTAGGGAGTAAGGTGACAACAAGGCCTTCAGGTTTTACTATTGTTTGTGACAGTGGGATAATGCTTGTTCAATTGTCTTATCAATACTAATCAATTGGAACAAGTGGAGAACAGAGCTTAAAAACAAGGCTGAAGGAATAGTAGATTAACCTTTATATGCTTTTCCAGTTTGCAATCCTTATAGTCCCTGGGAGAACAGGAAACATTTCTTCTAAATGATAGTATTTCTTCTTCAGGTGAGTAGTTTTAATGGTATTGTTTCAATTGACTGCAGAATACATTGTTACACCTCAGTGTTTTACAGTACAAGTCAACCCTATGCACTTGACAGCAAACATCAATAAATCCAGGGGAGCTTACTCTCAGGTAAGTAGGAGTGCAGCTACTTTGAGAGGCATAGCCTACCCATGGTGGCTCACACTGCAATAAAACCACAAAAATACCGTATTTTTCACTCCATAAGACACACTTTTTTCTTCCTAAAAGGTAAGGGGAAATGTCTGTGCGTCTTATGGAGCAACTGCATGGTCCCTGGAGCCGAAATGCCCAGGGGCAAAAAGCACATCATGCTTTTTTTTTTTTTTAAGAAAGAGGGAAGGGGGTGTTGAAACAAAGCCGCTGAACAGCTGATCAGCAAGCAATCGGGAGGGGAGATAAGGGACTCTAGCGATAAAGGAGGCTGCCTAGGAGGGGGGAGCTAAAGACAGTGAACTTGCAAGGAGAGGAGACAGGAAGATTAAAGCAATGAGGAGAGAAATTAGAAGAAAAGGAGGAGCAACAAACTGCTCCAGCTAGAGATAAAGGAGGCTGCCTGGGAGGGGGGAGGTAAAAGCACATGGTTCCTCAGGATTTTTGCACTGGGTCACCCCAAATTCACCATCAGATCACATAGCATGTCCATGGCTACAGCCTGCACCAAAAAACAACAACACATGCACCCACTGTTTCGTGGGGCCGCAACGGCGCAAAAACATGGTTGCAAAGCACGGATTCACATGGATCCTCAGGATTTTTGCACCGGGGTTGCCCAGAGATGTCGACCTTTTTGGGGGGGACCCCAAAGTTGTTAGCTTTACCTTTAGAACCTTTAGGAGTCACAGCACCAACCAAAAGGGATGCCAGTGCCCCACGCACAAGGGTGTACAAAGGGGGGTGCGGGTTCCATGCTGGGGGCAAAATGTCAGGCAGCATGCACAGCTGTCCGCCCACTGCCTCCCCTTCCCCGCATGGCAGTTAACTGTTTTGGCTGCACGTGCAGCATCCGGAGCGCCGTGTAACATTGAGGGCACTGTGCAATGCATCCTGTTGCATGCACCAAGCTGCGGGTTCCTTTGCTGGCTTTTCCGCTGTCATCGCACACTCCCAGCTCTGTCCAGCGTGGGGTGCCAGTGCAGAACGATGGGGAATGCAAGCGGCATCGGTGCAACATCTTCGGACAGGATCTGTGTGCTCCTATTTTGTTGCTGCCTTCAGTGCTGTCGGCACATGGCGGATCCCACCACAACGTTACGCGGCGCTCTGGGCGCGGCACCAAAACAGTTAGCTTGCATGCAGCTGGGGCAAGAGCCAACAGTCGAGCAGAGCCAAGAATGTTGGAGCACCGCGAGCTCTTCTGCTGCTGTGGCTCGGCACAAGTTCGGGGGCGAGCGTTGGAGTTCGGGGAAGAGCCGGTGGCACTCCGACGGGCTCTTCCCCGCTCGACTGTCGCAGCTCTTCCACTGTGGCTTACAAGAAGGTAGAGGAAGAAGGAGGTGAGGTTGATGTGGTGTGAACACACTGGCATGAGCACCAGTTTGGCTGCACCGGTGTGTTTGCACTGTGCCAACCTTACTCAACCCTGCCAGCACCAGCAATGCCAGTGGAGGGAGGTCATGTAAGTGCCAGGACCTTACACTGCCGACAGTACTAGCTGCAACCCAACATGGAAACCCTATGCATAATCCTACTAAATCTAGTTGGTTTAATAGCAGTATTAGGCTAGCAAGGTCTTGTGAGATCTTCCTGAAACCTCACAAGAGCTCTGTGAGATCTTGCAAGAGCTTAGTGAGATCTCACCAGATCTCACCAGAATCTGCCATTGTTGCTGCCAGGCACCGCTGCACAATCCAGGTAAGGGAGGCTTGGGTGGTGGTGAAAGTCTCAGCATGTTATATGCTGAAAGAAAATTATATGAAAATGATGTACCAGTGGTATTTGACTCCTAGTAAGCTTGCAAAAATGTGTAAGACAAGTGTAAATATCTGCTGGAAATGTAAGCAAAAGGAAGGCACCTTCTATCATATGTGGTGGATCTGTAAGGTTCTAAAAGCATTCTGGGAAATGATATACCGGTACAATGATCTAAAATAACCAAAATGAATAAAAGCAGTTGCATTAACAACTATTAAAAATCGATTACAAAGACTAAAACAACTGAAACAGAGCTCTTTTATAACATAAAAGGCAGTTGGGAATAGATGGGTTTTTAACATGCTTGCTCATCAAGCCCAGCCATAATCTGCAGTTCACTGCCACTCTGCAAATATGAATAGGGATATTTCATGTTATTCTTGTTTGTGAAAAAATAAATGAAAGAGCGGAGTCAATTAATTAATTCTCTTAAAGCTGAATAACTAAGCAGCTCAAATCTACATAAGACTAGAAGAGCCTGCTGGATCACAGGAGAGGGCCATATAGTCCAGCATCCTGTTCTCACCGTGGCTAACCAGATGCCTATGGGAAGCCTGCAAGCAAGATTCAAGTGCTAGAGCAAATTCACTAGAGCAGCTCTAAAGTCTTGCAAGGTCTCAGAGGACCTTAGATCTGAGCTAACAAGCTGGATTTTGTAATCCTATCAGGCATACAAGATGCAATAAATTATGTGATTTCTTTGTTCTAACAGCTCAATGGAAAACAATAAAGAGCCCTTAGCACCTTAAAGGCTAGCAAATTTATTGTGGCATAATAAATTCACTTGAATCATTTATATCCTAGTTAGTTAATTGGAACATTCTCATGGAAGAACATTACATTGAAATTCAAATCTGTGTGGAATTTTCAACAAAGAATTTGTGAACAGAAGCTGACAGGATTCTCCTTTCTGTGTGGATTTTCTCGGGGGGGGGGGGGGGGATCAAAGTAGATCTTCAGCTGTGTAATATTTTTCCATTTATCTGGCTCCACGGAAATCACACAAGCATGCCCATGTAATACTGGAATTTCTCTCTGGCAAATTGAGGGGGAGGGATAGAAATACAACTTGTTTGTGCTGATCCATAATCTGGTCAATTGTGGGTTTGTTTGCTTTTAAAGGTGCTAAATGCAGGTGCTGGGAACTAGGATTTAGATTGGGACTGTGGCAGCACAGAGAGAGAGGGGGGGGGATTAATCCTTTCCTCCTGCCCCATTTTCCTGAGCCAAATCTCACACTCGCATCTCTGCAAATTGTTTTGCCCCATGCAAGAAAATATCTATCTATCTATCATCTATCTATCTATCTATCTATCTATCTATCTATCTATCTATCTATCTATCTATTCATTAACATCTTACAGCTTTATCTGTATCAGGAAGGAAATTTGTTCTTATGTTTAATCTGTATTTCTAACCCAGTTTTTTGTGTGTTCTGATACAGGGTGTGGAAAGCACATTGGGAAGGTTTCACACAGTTTCTAGTCAGTTTACCCAGATTTGGACCATGAGATCCTTATACTGTAATATGCTGAGAATCTCCAAGTTGCTGATGTAAAAATTGGGATTGCAACAGAGCTATATCTAGTATGTACTCAGGTAATTACAGTGCCCTGGAAAAAAAAGGAACAGGAAAGAAGAGAGTGCCTTTCAATTATTTAAATTGCTGTTTCAGGGTAATACATAATGGACGCTATGTGCTATATTCTGTTTCAGCAACAGCATCTCATAGCAATATGATGGGGATAATTACTATCAAAAGAGTAAGCGGCTCTCCCTGGCCATACTGCAGGTAAAAGGATATGTAAATGTAACTTCAGTTAAATAAATTTATAACAACCACAGCATGGTGGAGTGCATGCATAAAACCATAACCTTCAACTGCTTGGTACTTACCATTACATAACAGGGAAAGAGACTGATGGCTCAGGCCTACTTTTGGTGTTGCAAAGAACTAATGGTAAGGCCTGAAACTTCTCATAGTGTTTAACAAGAACTGACAGCGTAAAGTGAGGTATAAAATGAATTGTCCGTGAAACTTTTTACTCAGAGATGTGCAAACTCTGATGACTCTCATGCCGACTTTGAAGGCTGGGTTCATAGTTCTCTCACAGCTCCTTAGCAAATGTGGTAACACTGTATAAAATTATTCATGATGTGGAGAAAAGTGGATTATTCTAGCACCAGGGGTCATCCAGTGAAACGGAATAGCAAGAGATTCAGGACAGAACAAACTATGCACACCATGCATAGTTACACTCTTGAATTTGTTTCTACAAGAAGCAGTGGCGAGCACCATAATGGATAGTTCAAAGACAAATTAATGGAGAATAGAGGTATTCATGGCTGCTAGTCTTGAGGATTATATGCTATATCCAGGTTCTGAGACAGCATGCTTCTAAATACCAGTTGCTAGAGAAGAACACTAGATGAGTGCTATTGCACACATGTCTTGTTTTTAGGTTTTCTATGGGCATCTGACTGGCCACTGCAGGAAACAGGAGACTAGACTATATCAGCTATTGGTATAATGCAGCAGGGCTCTTCTGATTTTAACATAAAATCTGATGCACTCCTAATCTGAGGACATAGGACCCAGCTGAATATTCAGAGGCTAAACAGGCTTATTATAAGGGTTCAACAGGCTTATTATAAGGGTCCAGCTCTGAGCCCAATGGATTCCACATTGTAACTGTCCAAGGTTCTGTAGCTCTTGCCCACCCAATCTTACCTGCTTTGTGGGTGGACTATCTAATATCATTCCATCTGGTCCATATGACTGGGTCTGTTGGCCAAGAATTTCAGATTATGCTGTGGGCCTCATTCATGGACAGGACAAGATAAGTTCTTGAGCATGCAAATATGTTTAGATCCTATCCACCGCTGAGGTGGAAGACATTCAGGCGCACTACATGCATAACCTCCTTGAGGAAGACATGTCCTCATATGTTTTCCACATAGCTTAACATTTTGATTTGTTTTGATTCTTCATGAAAGGCATTCCTCTTAGCCACTTGCTTGGCTCGAGGACAGTGTAAGAGCTATTGGAGCTGAAACAGGTCCTCATGGCTTCTCCTGCATCGTCCCATTTTTAACTGATACCTTTAACACTGCATGACTCAACTGTCCTCTGACATAGGCTAAATTTCACTCATAAACGCTACTGAATGTCCAGTTTCTTGGCATCCCTTTTCCATGGCCCTGGACGAATGTGAATCCAGAATACCCCTTTCTAGACAATGAGTAAGTTACTCTTTTAAAAAAATCTCTATACTCTCAATATTCTGTTGAGGTTCTGAAAGCTTAGAGCTCCCAGAAAATCACTTGGCCATTGTATGTATGGGTGTGTTCAAATGCCTAAAAGAGCTACTGATATATATAAATTTACAAGGTTATTTACTTTTGTGCATGAAAGCCCCATGAAATCTGTAGTATGCGCTTTCCGTTATTTTGGGAGGGGTGGCAGCAGCACTTTTTCTCTTCCAAACTGAAAGGAACTCAATCACTTGAGTTCACTATTAGAGAGTGACACATCAATTCCTGTTACCTTCATATTATTGTGATGGTTTTAAGTCATGCATTATACAAAACAAAGTCATGCAACTTTTTGAGATGGTGATTTATTGTTCCTGAAAGTGTAGTGATATGTCATGGAATGAAAAGAATGTGGATGTTTAAAGAAAAAATATTCTCTTTCTCAAATGTGTAAAACCACTCCCATGAGAAATAAAAAACATTTCAATTCAGAAAATTAAATTGAGAATTGAGTTACAGTCAAAAATGCAGCTATGTATTATGGAAATGACTTTGCTATGACAAAGATGAGTACATGGTAGAAGAAGATCTGAATGTTTCCACCCTTACACTAAAATTTATGAAATTAATGTTTCCACAAGGCAGGAAAAAATATCTGGTAACTATCTACCTAGAGAAATGGTCAAGGGTGGATGGGAGTGGGGGTTTGTTAAGTTTGTTAGGTTGTTTGTTCAGCTTATTTGACACGCACAAACAATGTGAGGAATATACTGAATTCTGTGCTTATCCTCCTAGTGCAAAGAGCCAATTTAGAAGCATAAAGATGTGGATGGCATGGTGATAAGGAGAAAAAGAAAAAGAAAGTATGGGGAGATAAGAAACAAATCAGATATCACAGTAGACATAGAATGTTGAGAGGGAAGCTGCTGTGGTAATGTGAGGTAGGACTGTATTGCTAACTTTTATATATTAAAAAGTTATTTTCAAGGTTTAGTACAATTGTTATTTCCTTTGCCCTCCTAACAAACCTCCAAGATAGACTTTCCCCACTATTATTAGATGGGAAACTGAAGTTGAGAATGATTTGCCTGCCATACCCACAGGACTTTATGACAAAGCTCGAACTTGAATTCAATTCTCTCATGTCCCAGCCATATCGCAATACCAAATGCCAGCATTTTAACCAACCCTGGTTTTCTGTGCTTTTGACAGCAACTTTCTCCTTAGACATTAGCAGGTGGTAATGTGCCTCCACATGCCGTGAAAAGCTTTGACGGTTTACTTCTGTTTTAAGGCAAGTCATAGGCCCAGTTGCTTTTTTGGCCTGTTGGCAATCCAGCCTCCTTCTGATGTTGGCAGGCAAGAGAAAAGCAACAAATACATTTGCCTTTCCCATTACACTGCAGCACTTCCACAGGCTCAGTGAATGATAACGTGCATTATGGGGAGTGTCAGTTTTTTCTTAAGATTTTTTTGTACTTTATACAACCTCAAAGCTCCCTCTGAGTCTGCCACTTTGTCCCTTTTCTGTGGCAGTCTTCATATTATGGGTCAGCAATCTCCCATAAAATATATAAACGGAATATATTATGAGGATTAGAGAATCATCATGATGTTACTGAGGATTAGTGTAAATGAGGCTTCCTCAAACTCGGCCCTCCAGATGATCCCTAGCTAGCAGGACCAGTGGTCATGGATGAGGGGAATTGTAGTCTCAAAACATCTGGAGGGCCAAGTTTGAGGAAGCCTGGTGTAAATGGTTGACACACACACAGTAGAAGATTCTATTTCAATTGAAATCTGGTCTAGAAATTTGTATTCCAGTTGGGGTAGAATGATTTCCAGAATGGACTTGCCGCATTCCTGTGAGTTCCACATTTGCTCCAGAAATAGTATGAAAATAGGTCTAGCACAGTCTGATGGAATGGGGATGGATTGTGCTTCATAATATTTGCATATGCCCAAGGCTGATTGCAGAAGGAAAGCCCATTTTTACAGGAAAAGTTGTGACTCAGTGGTAGAACATATGCTTTCTATGTTGAAGATCCAAGGTTCAACCCCGAGAATTGCTTGGGTAAGAGATGACGGGAAAGACTTCTGCCAGACAGCTGCTTCTGGTCAGAATAAGACTGGGGCAGAGGAAATATTTTTCAGCCTGAGGAACAAATTTGCTCATGGACATTCTGGGGGGGTCACATGACAGTGGTTGGTGGAGCAACTGAGGTGACTCTTATCTTTGTACAGTGTCGTACACTCCAACCACACACATGTACATCACTACTGTAAACATACAGTACTTTTCTCTCCATCCACCAGCCAGGCAAACAATTAAGAGGCATTATGGCAGGCCCTTGCAGAGAGTGCAGAGCAAGGCCATTGAGAGAGGTGGCTTGTGGACAGACCTGAGGGCCAGACAAAGAAGCCTGGGAAACCTACATTTAGCCTCCTTGGCCTGAGTTTCCCCATGCCTTGGACAAACAATACTAGGCAAATAGTTTGAACCGGTATGAAGCAGTTTCCAATTCCACAATCCATTCTGGAATGTTGGTAGAGCAGAATGAATCAATCCATCCTTAATTCCACCAAAACCTTTGGAATCAGAACCAAGCTGCTTTATTCATCTCTGAGCTATTAGGGAAGGCTGGGAGGTAGAGACGCACATACTTATATTAATTTTAAAATGTAAACAGTGTTCTAAATCACACAGCTTATAATGAAATGGTTATAATTTAGCAGCAGGATAATCTTTCACTGTGTAGATGTGAATTACACCAACATGGTCCAGGATATAGTTTTCCTCATTGCAGCTTCCTCCAGGCAGTCTTCCTTTCTATTTAATAATGGATTGTACTTTCCAAAGCCCCTTTTTATGACAAGTTTAGAAATTATATATATTTATACTGTTTGCTCTTGTTGCTTTAACATGCTCTGAGCCTTTGGCAGTTTTCTTATTTTGAATATATGATTATTCTGTTTTCTCCTTCACTTACCTTTTCGTGTGTGTGTGTGTGTGTGTGTGTACGCGCATGTGTGTGCGTGTATCTTGTACATAAGCAAGAAAAAATTGGGCTATGAAACGTGTTTTGTATATGGAATGAAGTTAGAGCCATTTAAAACTGAATAACAAATGGATCTGAACAATCATTACCTAACCTCAAACTCAAATACCCTGAGCCTTGTCCAGAATTTTCTCATTTTTTGTCTTTTTAAATTGGCAGCTAACCAATTCAAAAACTGAATGGCTGTCCAAGACTAGCAGATTGTGGTGATTAAAGGGCTGTACAGGGTGTCATTTATCTTTTTCTGTTTCTGTGTTTTCTTAATATTAGGCTAACAGCCTTCTCTGGTTGAGTGCAATGTGATTTCATTTGGTGGAGCTACAGTTCAAATAGGCTATTCCTTGGAGACTTTAGCTCACGAATCCTGGTTCTATTAGCTCATGACCTTGATGCTAGCCATCTTTGGGGCTTGAAGGATGATAGCTTTGTTGCTTTTAAGTCTGACGAGGTCCCATGTGTCAACTCTCCACTGCAATAGGCGATACAAGAGATCAGTCACCTCAGGGAGATGCTTAAATGGTAGACAGATGGATTTATTGGCTTTTTGTTCTAGGAGATAACTTTGTGACATATTCTAGGATAAATTATTACGTTGTGTTTATAATCCCATTCTGTACCTATGTGATTAAGACCAATTACTCTTTGGGATCTTGCTGTTTAGTTTAGAGTGGAAAATATGTTCTAATTATGGTACCTCTATGGTGAATTGCATTTCAACTGCTTTCCATATTTGATTTCCATGTGTATAAGAGCTTCAACTGAGGGCCAAGAACATTCTGAAAACCTGTGCATTATGGACACCTAAAACAAGCAACTGATGGTTGTTTCAAAGATTTAATCTGCTAAGTAAAATATTTTAATATCAAGTGTATTGTTGGGTTTTTTTTAGTTCTGATATTGTTATTCGTTCTTACAACACTGCCTTATATCCTTAAACATTATTCATGTGTTCAATGAATGTGCATTGAATGTTTGTTGGTGTGTATATTTGGTCCTATCTGCCAAGAGGGTGTGTGGAGAACAGCTGAATGGGATACAGCTGTGGGCAGTTGGAAGCATCTCCATCAACTTTGGTGCCTGCCCATGAAAGCAAGCACTGCCATGGAACAGTGCAGTAGCTAGAGGAGAAGTGTGCAGAGGCCAGAGAAAGAACTGTGAGTGGAGGAGTGTCCTGTCTGTCATCATTGGGACCTCCAGGAAAACCCACCAACCCTGCTGTAGCCTAGAATTGGTTGTCTGCTGTGCCTGCTCAAGGAACACAGCTGTGTGGGCAGCCTGAGGAAACTCCATCTACCTTGATGCCTGCCCATAAAAACAAGCCTAGAGGGAGAGACTTGGGTGATGTTAGTAGGGTCCAGGAACCCTCTTTGTGAGATTTTGTGGGTGACCTAGAGCTTATCTGGGTGAAAGCCAGGGTGGATGAGTGAGAGCCAGGAGACTGAAAGAGGAGGTGTATCAGAAGGAGAAAGAATTGATATTGGTTCATATTTATTAGTAATTCATATGAATGAATGAATGAATGAATGAATGAATGAATGACACATTTGTTGTCAGGAATGAGCCAGCTCCAAGTGAAGGTTTGCAGCCAACTGCAGAAAGCAGCCAGGAACAGAGAGGCTTAGATGTTAGTCAGGCAGGAGAGAGCCGACAGCAGCAGACTTTGGCTCATTCTGACCTTGATGGGCTGGCTGATAAGGCAGAAGCTGAGAGTAGGCTAGAACACAGTCAAAGCTCGCAAGAAGCACAAATAGGTGTGAACAAACTCCGAGGCAGCCTCTCAGAACAGGAAGAGGTGGGAGCTGATCCACTAAGTCCAAAGAGTCAGTGAATGGGAGGGCTGCTAGAAAGGAAGCAAAACAAGAGACATAAGTTCAATATCTTCTGTCAACGCCGGAAGAAGTCTTCTGAAGGGTCATTTTGAGTAATGATCCCGGAGGCTTTGTTAGAGCCGTCCAGAGTTATCTGTTTTTGCAATAAATCCTCCTTTATCTACGCTTACTGTGTTATCAGGCTGGGAACCTGGACTCCTGACATTTGTATATGCAACAGTGTAGTATCAAGAATAACATCCTGAGGAGGAATCCAGTAAAAGCTATACAACTTAAGGGTGTGTTTGCAAGCAATCATCTTGGCTGTTCCACGAACTGTTTCAGCGTATTTTAGTTGGGTTTTGAATATATATGTTCTCCAAAGGTCTGTATCAATTGGGCTGAGCTATGGAGTGGGGCACTTAACCAAACCTTTACATATCTCCTAGAAATATACAAAACAAGACCTTGAACCCATTCCATTTTTAAAGCCATTTCTTGCTGACTTGGGTTTAATTATTCATTATGAGTATTGATTTACACAGGGGAAGGTTAAGGTGCTTTGATTCTGAATTGCTAGCATCTATACATTGTCATTAAATTGTATAAGTTATATTAAAACATACACACACAGGCACAGAAGGGCTACCTGTTTTTGCCCTTGTTTCATGAATGCCAAGATTTTCTGAATTTTAGCTATAGTCTATGGAGTACATAAAATCTGGTCCCAACCAGAGTAGGCATGAAGAGTGGCTACTTCATTGAAACCTCTTCCATATTTAATAGAGGTTAATGAAGGGAAAGCATTCAGAATAGCAGAGGAGACTCAAGATTGATCAGGGTGTCTGACCTCATGGAAGCATGACAAAACACACAAGATAAAAGACAAAACAAAATAACCATGTTAATTTCCATGAATATTTTATTTCCAAGAAAATGATAGATCATCTCTTAAAATGCTGCTGCCTGTGACCACCGAGTACTCATGCTGGTGTTGTGTTTATCAACCAAAATGCTCCAGGAGTTTCTGCTCTGATGAGATTTCATGCACTACTTCATTTAATCAGAGGTATCAAAGCAGTCGAGTCATGTCCTTATGTACTGTGAATTTGTGAATTTTATTAATGGGGAAAGAATACGCTTCTCCTTCCTCGCTGAAATACCTTACACTAGAAAAATTGATGAACTAACAGATGAATAGTAGTAATATGACTGCAACCCTACCCATACCTGTAAAGTGGCACAAATCCTAAATGCAAGTCCATAGCAATAAAAGGCTGCAATCCACCACACTCAATGGGACTTATTTATGAATAGGCATGTATAGAATTGTGTGGTGAATGTGCTTAGAAAAAGACACGAGTCATACATTATTTGGCACAATGTCCCTGTTTTCACAATGTTTGGAACTTGCCACAGCAGACTGGCAAGGAACTAAAGCATACCTTGAAAACAGAGACATTGTGCCAAATAATGTATTAGACTATTAAGCACCCTATTCAATTAAAATGATAGCCAAACCTAATTCTGAAACATTTACAATGAAGCCAAAATTCATAGAGGAAGATTTGTAGATGATATTATCTTTGAATATCATTATAAATAATTAAATGTAATTATTATCATTGAAATACACTAGATAATTACTTCCTATTATAAACACATTTGTCTACTGTTTAATTCTTTGTGAAGTTAATATTGGTTGATTTTGGGGGGGTGATCTTTAACTGCCACTTTGCATACTTTTTTTAGTTACAATGTATAGAAAGAGGCAGCTCTTGGATCGTCTTGTAAGTACTGTTTGTCTGTGTGTGCAAAACGTGGCATATTTATTTTCAGAATTTTTCCTAAGGAATCTGCTCACAAATGGGAGAAATTGGAACTCACACGGAAGAGAAGTATTTTGATCTGTCCATATCTAGGAGTTGCATAATATTGTGCTCTTTTTCTACCCTGTGTACCAAAACACCATCTATCAAAGGACACCCTGATTGGCTGTTGCTATCACATCTGCTTTCTTTACAATCTGAAATAGTGGAATAACATAGAGCCACCACAAGTAGAAGCAGCAGCTGCAGGAGCGGAGGCAAAAAAGAGCAGAAGCTCCAATATTTTTAATCCAATGTTTTTATTTGATGCTTTATCCTTGTCTGATCTAGCATTTATAGTAATAGAATTGTAGGCAAAAGAAGGCGGGCCCACAAAAAAATCTCTTGCTCAGCCCCATAAGGGACTGAAAGCCACACAATTGCTACAGAAGGAAGTTAGCCCAGAAGGAAAGAGACCAGGGAGTAGGCAGAACTGGGTTAAAGAGATGCCTCTATACCACCCTAGCTGAGTTAACCATCATCGAGATGTCAGATGACCTCCCATGTCATCATTCCAGCCCAAATGAGTAGGAGGGGTGGGGTTAGGGAGACAAAAATCCAATACTCAAATTAAGCTACAGGAGCATTATAATTTACCTGCAAGAGATATTAGGCTAACAGGCCTGTGATTTTGATTTTCTGCATCACCCTTTTAAAAACTTGATGTTAAGTTGGCTCCTTTCTAGCCCTTGCAGTATCTGTGCTATGTTGGATGTTGGTATATCTAAATATATACCGGCAGTTTACATTTTCTTTGCCCGATTCTAGGTTTGCTATTAATTTTTCAGCAATCTAATAAACATAAAAAGCACGCTTTAGAAACAGATAAACGCTGCAATCCTATGCCCGCTTACCTGGGAAGTAAGCCCCACAGAACTCAGTGGGGCATACTTCTCAGCAGCGCATGTACAGAGCAGCACAGTCAGGGCTTCCCATGTTCGCTCTTCTTGTTCTCTCCACAGCCTTTGTCCTTGCACCATGGCAGGCTGTGGGAAGGGCATTGGAAATGCACTGGGCTGGGAGGAGATTTTAATATTTCAAGACACAAAATCATTAATTTTGCAAAAAGTCAGAAGCTGAAGGAAAATGATCAGTTAAAATCATGTAGTGTTGTCTATGTGAAAAAAGTACCAGGGACTTGCTCTTCCGCCCTGTCAGTTCAGCTTTTCATCACCAGCCTGAAAGCCTCCAATGAGGCAAGGAAGAGGCTTGCAAAGAGCATTAAAAGCAGGGAAGTAAGTGCTGCCTTGGCTTTGCCCTAGCTTGGCAAAGGCACAGCAGACCCAGGAAGGAAAATAGCACCGAATGATATATGGTACACTTTTTAAAGGACACACACCTAGGATCACATCTGTCATTATTTCTAAATTTCACTTGTAATTTCTTTTGCAGAGGGGGTGGGGGAATAGCCTGGTGGCTGCTAAGCAGCCGAAATCTATGAAAGTTATATATCAACTGTGGTAAAACCTGTACTCTGCGTTTCCCGTACAAAATAAAAAAAAAAACAGTTTAAGCAACAAAATATGGAACAACCACACAACTGTATATAACAAATAAAACTTAGCAATGTACAAAACAAAAATTTTAAATTTCAGGAGTCAGACTACCTACATGCTTGAAAGTTCATTGCTGCCTTTCTCTCATAATTTACCCCTCGGACAGCATGCCAGAGGGCAGGTGCTGTTGCTTATAAGACCTGCTTCCCTGTTGTCACAACACGACAATCGCTGGTTGTGGAATGACCAACAGGTTCTCTTCAAAAAGTCTTAAATATTGATTGGCCTGTACTAGGAGAAATAATCTGTGATGTATCCTGGTCCCAAGTTGTTCACAGCTTTAAATATCAACAACAAAACTTTGCACCTGGCTAATAGGCAGCCAGCACAGGTCTTTCAACACTTGTGTAACATGTGTAAAACTGAGTGTCCCTCTAAGCACCCGAGCAGCTGCAGTTTGCATGGCCTGCAGCCTCCAACTCGGGCACAAGAGTTATCATGCAGAGTTTTTTCACTGTGCTTGAATACAACAGAGAATTTTAGAGGCACCCTGTGGTGCTGGCAAGGAGAAGCCAAACCTCAGCTAATGTGTTTGCTTACTGTGAGAGCTTTTGTGTGCTTAATTCATTAAGCAGATTCAGATAAAGTGCTTTATTGCCTCTTAAACAGTCAAATAGGTAAGGGGATCTCAGAAATAATTGTTGAGTGATTTCTTGATGATCTAACCAAACAATTTTCTATAAAACAGTTAAGATGTTCTTTAGAATGTTGTTTTAGGTCTTTATAAGGGAGTGTGTGTGGAGGAGAGACCTTATAACCATATACAGTGGTACCTCGGGTTACAGACGCTTCAGGTTACAGATGCTTCAGGTTACAGATGCCGCTAACCAAGAAATAGTACCTCAGGTTAAGAACTTAACCTCAGGATGAAAACAGAAATAGTGTGGCAGCAGCGGGAGGCAACATTAGCTAAAGCAGTACCTCAGGTTAAGAACAGTTTCAGGTTAAGAACAGACCTCCAGAACGAATTAAGTTCTTAACCTGAGGTACCGCTGTACTCCAAAATGAAAATGGCCAAATGGCTTTGGAACAATGACTATTGATCAAAATGAAAGCTAAACATTCACTCTGTTTATACAGCTCAAGCAGAAAGTTGTGGTAGCGATTCTTCTCACAGCTTGCCACATGAACCACGGTACCAGGACACCTGCATTGGTTCCTTCCTCTAGCCATTTGCTTCCTACTCCAGCAACTGATTCCTTAACTGTAACATGAACATATGTTAATTTGACTCCCCACAACCCCTGCTTCAGCAGTGAGCCTGGCGGAATCTTGCTGATAATTGGGGGTCTTACTATATATTTTTAGTTTATTTGGATCATTATAACTGCCTCATCATATGTTCTCTTGGGGGTTTGCTGAGCTCAAGTTACCCATGGTCCCACAGTGGCAGGAACTTATTCTCTGTCCCATCCAGCTTCCATCTTGGGACTGGGAAATTAAAGGGAGAAAGCCCAAGGGGTGGGAATGGGCCTTAGGGAATGCTTGAGAGTCATTCTCCAATGGCAGTTCCTTCATCTCCCTTCATTTCACCCAGAGGATGGTCACCCAACCTCTATGTTGACTGCCTGAAGGCTTTTGCCTGTGCGATACTATCCAGGTTGAGCATTCCCTAGGACTCAAAGGTGGTGCATGGAGTGCCCCTACTGCTTGCCTATTTTTTTCTTCTTGGGAGGATGGAGAAGGGGGTTGTATTGACAAATGCTTTCCTCAATACCTTGGGAGTTCCTGACATTGGTATGGATCCACACCTGCCCTGTCTTTCTCCCCAACTTCCTACCTATGCTAATCTACATGCTGGCAACTCATATTGATAATATAGGATATGATGAAGGGATCATATGGCTAATAGAAAGATCTAAGCAAAAGTCCTTGTAGGGTTAGCTATGGAATGTGTCCAAGACACTTGAGCAGAGAAAGCCAATAAACCTTAATCCCACTGGCCCTCAAACCAAACCCAATGTTCAGAACTGTTAACATTAAAGCAAATTATGATGCTTGAAGGCTTTGCTAAAATCAAAACAGAGTCACTTGAAGCTGTCTTTCTACTTATATACTATTGGTGTTCTTTTTATCTAAATCTTCCTAGACAGATATTTTATTATGATTATTTTCTAAAGCTTTTTCAAAGGTCTTATTGACTGAGTGGCTTCTGGACTAATACTGGGCCCAAATTGAATAAATTAAATATATTGTATCATTAAAATTCACAGAGGATATATAAATTACAGCATGGAGGATTTAAATTAAAGATGATTTGCTGCTTTTATAAGATATTTTAAATCCAGGTCATGCTCAACTCAGGCTCAGAAACATATTTTCGTTTGCATACAGAAAACCAAGCCTCTGAATGTACTCACTGGGATCCTGACACAGAAAGATTACTTATTGTCTTGAAACTGCTTTTCTAACCTCATTTGTGTAGCAAGAGTGTAGAAACTTGGACCTTGCAGAACCAAGTATATCTACATTTCAGTAATAATCATCAGTCCCCCTTACAGGGTATCCTGGTAACTGTAGTTCTGGAATGATGGGCTAGAAACCTCTGGAAAAATCGCACTTGAAATTACAATTCTCAGAATTCCATACTATGACAGTTACAAACTAGTATACAGCTGACGTATGATTTTATCCTGATAAGTCCAACTCAATCTTCCAGATACTTCATGTTGGAACAGTTAGAACAGTCCATGCAAGATAAAACTTGCAGGAGAAAAAATAAATAAGGTAAATTTGGGCATAGGGAAGGTTCATGCAATTTACTCAGGTTGAAGGGGAAACGTTTGAGAGGAATATTAGTGGATGCCACAGAAGCTGCCATTTTGTTTATGTGTGACAGCTGCCATGTCACCCACTATGCCCCAGAACAGTACAATTTCTGTGACAAAATGGAGAGCAAAACAGAACCGAGGGGTGGGGGAGTAAAATAAATGGAGGTTTTTTAAAAAGCATTGAATGTAACTTCAGCAAATAAATGAATGAATAGTAATGCAACTTTAATAAAAGTATACCTGAGGGAGCGTCTCCACCCCCATCGTTCTGCCCGGACGCTGAGGTCCAGCGCCGAGGGCCTTCTGGTGGTTCCTTCATTGCAAGAAGCAAAGCTACAGGGAACCAGGCAGAGGGCCTTCTCGGTAGTGGCGCCCACCTGTGGAATGCCCTCCCACCAGATGTCAAAGAGATAAACAACTACCTGACATTCAGAAGACATATGAAGGCAGCCCTGTTCAGGGAAGTTTTTAATGTGTGATATTTTAATGTATTTCTGATCTTTGTTGGAAGCCGCCCAGAGTGGCTGGGTGAAACCCAGCCAGATGGGAGTGGTACAAATAAATTGTTGTTGTTGTTGTTGTTGTTGTTGTTGTTGTTGTTGTTGTTGTTGTCGTCGTCATCATCATCATTATTAAATAAAATGCCAAACAGTTTCAGTAAATCAGTGATTTAATAAAACAAGAAAAATCCTTTATATTCCTAGTAGATTTGCCATAGCCCCTCATCGAGTACACATAGTACTCATATAATGCACTGGCTATATTGAATTCCTATTAAGATGGCTTGCCTGCTCTTCTAGTATTCTGTTCAATGGCATCACAATGTTGCTGTGATGACTGACATATAGGTGGTATTTTGTAGAGATGTGCAGGGTTTGCCTTGGGTCTGTGTGCTTTAAAAATTCTGATCTGTTTGCTTTAGTCTGATTAAGGTTCTGAGCTACTCTATATAAAACAAAGCTCTGTGCTCTTGAGAGTCACTATTATGAAGGATCCTTAAAAATAACTCAACCTTTCTTTCTTTTTTACCTTCTGGCAGAAACAGATGAAATTTTCATGGACTGGAGGTCTAGGGACCTTTGGGGAAAGTAAAAGGGGTGATCTTTCCATCATAAGATATATTGAAGCAATACCTTTATTAAGCCAACTTAATAATATTAGTTTCATACTATCAGTTGGAAGATCATGGCTTTGTTGCTTGCTGTTTCTTAACTTAAATTCATGAAGAGGTGGCCAAGAGGGTTGCATTCTCACTTCTACATGTAAATAATAATAATAATAATAATAAGCAGCAGCAATTTAGCTTTCCCAGTGTTTGCTTGTGTTAGGAGTGAATGTCAGGCATTACAAACTGAGCCTGTCGTCAATAATGACTGTGGAACTACAGAGGTTGTGGGGTTTTTTTAAACAAAGCAGCAGTTACATTTTTATTAGAAGTGTTTATAGCCCTAATTAGGCTGCATTTATGGAGAACCCTTGTAAAAGAAATTGAAATTTATTTATTTATTCTTTCATACAATTTAAATACCACTTGATTGCAAAATACCTTAAATTTGTGTTAACTATCAGGGGGAAATTGAAACAAACACACTTTGTCACATTATCCGAAGACTCCTTTTCTTCAGGCTTCATCAGAATCCTTTGTCATTATCTTCAACTCTGAGATTCTGAACTGATGCATGCTTTTGCTCAGAGGTTTCCACTCTCACAGTCTAGTGGCAAGGAAGCATATTTCCAAGCTACAGGCATCTTTCCCCTCTTTGTTCAGTCTTACACTTTGGTTGTAGTCTTTGAAGAAAAAGAAATCAGTTGATATCATAGATGTAAAAGAGTTAGAATTCCTGCCACCATTTGTTTTATAATAGTTTGCTTTTGCATGTACAGTGGTACCTTGGTTTAAGAACAGCTTAGTTTATGAACAACTTGGATTAAGAATGCTGCAAACCCAGAAGTAGGTGTTTTTGGTTTGTGAACTTTGCCTTGGAAGCAGAACATGTTTCACTTCCTGTTGAGTGTGTTCCATTTGTAAATTGAGTCCCCCGCTGCTATGGGAAAGCACGCCTTGGTTTAAGAACACTTTGGTTTAAGAACGGACTTCTGGAACGGATTAAGTTCGTAAACCAAGGTACCACTTTATTACTTTTGATGCAGACTGCTGTGCTAAAGAAGTTTCATTGCAAGTATTTTGGTGCGTGGTTTTGCATACATCAAGAAAAGCAATTTGCATAATTGCTATTATTTGGCTTCTAACATTATTTTCATTGGACATCTGCTATTCCAAGAGTTATTTCACTCTGATTATTTCCCATGGGTTTTGTGGATTGCTTGAACAAAGCTTAGTTTTGTGCCTCTTCAACCCTAGTGTTTCTTCTCTCAGACTTGGTTATGCTATGGCTTTCTTCCCCAGTCCTGGCTTTGTCCGTGGTGCTTCCTTCCTTCCCCCTTCTTCCCACAACAATAACAGAAACTGAAGTGGAGGGACATCCAGGAGCTAGCTCACCACTTGGCACTTCCCTCTCAGACCAGAACTGGCAATTGTCCCACATGCACAATAGTTGGCATTTTGTTAAATCAACATTGCTATTCAAACATTCTTTGCAGCCCATGTGGCTATAAGCACACATCTTCCCTTCACACAGCTGTAAGAACACATCTTCTCACTCATTTGCAAAAAAAAAAATTCTTCAGATCAGCAACCATGAATGGGATCAAGTTGCAGAGAAGCTAGAACTGCCCCTTCTTCTCTTGATCTTTGTACCATTTGTGGAAATGAAAAAGGTCCTGGTATTATAATAAAGGGCATGATTTTCAGCCAAAAAATATTTTAACGTGATTGCAGTTATACGTTTCAGCTGTTCCTCCAAGCCTGAAGTAATGCTGCTTTAATCTGTACCTCCGGCAACACCAAAAATTGACTAGGTAAATAGTTTTATAGAAGGTGCAAATGTAACTATTTTAGTCGTATCTGACAAAATGTATTTGTAGAATAAAACTAATCTATGGCACTAGGAGCACTGTAAGTTAAATTTTAATGAATCTGACACTTCTAGTTTATCTGTTGGTATCTTTTGTAAGAAGGGATATTGGGAAATGGATAAGAGGAAAATCCTTTAATTTGCCGCTCGTGAATCAATAATAAAACAGACTAGGCTTTTATATCCTATGTCACTTTTTAATCAGTCCTCAGCTGACAAGTGGTTAGTGGTCAAGGAAGCCACCCCTTTTAAGAAACACAGGGAAATGCTTCAGTTTTTAACTCTAGAGTATAAAAATAAACAATGGCTGAGGAGAAAAGGAGCTGTATTCAAAGACATGGATAAAAACAGTGATTAATACAAAAGTTCATTAATAATGCTCAGCCCTATGCTACATTATAATTAAGAAACAGAAATTGAAGAGTGGGACTTGGTTTAAAGCTTATCTTTCTGCTGCAGATTTTAGAGCGCTGACGAAAATATTTTGGTATACTCAAAGGCAATGCATCTGTTGCATTTCATTAAAGTATGGAAGAAATAATTATGTAGCAACATGTTCAGTGTGGACAAAGGCAGTGTGTTCTGGATTAGACTGAGTAGTTTTGATCTACAGAGTTATACTGGGAAGAATAGAATAAAGGAATCATCTCAAAACACAGTGAAGGATCAATAATCACAGTGCAATCCAAATGAAGTTTGTCACACTGAAGTTCTCTCCATTTCATGTGGAGATAAGCAGGGCCAGGGTCAGACTTCAGGGGGCCGTCCACTTGGCCCGTGGACCTAATATACACCCCACCCCATCCCCCACACCCTTGCAATGCAGCCAGGAAGGCTATTTTCTGCTCTTGCACGTCAGAGGGCACGTGTTGCTGTGAGATCACCAGAAACTGCCTCCCTGTTGTGGGGCAGGACCGTTTGGATGGCCAAAACACTGCATTGGTTGCCCCTCTGTTGCTGGGGCAGGAATTTGGTCAGTTGGGTTGGCTATTGGCTGCTGAGGGGCTACTTAAGCTGCTGCACCTCGCTGGAGAGTTTCACTTTCTTGCAACGCACAGCGGATCACCCGCCCTCCTCTCCCTATATTTAGGGTTGTTCTTAAGGCCTTGCTATGCCTGTCTAGGGGTTGTCTGTTTTGGAGGAGGGGCCCAGTAGGAATTTTGCCATTTGGCTGATTGGCTGGTGCCACTTGGTTTTTGCCTACCATGTAGCAAATCTTCAAACTTTGTAAGGTTGGTAGTTAGGCATTTGGTTCAATATTTTGGGGCGGGGACGTGGTTGGCTGTGCCTGTCCCTCCATTGCTGCTGCTAGGGAATTCCCTTAAAGGAATCCAAGGGGCTAGGGCCACTCCAGAGCCCCTGGGAGCGTCTGGGGTGAGCTGTGAGATCAAAGGAGTTCTCGCTCCCCCAGGACGCTTTCCCTTACTGACATACGGTGGTGCCCATTGTCAGTCCTGTTCCTGCCACTGTGCAGGTTCAGGTAGTCTGGAACCAATGCCTAAGCAACCACTCACATGCTGTAATCAATAAAGTTGTGGCCAAAATTTAATGCCTAAAACCTTAAACTAAAATCTGTGTCTATTGTGTCTTCATTTGGGGGTGGTTTTGGGGGTCTTCACACGCAACTACCACAACAGTAAGAACAACAAGACCCTGCTAGGCTCCCTGGAAGTATCTTAAGTACTACTTTTGATGGGAGCCAAAGTTGCCTCCCATCTGCACTGGCCACCAACCTTCTTTGTTTACCCCAGATCTCATAGATCTATCAGTGAAATCAATCATTTCATAGAACTATGGGCCAGAGTAACAACTTAAAACTGATGATCAGCCACTGAGAATGCAAGCTTGTGTGCCATTCTGAAGTGGTGCTGTGCCCATCCACTGCTAAAAACACTATCTGGGGGCCTGACAAGGAAGGGAAGTGATTGGTGGCACAGCCGCCTTGGAATGCTGAGCCCTACCCCCAATCCCTGGGCCCTCAACCAATACCTGATCTGGTCAACTGCTGGACTTAGATCTGGACACCATAAATGTACAATGATCTGTAATGCTTCTGTTTTATATAATGTAATCAATGTGAAGTGTATCAGTAGACAAAACTGTGGAGTCAAAACTCTTTCAAGTCAATAGGTTAAATGGTTTTATTTTAGCATAGTTTTACATGAATGATGATCTTGAGTTATTTATTTCTCCTCAATTTCAGGATGGTGTTTATAATTTATCAGTCTTACTCTGCTACAGCAGTCATTAATGGTGATCCCATTTTTCTTGCTATGCTAGCTTAACACCTAAGGGAGATAATTATTTTCTGGAGTGGAAATAGTATTCCAAATATTGAGCTGTGGTTGAACTGGTCCAAGCATAAGTTGGATGATTGGGTCCAGGTGATGACATAATCAGTGTATCTCAGCAAGATGTGGGTCTTCTGGGGCAAGAGCTGAAGATGCATTGCTTTAAGGCAATCATGAATGTGCTGTCATTTCATGGAGACAAGTTGCCAATGCCAGTGATCTGAAAATACAAGATGTCCCAAAATCTTAAATAATGTGTGAGATAAGTAAGTGGAAAAGCTCAGTGATGTGTAGTGGTATACGTTCCTCATGGGATAGCATTCCTGATGGTTTGTAGAAGATCTATGAATGCTGTGTTGATGTGTGATTACCAAGATGGTATTCTTTGGGACACCCTGGCCCAGAGAGAAGAAATAAAAATATATCTCACACACCCTGTGAAAATTCATATTATTATGAATTAAAACTGGATGACTAACAAGTAGAAATATTCTGAAAGGTCATTTACCAGTTCAAAGTTGCTTGCATTTCTAGACATTTGGAATTAGTCCTATCTTTTTCAGTAACGCAAACAAGCAAAGATTCCTTCTACCTACAAGACCTTCAGAGTAGCATCAATGATGAGTTGGTGTTGCTAGGCAACCCTGCTAAGAGTGCTACCCACTGAAATGATCAGCCACTGTTCTCTGACAGTGCGTACAAAAATACTTCATTTTTGTTTGTACACATTTCTCCTCCATTACAGCACATCCATAAGGAAGCAGAGATAACAAAAGCCTATTAGCAAATATACTCCAGGTTTGCAAATCCACTTGACATTTAGACAACGGACCTTGCCATTTCCTGGTCCATCAAAAATACACATCTTATTGAAACCTCTTTCAATATTCCTTCCTTCCTTTGCTATTTAAAAATTAGATCTAACATTAACTCCATATAGTCGGGGCATTCTTTTTTCCATCCCAAAGAAATAAAACATGATGCATTTGTATGCAATTTGGAAGAAGGGATGTGGAAGAAATTCATTCAGTTTGCATTTTATGCAAACCTTTCTTTATTCTCAGTTCCTGAACCAATATGCTAACCCATGGGTAGGCAAACTAAGGCCCAAGGGCCGGATCCGGCCCAATCGCCTTCTAAATCTGGCCTGCGGACGGTCCAGAAACCAGCGTGTTTTTACATGAGTAGAATGTGTTCTTTTATTTAAAATGCATCTCTGGGTTATTTGTGGGGCATAGGAATTCATTCTTTCCCCCCCAAAAAAATATTGTCTGGCCCCCCACAAGGTCTGAGGGACAGTGGACCGGCCCCCTGCTGAAAAAGTTAGCTGACCCCTGCTAACCCAAATACAGCTGATTACCTAAATCATTATATTAGGGCAAGTTGCTTCCAAAATGTGCTAATAGGCAACACCATGTACAAAAACACATATATTGAGAGAAATGCACATGAAAAAGGCATATAAATGCTCACATGGACTTTAAAGAAAATTGTGTGGAAATTAAGTGAACTTAAAATTGGAGTAACAGGAAACTGAGAGAAAATAACATCTATTCCTATTGGCAACACAGGAAAACGTACGTGTTTATGATTTGTCTCAGCTATTCCTCCAAGGCCCACTTCTCATATTCATTTTGATGATGTGATATCACCCTGGCGTGACTTTTTGCCTGCCATTTTTGCACGGTGAACATTTATTCTCAGCAGCAGTGACAAAACCCCCTGAACCAGTGTAGACTCAGGGGGGTGGCTATTTCTGGTATGCAAAGTGCAGAGTGACAGAAAGATCTTTCACAAAAGATTGCTTGAACTTTCAAAAATATAAGAATGGCAAAATGTAAATATAGAAGGAATTCCACTGTCACATTCTACTGTCAAAAACATAAACAGAGGATTGACAACTACAGGGCATGGCCAGTAAAAGTCCATCTTTCTAAGAGGGATTTCTATGGCTGCAGTCCTTAAAAGGTGTGTGCATTGGCTCTGTGCCTACCCCGGATAACACAATGGATCTGGTTGATTCAAGGTGGTCTTTCAAGTTATCACATCAGATTGAGCTGTTAAGAAGGAGTGTTGAGGCCGGTGGGAGAGTGCCTAACTTCTGAGTTGCCTTGGGTTTTTGAGAGAGTTAAATGTGCGGCCATTTCTCTTTCCCCTTTTCTTTTTTCTGGAGTTTCCCCAAACTGACTGGGGAAACACCCGGAACTTGAGACGGGATGTGATGGAGAGGTAGAATTGAAGCAGAAGGGGGATATTGAGCTTTGACGGACATGTCTAGATTTTAATCACAGTGAATTATTTCCCACTGCACTCCAATCAAAATGGTTGTTTTCAAAGGGATTTTGAAGTAAGCATGTTGAGGTTTGGCTGAGAGAGCAGGGCGTAAGCCATAGAGTAAGACTACTGGGGTGGCCTGCTTCTTACTCAGTCATTCTTTTTTTCTAACAAATAAACTCACTCTCTCTCTCTCTCTATATATATATTTCTTCACAGAAGATATTGCCAGGCAGTGAGAGAAAAATGTGACGTGTCCAGTTTTTTCTCACCCAGCACAATAGCTCCTGGTCTTATTTGTTCAAACTTCGGCAAAGGCAGTTCCCTCTTGTTCCCAGTTTTCATACTGATTGTCCCCTCCCCACAAAAAACCCTAGAGGAGGGAACATGATCCTCACCCCCAAAATAAAGTCTGCACCCTTGCTGCTGCCAACCCCATCACTGCAATTGTACCCTCACCTGTGGCTTTTCTCACACTGCTGCCATGATGTAGCAGCAGTGGCTGAAGGCACAGTGGTGAGTGTGCAGTGGCCTTGGTGAGGGCAGTGGGGCTGTGTCAGCAGTGCAGTGGTGGGGAGGGGAGCAAATAGCTTCAGCTCATCAAATTCATGGGCCACCTGTGCATCGATGGTTCCCTACAGGCTGTTGTCTTTTTTGTGGGATATACTTTAATTCTTTAATTTAACAAACAATTAGATACCTTATGTGTGTGCAGAAGAATACACACACATATATGGCAAACCCTATATATTAACAATAATATATTTTAATGCTGCAAAATTTTCCTCTTCTGCCTTTTCCCAGTTCCTTCTAAAACTTGGCTTGAAAGGGATTCCACTTATTTCTTCAATGCTCCTGAGCCCAAACAAAACCCCATGCAGACATGCTTTTCTTGATAGGGTTAATATGTTCCTGTGAATAATAGCTAATTAGAAAGCTTTTTCAGGCCCATTCACTGACAGCTCTTTTCCACTCCAATGTTTGTAAAACATATTAATTTGCGATTTTCTTCCTCTATGATTTAGGATCCATTTCCTTCTTAAATGAAATATGTCTAGCTGCCAATATGGTGGGAAAGACCATAAATGTCATTCCTCACTGCAGGCTGATGTTTGTAAAGTGTTTTGAACCTTTGCCCTCTTATTTTTTATTTATTTCTTTAAGAAGTAATCTAGGGAGAGCCCTATAAAGCCATAGGAATAGGAGTTTTGTTCTTTATAAAACTTTCAAGAAGTTCAGCATTCTTAAATCTACATTAATATGAAAAGCAGTTGTTTAAAAATTCCTTCTTGAATCTCAAGGCCTCATGAAAATATTCCTTTAGGCAAAAAAAACAGAAAACAGAAAAAGCCTATTGCTTACAAAGCTCTTTTTTGTAACTGATAGCCTTCTGTTCTGAGAAAAGAAAAGAAGTTTTTGTTAAAAAAACAACACTCATAAAAATCTCTTCTGCAAAATGGCTTTTCTTTTCTTTTTTTCCAAAGAACTTACTAGATGTTGCTGTGCAGAATGATGATGTTAGCATCTGTGTTGTGCCAAAAGTTTTTTACTTATTAACCAGGAATTACTGACAATTATGCCCATTTTCAAAATCTAGCTGAGCTCTTGAAATGTCAGATCTAGAAATCTGAAGCACGTGCAAGAGGTTTATAAGGATTGGATTGGGGTGGGCATTGGTATGCATGAACCCCATGCAGTTATTTTCTTAATGCAAACTCTGACACTGCTGTAGTAATGCTATCAATCCTAATCAGCTCTTTAGTGAAAGGACAATATGAGTTGGGATGAGAAGCAGAAGGAAAATAAATCCTAATTATGTGTACATTACACTTTAACTACAGCCCTCAAATTACACGCTCTGACATGGTTTCTTTGAAATTCACAAAATGCCATCAAAGGAAGTAGTTTGAGTACTTTCGTATACCAAGCCCAAAATAAGGGAGGTTATGTTTGTGGTGCTGTTGGGTTTTGTTTATTTTTGCGTTTGTTTTGAAATATAGACAGCAATTGGGGTGGGGTGGGGAGTCGTGAAGACAAAGGCTCAAACCCAGCACACATTAAAACCTATTGAAGTCAATGGAAGTTATGTATAATTAACTGTATACTGATTTGCAGTTGGGCAGCTCTAGATGCAGTTTGAATGGGAATGGGACTAAGACATTCTGCTCTACTGTGCCTGTTTTTTTACACTCAACAAACTCTTCCTACCACAGACTACGCATGGGTAACTGACAAGTTGGAGGCTCTGTGAAAAGGATCCTTTCACCTGTGTCTCATCTTCCAGTGGAATGACTTTCAGATAGAGCCAATATTACTGGTCATTTGTCCATTGATTAATTCACAGGGCACTGGCGACTATGTTGCATCAACGGATGCTTTGCATGAGCTGGGGCTGCTGTGCAGCTTTTGCACTACCACTGGGGCTTAGGTGCAGCTCTGGAGCAGTGAATAGACTCTTGAAGTATGATGATAATGATGATGAAGAAGAGGAGGAGGAGGAGGAGGAGGAGGAGGAGGAGGAGGAGGAGGAGGACGACGACTTTGGATTTGATATCCCGCTTTATCACTCCCCTTCAGGAGTCTCAAAGTGGCTAACATTCTTCTTTCCCTTCCTTCCCCACAACAAACACTCTGTGAGGTGAGTGAGACTGAGAGGCTTCAGAGAAGTGTAACTAGCCCAAGGTCACCCAGCAGCTGCACGTGGAGGAGCGGATACGCAAACCCAGTTCACCAGATTACGAGTCCACCGCTCTTAATCACTACACCACACTGGCTCTCAGTCTATGATGACAACCTGCCTCCTAATACTATGATACTGCAATGAGTTGAGGGGGAATAGGCTGTATGCTGAGACCCTCCTTAGCCCAGCATGCATATCATCCAGGATTCAAATTCCTGGAATAGCCAGCCTAGCTTCCTATTGGGATGATGGGCCATTATAGTGGGTTTGGAGAGCTGGAAAAAAATCACATCTGGCAATCAATGCACCCTTTCAGTTCCATACATGGGTAGATGATGTCTAAAAAGCAGAAGTAATGTATTTAATGCTAACTCTGGAAGTATATTCACAATTCTGACCAAACTTAGCCTCCTGATGTCCTAGAATTAACGCTAAATGCTTTACTTCTTGTAAATGAGCCACCATAGAGGGGTGTGCCTTCAGTGGCTGGTTCCTTCTTCTCCTGCTGCCCCTGGATGGTGGTAGCAGCAGCAGGAGGAGGAGCCACTGGTGGCCATTTAATCTGCGCTGCCACTGTGTTCCTTGCTCCTCCAACCTCCTGACGTAATGATGTTGCCTTCCTCAATCTCCCTTACAAGTTGGTGCCTCTGGTCTGAGCGATGCTTGATTCCTGTTTGAATCCAAGACTGCAGCTATGGTGTGTTGATGCTGTCAATCTTTCCATCGCAGACTCAGGTTATGTTGTTGTTGTTGTTTAGTCGTTTAGTCGTGTCCGACTCTTTGTGACCCCATGGACCAGAGCACGCCAGGCACTCCTGTCTTCCACTGTCTCCCGCAGTTTGGTCAAACTCAGGTTGTATCTATGTGTAAATAAACCATATATCACAAAGACACCTCAGTCTCCACTGTGCCAAAGGAAACACAAACCCTGGATAAGGGCCTGTAAGCAGAGACTGAGGCAGTGTGCAACAAGACAGTACATCAACTTACACAGGATGTAGTATACATCAGCATTAATAACAATTGTGGGGAAAGTTTTCTGCTCTGTTTGTCAGTTCCTGGAATAATGGTCCCAACATTATCTTCTTTGTTCATTATTCATATATTAATAATGAAACATCTCAACAAAAATATAAAACAAACAGACTCTGTTGTGCTAAGCAACCTTTGCTCTTGCTGCTAACCTTTTATTTTACTGGTTGGCTGGTAAAAAGAGTCTCTGTACAGTATATGGTTCACAAGTGTTTTGGATAGTTGTTACAGATGCAGCTAGTCCTTGAGGGCCTTCAGCAGAGATGTGTGGGTGTGTTTGTGTACATTTCCATTTCCTGTGCAATACTCGCTCGCCCAATCACTTACTTCCACTGGTATATTGCAAGATTCCAATGATACATTCCATTGCAAGTCTGGGGACTGTGTGGAGCTCTGGAAGAGAGCAATGTCACTTAAAAAGAAAAAATTGCTTGCCACTTCACTAGTCAAAGGCTGGAGATCTCGATCTAGGTAATGACTAGTGCTGCTGTGACATATAAATTAGGACTTATGCCCGTCCACTTTCCTGCTTTCCACAAAACCCTTATATCTTCCCATACTGTAGCTTTGGCAGGAACGCTACTTTTGTTGTACCAATGCTGTGCCTAGTCAGGTATCACTGCTAGCATTAACTTTCACTAGTACTGAAGCTACAGATTACTACCAGAGAATCCCAGGGATCTTTGCATTCTGCAAAACCCCTGGATTCATCAGTGCCTTGACTCACTCCATTGCCTAAACCTTTCTGGCACTGATATTCGTTTTAACTTAAGCTGTGAAAACATGTGGCATCTCCAGATTTCTTCCCTTTCCTCACCACTCCTCACAGTCTGTTTTCAATTTGCATTTGTACAGGGCACTGAGCTGCTATTCCCAGTGATCTATTCCTGATAGCCTTCATCTCTTTCTCCTGAATACTGAGAACACATTTCAAACCTATGATGGTTTAGAGACCCAGCATTATGTATCATACAAATTGTGATTCCAGATTTCTCTGTGCTTCAAGGTAGAAAATGGTTGGAGAATGATTTTAAATTTCAAAAGGTTAGCAGACAGCCCCCCCCCAAAAAAAACCCCCCTCTCTTGAATATAATCTTGGGTAACTGGAATGTCTGTGAAACAGCTTCCAGGCGTTTGTTACACACAGAAAGTGCTTTCTGATAAGATAGGTGTTAGTCTTAGTAAAAAGAACAACCTGGTGACCCACAATGCATGCAGCATGTGTCAAGGCGTGCTTGAAGCTCAGGAGCCTGTACAACACGGGCTAAGGAAAACTTGGTGATTATATGCTGTGTATGGGAACCTGTGTCAGTGGAGTATTTTAGCTATGGTTCATTCAAAAAGTAAGGTCATCTAATGCATTTGCAGAAGAGACAGAAGTGGGAGCAGATGTACTTCACCAAACTACTGAGAAAAGTTTTCTTTATATAAAGTTTGCATGTGAATGTGCACCATGTTTTCATTATTATTTTTAGTTTCATATATATTTTTAGTGTCACCCGAAAATATCCCCTGATTTCCTCTAAAGGCAAATTCGGACCAGCTTCTTCTATCTTCTTTTCAGTGCACCAGAAATTGTGCAAGCACTGATGTGTGTTGGTACGGGGTGAGTTCCCGTTGCTCGGTCCCAGCTCCTGCCAACCTAGCAGTTCAAAAGCACGTCAAAGTGCAAGTAGATAAATAGGTACTGCTCCGGTGGGAAGGTAAATGGCGTTTGCGTGTTGAGACCCCACAGCCACCCCCTCGTTGGAAATAACTCACACAAGGACACTGATATTAGGTTTATGTTATTGGGCAAATTTTGGCCACAACTTACTGAAATTACAGAATGTGAGCGGTATTGGCTTAGGCATTGATTAGACCTGACTATATCTGACTCCTGCCCATTCTGCAGGAAGACCAGTAAGGGTAAGCCACCAGCAGGGGGAGCCCTGTCGATGCGAACCAACTCAAGCTCCCCATGGTGTTCCCATCGGGGTCGTGTCAAGGCCCTAGCTCCCAACCGGGCTTCGGACAAGATCAACACCCCCGGATTCCTTTAACGGAATGGAGGGGCAGGTGATGGCCACACCTCACCTCCCCCCCACAAGGTCAAACAATGCCTAACCGCAACCCTAACAAAGTTGTGACAATTGCTACGAGGTAAGCAAAAACCAAGTGGCCAGTGCCAATTTGCCAAGTGAAAAAATTCCTACCAGGCCGCTCGGACAACCAAGGCGACCAACCGAAGTCCATAGCAAGGCCATTGCTTAACCTGCAAAATAGGGAGGGAGGGCAGGTGATTGAGGAAGCAAGCCAAAGAGGAAGTCCTCTGGCTCGCTCCTCAGTTTAAACGGGCCCGGCCACGCCCCCCCCCCCTGCCAGCAGCTTGTCTGGCTGGGCTCTGATGTGGCCGGGATCCCCCAGGCAATGGGGGACAAAGTCCCCCACCCCTGGTGGGGAGTGGGTAGCCAAGCGGTCCACCGCAACTCCTCTCCACTGGGAAGTGGAGTGGATTTCCATGCGCTGCTCTGGTTTCGCCAGAAGCAGCTTTGTCATACTGGCCACATGACCTGGAAGCTGTCTGCGGACAAACACCGGCTCCCTCAGCCAGTAAAGCAAGATGAGTGCCACAACCCCAGAGGTGTTCGCGACTGGACTTAACTGTCAGGTAAACTGTTACCTTTACCTTTTAGGGATGTTGTACAGAAAACATAGGTGCACTATAGGTAAAATATAGCAGCAAAGGTGAACTAGGATGAAATTGCAACAGCATCAACAGAGCTCTCACCATTGAGAATGTTCTACTGAGTTGCATGGCTAAATAAAAGAAATTATAAACATTCAAACTCTGCAATTATTTCAAGAGCTTTGTGTGTAAGTGGGGTGCTCTACTTTTTATAGCAAACTCTTGGATAAATATTATCTTGCTCTTCAAAAAAAAATAAGTGCATAATTTCAAACAAAAGGTACTTAATATAAAGAAAGGACATATTATATCCTAGAAATCTGAATAGCAAGTATCAAGCTAGTATAAAATCCTAAAGAGTATCACAACAACAGCATTTAAGAGATTAGGGCACAACCATTGAAAATTTGCTTTCACATCGGACAGCTTAATGGATAATAAAACCGCTGAATGAAAAATTATGAGGTAAAATAAAAGAAACATTTCTAGGCACTGATATTATATTGTCGTTATCATTCATTATTTTAAACATCTTTCAGTAAGTGGACATGCCCAACCACATTTGATCGGCCCTCAACAATTTAGACAATTCCCCAGCAGTATGCATCTCAAAGGAGACACTATATATTTTTCAGGATGTGGAACACCTAACCACACACCACCTGGTGGATGGGCTTTAACACTCCCAGCCAACTTTGCACTTCTGAACTGCATGAGGAGACCATTGAAATGCACCATGTAGCATCACAATGAGAAATGTCACGCGAACCCACATTAGAGGCTAGTTTAAAGAGAAATCCTGAATAAAGGTCTGGAAAAATTGTTTTTCAATTTGAACTAACAGCTGCTTCATTTCCTAGTGGCAGCACTTGAAAAGAATCAAGCCATTTCCCTATTCCTGGGGCAGTTGGATAGTAACCTCACAAGTGCCTTGGGGAATCCGCTCAACATCTTTATTTTGAAGGGCTCAAGTTGTCTAATACTGGGCCAGTGGTCCATCTTGCCCACTACTATCTACAGCAGCTGGCAATGCTTCTGCAAAGTATCAAAAAGAGATATTTCCCAGAATCTACTGCCGCGGGCAATGCGGGGGACTCAACCTGAAACCTTTATACCTGCAGAGCATGTGTTCTGTGCTGAGCGATGTCAGAGCAGCTAAACAAAAATCATCTGTGATACATTTACATATGCAGGTATCAGAGATAAACAGAAAGGTAGATAACATTAGCCACAATTCTTATTGACTATGTACTTTGTTGACAAATAGGAACTGTCTGATCATAGTGGTGCAGCAATAAAACTGCCGGCACATTTGCAAAGCTAAGCAGGGCCCAGTATTGTTTCTATGATCCCATGAAGCCCCTAAGGTTGTTTAATAATGGCCAAAAAACCCAGAGAGGTGTCCAATATGCTGACGACTCACAGCTCTACTTCTGCTTTAAATCTGCAGGTGTGATGGTGCTGGACTATTGTCTTGCCTCGGTGATGGACTGGATGAGAGCCAACAAATTGAAGATCAGTTCTGATCATTGCTTTGGCCACTCACGGTTGTTGCTGCTGCTTGCTTGAACTTCTAAGAACAAGGTAGCACCTTCTAGCTGTGGAGCACCCAGCGGTGACTTGGCTTCTCATTAATAATTCCTTCAATCCAAGATAAATCACCAAACCAAGCAACTAACCAGCACAGATGTTTTGTGGCCAGGCCATCATCTGATCTTTGAAAAGGGCCTCACTGTGGAACTTAGAGGCCCTCACTTCTGAATAGACATGTATAGGCTTGTGCTGTAAGCAATTAGCGCTTACTGCAGCAGTGGGTACCCTGTGGCTTTCCAGATGTTTTTGGAATCCATCAGCTCCAGCTAGCATGATCAGTGGTCAGGGATGATGAGACTTGTAGTCCAGAGACATCTATAGGGCCACAGGTTCGTCACTACTTCTTTGCGGTGACAGAACAGTTTTTGCTGCTTTTCCTACAACAGACCAACACAGCCAGCTATCTGGAGTTTTCAAGATAAATATGAAGATCTCTGAAGAAAGCATTGAGAAATTATATTTCCTGTAATCAGATTGATGGAAAATAGAGATCCAAAATCAATCCATATGTAGTGAAGTAAAAATTATATTGTCGCCAATGTCCACTGTCTTATACATTCCATATAGACTTCTGTTCACAGTTATTGAAACCTATTGAATTTTTTCAGCGAATGCCTTCTCCTATTATTGGAATTTGCAAGGAGGCTAGAGATAAATGCTGTAGAGATAAAGTTTGTGAGCTATACTACTGCGTGTCAGATCAAACATTCTTTCCCTATGATGAATGACTTCCTTTAAGCTTTAAACTTCTGAGACTCCACTGTTTATTTCATTCCAGCTTCAGTTCAATCCCAATCTTAAGGAGCCAAATCTGTATTCAAGACTGTGACTCCTCTGAGTTCAAGTCAGATAGCTCCCTTTATTCTCTGGCTCAAGTTATTTAAAGATTCCCATTTTCCTTTTAATGGTTTAAAGGTTTTATTCTGCACAGACACTGTATGGTTTAGACGACAGATGTTTCTGGCATGAACTCTCAGGTCTCAGCCTTACAAATTTTGATTGTACAGGCTAATGGTTTCAAAGAACTTGGGAATCACAGACTTAGTCAACAGTTTATGCCCTCTGGTGTTAAGGAGGCAGGAGTGGTCAATCCAGAATACCTAGAAGGTGTTAGAACTTTGTGTGCTTAAGAGAAAGGGAGAAGTGTAGAATTAGTAAACATCTTGGCTTCATATAGATCACCAGATAGAGCTTTCTAGAAATTTCCTGCAGAGACAGTTTACTTATAATATCAAAAGTATTAAGCATCATCCTGATAGATATTTCAACTAATAAATTCAAGTCGAAATACACCTCAGATAAATATGTTAATTTTTTTTTGGGGGGGGGGAATACAGGTTGGGGCAGAAGCCTATCATATTTCCATCTATGCTTCCTTCTTAATTCCTTTGTGTTTGTGCCATTATTATACATGTGCCCATTTATTTCCTTACAGTATTTTAAAGAAGCCTTTTCAGTAATGTTGAATCAGAGCAAAGCAATCTAGTGTATTCTGCAACAAGCCTGTAGCATACTGTTTTGAAAAAGGCACTCCTATATTAAATTATATACAACACAAATATTGTTTTATAATGCTTCCATGTTTAGTTCCACGTTTGGTCTTTTGTAACATCTGAAGGAGCATCATCAGAGACACTGAAATATCGTGGAAGGGTGTTTTATACCATACACTATCTACAAATTCACTCTTTCCACCTTAACATTCACCATCGTAATCTTAACTGAAAAACAGAACAAGCTAGCATCTTTGGGTATCAGGTATTTTCCCCCCCTATAAAAACACACTGGAGAGCTTTACTGTTGTTTAGCAACAATGTAAAAAAATACTTGCAAAAAGTATTCAAACGTCTGCTATTTTGAAGCTATTCAAACCCTGCTAGACCCACTTGTTTTGTCATTTAGCTATTTTTAAAAGTATTTTTATACCGCCCTCTTGCAAAACATCAAGGTTTCTTTGGCTATGTTTGAAGCAAGAGGAAGAACAAGAAAGTAGGAGGTCCTCTGCATGGGGAAAACGTAGAAATGCTATTGGATGAAAGAGAGAAAGGGGAACTGCTCTACCTCCTCTATTTTTTTACATCAAAAAAACCTCCATAGATTTTTAAGGATATAGTATTTACATATTTGTTCTCTAAAACCCACACAGAAAATGGATGGACTTTAGTCCTGTCATGTGATGAACTGGCCTGAAACTAATTTTGTCCTTGAGTTCATCTCTAGGTATAGCTTCTATTCCTTGCATAGACAAGAGAAAACCATAGGTTAGCATAGAAAAGAGAGAGAAAGAGCTACTTTGCCTTAATGTTTTGAAAGAGAACACAAGGTAAGTCAAACAACTGAGTTCAAGGCCAGAGATCATGTCACTGTAGGCAATACAAAATTCAACTGGGCATTTGTTGGCCTCCATTCTTCCTCTGGTCAAACAGTGAACTGGTACTCATTATCGAAAATTTCTTCAGATCTATATTGCTATGCATTAAAAAAATGGAATAAAGACCATCTATTTTTAACAAGAAAAAATGTTTGGAATTCAATGGTGAATTGAACATAAGGGCTTTGTAGGATTACAGTGGCCTCTTTGTACTTGATGGAAGGCCATTGAAAAATGCAATGGAGAATGAACAGAAGTCCATTTGCTTCTCATTGCAGATAAACCAGAGATTTATCAAGGATGTGATCAATGCCTAGCTTAGTGAGAATAATCCCATTTTTCTTATTCGATACAGCATGCATAATGAATTAAAGACTTAAACTGCACTTTTACAACTCAAAAAATGGGGGGAGTGCATTTAAAGAGAAGGGCATTAAATCCATTCATGATCATAATATTAATGTTGTGTTTGTTACAGGTCTGGTTTTTCTAGGCATGTTTCCTTCATAATCATAAGATATCAAAATGGATTAGGGCAGTACAGAAAATAACTAAAGATGTGGATTCTAATATATTTGGGTTCTGCTCCATCCAGCTGATGTTATTTCGAAGCGGTTGCTCAAGATTTCTAAAGATTAAGCAAGAACTCTAGAAACCCAGGAATCCAGCAAATCTGCAGAAACAGAGACAGAGTATTGTGGCATTAAACTGAGCCCAATAATTTGTTTAGGGAAACCTGGCATGTCAGGAAATGCAGGAGTGGGATGGAGCTGCCGAGCTCACTTGTCAATACCGCTGCTTCTGCATCTTACCTGAACAAGTGCTGGGCCAAGCCAAAGCAGCAGAAAAGTTGGATCTGTATGGATGCATCAGAGGAGGCAAACTGGCACTCCTGCCAGCACTTCTGCACAATCCCAACATCAGTGTTATTGATGGGTAGTAGCCACCCATGCTGTGTTCTACCTCCTCTGTCAAATATAAAAGGTAAAGGTAAAGGACCCCTGACAGTTAAGTCCAGTCGCAGACGACTCTGGGGTTGTGGAGCTCATCTCGCTTTACTGGCTGAGGGAGCCGATGTTTGTCTGCAGACAGTTTTTCCAGGTCATGTTGTCAGCATGACTAAGCTGCTTCTGGCGAAACCAGAACAGTGCTCAGAAACACCGTTTACCTTCCTGCTGGAGCGGTACCTATTTATCTACTTGCATTTTTGGTGTGCTTTCAAACTGCTAGGTTGGCAGGAGCTGGGACCGAGCAACAGGAGCTCACCCCGTCACGGGGATTCGAACCACCAACCTTCTGATTAGCAAGCCCAAGAGGCTCAGTGGTTTAGACCACAGCGCCACCTGTCAAATATAGTATGCCACTAAGTATCTGTTGCTGAGAATCCCATGTGAGGAAGATGGATGGTGCACTCTGGTTTTGTTTGTGGGCTTCCCACAGGCATCTTGTTGGCCACTGTGAGAATAGGATGCTGCAGTAGATGGGCCTTTGGTCTGATCTAGCATGCTTTTCTTATGCAACAGTGATATTTGGCTTTCTTATTGCCTGATACAGTTAATTAATATCAAAACCAGCTGTTATATTTCTCTTTTCTGCTGCAAAGACTCTTAAAGGCTGCTGTCTGTAGCTGGTTTCCTGTTTTTATTTCTATTGTTTTATACATGTATGTTACATATTTTTATTTTAGAAATTGATTTCCTCCCCCCATTCTCACAGCCTATTTAAAATGCATGGAGCAACAGAACAACACATAAATAACTTTGCTTAAGGGGAGCTTATAGAGGTCAGCCTTGGATTCTAATTTGTTACATCTTGTTTCCCCATTTTAAAAAAAGTTTATTCCTGTAAATTTCATGATTATGAAATATTCCTGAAATAAAATTTCAGGAAATAAAAAAAAAACCTATATCATATATAGCTATATCAGAAATAAAAAACTATATCATATATTGTTAAGCAAATGTAAGATTATAGCATACTGAGAATATCCATAGTTCTCTTCTTCTTTTGTGGAAGACTATCAGTTTTGATGGAAAATGTGGATTGTTTGCATTCTTGCGTCCCTAAGCCATTTGTAACATGTATTTTTGTTCTTGTTTACCAGTTTTCATCCATTTCCTCCCATACCCTGTGGAACATTCTGCCCCTTCACCCACTAAACAGAGAGAAGCACAAGAAGCTACCTATCGTTAATAAATTCTTCATTTTAATACAACAGTAAGCCCTTTTTTTATGCCTTAATACAAGAGAGACTGCTCTGGTGGAAACTCTTTACTGCAATGTATTTTCTTGTTAATGGCTTCAAAGTAATATGAACCGCAGCATGGGCTTAATTCCTGAATGCAGTGCTAAAATAGCCTGGCAGTATTTTAGAGTAAACTTGCTGCATTTAACCAATGGGTCTCTAAGGACTGTAGGGAGTAAAATGTAATATGCTTCTGAAAGGTATAAATCAAGGTCCCTAGTTATATGCTTTCAAATGTGTATTTGACATTGTGTGGGTCAACTGACGCTTAACAGGCAATTTGTAGCTCTGTTAGAAGCTGTGTACATAGTTCCACTTTTCGTCTTCTCGATATTTTGTATTCATAATGAAACTTAGGGTCCCCCCCCCCGCCCAGTAAATAAATGGGACTTTAACCTGAAGTGATCCCGACTTCAGTTTAAGGACATGCAAATCCCTCACAAGGTTAAATAGGTTTCTTTTCACCTCCAGCATTTATACTTCAAATGAAAAACCCACGTAGCCAAGAAAAGATTGCAATGTCTCCCAATTCAGATGTATTTGTGGAAGAGAAGGTATTGCAAGTGACTATTAAGAGTTAGTGGTAAAAATTGTTTGCAGTGATGTCTGATGGGTGAACATTTTTGAGTAATGCTGCTACTCTGGTTTAGGTTGGGGCCAGGATGACACCATGCAGGGCCAGTGCAAGGATACACAACTAGTTGGCAGGTAGAGTGCCCTCCGCTCCTGGTCTCTTTGGATCCAGAAAGACTAGCATGTCAAGACTTGCCCACCCTCCCTATGGGATTCACCAGCTGTCCATTACGCTGAGTGTGTGCTATTCTCACATTCAGAACAAGGGGAACACCTTTCCCCCACCTTCTTCATGCTGGTAAAGCAGGCAGGGTTGCAATATTTATTGATGTGGTTATTTGGCTGCATGAAATATTACTTGGGTCACAACATGGGTAGGCAAACTAAGGCCCAGAGGCCAAACTCGGCCCAATCACCTTCTAAATCTGGCCCACAGACGGTCTGGGAATCAGCGTGTTTTTACATGAGTAGAATGTGTCCTTTTATTTAAAATGCATCACTGGGTTATTTGTGGGGCATAGGAATTCATTCATTATTTTTTTCAAAATATAGTCTGCCCCCCCCCCACAAGGTCTGAGGGACAGTGGACCAGCCCATGGCTGGAAAAGGTTGCTGACTCCTGGGTCACAACTTTGGACAAGATACTTCTAGCTGTGCAGCCTGTTACATCCTTTATTGACCTTTGTCCATCCTGGCTGGTTCATGCAAACTAAGGAGGGTTCACTGGGGGGAACCAAGGTATGGGGAAGACAGTGTTGCATGATGAGGCGATACTTGGAGGTTGAGATGTGGCCACACCTGGAAAGAAGCAACCTGAACCCAGAGATTTATGCCAACTACCATGCGGTCACCAGTACACCTTTTTGGGATTAGGGTCATTGGCTCAACTGCAGGTCCTCTTGGATCAAACTTGACTCATCCCAGTCTGAGTTCAGGCCTAGTTTTGAGATACAGTGAGCATATCTGACAACTGGATTTCCATTAGATTGATAAAGAATAAAATGGGTAAACCATACCAGTAGAAAACCAGTAGAAAATATACATGGAAATTCAGTCAGTAAGAATAGAGAGAAAAGGTAACAGCTCCATCACAAAAAAGGGATCTGGTTTGGGTTTCAGTCATGCTTTGGGGCATGTTCAGGGCAGAAATAAAATAAAATAATGATGAGGTCTTCTGATGAAGAACATTGTGTAACTTGTTTTTACAGTTTATGTCAGACTTGCTAAGACCAGGCAGCGTGCTGACACAGAAGACAAAAACAGTAGTGAAAACAGAAAAAAAATCTGCACACAGAATGCAGGTCTCATTGTCTGATGCAAAGCTGCCCCTCAGTCATTGTGAACTGTTAAGCCCAGTCGCTTGTTTACGTGCTCTCTATTGTGTTCGTATTGGTGTATTATTATTTTTTTAATATGGCAGGCTCACGTAGAATTGATTTAAGCCTGCAATCTGTGGAACAAGAGAGATGATGCCTGAGTCCTCAGCTTGAAAGCTACATGCAGTATCAAATTTGGGCCTGGCTGGATGCAAACCCTCCAGGTGTCCCTATTTCCAGGGACAGTCCCAGATTTACAGAAGCCATCTCAGTTTCTGATTTGATCCCATAATGTTCTGCTTTTCCTTAGGACATCTCTGTTTTCATTGGAGAAATGCTGGAGGTTATAGATTTATGCGACCCCCAAGCCAGGGAGATAAGATACAACCTTTAGAAGGCACCTGAAGGCAGCCCTGTATTGAGTTTTTAAAAATGTTTAAATTTTTTATGCTTTTTTATGTATGTTGGAAGCTGCCCAGAGTGACTGGGCAACCCAGTCAGATTGGTGGGATATAAATGTTGTTGTTGTTGTTGCTGCTGCTGTTGTTGTTGTTGTTGTTGTTGTTAAATAGAATGTCCCCATTTTCCTCAGAGAAATGTTGGAGTGTACATGGACTTTGCAGGTCTGCTCAATCAGGGATCTTCTGAAGATGTTTGTGCATTTGGCAAAAGAACAGAGGAGCTGTCTCTTTCCATGAAGGAAGACAATGGTTCTGGCACACTGTCACAACCTATCTTTAGTTGGGGTTTTGTATTGTTTAAAAACCTATCTTTAGTTGTTTTTAATTGCATGGCTGTAATTGCATGGCTGTAAACCATCTTGAGGCATATGTGAGTAGTGATTCAAACAGTAGCAAAATAATACTAAGACTATTAATAATAATGAATTAGGATGCTATAAAGCTGGCATGGGAACCTCAGGCCTAAGGACCAGATGCAGCCCTCGTGTTCTCCTTATCCAGCCCTGGGGGAGATCTTACTTGGGTAAAATTATCTGCATATAGGAACCCCTTTTGCACCATTGTTGAATGTACAGAGGTTTCGGAAAATGGAACAGGACTGCAAGCACAAACCTGTTCCCCAATTATTCAATCAATGCTTGGAAGCCACATCTGAAATGGCCTCAGAATGAAGCAAATATTTGATTTTGGCCCCACTTCATGCATTGTCTGTGTTTTCTACCCAGCCATTTGTATGAAATAGTGTCCTTATGCCTCAGCTGATGCATATGAGCACTGACAGGTGTCCACATGCTTTGGGTTTCCAACAACCTTGTCTATAGTCCCAATTGGCTTTCCATCCGAGCCAGGGGTGTTCTCCATATGTTCCTGACTACAATTCCCATCAGCCCTAGCTTGAATGGCCAATGGTAAGGGTTGATGGGAGTTGTAGTCCAGCAACATCCAAAGGGCACCATGTTGGGTAGCTATGATCTATGCCAGTGTTTCCCAACCTTGTGCCTCCAGATGTTTTTGGCCTACAACTCCCATCATCCCTGACTAGCAAGACCAGTGGCAAGGGATGATGGGAATTGTAGGCCAAAAACAGCTGGAGGCACAAGGTTGGGAAACACTGATCTATGCAATGAGCAGGGGCCAAGCGCTTTGATCAAGTGTTCAGTCTACACTGCAACAGGTGCCTTCAAGACATTTTTCTTAATACGATTAACCAGAACATTGATTATATTTTCTCTCCTAATTTTATTAGCATCGCCTTCTGCTCTCTAGCCTCTGAAGAGGAATTCTACTATTTATTGACAAATTCAGCTGATTCAATATCTAACATACTAATAATCCTAAAAATGTTTTCCTGGAAATTGGGCTCCCCTGAGTCCAATATAACTTACATCTTGGAGTGCAGTTATAGGGTGTAAAGAGGTAAGACAAATGCAGTCGAAAGCTGTGGGAAGCCAAGTAAGCATTTCAAATGCCTGCTAAGTTATCCTTTGAGGTCTTGCTTCCAAATAGAGAAAAGATGGGCACTCTGGCTCTCCTGGGGAAGCTGTTAAAGGCCTGTAGGATGTGATTTATTTGCACAGGTCTGATGAATGGCGTGAAATCAAACGACTTCAGTGAGGAAATGATAAACTATCTGGAGAATAATGCAGCTTGAAACCTAAACATATGTTTATAGTTGCTGTTCTGGGCTGATAGCCAAGAGGGCATTTTGCTTAGCAAGCTGGGTTAATATAAGTCATACTTTCCCAAAAGCAACGCATACAAAACAAAAAGGGCCCCGCATTTAATATAGGGAGTAGACATATATTAGTTTCTCTTGGTTGTGGGAAAGACCAGGTACCAAAGGGTAAATAGCCATACAATTAGAACTTCAGTTCTTAATGCAAAGAAATAAATCAAGTCTATAATAAATAAATTGCTCAAAGGTAACAATTTATTAACACACGAATGTATGTGAAACAATTTGATTGCCTGAAATATACTGCATAAATTATTATTATTTATATTGTAATTCACTAAAAGGCAGTCTTTGCCAAAGTGGTGCCCATCAGAATGTTTGGACCACAACTCCCATCAGCCCCAGCCATAAGGGGATTTTGGGTGCTGGTAACCAAGTTGCTGGTTCTTGCCATGAATGGCTGAATTTAACCAGAAAAAGTTTGGGGGTTTTTTAAGTTGCTCGCTGACACATGCCTTTACATATTTCACTTATGGGAATGTGGACACTTCAGTTTGTGATTTCTGCATGGAGGCTTGAGAAGAAGGAGAAAGCCCTGGTAAAACGACAGAAAGGAAGTGAAAGTTTCCGAGTAACTACTTAATGTATACAAGCAAACAGCATGTTTGGCTATATGCATAAATGATTACAACTCCTGTGAAAGGACGAATGCGTATCTGCTAAAGCGTGATACAGAAAGTTCAAGTTCTGCCAGTATATTGAAATAAAAATGTAGCTGAGATAACGGCTGCCAAAACCCAAGGATTTGTCCCTCTTTAACAGTCATGTCCCTGGAATGCTGGTGTCTTGTGCTCTGTGGTCTGGTCAATATACTCCAACCCACGTTTTCCATATATTGTTACAAGTTACACAATCCTGCTATAAATCATTTCTCAGGTCCAGCTGAACGCAGGCCATGAGGGAAGCTGATCACAGACGTGCTCTTCCTGCTTCTGGGCCAGCATCCATGGTAGGCGTATTTAAACACATGAGCATCTGGGATGTTTAAGACAGGTAAGAGCTTGCATCGTGTCCTGCGTTACAATTAAATCAGCAGCGTTTTCACTGTCTTGGGGAGGATACATTCTGAGTGTTCTCCATTTTTCAAACACAACAATGAATGCGAAAGAACTGTGCACGCTTGCATCTGTAGCTACAGGGAATTGCAGCTCCCATGCCCCAATCTGTGAGCGTGCACAGAAGAAAACACACCACGTTTCAGGGTCTTGGGTCTTGGCTGGTGCCCACAAGGAGGCATACTGTGTTATTCTACAAAGCATGGCACCCTCAGACTCCTGCTTTCTAAAGGTAAAGGGACCCCTGACCATTAGGTCCAGTCATGGCCGACTCTGGGGTTGCAGCGCTCATCTCGCTTTATTGGCTGAGGGAGCCAGCATACAACTTCTGGGTCATGTGGCCAGCATGACTAAGCCGCTTCTGATGAACCAGAGCAACACACGGAAACGCCGTTTACCTTCCCGCTGGAGCGGTACCTATTTATCTACTTGCACTTTGACGTGCTTTTGAACTGCTAGGTTGGCAGGAGCAGGGACCGAGCAACGGGAGCTCACCCCATCACGGGGATTCGAACCACTGACCTTCTGATCAGCAAGTCCTAGGCTCTGTGGTTTAACCCATAGCACCACCCGCGTCCCTCCTGCTTTCTAAGGAAACGTCCAAATGTAGGTTTCCTGGAATGCTTGGCATCGAGGGCCTGGAACTAGTTTAGTGTGTTGCGCTATGTGGGACACAAGGAACATGGGTCAGTGAAATTGAAGTAGCTGTAGGAGAATGTTTGGTTATTTCAAAGAAGAAGCCTGGCCAACATTGGTGAAAAAAGGAGTCTAGAACAGCAGCATGATTCAGAGTCTATAGTTGAAATAGCAGTGTAACAGTGAGCTCTGCATCACAAGGGCGATATTTTCCATAGGCCTTAGGAAGGGTTTTCCATACAATATAAGGAGTTTTAGGAACATGCCTATTGAAAATGCCCCCATGCTTTGTAGGATAATCCTACATACTACACTGTCGCTACAGGCCAAGGGGTGTGGGATGTCACATGGAAGCAGCCCACACCGGCTGTGCTCACCTCACACTAGATCTTTAGTGTTGGGATTTGCATTATAGAAGGCTGAATGTATTTATACGAGTGTGTGCTGCCTTATTTTAGAGGAGTGTATTAATAAAGCACTGTAAAGACTATTTTAATTTGCTCCTTTTTTTTTTTTTTTTTTTTTTGGCGGGGAGGGGGATTTAATAAGCATTTTTCTTGGTATCTTTAGCTGTTTGAAAGAAACCAAAGTGGGTTTTTCATTGAGGCAATGGTATGACAGGGTCTGGAAAATTGCCTTTGTTGGAAAACTAGCAAAAATGGAAATTGGCAAGAGAGGAAATTGTGGAAGAGTGATATTTATCTCTATGTATTAATCCAAGGTTAAGAGATATCCAGCCTCCAGTTTCTCAAAGATCCTTGTGGAGAGTTTCCCTCTCATAGATGGAGCTTATTGTTACTTGATGGAATGTTTTAATCATTTGAGCTTGTCTATGCAGATTGCTGTTTTCCCAAGACTTTGTACTTCCTGTTCTTAAACAAAATATCATTGGTGGTTGCAATTTTCACAAAATGTTATAAATATAGATACAGAAATGTGTTAAAGTCTTTTCAGCTAACTTTGAAATGGTATGTGTACTTTTGCCAATTTTCCCTACAGACGCTTGCTTGCATCCTCTGAAAATCTCTTCCGAAGGACTGGGAGACCGATTGAAACCGGCGAGGCGAAGCTGCTGGAGGAGGAGAAAGTCAGCAAAAACAGCCTCCTCCCTTTTGCACTACTTAAAACTCCTCCATGGGATCAAAAACCTTCTGTGGGTAGATGGAGCCTTTCTGTTCATGAAAGTTTATATCTGAATCCAACCCATCGAATAAAGTCAGGCTCAAATCTTAATGTAAACGTAATAACTTTTTAATTTTAATACAATTCCAATAAAAGCCACATTGTCACATTACCAAATTACAATCCAATTAAAAAAGAGAGCCAATTATTCAAAAACCAAATTAATCAATCTGACATGACTTCCGGTGTACTGGGTTTCAGGTTACAAAGTTATTATTTCTTCCTGCTTTCATAATCTTAATTAATCCAATAACAACCGTTCCGGTCTTAATCCTTTGTTGACAGCCACAGGTTTCTTGACTTTCATTCGTAGTTGTATATTTAATAACTTTTATTTCCGCAAGAATATATTCTTAAACTGTAGCAAAGATGACACTCGATTGATTTAAGCTGTGAATTCAAATTAAGTCTCCTCTAGATCTCTGTTGTGGCTGGAAAGGTGTATGTCAAAAGAAAGCTCCCTCAGTTTATGGCTGCATATGTACCATATATTTCATAGAATCATAGAATCATAGAATCATAGAATCATAGAGTTGGAAGAGACCACAAGGGCCATCGAGTCCAACCCCCTGCCAAGCAGGAAACACCATCAGAGCACTCCTGACATATGGTTGTCAAGCCTCTGCTTAAAGACCTCCAAAGAAGGAGACTCCACCACACTCCTTGGCAGCAAATTCCACTGTCGAACAGCTCTTACTGTCAGGAAGTTCTTCCTAATGTTTAGGTGGTATCTTCTTTCTTGTAGTTTGGATCCATTGCTCCGTGTCCGCTTCTCTGGAGCAGCAGAAAACAGCCTTTCTCCCTCCTCTATGTGACATCCTTTTATATATTTGAACATGGCTATCATATCACCCCTTAACCTCCTCTTCTCCAGGCTAAACATGCCCAGCTCCCTTAGCCGTTCCTCATAAGGCATCATTTCCAGGCCTTTGACCATTTTGGTTGCCCTCCTCTGGACACGTTCCAGTTTGTCAGTGTCCTTCTTGAACTGTGGTGCCCAGAACTGGACACAGTACTCCAGGTGAGGTCTGACCAGAGCAGAATACAGTGGCACTATTACTTCCCTTGATCTAGATGCTATACTCCTATTGATGAGGCCCAGAATTGCATTGGCTTTTTTAGCTGCCGCGTCACACTGTTGGCTCATGTCAAGTTTGTGGTCAACCAAGACTCCTAGATCCTTTTCACATGTACTGCTCTCAAGCCAGGTGTCCCCCATCTTGTATTTGTGCCTCTCATTTTTTTTGCCCAAGTGCAATACTTTACATTTCTCCCTGTTAAAATTCATCTTGTTTGTTTTGGCCCAGTTCTCTAATCTGTCAAGGTCGTTTTGAAGTGTGATCCTGTCCTCTGGGGTGTTAGCCACCCCTCCCAGTTTGGTGTCATCTGCAAATTTGATCAGGATGCCCTTGAGTCCATCATCCAAGTCGTTGATAAAGATGTTGAATAAGACCGGGCCCAAGACAGAACCCTGTGGCACCCCACTAGTCACTCTTCTCCAGGATGAAGAGGAACCATTGATGAGCACCCTTTGGGTTCGGTCAGTCAGCCAGTTACAAATCCACTGAGTGGTAGCATAGTCAAGACCGCATTTTACCAGCTTCTTTACAAGAATATCATGGGGCACCTTGTCAAATGCCTTGCTGAAATCAAGGTAGACTACATCCACTGCGTTCCCTTCATCTACCAGGCTTGTAATTCTGTCAAAAAACGAGATCAGGTTAGTCTGACATGACTTATTTTTCAGAAATCCATGCTGACTATTGGTGATCACAGCATTCCTTTCTAGGTGCTCACAGACTGTTTGCTTAATGATCTGCTCCAGAATCTTCCCTGGTATTGATGTCAGACTGACTGGGCGGTAATTATTTGGGTCCTCTCTTTTCCCCTTTTTGAAAATAGGGACAACATTTGCCCTCCTCCAGTCTGCCGGGACTTCGCCTGTTCTCCAGGAATTCTCAAAGATGACTGCCAGTGGTTCTGAAATCACATCTGCCAGTTCTTTTAATACTCTTGGATGCAGTTCATCTGGCCCTGGAGACTTGAATACATCTAGACTAGCCAAGTATTCTTGTACTATCTCCTTAGTTATTCTGGGCTGTGTTTCCTCTGCTGAATCATTTGCTCCAAATTCTTCAGGTCGGGCATTGTTTTCTTTATCGGAGAAGACTGAGGCAAAGAAGGCATTGAGGAGTTCAGCACTTTCTGTGTCCCCTGTTTGCATTTCACCATCTTCTCCTCTGAGTGACCCCACGGTTTCTTTGTTCTTCCTTTTGCTACGAACATACCCATAAAAGCCTTTTTTGTTGCTTTTAACCTCTCTAGCAAGCCTGAGTTCATTTTGTGCTTTAGCTTTTCTGACTTTGTGTCTACACGTGCTGGCTATTTGTTTGAATTCCTCTTTGGTGGTTTCCCCCCTTTTCCATTTTTTGTACACATCCTTTTTTAATCTTAACTCAGTTAAAAGTTCTTTAGATAGCCACCCTGGCTTCTTTAGGCACCTTCCATGTTTCCGTCTCATTGGTATTGCCTGAAGTTGTGCTTTTACTATCTCCCTCTTAACAAACTCCCAGCCATCTTGAACTCCCTTTCCTTTTAGTATTACTGTCCATGGGATCTCACCCAGCACTTCCCTAAGCTTTATGAAGTCGGCTTTCTTAAAGTCGAGAAATTGAGTCCTAGTATGCTTGGCTGCTCCTTTCCGCTGTATAGTAAACTTCAGAAGAGCATGATCACTCGCGCCTAATGATCCTTCCACTTCTACCCCACTAACCAGGTCATCAACATTGGTTAGGACCAGATCTAAAATGGCTGTTCCTCTTGTTGCTTCTCCCACTTTCTGGACAATGAAGTTGTCTGCAAGGGCAGTGAGGAATCTGTTTGACCTTATGCTCTTGGCTGAGTTTGACATCCAACAAATATCCGGGTAATTGAAGTCCCCCATTACTACTATCTCCCTTCCTTTTGCATGCTTGGCCATCTGTTCCAGGAAGGCATCATCTATGTCCTCCGTTTGGCTTGGGGATCTATAGTAAACTCCCACAATGAGGTCACTGTTATTCTTCTCTCCCTTAATTTTGACCCAAATGCTCTCACTTTGGCTTTGAGGTTCTAAATCTTGGATCTCTTCACAGGTATACACATCCCTGACATATAACGCCACTCCTCCTCCTTTCTTGTCTGGTCTGTTTCTTTGAAATAGATTGTATCCCTCCATTATTACATTCCAATCATGGGATTTATCCCACCAGGTTTCAGTGATTCCTATTATGTCATATTTAGTTTGCTGTACCAGGAGCTCAAGCTCATCTTGTTTATTTCCCATGCTTTGCGCATTAGTGTACAGACATTGAAGTCCATTAATCATTCCCCCGTGTCTCTTATTTAAGGATTTTCTCCTCCCACCACTAGGTCTGCATGCTCTTTGCTCCATTCGGTCTATGACATTTGGATGATCATCTTCATCAATTGATAGACTCCTACCTTCAGGAGCACTGTCTCCCTCCCCCACATTAGTCAGTTTAAAGCCCTCCTGATGAGGTTTCTGAGATTTTTTGCAAAAACATTCCTCCCAACCGTTGTGAGGTGCAGCCCATCGCTTGCCAGAAGTCCATCTTCAAGAAACTGCATTCCGTGATCTAAGAATCCAAACCGTTCCTGTTTGCACCATTTGCGAAGCCAGTTGTTCACTTCCACTATTTTTCCCTCTCTCCCTGGGCCACGTCGTTCAACTGGGAGGACAGATGAGATGACAATTTGTGCATTTAATTGCTTCAATTTCCTGCCCAGAGCCTCGTAATCTCTTTTGATCTTCTGGAGGCTATTGCTTGCAGTGTCATTGGTTCCCACATGAACCAAGAGGAAGGGGTATTTGTCAGTGGGTTTTATGATTCCTTGCAGTCGTTCAGTTACATCTTGGATCTTAGCCCCGGGGAGACAGCACACTTCCCGAGACATCTTGTCAGGCCCACAGATCACTGCTTCTGTTCCCCTCAGTAGGGAATCCCCTATCACCACTACACGCCTCCTCTTAGGTCTGGTCGGGGTTCTTCTGTGAGCTGTCGGTTCCAAGGTCGCCTGGACATTCCCAGAGGACTGCCTTTGCTCCTCGTCTTCATATACCTGATCGACTGTAATGAGGGAGAGATCCTCAAATGGAGTCTGCTCTTCGTCTTCCATGCTAGGGGAAAGGACCTCAAAGCGATTGCGTATTTCTAAACAATCAGAGCGAACCCTGGGCCTCCTACTTCTTTGAGTCACGTTTCTCCATATATCTGGCTCCTGTGTTGGTGAACTAGCCACCTTCTCAGGGGAGTCCCCTGTCTCTTCCTTGGTGGAGACGGTGTGCTCTGTTGCTTCCAAGTTTAAAGCCCATGACTTCCCCCAAATAATCCTGGGAACTTTAGTTTGTTAAGGGTGCTGGGAATTGTGAGCGGTAAGCTACAGCTCCCATGATTCTTGGGGGAAGCTTGTGTTTGATGTGCTTTAAATGTATTGTGTGCTTTCACTGTGACCTTTAAATACACACAGTAAGAATGAAGTGAGAAAGAAGATTGGGTGAGAAAGAGCGAATTTCATTTTTAAACTATACTCCAAACATTGCACGCTATCTGTCAATCAGCACTTTGTCTCTTAATGAACTTTTACAGCCCAGTTGTGCTTGTCCCACAGTAGTTTCCTTATCAGCCGCCACCTTAATTTGTTTTTCATTCTGCCAGTTATATCGCTTCCTACTTGCATGAAGGCAGATTGTGCTTCACAATCAAGCCAAGCCTCTTTCTGACTCTGCAGTGGAAGCCTTATTGAAAAACTAGACACATTCAACCATTAGAACAAGCCAAGCATACTAGGGAGAAGCTCGTGTGCACAAGATGAGGCTGCACATTAAATAATATGCTGACTCCTCATATTGAGTCCACCCTCAAAGCACAATACTGTAGATCAAAATTCAACATCCACATTTCTGGAAATGGTCTTTACAAATCTTCAGGGGTCATAAAGCTTGTAGCAGGATAAAAATATGTAACAAATCAGGTTCCTGGGGGCTGAATCAATAGGCAGATATTTTAATCAAGTTTTATTGTTTCAACTAACATGGTTAATTTACAAGAGATATTACAAGTGACCTCCCTGGAAAGCAAGACTGCAGTGTCTATGGAAGGTCCCGAGCCACCCAGGTAACAATTCAATGAAAAAGAAACTACATCTAACATCCTTATTTTATATCTTTTTCTAAAAGTTTTTATTCAAACTTTTCACCCAGTTTCCCCCATTGTATTTTGGTTTTTAAAGGCTAACTTTTTGTTTGTTTATTTCTTATCTTTTGAAGTGGAGGAAGTAGGTTAGAGGGTTGTCTGCTGCATTATTATAGGCCAACTGTTGAGATATTTATTGTTTCCTGCAATGTGTCCCAGTTTATGACCAGCTTGGATTGAAATGGGTGAAATAATACCTTTTATCAGGCCAAAGTGTTCAGAGCGCGAGAAAAACAGAACAAGATACTGATATAAAAAATTATTATATACACATATTATGCTACTTTCAGACTGTAAATTCGCTTAGAGATTATTGGATTCTGCACCGAGGGTATGGCTAGTTCTAAGATTACACACAGCATTTAAGATCTGAATGGCAAAAGAAAAGTCTATATGTATTAGGCTAGATTTGTCATGATCTCCACCTTGGCTTCATTGTTGAAATATAAGGGCAGAGCAGGTAATGGATAAAGCAGAAACAGTTAAGTATGTGGGAGGAGGGAAATGTAGCTTTGGCTTAAACTGTAAGTTAAGGTAGAATCTGTTAGCTTGGTTGATATTGCATTTATAAGGTTAGTCAGGAACTGGATGCTATGGCTGTAGCTGTTTTGAAGAAGAAGAAGAAGAAGAAGAAGAAGAAGAAGAAGAAGAAGAAGAAGAAGAAGAAGAAGAAGAAGAAATACAGTTTTCATAGCCACTGGTGATCAACCAGAGCCAAGATATCATAGATAGCCTAAGGATGAACAAGAAAAATGATATTGGTTGCTAAACCCACTCCATCCTCCTACCATTGTCAGCATTATTGCTGTAAGGCAGAATGATGAGGGTCAAATTAAATGTAATGTATGAGATCCATAATTGGGTTTTCTAGTAGTCTGTGTGTGTGCATGCACGCAAACACTTAAATGTGTGTTATGAGGATGGGAGGGGATTCAGATCAAGGATCTGGCATAGCGGGAGAGGTATAACCTTTTTCTCACTGTCAATTTTGTAATGTAAATAGCTTTCCTATACCCAGTGCCAAAGCTGCATTGAAGGGCAAACAAGTGGCATTCCACAATTCCACTACTATCAGAACTCTCATGTGTGTGTGTGTGTGTGTGTGTGTGTGTGTGTGTGTGTGTAAAATGCCAGGAGATCCTCTTTGCCTATTACTATCCTTTCACACCTCTGAGCTTGGTGATGCAATTCCCCCACCAAATAATGTGTATAAAAATCCATATATTAGTGGATATGTGCATAACATAAAAATGCATTGTATTGGGGAACATTGTTCCCAAAAGAAAAAGGATAATATGCTGAACAAATTCACATGTGGCCTTATAATTTTTTTGAAACCAAGAGAAATGAATATGGGAAGATTTATCCATCTCTGCCACATCACATTTACTGTGGCCCTGAGTTACATCCATTAACTACTGATATGAAGCATTTGAGTTCTGTACATACAATGAAACTTGCCTTCCTGTTCCCTGTCTTCTTGTGGAGGGTAAAAGAGAGGGACACACAGATTTTCCTCTGTGCTGTGGAGGTTTCAAACAGTAATGCTGTTACCTGCATCTGCTGTTACCCATCTTAGGCTTCTGCAGGCGTTCCATCCATGTGTGCAGTTAATATGCAAGTGAGGCTACAGGGATAAGCACATTGGCTCCACCCATTATCACTCTGCTGCTACCCTTCATGAGGACAGACTTGTGAAGCAGGGATCCTGCTTCAAGGCTCCCCCAAACATTTTAGATCTTTAATTTTCAAGGGCTCTAAAATGCATGGGAAGCTTCCACAAACAGACGACTTCCTCGCTACAAATATCCATGCACTTAGCTTCCAACCTGGGTTGTAGGGTGAGGCAGCAGTGCTCACCTGGCCTCCAATTACCCACAGCACCACTAAAGACTAGGTTAGAGAGGGGAAGGTGACAGAAAAGTGAGCAAGGTGCAAATGCACCATGGGGGCACCATATTGGTTCTTCCGGCGTGTGTGCACTGCACCAACCTTGCCTCTTCCTCCTTCTTAGCCTTCTCCATCCTGGTATACAGCCGTGATGTGAGTGCCACTACCCCACCCCACTGCTGCATTCCATATGACAATGGTGAACCAAAATGGTGACCAGGGGATACAGGGTCAGAGCTAATTCGTGCATCCGTATAACAGCTCCTTTCACATGTCAACGGAATATGATGACAGAAAGCTTGACGAGAGCTCTTAAGCTACTTATTTAATGAATCTGTCCTCTAGTTCAACTCCCCACAGAGCATTTATTCTCTCAAATTCATTAGAAACTTTGTTCAAGAAAACTTTTCCATATATCTGTATTCAATATATTGTTAGAATAAACTACTTCCATATATAGTTTTATCTACATAAAATTCATGCATAGGAAGCAAAATGATGCTGCAGTCTTTAATGTTCCATCTCAACTTCATCTTGCTGATGTCAGATGGTATTTTTACGCTTTGTTTGTATAACCCTTTACAAGTACTCCCTCTAAGCCGAGGTTGTGGGTTTGGCATTTTCACATTAATTACCACACATTACCACGCCTTGCCCTGTTAACTGGCTTGCGGGATAAGAGCTTATGTGGTTAAAAATATGCCTCATCAACTTGCTAAAGACCTTTTAATGACACAGAGCAGATAACGATATGATTCTTTTTCATGAATTTTTAACTTTATGCTAAGATGAAGTAATTTTGCATTTAAATCTGCCTGCCATTAAACTTCAGGGCTAAGAGTGACTTGGGAAAGAGGTTTACAGTTTGCAATGTCACAGGGAAGATTCCCACCCCGCCCCCCAATTTCAGGAAATAGCTTTTTCTATATCAAACCAAACTGTAGTATATCTGTATTTTTAAAAGCATTTTTTTTTACTCTTAACTTGATCTGATTGCCTGAATTCTATGGTATTCAGAATATAGAAGAATAACAGCATTCTACAAAAGAAGAAGAAAAAAGCCTGATCTGTTGCAGAATCAATTCCTATCTCATAAACTAGATTTTCTCCAGAAATGACATGGTTTGGCATTTGTGGCACCATTAACTGGATGAAGGGCACAGTACTTACTATGAATAATATGGTTCTGTATGCTGCACCAACAAGCTAGCAAAGTACCCAGAGAAGTGTTACTGAAAGTAGGTATATAATAAATAATAATTTATGATTTTTACCCCGCCCATCTGGCTGGGTTTCCCCAGCCACAAAGACAAAAAAACTTCCCTGAAGATGTCTTCTGAAGGTACATTTAACCCCTTTATCTATTACTCTATGCAAGACCAGTTCAAGACACCTATTACCCGAACGAAGGCAAGATGGTGTCCCTCCTCTTCTTATTTATTTAGAAAATTTCATAACCCCTTTGTATGCAAGAGAAATTCAAAATGACACACCGAACAGAAACACGGTGCAATACAATATAATAATGATATATTGAAATAGCATCATACTCTTCCAAAATCGACAGGGGTCAAGGCTGTCCTTTTGGGAAGGCTTGTGGGAATAAATATGTGTTGGATGTCAAAAATCCAGCACTGAAAGAAGCACCTTCTCTGATGACTGCAGCAAACGTAGCAGGGAAGGCACAAGTAAGGTCATTGAGCCATGAGGTTACCAATGTATGAACAACAGTGGTTAACCTGTCCCAGTCCTTGGAATGGTCATATCTTATTTACCAGCTGAAGCTGGTAAAAGACATTCCCAACCACTGAAGACCTCGGGGGGGGGGGCTCAGATGTCAAAGAGGGGTCTAGGAGTTCACCCAACTACGGATTGGTTCATTCAGATTGAGTGCAGTGCTATCTAGAGCAAGTAACTGGCCTGTTTCCCAGATATAGGAACCATTCACTCATAGCACCTCTATCTTGCCAGGTCTCATGCTCAGCTCATTGGTCTGCATGTAGACTACTGATGATCCAGGATTAGAATGGTGTAGCAGAGCAAGCCAGTCTGTAAATCACACAGTTCAAACTCTTGCCAGGAGGCTGAAGATCTCTTATCCAGTACTCAAAATGATCCTGCAAGTAGGACTGAAACTATTGAGGTTCAATGTCTAATACCCATCTCAGCAAAATAACATGGTCAACGGCATCAAAAGCTGCTGGAAGATGAAGCAGCAATAATAGTATCACACTCCCCTTGTCACTCTCCCAGGGTGACCAGTGCCAATTTGTTCCTGAAGCTAGGCCTGAACCCAGACTGAAATGGATCTAGATGATCAGTCTCCTCCAGGCCTGCAATTACTCCACTACAACTTTCAATCATCTCCCCCAAAGGAGGTCATTTCATGTATAAAAGCTAGATGGACTGGCAGTAGAATCTTAGTTCAACTGATGGAACATAAATCTGCATCACACTCGAAAGCAGAGGATTTGAAGCACAGGGCAGACTTTGGGGCATACACAGTTCTGTCCTCCAACACCTTGTCACCACTCCCAGTCCCTCAGCACTTGCCACCTGAGGTGGTTTCCTCACTCAGTCTAACAGTTCAGTTGGCCCTACCTGTCTGCATGGTGTTCCCCACCAAGCAGCGAGAAATAAGCCCAATTTTCTGTGAATGTGGCACTTAAATGAATGACAGCTGTGTTTGAGAGTGGCCTGTAAAGCCCTTCACATTTTTAAACAAGATCTTTGAATAAAATTGCTCAGGCATGTGAGTCCTCTTTGGCTGTCCTGTTAATAATAACTCCTAACCACTGGCGGCAGGGAGACTTTTCCATTCTGGGCAGCCAGAGACAGCTTAAACTAATAAAAGGCAGCAGGCCAGTGGTAGAATCTGATCTGCCGTAAAGCTGTCTCTAGCATGGAAACATCTGAATTTAACATGAATCTGAAGGCTGTTTAAAAAAAATAAAAATGCTGTCTTCCTATGTTCCTGAGGGGATCAAGGTGTCATATTTCAGAGTCTTGCTGAAAAAGAGGATTTTCCCTTTCATACGCAACTTGCCTTCAGATTGTTTGGCTGTTAAGAAAACCGATACTACGCACCCACACCCCATGCATGACTTTTTTACCTTAGAATAATAATGAAAATAAATACGTAGACTTCCAAGTTCTAAGAACCCAGCGTATTAATAAAAAGAAATCGCAAGGAAAGGACTTCACTCCAACAATCTCAAAGGGAGGCAGCTAAGTTTAACAGCACCACCTCATTCCAACCAATTGAGTCTTTCAGAGCAGTTCAACGTATCATTTAACCAAGTGCTTTAAAACATGCCACTCAGGTTTAATTTTTTTGTTGTTGAAAACTCTCTAATGTGGTCCGAAACAATCAAAGTACATTTGAAAGACACAAACAAGGCAGTTTTATTTTACAGCTCTAATTGGGCCACAGTTAGTAGGAAACCCCTAATGTATATGTTGGGATTCATATTCAAGGTACAGTCCCAAAGGCAACATTTCTACAAAAGCTCTGTTTCATTCCTTCCTAATAATGGTATCCTTCCCTAAATCCTTGAAGCTTGAAGCTTGTGGAAATGTATTTGTGAATGACTGCATTTTTCTTAACATCAAACCTGTGTTGTTGGGGTAGGGCTAGGAGACAAAGCAACTACCCAGTGAGCTTCATGCCTGAGCAGGAAGATGGACACACAGCTCCCAAGTCCAATTCACAAGCAGCCAGTCATTCCACACATGCTTTTACGGACTGTATTCATCCTAGACATTATAAGAAAATGACAGATTTAGATCTGAAAGGAATTTTCTCAAAATGTGCAAAACTTTCCCATTCTGATTTTTGAATGAAGAAATTAGGAACAAAATTAGAAAACTATTGCATGGCATCAATCCAGTACTGTCAAATTCCCCCTGTAGGAATAATGGTGATATATAAATGCAATAAATAATAATAAATGAATGGTAACGACGACACTGTTTTTATTCAAAGGTTCATCTACACTTACGTGTTTTGTTCTGTTTGTCCCATAATTTCTAGGCATGAGTCCACAAGAGATTTTTATTTTGTCCTGTCACTTTTATTTTGTCCTGGGAAAACCCACTGTTTACGACTGATTCAGAGCAAACATCAAACTGCAGAAAACCTGTTTAATGTTTTTCCAATTCAGGAGTAAAAAGCAGGTTTTCCCAGGGAAAGTGACGAGACAAAAGAAAATCCTCTCAGACCCATGTCTAGAAATCACAGAACCAGTGTAAGTGTGGATGAGCCCTTATATTAGAAACAGGAACTTTTCCTTCATGATTTATGATTGTATGCATGGGATAGGATCATGGAGTGAGTATAAGAGGGGTGTTGCAAGTTCATACTGTGTGTGGCTTCTCACTGGGTGTGCTGACCAGTGAAAGATTTGCAGGCAAATATAATGATTTTATAGTAATGTTATTAGGTTGTTGTTTTTTAAGTAAGAAGTGAAGAGGTAATAGCTACAGTACCACTCTTAAACAGGTGATGCAACACAGCCCATCTTCGGCTGCTGGGCAGCTGAATGAGATCCCACCCACCCCCACCACAGAGGCAAGTCTCACAAGCTTGGAGCAAATTTGCTCATGCTTGATCTGTTGCAGAAGAATTCATATAACCACTTGTATACATCCACACACCGTGAATGCTCGTATAGTGTGACATCTGTACAGGGCCACTGCCTGTCAAATACTTGAATTCTATTGCCAGTTGTCAGATACCTAAAAATATTAATTGTTGGATACCATACACTGAAACTCCTTATCATTGGGTATGAAATACAGATGCCAAATATTTGGAGAATACATGAATATTCAGAAGTGGCCTCGCATCTGCAAAGGAGAATTCTGCGGAGAATTTTGAAAACAATGTAGTTCCAGTTGTAGATCTATGATTACTCATTTAGGAAAATATTTATTAATGTTTTTTACAGGCATCCACCATTTTGTGTGCATTCAATTGGCACATGTTCCCTTTTTTACCCCAGAAGGGGGTGGGGCGGGCTTACACATGTTCCATGGACACACATAATGACACAAAATGCAACCCTCACACAAACAGGGAGTTGCTTGTGTTATTACTATCATACCTGCTTATCAGGAATGCCAAACTGAGCTGAGTTTCCCTTGCATCATTAGCCTTTTTCAGGCTTTATGCCTCATTGAATTAGGGCTGTGTGCCGGGAGTGGGGGCAGTGAGGCTATACACACTGTCCTTGCATCCACAATCACAACCTCTGCTCTCTCTCCCTGGCCCCAGCCATTTATGTATTGAGAGAGAAGACCTGAAATGGTGAGGAAGGTCTGGGTTCTCTACATGTGTAGGCACCTCATGAGATTAAGAACTCTGTGCAATCTGGGTTCAAATCATGCCTACGAATGAACATCAAGCTCCCCACGTCAGACTTCTAACCCAATATGTGGAAAGTAACAGAGAGGCTGGTTCCCCTCCTCTCCATACACAGTTCTATTCACATGGAAACCAGAAACCTAGGCAGGGTTATTGCATTGGCCATTAACTACTCTTGGCCTTCAGCAGAAACTGTTGGCCTTCAGAACTGCAAGTTGTAATACAATACTACTGAAAATGCACATCTTATATCAAGGAAGTTCTGCCTCATCATGTTTCTGGTTTTCGGTGTGGGTTTTTTTAGGCCATAAATTAACATAACAGAGAATATGTTTCTGATCGGAACAACTTTCATCCCAGATTTCCAGTTGAAATACAGATCAAGAGAACAAACAGATGTACAATGCAACGTAATTTACACAAATGACCTGGGAGATTTCCAGAACTTTGGCAAATGGCTCCACAAAGGTAAACTGGGCCAAATTATGTATCCAGAAACCCCATTATGTTATTAAATTCAGCACCATAAATTCTTTGGCCGTAGAGTGTATGCTTGGCTTCCAGAATCAAGTCTCTTGGTATTTATGTAAATTTTGTTCCATTTGATTCTTGCAACCATTCACAACATGACAAGTATCTTGACATATTTACGTGACATAATTTGCAAGGTGATGATAGGAGTATTATATGGCTCTGAGTTTGTGACTCTATAGATTAGAGCTGTCTTTCCATTCTAAAACAGCATTTACAGGGGTTTTAACTCAGGGATGAAAATTCCCTTTGGATTGTGGCTTATACGATAAGTTCTCTTAATCAAGAAAGCGCTTCTTTGCAAACGTCTCAGTAGAAAACCCTGCAATTCAGAGGAAGAGAGGGCAAATGAGGACAAGTGAGCAAATGACACACTTTAACGAACATTTCTGCAGTCTACTAATTCCAAAAGTTTAGAACGGATTTTTGAACTTGGGAATTGACCAGGGCTAAGACTTGTTGCATTGGCAAAGAAATACACAGACTAGACTGTTCCTATATCATGGCAGTCATCTGTACGAATGTAACGGCCCCAAACTCTGCCAAACCCGACCACACATATATTTAAGGACACAAGATATGCCATCACAATCATTAAGCTATCGCAAAACATAATGACACTAATTATGTTGATGGTGTGCAGTAGCCAACATCTTCCCATGCACAGTCATTGAAAATCTGAATTCCTGAATTCTGTTTCTGGCAATTGATGCACATAGGGTGAGGCAGCCGTATGTAAATGAAGCAGATCAACAGCCCAGAGGAGACTGGCATCAAGATTTAAAATTAGCTTTAGAATTAGAACGTGAATCAAAGCAACTGATGCAACAGGCAAATGCAAGCTCACTGGGTGACCTTGGGCCAGCAAAGGCGGATTTAGGCAGTGCGAGTGGTGCAGTCGCTGCTTGAGAAAGAGGATGCCTTCTCAAAGCCTGGTAAGCACATGCCCAGCTTCAGGAAGGAGGTGTAAGAGCTCTGACAGGATCCTAGAGTCTTCCTGCCTCCTTTACAAAGCCAGGCAAGCACTTACCAAGCTTTGAGAAGGAGATAGGAAGGCTCTAGGACTCTGCCAGAGCCTTGCACCTCTTTCCCAAAGGCCTACTTAAGCCGATGCTGTAAAGGCTGTGGGAGGGCCTCAAACAGGGTGGCATGTTTCCCAGATCCACCCCTGGGACCAGATACCTTATCCCAACTATCCTCCTTCACAGGGCTGTCGTGAGGATAAAAGGGGAAGGGAGAGCCATGTAAATGGCTCAGGACTGCAATACCTCAAGGATCATCTCTTCTCATATGAGCCATCCCAGACCCTGCAATAATCACCCAAGGCCCCTCTTCATGTGAGTCCCCAATGAGAGGTCTGGAGGGTGGCAGCATGAGAACAGGCCTTTTCTGCAGTGGCTCCCCTTTGTGGAATGCTCTCCCCAGTGAGGCTCACTTGGTACCATCAGTATATATCTTTAGGCACTGGGTGAAAATGTTTCTCTTACCCAGGCCTTTGGCTGATTAATATTCTATGTACTTTTAAATGTGTTTGTGGGAGGGAGGGTTATTGGCCTGTTTTCGTTTTTATTATGTATTTTATGTTCTCATTTTGTATTTTTATGTTGTGAACCATCTTGTGATCTTAAGATGAAGAGTGTAATAAATAAATAAATAAATAAGCTCCACCCTGAGCTTTTTTTCAGAAAATGAATGATCTAAATTGAATAATAAAAATAAATAACATAAGATACTGGCAAAGAATTGTTCCATGGTGGCAAGGCTGACATGAGTCTGACCAAGCTGCGGGAAGCAGTGGAAGACAGGAGTGCCTGGCGGGCTCTGGTCCATGGGGTCACGAAGAGTCGGACATGACTAAACGACTAAACAACAACAATGACAAGGCTGAGGGGAGAAAATCAAGCTAACAGAGAAGTATAAGCACTAGGGGGCAAGCCAGGGAGTCCCAAGCACACAAGGCAAAGGCTGAATATGCAAATAATGTGCAATAAGCACATGAAATAATGCCAACAGGAGTCAAAATCCCCTAAAGGAGAGAGGCACAGCTACATGGAGTCAACAGTCTTGGGAACTCTCTGCAGGGAGTCATTTTCTATGCTCCGACAGCATTTTAATGGTTAACAGATATCTGTGCTGTTTGGCTGACAACATCATCAAGGTCTGTGGCCTCTTGCTCTCTCTGCTGGGTTTTTAGCATCCAGAGAATGAGATAGGGGTGGAATTAATCAGTTTGACTGATTAGTCTTCTCTAAGAAGAGGGACAACTGCCAAACACAATCCTGTATAATCTGTCTGGAAGGAATAGAGTGGACACATAATCTGGAAAGATGAAATTAAGCACTGAGTAGTTGTTATTCCTCCACCAGCAACACCTTTTTGTGGATGGCTTGAAATGTTTAATGACTGATCTGCTGCAGTGGTAGCATCTGCCACCAAACAGGACTGCTGGCCGTTTATTGGACATATATATTGGTTCAAGAATACATTTAGAAATTTAGCAGATTATATATCCTAATAGCTACTGTGATTTCAGCAGTGTTTGCTGGTCTATTTTTATACTGGATGGGGAAATATTTATAGCATTGCCATGTAACTGATGTGAAAATACATTATCTAGAGAACATTGGAGGATGCAATGATGGGTTTGAAATACAAGCTGTATCTGCCATTTGCTAGCATTGCCAACTGTCATGGTAGCTGGGTGCAGAGGAATGGTGGCAGGCAACAGCTAGGAACCCCCCAAGTGAAGAAGGCTCAGAGCCAGAGGGTGGGTGGTGGGACAACAATGAGTGGTCAGAGGGAGAAAAGGGAGCAGTCTAGGAGGATGAAGTGGTGAAAGCTGAAGAGGTAACAGGACTTTGTGAGCAGGAAGAGGCTGGGACAGAGAGCAGTCCAGAAGCAAAGGCAGAGGCTGGGGAGGAGGGGGCAAGATTTAATGGGAAGAGTTGCTGTGCTCACTAGGCCTGCCTCCTGAGCTGTTTTGTTACTTTGAACAAAGAGACTCCATCTGAGTTATTGCTGACCTTCTCCTGACACCTGCCCTGACACCAACCTATGAAGGGAGCAAAATTGTTCTGGCAAAGACAACAGTGGTAGGATGTGTGTTTCCAAGAGTTCACTGAATTCAATCACGAGAGCTGCTGATGTTTCTCAAAGAAAGAAGTGATTGAAATGGCCTCTTCCTTTCCTCCACCATGGAATAAACAAATGTCATGGGTTGTATTGTACCCAATTAAGTCATCTTCAGAATAGACACACTGAAACAAATGGATTTAAGTCAGTCACATTCATTGATTTCAATGGGTCTGCTCTGAAGATGACCCTATAAATGTGACAGGAGATTAAGTGACAGCTTTAACAAGCATCATCCTCTGTTGTTGTTTTATATAAGTACAGGTGTGAGCATTGATGGGGTCCCTCAACTAATTTATCACCGTCTCTAACCTTGAGCCAGTGTTCTCATCTACTACTTGGCTTCTCTGCTTTGGGTGCCAACAAAGCCATCATTGAACATGTGTTTGTGGATTCATTTGTTTGTTTGTGTGATGATGTGGACATCTGGCCACTACAAGCTGTCCCAACACCACCAATTATTTCACGTAGACATGCCATCTGGCTGAACTGTCAAATGAGAGCAAGCAACCCCCCTTTTTGTTTTTGGTCTTATGGAGCTGATGAGATTAAAAACAAGAGCTAGCCTGGGAAGGCTCTTTATCCTCTGATCCTATCTCCCTGAGTCACCCAGGAGTTTGTAAACGGCCTCAAACAGTTTTATTTTCTGGTTAATTGTGGGGGGGGGGGGGCAACTAATGGGTGAATGATTGAAAAATACCAATGCAAAATTCACCACAAAGTATGACTGGCCACTTGGGTGTTGTGGTTAAAGCACCGAACTCAGACTTGGAAGACCAGAGTTCAAATCCCCACCTAAACATGAAGCTCACTGTATAACATTGTGCTAGTCACTGCCTCTCAGCCTAATCTACCTCACTAGCTTGTTTAGAGGATGAAATGGAGCAGGGAAGAACCATGTATGCCAGCTCGAACTCTTTGAAATCCTGTAGAATTGGGGCTGAAATATCTTGAGAAAGCATCAACAATTGCTAGCAGCATAAGGAAATCTTGACATTGTTACTGTAGCCTGGAAAAACCCGCTCTGGAATAACCTTTGATTCTTAATTGTATAATACATAGTCTATATTTGTAATACTCAGCTGAGTGAGGTATGGCCTACTAGTGAAGCATTGTGAATCTGATGCTAGGCTGCTAGTAAAATGTTTGGGGTAGTTTAACCAGGCCTATGTAGACGGTTAATTCCATTGAAATTGTCATGATCTACCAATACTTATGTCCACAAACCGACTAGTGGCAAGTATGTTCTAAAAGCAACAGCAACAGGCATCCATCCATCCTCCATACCACTCACAAAAATTGACTGAAACTTGCATAAATTTGCATATGGCACAAAACATATGAATATTGTATGCAAATGTGTGCCTTGTTTTGCAGCTGAGGTGAGGGACCCAATCCACATGCTGGGCCCAGAACATCCTGTTAGCACCCATGGCTGAAGCCAGTTTTGACTGAAAATGAATGCAGGTATTAATCCTTGGGTGAGCAAGTTTTGGGTGTTCTTTGCTCAGCACTTCCACTGCACAGTTACTTTTAGTTTCTCTCTCGGCCACAGCAGATGTTCTTGTAACATTGTTGCTTTGAGGAAGGGGATTTGCTGGCTTTTCTGGCCTCCTAGGCAGTGGTCCAGCTGCAGCTGTAGAAAAGGGATGCATAACAATGGAATGTTCTTGTTCTCATTCTGGCTTTACATCATTCTGGCACGGATTTATCAAGGTAGGGCTTGTTCACCCTGTAATTGGATTGCTTGGGATTCCTGTTCCAACTCACACCCTCCTTTCATTTCTAAACTCCTATCCACTTGTGGTCCCTCCCAAGCCAAGGGATTTTTCATATGCAGAAGAGAGGTTATTGTGATTCTGTTGTTAATTGATAGATTTTAATGCTATAAACAAAGCAGCAGGCACAATCTAGCCAAAGTTAAGCACTATTTCAGTCCCTTTTTTTCCCACTGGGAAGTTTTTAAGCATCTGCTTTTTTCTTCTCAGTGGGCTTCAAACAATAACTTTACTGAAATGGTTCTACACTGGCGGATCCAATTGCACATTAAATCGTCTGCCAATGAACCTTTGCTCAAGTGCATGTAACCCTGGTCATGCCAGAGGATTCTTTGGAGCATGCTGGAGTGCACATTCAAGGTACAAAGTTAATAGTAAGGTCTTGTGTTGTTATTATTATGAATATTTCTCCTCCCTTCACCCTAAGTTCACAGAGTTGAAACAGTTGAACAACAATTAAAACAGTTGAACTAAAAACAGTTCAAAGCACAACCCACAAAATAAGGTGAGTCCTAAAAATGTACAACTCGGGTGTCAAAAGCCCAAGATAAAGAGATACGTTTTCAGCATTCACTAAAATGCTGAGGATGCCAGATACACCTCTGTGGGGAGAGAGTTCAACAACTTAGGGGCTGCCATAACTTGTTGGATTGAGTCTTAGCAGGGAGTGAGGGTTGGCAGCCCGCCCACCTCCGCTGCAAGTATCCCATTAGAGAGGTCCATGAGTGGTGGCTTCTGTGCAGATGCCCAGATGAGGACTGACAGGCCATAGCACCCCTCCAAATGATGGTTCTGGCCGGATCGCCCTTACCCCGGAGTCGACTTAGTCAGGCTGGTTGATTCAGGACACATACAAATGCCTATGCCAAAGCCTACTTATATCTGTAACCAGTGAAGTTGTGGCCTATTTGAACCCAAGAGCCTTGTTCTGTGTCTTTGTCTTCTTCTTGGGTCCCACCGGCCAGGCACCCTTTGCCTAGGTCCACAAGAGATGAACACCAAATTCTCAGCAGTATACAAGGGAGAGAAACGAAGAGAGGTAACAGCAGAGAGAGAGAGAGAGAGAGAGAGAGAGAGAGAGAGAGAGTTTAGCATTCCTGTGGCTTGTTTCTTATGTTATTATTATTGTGATCATGGCTGAAACCATCTATTTACAGTTGTGGAGAAAGAAAATATTTTCCTGAAGAGAACTTGACAGAGTTTTCCTGCTTGCCCTCTCCCATGTCATCAGTGTTTTCTGGGAGAAGAATTTGAGGTGGTTTTCCACCTAAGTGGTTACAGCTGTTTCCACAGGATCAGTCAGATGCAGTTTCTGTCTGTGTTTATTTTGGCTCTGATTTTTGACTGGAGCCCGGCAGGATGACAAAGTTTTCTGTGGGGATTGGGACTTTGGACAAACATTCCAATGTTTCTAACTCCTTAACATTAAATGTTTGATGAATCCAGCTCTTAATTTCTTCTGGAAAAATGACAAGGCCACTGGAGAGGATTTCCCACCCTCTCACAACATTTGTTTTCAAACAGAGACAATTAATTTATTTGCTTGTCTCTGAAAATGACTATTTTTTGAGAGAGTGAGGGCAAAAAAAAAAAAATCAGTAAGACTCCAATTTTCTATAATTGCAGGTTTGGGCTCAATTGTGATTCTTTTATAAATTGTCTGCTTGAAAGGAAATATCCACTATGGTACTTATAAAGCAAACAAAAAACAAACAAAAAAACCTCATTTATTACATTTATATCCCATCTTTCCTCCAAGGAGGTCAAGATTATGTATACAGTTCATCTTCCCCCAATTTTATATGAGGTGAGTTGACCCATTCTCAGCCTATAGTGATGTTTTATTGTGTTTTTATATTTCGCTGGAGGCCACACAGAGTCACTGGAGTCAGATACATACATACATACATACATACATACATACATACATAACCTGGGGGCATCATAGCTTAACTCCCTCTAGTCCTAATCTGGCATGGTAAATGCCAGCTCTTAAATGGAATGCTGTCATAGAGCATGCTAATGAGGGAAGCTGATTGTGAGAGTAGATACTCTTTCCATATAGTTATCATGGTAAACCTCAGGATGCATTGCATCTTTCCTTTACAATGTAATGTTACATTAAGAAATGTGTTAATATCAAAGCAGTAGGAAGGCGAGAAAATGAATGTAGGCAAACTGTAATTCAGATCATTTCAAATACCCGGGAGACTAATAGAAATGTTGCACCAGATTCACCTAAGTGGTTCCACTTGTGCAGCGCCTTAGAATGTAAACCCCACCTAAAATAGGAGTTGCCTGTATTGTTTCACGGACTGAGAATTAGGTAGGTTGACATTAAAATGCAAAGAAAAATAAAAAGCCCACCTTCCCTACAATGAAGTTAGCAGAACTTAGTTCGAGTGAAGATTGCTGTGTCTGTTAATGAAAAGTATTGCATCAGTTCTCAGGACTGCCATATGTCTGGATTTGCCTGGACACCACCTGGATTTCAAAGTGGAATTGACGTCTGGTGGGAATTTCCAAAAGTCAATCATAAAATCATGGGGTTTTTTTGGGCATTTTTGTAAAAAGAAAACTCCACAACTTTGGAGGTTGTCTAAAAAAGCTCAAAAACTTCTGGGATGTCCTGGTTTTTACTTTTTGAAATATGGCAACCCTATCAGTTCTGTTACTGCTGACATTTACACATATCTTCCTTAGCTGAGTGACTGACATTTTAATGTACACTACTATGATATGAACTCATAACAAGAAGCAGATGTTTCTTCATCAAAATAAATAATACCTCTGAAACCATTGGCAATAGGATAAGGAGTTTCCATCACCACATTTTCCAAAAATTATTCAATATATCTGTACAAAAGGGAAGAAAGGGCAAGGGAGGAATTAGAATTCACACAGAAAAGAATATGATTTCATTGCTTAGCCACAATCCTGTTCAATTACATGACTCAATAATATAAAATGAATCTATTTGTTTTGAGGTGTCATTCATACAATATAATATCACATCAGACATTTACATTTCAAACAAAATACATTCTACGCATGCAATGTTAAATAGTCAAGTGATGCAAAATTATTTTGCACGGGTGATTCAGCTTTAGTTCAAAGACAGAGATTCTTGGATCCCATGTACTCTTTATCCTGGGGCTGACTAAGCTTTGACCATTGAAATGTTGTTGGACTACAACTCCCAACATTCCCTGACCATTAGCTACACCAGGTTGGGCTGATGGGAGTCCAATCATATTTGGAGGGCTACAGGTTAGTCATTCCTCATTTAGCACTCATCATACATTCAATAATGACTGTGCATCATGAACCCCTGCTTTATTTACCCCAACATTCCTGCAATGAGGGAGATCATAAGCATGTACAGCTCCATGCAGTTACAGTTCTCCCCACCATCAGGAGCTCTGAAGATAATACATGACTGATGGTGGGCTCCTTATTCTTCCATTGAAGTGCCTTTGTTACCGAATAGCTTCCTTAAGATCAGTTACTGAATATCTTCGGCGGTTGAATGTTCTCCCACTAGTTTATGGCTATTGCCATTTCTGATGTCAGATTTGTGTTCCTATACAGTTGGAGTCTGACCTGCCTGCCCTATGTAGAATGCAGAGAGGCATTGTTAGCAGATGATGGCATAAATCACATTGGTTTTAAAGGCATTTTTAAAGTTCTCTTATTTTGAAAAAAATATTTAAGCTGTTGTGATGGATAGATCAGATAAGTTATTATGGGATTATGCTGATCCTGCCAAAGATAAACATATTTAAGCCCCATTCATTTCAGCATGAAGCGGTTAACTCGTTTGTTCTCTACGTTATTTTCATCAGAAGACAAGGCAACGCACAACTTTTTGCCCAGGCTTTGGGAGAGGGATGAAGTCCATATTGATATTTTATTTTCATATCTGCTTGTTTTAGTTGTGATTATATGACATTGTTTGATTTCTTTTGTTTTAAATTTGTTCTGATGATCATGTCTTCCATGTTATCGAGTCTCATCCAGCTGAATAATACCTGGAGTAGACTCACATCCCTTGATTTAAGTGGGTGTACTCTGAATATTACTCAGCTGGACTCAACTCATTATCTGTCACCTTTGAAGGATGGATTACAAATAAATAAAATAAGCAATGTTTAATTTTGGCTGAACCGAGCCCTATCTCTTGTTTTTATTCATTTTGTTCGACACAATCAATTTCCCATTGACCTACGCCTAATTGTAATACTACAATTTCCCCCCTGCAATGTGTCTTAAGTAGAAATAAAATGGGGGGGGGGGTAGAAACTAGAAATCAGAAAACTTTGCCTTGTCCTAAGCAATGAAGAAGTGCCATTGACTTCACTGACATTGACTTCCAAGCAATTTTGAATATATGGTTGCTCCCGAAAAGACTGTGCATGTAGTGTCATAATGTTTGGGGCCTTCAAGTTCAGTCCCACAACAAATGCAAGGCAGAGTTATGAAACTCACAGGAAAGACGAGCATTTAAATAGCAAATAAAACCACCATAGGTGTGTGTGTGTGTGTGTGTGTGTGTGTGTGTGTGTGTGTGGAATTACATTTGCCATTTTATTTTTAGTTTCATAAGACAGCATTTGACTCTTAAAAAGTGCTGCAGAACAATTATTTAACCCTTCCGCATAAGTTTTATACAGTAGTTCTGGCATCTCTTTCCTAAGTAAAAAAAGGTAAAGGGACCCCTGACCATTAGGTCCAGTTGTGGCCGACTCTGGGGTTGTGGCGCTCATCTCGCTTTATTGGCCGAGGGAGCCGGCGTACAGCTTCCGTGTCATGTGGCCAGCATGACTAAGCCTCTTCTGGCGAACCAGAGCAGCGCACGGAAACGCCGTTTACCTTCCCGCCGGAGCGGTACCTATTTATCTACTTGCACTTTGACGTGCTTTCAAACTGCTAGGTTGGCAGGAGCAGGGACCGAGCAATAGGAGCTCACCCCGTCGTGGGGATTCAAACCGCCGACCTTCTGATCGACAAGTCCTAGGCTCTGTGGTTTAACCCACTGTGCCACCCGCGTCCCAAGTAGCTGTTGCCAATTTTGACTTCAACAGGGTATATAATGTGTAAGCTTACTGATGACTGTTATTAAATGTAACCTTACTCCTTCCCTTATCAAACTAAGAATTGTCCCGGCAATAACCATGTGACTTTTATTTTAAATTGTTGAGTTTTCTAAAATGGCACAACTCCACAGCACATTTAGAAAAACAACAACTTATGAATACCTTGAATTTGTTCAAATAAACATTCAGATGGATTGCAAGGGTCATCACACATTCCCTGGAAAACAAAATTTCAAGGAAGGTGCAAAAGAAGCTACATGGCAGGAGCACAGGGGAAACGACATTCCAGATGGGCTGGAGAGACCCCCTGGCAAGTGGGTGTTGTGCTTAGCGGTGAAGGAAGCTGCTCGGGCATGTGGGGGCAGGGAGGGGCGCACCACCCATAGGGGCAGGGCACACCACAGGGCCTCCGGAGTCTGCCTGCCTCGTCCCACTCAGCCACCCTACAGCTGGGGGGGAGGCAGCGGACAAACCATTTGGCCATCGCATGTGTCTCTGCAAGCCCCACGGTGAGGGCCGCCCAGCATTTTGTCACCCGCCTCAGTGGTGACAGCCGGGGTGGCCCGCACCTACCGCAACCCCCTTCCTCCGCCACTGGTTGCGCTGATCACAATGGAGCTCCTCCTCTGTACTCTCTTCCCCACTCTGAAGTTTCCTCTCCCTTTCCATTTCATCCATCCCTGGTGTTATAATAAGCTGAGACATCTTTTTGCTTCCAAGGGTCCTTTGCTCACCTTGTGGAGATCCTGCTTCACCTCTCACATACTATAACAAACACACAGAGCCCGACAGCATTTCCATGGCACCCTCTCAAGATTACAAATGCCCCTAAAGGCCCATGAGACAAGTGATCCTGTTGACAACCTTCCTCTGAGGTGTTAGGAGTCACTCCTGCCATGAGAAGGTACATGTGCCCTGCATCTTCCTCCAGAGAAGTTCATTCCACCTGAACTTTATCTCCTTTCTATGCTGCTTTTTTGCCTTGAAAACATTCCCCTTCTCTGCTTGCCTAACCATTTCCAACTCATCTTTGAGTCCCTTTTCAATACTTTCATGCTTAACAAGGCCTATTTTGTATCTTTCTAGTCTCACTTGGCACAGCTATCTAGGAAGAGGCCATACCATGCCTTTTTTTTATTATAGCATCAAACCCATATTGGAAGAATGTAAATTAGTAGTACTAGCAGCAGCAGCAGCATGAATGTTTGATTAAGCTCAACACTCCCCCCCCCCAAAAAAAAGGGTGTCTCATGATGCAGACAGATTTGCAGAATCCGAAGCATGTTTTATGTTGGCAAAATTCCACTGATGCTACAAACTGTATCCACTTAGACTAGCTGAAGATTTAATCACTGGAATTCTCTTTAAAATATGGGCTAAAAGCCATATCTCCCCACCACCACCACCCTTTCTGGGTGTTGAATTGTTCAGGGAATATAATGAACTAGAATGATGTGTTCAGACTTTCAAAAAGTTTCTAGCCAAGCTGGACTTCTGTGTATATTTGAGAGTAAAGTACACTGAAATCAATGGGCTTTGTTTCTGGCTAAGCATATATAGGACCTGTTCTTCATGCCCTTATTCATCAGAAATGTATTAAGTCCTGGAATAAAATAACACATTTTCTCAAGTATTAGCAATGAGGGGAAAGAAATAGGTGGACGGTTTTTACATGGAAGGGAAGTAGGCAGTGGTGTCCCTCAATTATTCCTACTGGGAGCAGAACCATGTATCTTGGAATCAGGTGTCCAGTAAAGAAGCCAAATAAGTGGATGACGCCAAATTATTCAGGGTAGTGAAAGCAGACTAGGTTTCTAGACTGAATTAATGAGACACAGAATGGAAGATATAAGTGAATGCAAAATGATGCGGTCTAAATTGGCTGTGACTTCCCAGAAAATAGAGTTGGAAGCACAGTGGAATTTTTATTAAAACTGTGCTGTAGAAGCAAAGAAGAAAAGAGAAATGCAACTTTGGCATTATTAGTTAAGGGATCAAAAATAAAAGAGTTAGGATTTATTTCCAATTTGGCACCACAAACCCAGGATAATAGGGCAGCATCAATCCACAAAAAGCAAATTTCTAGGAGCAAACTTTGTGTCAAATTCCATGATTTTTCCCCCCTTCAACACCAGCAGCCTGGAGCCAACTTCAACCACATGTGTGAATTTGGAAGAGGGTAATGTACACAGGGACAGCTGTAGCAATTCCCGTGGTCACTCTGGCTAGAAAGAGTTCTGCCATGATGTGAAAAATTGCTTCTGGATCTATCTGAGTCTAGCCCTCCCCACACTGACTATTCCCCATTGCAGTTATGGATGCAACCGGCGACATTTCTGGGCTACTCTCATGGGGGTGGGGAGTGCTGTGTGAACTGACCCCATGTAGCACATTATAAAATGGGCAACACATTTCTGCTCTCTGTATGAGTTTCCACAGCGAAAGCTATTTTTTTAACAATCTCATCAGGAATCAAAATATACAGCTTTGATAATGGATGGCTGTGTTAAAACTAAAAGATGAGTTTGCCTAACTCCGATGGGATCTAGGCAGAATGAGCCCTGCTTGGGCTGTACACAGAACACAAAATGATTTTATTCCTTCTTTAGTGTTTTAACATATCAAGGGGAAAGAAATAGCAACATCATGACGGTAGTGTTACCATATTAGCCAAGCGGCTGGACTGCTCCTCCTTCCAGAGACCACAGAATATTTACATACATAAACTGAGCTACAGATGAGCAGTAAATAGTGGTTTATTGCACTCACAATCAGGAAGATTGCATCTTCAGGGACACCTCAGAGCAACAGACTAGCAAGGAACCACAGGGCTGGCAGTGTGGCACAGACGCCAAACAAGAAGCACACAATAGAATTATGCATGGTGTGGCTAAAGGGCATAGGAAGAAGCTCCCCACTCCCTATAGCTCATAAAACTAGGACTTGGGGCCATCCAATGAAACTAAATGTTGGAAGATTCAGGATAGCCAAAAGGAAGTATTTCTTCATAGATAAACTGTTGAATTCACTCCCACAAGATGTAGCAATGGCCACTAGCTTGGATGGTTTTTAAAAAGAATTTAACAAATTCATGGAGGATAAGGAATATCAATTGCTGAGAATCACAAATGGGTCCCTCTGGTCCAATTCACTGCTCACATTTCAAACAGTAGCAAAGGTAGGGGTGTGTGTGTGTGTGTGTGTGTGTGTGTGTGTGTGTTTCTCTCTTGCTTGGTTCTTATTCAGATTCAGATTCATTTGGGACCAGGCAATATATGCCATATGTGATTTAGGCACAGTGGGGAAAGGACTTTGAGCAGAGTTGAGAAGACAATTTGAACAGAGTGAAGAAGAAAATGGATTTTCTCATGCCCTCAGTTGACAAATTCCTTTTACTGGACGGGGGGAGGGGGGAGGGAAGTAGAGAGAGAGAGAGACACACACACACACACACACACACACACACAGAGAGAGAGAGAGAGAGAGAGAGAGAGAGAGAGAGAGAGAGAGAAGATGTGACAATTATTAATCAATAAAAGTGACTGTCATACCTGACCAAAAAAGTAGGGTATGTTTTTGCTATTATGCTTGCTTTTTTTCAAATCCAAAACTAGTGACCATGTTTCTACAGTTTTAAAAGTGTCATTTGTTTAGCTACTACAGAAATATTTCCTTCTAGTCCACCACTATGTCACTATCCAAATGAGCATAGAATAGAGGCCTAATATTTTTTTTGGTGGAATTCTAAATTAGAGTAGTAATGGATAATTTTATATGTAGGTAAAGAGCAAGTTATTTTCTCTTCAAGATCCACTCCCGCCCCCCTTTTGACTATGTATTTCCTTCCAGGTAGCCTCTTTGGCTCCATCTTGTGATGTGTTAGCTACAGAGTTTTATATCTGTAATATTTTTTTCTTTCTCTTTTGTTTTAAGGTGTTTGAAAATAAATTGTCTTTGGGAAACAAAGCACTTTTATTTCTTTAGAAATCACACCCAGCTATTATAAAGATATATTGTTCAAAGGCTAAACGCATTCAGAAACCAACTTGCCACTATGAATTTACACAAGAGTAAACAGGAGTAGTATATTGTCCTGTGCTTGTAAACTGCAGTGAAAGCATTTGGCACTGTGCCCACATTTTTTATAATAAACGTACAAAAATGAAACATATGCAGGTGCTTTGCAGTACTGTGAAAATAGCAACTCAACTAAAGTTAGTATATATAATGACAATGAAGGTTATAATATCTGTAACTGAAGTATGCATATGTACAAACTTTGCATAAATTAAAAGAAGAAAAGGGTAAGATAATGTTTTAAAAATGCAAAATACACATTGTATTCAAATATTATTAATTGGTTTATGAAATTTCCCATGCAATGGAAATTCTTCACAATGCCACTAAATATCCAATATCTAAATTCAGGCCAAATTAGATGTGATGTTAAATGCAACTTTGCATTTTATTTGCGGGTTGATTTTAAAATGCAAACAGCATGAGCTGGGGATGAGGGCTGATCATTTTCAAGGTTGCAGCAGGCACCTCTGTTGTGGTCCTGAAGACAATTATTCCTTGAACCTGCAATTTGCATTAAAAAGGCCATTGGTGCCAATTGTGCCAATCAAAATTGCCTCTCTATGCCTGCTGTTCACATTTAATTTTTTTAAAATGCAAGGGCCAGAACATGTCTATGTTTACAAATAGTTTGGCTCACTGGTGACCAGTCTGGTTTGTTAGCAGCTGAGTTGGCTCAAAGAAAAATAAACACTTTTTTAGAACCCGTATAACCCATAATCCCTCTGCAAAGAGCAGAGATTTTTGATTTGAGCACAGGTAAATAAGTGCTGGGATGAAGGATTTAGCCCAGATATTTTTTACAAATTTTGCAGGGGACATTTTTCCCCAAAAAATTGGAGTAAACTTTGGGGAAAAGGAGGTGAACTTGAAAACTTTCCCAGCTTACCTTAAACACAAGTTGGTCAAGGTTTTTGTTAATAAATCGTGTCCTCCCTAAAAGAGGGCACGTGTTGTGGTGAGACCTAGAGACTGACCTCCTCGTTGTGTCTATTGGATAGCCACAACACCCGATTTGTGGGTCCCTCGTTGCTGGCTGTAATCTGGCCAATGGGGTGCAGTCTAAATAGTTAGAGGGACCTATTTAATCCCTTGCATGTGACCCAGACATTCTCTTTCAGCTCGTGCAAATGGAACACCCGCCCACCTCTATATTTAGGGTATTTTTCGATTGACCTTGCTATGCCATCGTGTGTCATCTGTCATTGGGACAGGGGCATGGCAGGAATTTTCCCCACTTGGCTTATTGGCTATTGCCATTTGGGATTTGCCTGCCACGTAGCAAATCGTCAGAACTTGTAAGGTTGCGGATAGGCAACCTTCAGGTGCCAGGGATGGGAGATGTTGGGAAATTTCTATTCCACCTTAAGGAGCAGACATGGAACTGTTGCGTGTCACATATCTGTTTACATTCCAGCACTGTTTTACTGGGGTTAGCGGAACTTCTGCTGTGTTATTGCTTTTGCTTTGGACTCTCTTGCCGAGAAGACAAACACGAACACGGATAAGAAGCAAGCAGCAGTTTGGCCGCTGCAGCCATATTTTCAGGTTTGTTCTCTCAGGAAAGCAGCTTGAGCAGCTAATGCACTGCTTCAAGCCACAGCAAGGCCTTTTCACTTAAGAAAAGGAGGATAAGAACATGTCAATACAAGGCAGTTGAAGTTAAGGGGGGGGGGGGAATATTCAAATCCTGCTTCCCAAAAATGTGATTGAATATCCCTCCACTGGTGCTGCCACCGTCCCCAAGGTCAGTACATTTGGCACAAACCTGTTTCCCCCTCAAGACACTGAGCATCTGCATAGAGGGGAGATGCTTTCATTTAGGAAACTGTGCAAGGTTTACCTCTCCAGATAAGGCTTTAGACTGAAGAGATTTCACTTAAAAAAATTAAAAAGCAAACATAACAAAGAGGGCAGTTTTTACTTTTAAAATGTAGCACTGTACTTGAGATGTGTGTGTGTGTGTGTGTGTGTGTGTGTGTGTGTGTGTGTAATTACTATCCTGTATTTTCTAATGATCTTACGTACAATTTTGAGAGTGTTTTAATGCTATTTTGAGTCCTCTCACAGGGTTGATTAGAAACATTCTGAAATGCATAAATAAAAACAGGTGTTTTGTGGTTTCCCCCGGGGAATTCCCCTCCCCCAAGTAGGCTTATTGAGAGCCAACACGGTGAATTTTTGTAGCCAGGCAAATATATTTTTATTCTCCAAGATGCCTGAACATATTTTTAGCCTTCTGTTATTAATATTTACCATATTTTATCCTGGTTTTGAAAATGCCCTCAAAGCTGCACACAACTTTTCAATCCAGTGGTCAAATGCTTTCATAGGAGACGACGGTGACTTTGAGCCAGTGGAAGCTGGACTATTTGGATGGGGGGGCACCCCAACAACCTCAATCTGCCCTCAGCCAGCTCCCCACCTGCCTTCCTTCGTATTTAGCCTAATGGGTGAACAATCAGCCTGTTCAATCTGTTTTGTCTTCATGAAACTCAGAAGACAAAACCAAAATGAACTGGCTCCATCTTGCTTTGGCTCTGGCTCCACCTACTGTTAGCCTCCATGCTTTCTACCCTATCAGTCCCAAACGGCACCAGTCACCACTGATGGGGCTTATTCCCATGTAAGTGAGCTCAGGCTTACTTCCCAGCAAACATGCAGAGGTTTGTGCTCTTTGTTTACATTCTTGTCCTAAGTCAAACCATGTAGGATTCTTGGCAAATCCCATATATTTTCAGTTTGCCTTTGGCTTCAAAACAATGTTTTAGGATTACAGTTTGAAGGTCAATTTGATTGGATTTCTTGAGCTTCATGAGAGGACTGCTTTCCATCTTACTGTTTTAGTTCTAGAACTAAAACAGCCAACTATATTTTATAAACTTGTGTCCCCCCCCCCACCCGCCGCAATGGTTCCACTTACTTCCTATGATCTGACAAAGGATCACGTTGATAGATGTCATATCCTAGTATGAGTACTAGATTTAGGCATGTATCTGGCCTAAGCTGGCCACAGGTATCCATTTTTACCCCTTTATTTTGTCGAACAATTTGGATTGAATTGCTGTTATGTCCTGTCACAACATAAGCTATGAGGCAATACTGGCATGTTACCTCTAACTGCATGCTTGTTGCTTTAAAACATTCTTCACTCTTTCCCTGTTGAACAGATGTAATGCAGATGCTGGAGCCAAGTATTTATAACCATCTCTCTCCTTTTTGGCTTAAGCACCCCACCCCACCCCAAAGGAGAGTAACAAAGCTCAAAAAAGCCATTAGCTTTAGACTTTAGTGAATACAAAAAGGAGATTTATATAACCTGTCAGCACAATTCATTGCTCAATGCCAGAAAGTATTTTGTCAATGTTGTTTGTAGCCTCCATGTGAAAATTAAGGAACTGGGATTCAGGGACCCTGAGATTTCCACTCTCTGGTGGTCTTTCCAAATAGTTAGGAAGCTAAACAACAACAACAACATCACACCGACATATCTTTCGAAGACAGAAGCTCTCTTTTCCATAATAGAGTGAGTGGCCAGTTGAGCACCACTTTCTGAAATGAGCTAACTTGCTGTGACTTGCTTGTCCCTGAACTTTCCCCCACCTCTTTCTCAGCCTCTGCCTTTGGGACTGCTCTGACTACAGCTAATTTTAACACATCAGCAGGTAGACAGAAGAGTTGGAGTGGCAGTGACCAAAAAAAGACTCAGTAGTCAGTCATCATATCCTCAACCTCAGACATCTGCAAACTAGCTGTAGCTACTCCAAGTGAAAGATATGCACTCTGCACCTGCTCAGTGGCATTCTTTTTCTTTATTAAGTCATACAAGTGAAACTTGTGACAGAGCCTGTTCTAAATGGTTTTTGATAGTCTGTTTTAAATTTGTGCTCAGTGTTGGGTTGTTGCTGTTTTAAGGGGGTTGCCCCCTTAGGTTCCCTTACTCCTTTTCTGTATTATGTAAACCTTGCTGTTCTCCAGACCATGTTTATACTTCTCCTTTGTGGTGCTGTTTTGGCTACATAAGAATACACTCTTGGAGACTGAGCTTGTTATTACAGATTTTTGTGAATGTGCTTATGATATCGCTCCCTCCCTCGTTCCCAGTCATATGCCACTCCATCAAATTTGCAGAAACCTCCAATTATATAAAAAGCTGTGCTATAATATATGGTGAATTGAAATTATTTTCAATTCTTATTGATGAATGGAACACCATCTGAAGCATAAATATTTAGTGCAGATTCAGCTCTAATCTAATAAATATGTACCAAGAGACTGGGAAGTCTTTCTTTTGATAACATAACAGCCCAACTTTCATTCGCTGTGCATCTCAAACAAAATATGTATATTTGTACACATTTTTGGCTGAAGAGCATCTGGAGTTGTGTGAATTTCAAAGGATAACTGCATTTCAGTTTGTCTCTTGTTTCCGGAAGTGCAAATGATAGCACTTCTGTGAACCTCACTGAGTTTCTCCCACATCCCTACAGGCAAGCGAGTCAGCTTTCCTTCAACCCATTCTATGATACTGTGATGCAAATGCACTCATCTTGCTTGGATTACATAAGAACAGGCACTCAAAACATTGGGATCACTCTTCGTATGTATGATAATGTTGAAGTACTCAAGATTTCAGGCCAAAACATGGAGAAAGTGTGCTAAAGGTGATGCCCTTGTACCACCTTATTCTGCCATACTGTTATCTTTAATTTTGAAGTGAAATTTCCTTGCCCTCCAAATATGTAGAATAATCCCTTTGCTTGTCACTTTTAAGTGGACTTCACATACTTTAAAAAAAAAATCACTCATTTTTATTGTATTTTGTTGAACTTATGCTCATTTGGCAGTTTAACTCCAGCTGTTCTTAATTGGTTGTAGAGATTTATTTGACTCTTTTATATTGCTTCTTAAATATATATTATTATGAAAATAGATATTGTGCATTTATGTATTTGGATTTTTCTTCATGTAAATTAATTTATTTGAAACAATGCTGTTGAATTTTGTATTTGGATTTTTATTTATTCTAACTGCTTTGAGATTTGTGGATCTTAAGTGGTTTATAAATGTAGGCTTGCCATATAGCTGGAATTTCCTGAACAAATCCGGGATACTGCAGTGGGCAGCAGTGTCCAGGCAGAAATTGGTCAAATGTCTAGGAAAATCAGACATATTGCAGCCCATGTCAGCAGTGACTTTTTTTCAATTTCCCATAAAAATAGGTCAAAAATGGGGGGGGGGGGGAATTGCTCAACAACTTTGCCGTTAAAAAGCTGATTTTCACTGTTTGAAATATGTGGACCCTAATAAATGGGCTAAATAAATAAATGAATTCAGCCTAGGAACCTAGGAATTTAGGAGAAATAGAAGGACTCCACACTCCTAACTGGTGAAAAGGTCAGAGGGGGAGGGAAAATATCAGTCAAACTGAAGAACAAGGTCATCATTGCCATCCGTGAGAAGTTTCACTGATGATTGAGAACTGAAAAGTTGCAAGAGAGCAAGATCTGGCAGATTTCAAGTAAGGTGGAACATTGGAGAGTGTCAGAGATCACAGTTGGGCCCCACAGCAGAAATGGACCAGGAGAAGGTTTCAAAGAAACCCAGCTGCTTTATGACATAAATGGACAAGTACTGGCTAGGTTAGAGAAGCAATCTTGAATAGATATAGCTGGATTACACTGGGCAACAATTTTTTACTTTTTGAATGTTGTCTAGATTTCTACAACTGATTTAGGGTATTTTTGCACTGCTGAATCAGGAAATGGTATCCGTTTCTCTCCATCAGGTCAGGTTTTCTGTAAACTGAATGGTGGGCATTGATAAAGGTAAGTACACGTAAATTGCATGTTGCTTCACCATTTTTCAAACTTCAGGGCTTGAACTTTCGTTTCTTGGAACTCCTGGAATGATCAGTGGCAGGGAGGCCTCTCTTCAGAGTCCAACAGTAGTCAGCCATCATGACTGCGTCCCAGCGACCCTGATACCTGGTCTCCATCTCTTTCATGTCCTGATGCAATCTCTCCCCCTGCTCGTCACTCATTGAACCCAGGTTCTCAGGAAACCGGTCCATATGTGAAAATAGGTAGTGCATCTTGACGCTCATGTTGCAGGCCAGGTTTCTGAAAGCAGTCAGCATGTTGTTGACAAGTTCTGCATAGTTTCTGGCCTTATTGTTGCCAAGAAAGTTCTTCACTACCAGAACAAATGCCTTCCACGCTTCCAGTTCCACTTCGTTCATTGAGTTTCCGAACTCTGGATCTCTGATGAGCTAACAGATCTGAGGACCGTCAAAGATGCCAGCTTTCAACTTCTCCATGGTCAATCCTGGGAAAGCCTGGCACAAGTAAGTGAAGCAGTCACCATCCTTGTCCAGAGCCTTGGTGAACTGCTTGATTAAGCCAAGCTTGATGTGCAGCGGTGGGAAGAGTATTCTCTCTCTGTCCACCAGAGGGTCGTTGATGACGTCCCTTTTTTTGCAAGGCACCAGTTCCTCCCGCACAGGCCAGTCCTTCTTTGTGTAATGCTGAGCACGGTCCCTACTATCCCACATGCACAGAAAACATGGGTACTTGGTGAAGCCAGACTGTTGTCCCAACAAAAAGTTCACCATCTTCAGGTCAACACAAATAAACCACTTATGCTGATCATAACCAATTTTCTCCAGCACATACTTCACCGCTTCATAGTTCTCCTTCAGTGTACTCGAGTGAGCCAGGGGTATAGAGGCAAACTGGTTGCCGTTGTGTAGCAGAACACATTTCAGTGATCGCTTGCTGCTGTCAATGAACAGTCTCCAATCTTTGGATTCGTACTGTGGCACTCCAAGCTTGAGCAGAAGCTGCACAATATCTGCACAGTACACCAAGTCCTTCTCTTCCGAGAAAAAATGGAGGTACTCTTGATGCCTGTTGCGGAGGAAGCTGATGCGAGCACTGTCAGAGAGGAGGTTTTTTTCCCTTCAATCTGGATGCCAACAGTTCGGCAGAGTCCTTTGACAAGCTGAGGTCGCGAACTAGATCATTCAACTCCTTTTGGGAAAATGGATGTGGAGCATCATCTTCAAGAACCACTTCTTCTTCTTCATGTCCTTCAACGCTGGAGGCATCTTCGTCACTAATGTCAAGAAGTTCTCCAAAGATAGGCACTGGAATTTCATCACAATGAGCTACAGGACAACGTGCTGATTGAAGATCAGGATACTTCGTGGGGCGGCTGCCCCATTAACTTAGTTTTGATCCCCCAACTTTATGCTTTGCCGCACCAATTTATGGAAGATTTCGAGGTTTTATGACTTCAAACTGATCCCTTTTCAACATAATCACCCAGAACTATCGGACCTGAATACTTCTTGTCATTAAAATAATCATTTCCAATCAAAACAATTATTCGACATGGCATTTTACCCCCACCAACTTCTTCTAAAATGCTCCACACAAGCGTACATGTGAACAAAAACGTAAAAAAACAACATGTGGCCATAGCTCAAAAACTTGACCTGATTGAGCAAAACCAATGTGATTTTTGGATTCAGCACATCAGATTCGTCCTAAATCAACTGAAAAAATGCAGACAACAAATTTGTTGTGGACCAGCGTTATTTTTATTTTCTCTCATGGGAGAAGTAGTTTTCTTCCCTAAAACCATTGCCCCACAAACTTGTTCCTTACTAAAACTGTAGGCAAAAGCATCATTCCCTTTAGAAAATTTGGATAGAGAGATGTTATTCTCACCATTCCTGAGTGTGACACCATTCTAACCAATATAGGGAGCAGGTTGAAAAGATTATAAATTCCCAAAGGTTACAGTGCTGTTTAATGGAGGTAGTAGGATGGGAGGAAAATGATATTCACTCTGTGGTGACCAGTGAAACTAACAAGGAGAGGATAGGTTGTCTGGTTTGCTTGTATGTCTGCCCCCCCCCCTTCTCATGGAATAGCTACAACCTGTGCAGTCACAGGGTTCAGAAGTAGCCCTATGTTTGCCTGTGTCACTGCACTGCCATTGCCCACAGAAGCTCTGGAATATGGATGGTATGGATTTCTCCACAGTTATACAATGTACACTGTGTCCCCTCCTCCCACTTATTGTTACGTCCCAGTAGCAGCTGACTTAGGCATGTTTTAATACCCAGTGGGAAAGGCCTATAATAGCTGAACATGTACAGACTGATACATAGTTTTGTCCTATCAAGTTGCATTGAGTGCTTTAGGGGCAAATGCAGTGTTGACTAGAGAGGGATGGAAGAAAGTATTCATTGATTTTATGGTGCGTCTCATTTTGGAAGTGCTGAAATTATAGAAGAACTGCGGGAAAACATGTGTGTTTGTGAAGTTGATGCAGTCCGTGTTTATGGAGTTTGGTTTAAAAAAATCCTTGATGCTATGACAAAACAGGCTGTAGCACAGTGACAGCTGGAAATGAAAAGAGTTACAGTCGGCTGTTTAGTTCTGCCCTAGAATCCAAGCTGGCACCATGGCAACAGGCTTCAGGACCTGTCAGAAATGTGTAAGTCATAATACCCATCCTGTGTGATGCTACACTACATCTGCACCAACTGCAGTTAAGTAGAGCTGCTGCTGCTGCATCCATTATAGGACCACATTTCCTCTAATAAATAAGAAAGAAGGGTATTTAAAATTTGGAAAACAGAAAACTATCCCCATATTGTTTTTAAATTATAGCTGGGCCAAGAAATAAAGCACAATGAGAATGCAGTGCTGGAGCTTTCTGTCTTTCATGAAATAAAAATAAGGGAAAGTCTTTAGCATACCATATTGGATATTAGTTAATGTTTGAGTGAGCCCCATTCAGGCTCCCCTCAAAGGCTAATTCCTGTTGCCTACGCAGGATTATGTTCAGCCCCCCAGAGCCCCAACACTCATCTTTGAAAGTCAAGTTTCTGGCTCACACAGGGCTCAAGTCAAGTTAAAATATGTAATGGCAAACGTTTCCAAATCATGTCATAATGAATCAAAGGTGACTGCAGTTTATCCACAATATTGTGCAAACCACATTTTAGGAGGGAGGGTGGGAGAGCACCTTCTGCAGTTTAGAACTAGAGCAACTATTTATGAAGATAAGGCTTGGGCCCGAAACTCTAAACTATCACTGCAGGAATACAGAGTTAATTTCTGAGCCCATCTGCTGGCACACAGACAATTTTATGGAAACTATTCTAAGGGTACCATAATTGCCTGAATTATGCCAGTTATTTTGTGAGAAAAAAGACTTCCCCAACTCTTTATTGTTCTTAGCCAATGACTAACGTTTAGAGAAGTAGCACTGCGTGCCGTATACTGACACACTCATTGCTTACCCAAAAGACGTTCTGATTCTTTTTGAAACCAGTTTTTGTCTTCTTTGTAGAAGAAATTAGCTGATGAGAGGGAATAATGGAGAAATCTAGGATTTCAGTGTAACCAGGGCAGGGAGGAAGCTACAAATAAAGAAAGGAGTCTTGAATGATCTTTCCAACTTTAATCTTCTTTCATGCATTGTGAAGTCAATTCCAGCAGCACTATGGAAGAGGAAATAGAGGGAGAAATGAATTGCTAGTGAGGTGGAGAGAGCAGGGGACAACTCATAAGTCTTAATTGCACAAACAGGCTGAAAGAAAGTGTTAATTACTCCCAATGCAATCAACTTCTCAGCCCCCTCACACTTCCCTGAAAAAACAAACAAACCCCTAAACCTACAGTAGTTGTGTTGCTTATTAAGCAACTTTGGGAGGTTCTGTTTGGGATGGGAAATGTGCTTAACCATTTCCCCAACTCCAACTAAATTTGCATAATTAAGGAACAATTTACATAAAATGCAACTTTAGGCTGCCCAATTTTGCTCATGGCCCCCAATTTTGTGTTCTGGCCCCCGGACAGCAGAATCACTTTTTTGAGGTAAGTGAAGTAAAACATGTCAACATCTGAAAATGACACCCACACAAGACCATTAAGTTCAAACTCCAGAGTCCAAAATTACTTAACTGTGCCAGTGAAGTCAAGGAGAGAGCTACTAAACACCTATCAGACTGATAGGTGCATTCCCATTTATGTCACGCATCCTGTTGGCTGTGATGAGGTCATATATTTTAAATAATAGCACTTTTATATATAATTAGAAGGAAAGAACTGAAAACCAGCACAATAGATATCCACCATACTTTTCCAATTTTCTGTTCAAGTCTACTGCATAAGAAAACAAAAAATAGCGTTTTCCCCCTTTCAAAATCAATATTATCTGCTTTAATTTATTTAATTTTAAATACTGACTCAGGGATGGAGTACAACTTCTAGAGATGTTTGCCTGGTGTGTTTGTTGCTCTTTAAATTTGTGCGAACATAATGAACTCTGGGCATGGATTCCATTTAGCTAATAACTGGCTGATTCCAAAGAAAGTGCTTGTTTATTTAGCAAAGTCCTTTTATTTATCCTCTGAACTCTTTGGGGATTGTTGATGAACTCTTAATTGGGTGGAATAAAAATGAAATGCCATCAGTGCATCTCACTGTATTGAGGGGAGATGAAAAGTGTAAGGCAGAAAAATTAATGGCGTTCCCTATGTGTGAGGCGAGCATTTTTGACTGGCAAGGCAGTATTGCAAGCTGAGGTAATTGGTATTAGAATGCCTTGGTTGCATGCTGAGATATTAGTACCTATGCCAGATGCCTACAGTTTTACATGACACAGTTGGCACAGCTAATTTAGACTTATTGACAAATGAGCTCACCTCGCTTTAAAATGGTGGCCATTAAACAGTCCAACTTCACACTAATAATTTTCTTTAGCATATATATTTTTTAAAAACTCAGTCCAAACTCAAGCTATATTTTCTGCTCTGGATATATGTTTCCAGGCAGGGAATGACCTTGAGTCTGCTTCTACTCTTCCAGTCCTTTTTCACATGAGCAACTGTAAAAAGCGATCAAGTGGGTGTGAAAACATTTGAAGGCCCAGGTGTGAAATGTCAGGAAACATTTGCCTTGTTAAAATGTAGTTCTTGCATTAACCCAAATGTAGAGAGTTCATAAAGGACACACAGAATTCTCTTTGTGGAGATTTTAGCATTGGGGAACTGGAATCATAGCAAAGATCTCCCCCACCCCCACCCCAAATAAAAATCTGTTGTTAATCATGTTATCAACCTTTCTTCACTTCTTTTGAGTTTGCCCGCCTATTTTTTCCAACGTTATTGCTTATAGGATTACTTTAGGGCAGCATTTGGGTTTTATTATTATTAGAGTGGGAGGTGGCTGAGTGGTACAAGTTCTCCTGTCACCACTATCCAAATGGTCAAGGGGAGAAAACTCAAAATCTTTCTTCCCCCCAGCTCTCTCCTTCTGAACAAAATGTCAGTGGAAATAAAATAATCTCACATCATTAAAAGCAGTGACAAAGTACAGGCTACTCTCTCCAGAGAATGCTGTACAAGGTATTGGATACAGCTGCCCTCAAGGAAATGAAAATTGTTTATAGAAATGGCTGTGTACACCAAGCCTCACTTTTGCTTGTAAAAGTACAGTAAGTGTGCCTGATGTGTTTTTCCATGAAGACACATAAGTTTGGCTCAGTGTCACTTAGGATATGTTTTGCAGTCATTTAGGATAGAACAGATTTGTCACATAGTGACTTTTCCCTTTCATTTTCCTCAGGCTTATTTCTTGCTTTTGTGAAGGGGCCTCCACACAGAATATACCTTAACAGTGAAATCCTATACATATCTACTCAGACGTAACCCCCCCTCCCCGTGTTCAAGAGTACATGATTCCAGGTAAGTCTGTATAGGAGTGGAGATTTCTCCCCCTTCAAATGCTCTCTGACAGGGCCTGGGACTAAATTTTGAACTAAGCTGGGGAGGGTAGCCAACATGGTGCTGCCAGATGTTTTTGGACTCCAGATCCCTTCTGCCCCAACCAGCATGAACAGTGTTCGGGGGCGGGGCAGGATCTGGAGGCTGATCCCTCCATCCTGATCCTGCTGATCATCTATCCTTGATTTAAATAATGTATTTCTTCTCATAACTAGGTGTTACATTTGTATTCCACTCTTCCCCTATGGGGCTTAGAAGACTTTATACTCACCCCAACACTTCCCTGAAGCCTCGAGGCAGGATAAGGATTTGAACTAGTACTTTTTATGTCCAAGAAAAGAACTTTATGCACTGTATCAAAATGGCTGTCCACAAAATAAAGCCTTTCTGTTAATGGACACAGCCCAGTTCATGAAACAGAGGGAGCTCTTCCTAAGTATGCAGCCTTTGTCACCTTCATTTTTACACACGTGCATCGTTATTTAGAACTGAGTAGGTCATGATGGTTTTACTTTTATCTACAGCATTGTGCACATAATCAAAAGCTGCACTTACAAAACAAATGAAAACATAAGTAGTCCTAACAACATATTAGTCTTATATTATAATTGCATATAGTGTAAATTCCTGCATATCTGGGAATGTTTCATAGGCAAGAATTTCACTTGTGCCGTTTTTCAATACTTCATTGTACTCACTCCTGTATAAAAATTAAGATGTGACAACTGCTCTGCAAAAAAGCTCAGAGACTGAAGGGAATAAAAGGATAAATGACCATAAGGCAAAGAGACCGAAGGATGACAAAGACAGCTATAAAGTTCCAGTGTCATCCAATCAGTTAATTCAAGGGACCCATGACCTTCCAGTCCCAGCAAAATAATTCCATAAATCATGCAAAAGAATTTGGTGTAGCCAAGTCCCTAAGTTTGGGTGACAGAGCAAGTGTCAGAGCTGTGAATGAATTATTGGATTTATTGTCCCAAGAACTTGAAAAATTCATTTGCCATGTACAGTATGACACAATGTCGAAGATCAGATGGGTCTAAACCATGGAATAAGCTGTTTATTTCACTGCTGAGGAAACAAAGAGGGACATCAAGAAAAAAAAGAGAGGCAGTTTCTCTGGAGACAGATACTTCCCAACACTTTCTGTGGCTATAAGCCATTCAGAAACAGCTTACTAAGGCAGATCTGCAAGACTTCAGATCTACAAATAGCTGAATAGCCCCTTATTTATATAGACAGGTCATTTGTGACCCAAGCCAAACTGATCCTACCAAGCAAACATGGGCACCTGCCAGGTGTTTTTCAACCCCTGTTTTTGTAGCCCCAGGAGACAGCAGGAATAGGAGTTTTATTATATGAAAGGTGGGCTTTGTACGGTTCATCAGGTCACAAAAGTCTCCCGTCGTGTGCTACTGAAATCAGCCAATGTAATTTTGTCTATGTTTGAGACTTATCTGACTTCTGGAATCAGAAACCCAGAGGTTTTTATGCAGAAAAGTTTCTGGCACCTTTTTCTAGTAGCCTAGTGGCAGGATTCATTGTCCTAATTAGTAGCTGGTCATATGACATCTTCAGAATTATTGTACCTCACAGAGTCAGTACTATTAATTGTAAAGAGAAGGCATTAATCTTATGATTTGGTTCTTTTATCTTGGCTTCAGTCAGACTTCTAACTTATCTGTTCTGAGACAATTCTGAGCATATTTTTGAAACACGCAAGTTGGCCCAGGTACAAGTGCAAAGCGAGAATATATTTTCCCTTCCCCATATTTCATATGTGTTGCTCCACTTTATATTGCTGAAGTGTTATTTAAGCATCGGGTGTATAATCCTCACAAGACCCAATTATAGGTAACATTTTGCTAGTGCCAATATCTCAGATGTATAGTAACACTTCCTGTTTTGACCTTAAAGCAACATTTCTTAAAATACAACTTCTTGAACAAGTCTAATGCATCCAGTGCGTGATTCTGCACTCTTTTATTAGGCCTATACATAATTAGAAAAGGACCTGCCATTCTATAGCATTATTGGAGTTGAGGATACACTGTTCATTTTCATTTGATACTGTTACTCATGTATAGTTCCAGTGGCTAATTTTGAGAAAAACATTCAAGTTTCCTTTATGCTGGAACACTTACTCATTCTAATTAATATGTGGGTGATGGTGGCTCCTCTGGTTTATTTTTTAATTGGATACCTTTATATGGATGTTTCTGGTGTGATCCTTGACTCATGTCAAATCCTGTCTCCTTCTTTGACCAACTGGTACAGACACATCCTTAGAAGCATTTACTTATCTATGTAAACAATGTTCATCTCACTATTCAGCTAAAATACAGATCTCAGAGTGACTTACAAATACCAATAATAAGACTTTCCCTGCCCTGACACTTAAAATCTAAAAAGCACAGGTCACATCCAGTGCTAGCCATACTTAGCATACTAGCCACTTTTATTCAGTACCCTTTAACCTAGTACATGCATTTAGTGCACACATGACTTGGTTGGAGAACTGGACTGCAAAATTCAGAGAAGTGTGAATTTCTCTGAATGGCTACATTTTGGCTTGAGTGTTTCAAAAAGTGCAGATTTGGCAGTTTCATCTTTAAGCATGAGCTAAAAAATGATTTCTCCTCCATTCCTTCTTAGAGCAGACCAGCTGAAATTAACATACACATCTAACTTAATTTCATTTAACTTTAATAAGTCTATACTAAGTCAAACATAATTGGAGACAACCTCATGACACAAAAGAGAATAGAATTAGACCTTTAATTCATCAGTCTCATTCTTAACTTTTCTTTACTTGTTTCTTGACTGATAATTTGACTCATGGTTTTTCTTTAGTGCCTAACAGCACAATCCTATGCCTATGTACTCAGAGGTAAGTGCAATACATATCCTTCTGGATAGATATGCATGGGATTTCAGTGTAAGAGAAGAAACACTGAGACAAAAATTCCTCCATTATAATCTCACTTTAGCATCAAACCAAATCTACTAGTGATGTGAGAACAAGCCTTAAATCTTTAAACTTCACCCATTGCTAATACAAGGTATTCAAATTGTTTTGAGTACAGTGGTACCTCTGGTTATGTACTTAATTCATTCCAGAGGTCCATTCTTAACCTGAAACTGTTCTTAACCTGAAGCACCACTTTAGCTAATGGGGCCTCCCGCTGCTGCCATGCCGCCGCTGCATGATTTCTGAGGACACTGAGGTCCAGCACCGAGGGCCTTCTGGTGGTTCCCTCACTATGAGAAGTGAGGTTACAGGGAGCCAGGCAGAGGGCCTTCTCGGTAGTGGCACCCTCCCTGTGGAACGCCCTCCCATCAGATGTCAAAGAAATAAACAACTATCTGACATTTAGAAGACATCTGAAGGCAGCCCTGTTTAGGGAAGTTTTTAATGAATGGTGTTTTAATGTATTTTTAATCTTTTGTTGGAAGCCACCCGGAGTGGCTGGGGAAACCCAGCCAGATGGGCGGGGCATAAATAATAAATTATTATTATTAAATTATTATAACACAAAAGTCCGTCACAAGGTGGCGTGCAGTTCTCAGTAAAACTTATAAAATCATAGCCCTAAAACACTTCAACATGAACAGTTCAAATTAATGCTAGGGACTGCAATTAATTAAAAAAAGAGTGAAATTTTAAAAGATTTTAAAGTTTAAAAAGAAAAACTAATAATGATGGATTCTATGAATGTGGGGTTACCACCACCAAAGCCTGTTCCCGGTACTCATCAATCTGACATATTTTAATAACTTGCCAGAGAGCAAAGCCCAAGACATTAATCTTAATGTCTGGGAGGCATATGGGTGGAGGTAGGCCTTCAGGTAACCAGATCTCAAGTATTTCAGGATAGAACTGGATATATATATATTTCAGCCTGAGCTACTCATTCCCACATGGGGGCTGCAGCTAATGGTGGCTTTGGCCAGGAACTAAGTTAGGCTCTTTCTTTTGGACTATAGGCTACATTCCAGTCAGTCATACAGTGTCTGGCAGTTCTACACATAAACTCAAATGCACACATTTCTCCATGTTGGCAAGCAAGAGGCATCATCACACTTAAAGGAGGACACATTCCAGTTTACAAAAAGGGGGAACTATTTGTCTGTTCAGAAAACATTGCTCTCATGTCAGAATAGTTTGCCGTGATGTCTGTGACCAATCCATGTGACCAGGAAGCATTGCCCTCATTTTAAATCACAGTTGTTTGCCCTCAGCCTCTAGGTGGATCTCACTGGCTATCTAGTGCTGTAATGTTATCACCTGTACTTGTCTTGGAATACTCTGGAGAGAAGAATGAAGCCCTAGTGATGTCATCACCACACTTGTCTGGGAATGCTCTAGTCTAGCAGGTAAAATGAAGGCCAAATCAGGGGAGGGGGAAATGGTACTGAAGCAGTAGCAAATAGAAGAAACTATGACAGTGAACACCTTTAAAGAAATATTAGCATTTGCTTGTCCAAAGGTTTTAGAGGAAAATCTTTTCTCCCTTGAAACACTAAACCTGATCCCAAAACTGAAACAGGTGAAAATTCTTTGCATCCTATCTATGTGGGGTTGACACTAAAAATGGTACCCCAGTGCTAAGTCCATACTTTTGGGATGTAAAATGCACTCTCTTGCAATATGTCATCATTATATTGTACATTTCTCTACTCCCCTACTGTGAGACCATAGAACCTTTATGAAACAAATGTCTCTCTACAATTTGCTTTAGTCCTTTTCCCAACAGACTTACTCTACAATGCACATAGCAATGCACATTAAGTAACAAATTTAGGGCATGACTAAGCCAAAGAGAAGACTCCCTGGAAGAGACCCTGATGTTGGGAAAGATTGAGGGCACAAGCAGAAGGGGATGACAGAGGACGAGATGATTGGACAGTGTTCTCGAAGCTACCAGCATGAGTTTGACCAAACTGCGGGAGGCAGTGGAAGACAGAAGTGCCTGGCGTGCTCCGGTCCATGGGGTCATGAAGAGTCAGACACGACTAAACGACTAAACAACAACAACAAAGCCAAAGGTAAGCATTTTTAAGTCCCATGGATTTCACTGGACCGCATTAAGCACATGGTTAACTCTCCTGTTGAAATTAAACTGGCTTAAAACTGCCGGGTTTTGACTGGAACTTCAGTTGAAAAAAATTATCCCCTACCCAAGAACATTTATTTTGTACATAAACTCCATAGGTTTCAGTATAACTTACTTCCAAGAAAGTGTGGATCAGAGCCACAACTGTTTAAATGTTCTTGGTGGTTGCTGTAAGTTGTCAAACAGAGTTAAATATTCATTTCCTCCCCTGGGCATTGTAAGGGGAGAAAAGGTCCTCTACCTAATTGGCCTTGGCAGTGTAACAGCAGACCTGTTTCGTAGGTCTGACAGTATTTCACTAGACTCTTGTCACTGGTAATTAAATTTGTCTTAGAACTTAATTGTATGTTAAAAATGCTATTGGAAAGGGATGAGAAACAGCTTGTGCATTATCTTACATAATATGGAACAGGATCAGATTGGATCAATTCTGTATCATAAATATAAACTGTGATGTGGGAATCAATCATACACCATACTCTTTCCAGATTTCCCCCCCCCCCCCCGAGGGTACAGGGATATCATGCACACAGTTTTCTTGGCCGGGTTAGAACCGGAACATATAGGTTATTTCAAAGGTTAATGTTGATTATATAGGAGGATTGCAAAGAAACTGCACGTACCTGGAACACTAAGAGTTGGTGTAGCAAAGCAGCTAAGAGACTAAGCTAAAAATCAAGAAGCTATCAGCTTGAATTTCACCTCTGCCTAAACTTGCTCGATTGCCCTGAACAAGCTGGTCTTTCTCAGCTTCTGCCCTTCATCCACTGGAGGTGGGGGAGGTTTTTGGTTCACTTCACAACTTGGAGTGAACCTCCCTCATCTGTATCCAATGAATTATGCTTGGAACATAGACATATGGATTAGATTGCATGTCTACAAAACCCTTCTAAGCATTGTTTGTTCCAAGCTGACTTAAAGAAAAAGGAGAGGTGGTCTGAAGGTGTTCCTGGCCATTTCCCCCATCTTTTAAAACCATGTTTACTTGTTTGTAGCATTTGGAAAGTGTGGTGCCTGCCACACTCATTGGACACTTTTGACTAAAAAATCATGAAAGCAGCAGTACACTGTGATGTGAAAGGTGGGCAGCCACCTTTTTCTCTGGACAATTACTCAGGAAGGGGTGGCACATCATAGTCATTTCAAGGGGACCTCTTAATCATTTTTTTTAAAAAAACAAATGTGGCAAGCAATACACTTTCTACTCTACATTTTATTTCCCTTCTCTTGACGTGCTTGGTATTCTTCAAGTATGCTTAGATTTAGGCAATGAACTCAGAAAATTTAGGATTGCAGTCTTAGCAATCAAATTTGTAACAGTGCAATTGTAAGAGTGCAATTGTCCTCAGTTCACTGGGATATCTTCCCAGGTAAACATGTCTAGGATTTCAACCTAAATTCCATTTATAGCGACGGGACTTAATTTTGAGTATAAAATAGGATAAGGTTGCAAGTTTTATTATGTATTGGGGTAGTATGCAACTAAATTTCACTTAGAGTAGACCTATATAAATTAGTAAACATGATTCAGCTTTCACCTTGGCCTATTTATGTGGATATACTCTAAGTAAGGGACACGGGTGGCGCTGTGGGTAAAACCTCAGTGCCTAGGACTTGCTGATCGTAAGGTTGGCGGTTCGAATTCCTGCGGCGGGGTGAGCTCCCGTCGTTCGGTCCCAGCTCCTGCCCACCTAGCAGTTCGAAAGCACCCCTAAGTGCAAGTAGATAAATAGGTACCGCTTTATAGCGGGAAGGTAAACGGCGTTTCCGTGTGTGGCACTGGTGCTGGCTCGCCAGTTGCAGCTTCGTCACGCTGGCCACGTGACCCAGAAGTGTCTTCGGATGGTGCCGGCTCCCGGCCTCTTGAGCGAGATGAGCGCGCAACCCTAGAGTCGGTCACGACTGGCCCGTACGGGCAGTGGTACCTTTACCTTACTCTAAGTAAACCCTAATTGTGGAATTGAACATAGTGCTGCAGCAATTGTTCAGCTAGCCAGGTGGAACAATCCCTCTCCCCCCCCCCCCACTGTTCTAGAGGGTTCTCCCAACACTCTCCATACAAAATTTGGGGGTGAGGTATATGCGGGAGGAGATGAGTGAAAGCCTGGTGTATACTCCAACTAGTGAGAGGCAGTTGAATCCAGCCCAAAGAAATTAAATGTTGTACATAAAAACCACTACATGTTTAGCAGAGAAAAAAGGAACGACATTGTCTGCACAAACACAGAGTACACATTAAAAAGCTGTTCTCTTCCAAAAGGCTTAGGTCCCAAATACAGAATGGCACCTTTCAGGTATCCTTGGCCCTTTTTCGTGTAAAGCACATTTATATTAAACTAAGAATTTCCTGCTTCCATTCATCTACTATCAGTAGACAAGACCTGTCAACTAAGCTTAAACTGACATCTGGGGAAAAATCTGTGCTGATGTCCATGAGGCTCTCACACAGTTATGTACTGGTACTTCTGAGTCCCATCGTAATAATTTGCATAGAATGGTCATGATCCAAAGTTCTTCAGAGAACTGGATGTCTGTATATAAGGAGCCAACACTGCTTGTTCAAGGAAGAATCCTCCTCTGTAGTTCAACCATTCATTCAGGATCTAAGAATTTCCTGACATTAAAGATAAAAGGGGGAGAATCTGGTACCATGGAGCTTCATGTGTCCACTGACGTTCCCAAGTGAACATGTTAATTAGCACAGAGGGGCAAATCAAGTTAGGAAAAGGGGGGTTGTGTCTTGATATGGATAGCAGTAATTTATTTTTTAAAACTATGATGCCTCACATATTCAGTGCCTTTGTCAATGATAATCTCACCAGAACGCCTCTCAGGACTGAAAGCTGAAGAAATGGAAGTTTGGGGAAAGCAGACTTGAAATAGATGGACCATGGCTGAGAAATTTTCTCTGGAATTAAAAAGATTTCATTAAAAAAAAAAATATGAGTATTTTAAACAGGGAATGGGCCAAGAGGAGGGAAGAACTGTTCTACTGAGACCAAAGGCAGAATGTGCTGAGGGACTGATGACATAGCAGATAACTACCAGATGTACTGGGGTTGACCCAGTGGACTGAATGAATTGATATTTGAAGGTCTTGAGTTATAAAACTGAAAGTACAACAGTTCTGTTCCAGCTCTTTCTTGTTTCCTGGCATTTTTCCCCATCTAGAAAATACTCTTAACAGTGAGAAATGTGTACAATTTTCTGTCTCCCCTCCAGTTTGTGTATATTCCTCTTAACCTCTATGTCTATAGCCTTCTTCATCTAGAAGGTTGACCTATTTTTACTCTAACTGCAATCCTCAAATCACTTACTGTACACTAAATGGGACTCTAGAGGAATCCTGTCTGAAGTGAACATGGCACCTTAAAATGAATAGCTTGAAGACTGCAGCCTTGATCATGGGGGCAGGAGCGGGGGAAGAAACATTACTGAAACATCTCTGGTGCCCAAAGCTGTGCTGTTATTAAGATACCAGTTAAGACTTTATTACTCCCTTCCTGTTCTACAGCAGTGTCAATTCCAGAAGAAAAGTAAAAGGGAAAAGAAATTGCTTTTGGAAAGTACTATATTAGGAATCCTCTTAACTATGATTTGTTGCCCTATTTGGTTCTAGGGTATACAGATGAGCCTGATGGCACAAGCTCCACCTGCCTGGGGACCAAGACATTTTTCTGCCTGAAGCAAAGGGCAAGCCAGAGCTTCTCTTCCCCTTCCATGTATAAAAAAGCTGACTGGACTAGTAGTTGAATCTTAATTCAGCACTGACATTGGGATAGCATACTACACTGCACCTGATTCATCAGGTTAGTTGAGGGATACCCAGCTATGTCCTTCAACAGTGGGGGATGGATAAAAGGCTCAGGACTCATGTTTCTGGAGGAGCTACTCCCAGTGCCCTTTAGCATCTGAAATGGTCAGCCCATGCAGCTTAGTAATAGGGGCAGCTGCTGAGGCTTGTGGGATCAGCCCCTGCTGTCCATCTGAAAACTTTTCAGTACACAAAAGAAAACTTCCCCATTTCTTACATAGAAAATTCCAAGACAAGGGCAATTATGAACCTCCATAATTCCTCAGGGTATTTTGTTACACCCGAAAGTTCAAAAAGTTTTGAGTTTTGAAAGTCCCTTTGGGTTGAGAGAGATCTAAGAAATAGAAATAGCATGATTTGGGGGATTTTTATTATTATTTTACTAATCAATAGAGTGAGCCAGCTGGTAGTGATTGTTGCAAACAATTTACCAGGGCTGAGAAACATTAAAAGAAGAGTCTTTGTTTAATTACACTTGTATTTGGAAGAGAAGTATCCAGTCTGTTGCCAGGCAAACCCCAGTATGCTACCCTTGTATTGGGTGCTCCCCCCCCCCCCAATACTAGATGTGTTACCTCTGAAGATCTCAAACATTTCAGTAGGGGAAGAAGGAATCATTGAGATACTTGCAAAAAGTAAATTAAAGCATTTTGTAGATGAATAGCTGAATTATTTCCAACAGTTAAACATTGACTCATCATCCCTGCTCTGGATATGTAGCTTTAGTGTCTTGGCTTCCATTTCAGTTCTTTGACTTCACACAACTCTTAGAAGACAAAATGACACAAGCCTTTTCACGAGAAGAAGAACAAATATCTAAAACAATGACTAAACAGTCCTGAGTCAGAAATTGGAAAGAAACCCAACCAGATGCTTTATTAGTGAGAATGCTCCAACACTTCTGACTTGACAAGCAGGACCTGGGCAATCTTTTGCAAGGTTTTATCCCTCCTTAAAATAAATTGTATTCAGATTTTATTGTAAGATTTTTTTATTATCAATTATAAAGAAAAAAGTGGTACAGAGAAAATGCATAGGAAGAGGATGGGTAAATCCTTATCTCTTGAAAAAGCTTATTTCACAGTACTGGAGTGAAAATAAAATGGAAGAAGTCCCATATTGAGATCCTTAGAGAAACAATGGGGTACCAATCTAATAAATAAATGAATGAGTGATAAAAAATAAACATATTGTGGTTCAAGGCAAACATGTGGAACATTTGCCAAAAGCAAGGCAGATAACCAGCAGAATGTTTAATTATCTCTACACAAAAATAAACCTAGAATCTGGTTTTGTGAATTTATGTGGTGCTGAAAATTTTCTTTTGACACTTCAATGTGATCTCTTATACGTATATCTCAGTGAACTATCCACATTAGGCAACAATATTCACTTTTAGCTAGAAATTTTACTTTAAAAAAATAAAAATTGAAAATGATTTTCGAGTAGACATAAGAGGTAAAGCAACATAAAGCTTTATAGTGTGCATTATTCATGGAAGAAAAAACACCCCCAAAAGAATTGCTAACAATAATGGAAAGAGTTGATTCTGGACTGCATCCAAGCAAATTAGTAATACTCGGCCTTCCTACATAAGCTGCTGTTTCAAATAAAATTATTTTTGGAATTATGAAGATGTTCAGAACAAGAGTATTTGTGACTCTTGCATAACTTTTTTCAAGAATTGCACAATACAGGTTCAGAGTTAGGGAACAGTGGTCTCCGGACAACATGATGCTTTCTGGGACAAGGTTATCAGGATAGTTTAATGATGTCAGACCCTCCAAGTGTCGTTATTTTCCAGAGACAGTCCCAGATTTACAGAAGCTGTCCCGCTTTTCCTTAGGACATTCCTATTTTCATCAGAGAAATATTGGAGGGTATGGAATAGAATATCCCTACTTTCATCGAAGAAATGTTGGAGGGCATATAATGCCTGCATCATCATCATCGATTGGATATAGACTTGGTTATATTTATATCTGTTAGAATTAGTGAGATAAGTTAGTTGAACCAATGGCCTGACCTGTGTCCCTAAATTAATTCCATATTGAAAAACAAGGAAGTAAAAGGAGAAAACCTTTCCAGGAAAAATCTTCCTCTTCCTGCCAAGTATATAGTAACAGGTCTATATACCACTAACCTAACTGCACTTGAAATTAAATGGTGCTGTAATCAAATGTATTAAAATTGCAGTGTAACTAATTTCCTTGCTACATTTGATTCATCTGAACTATATAATGCTGATCTTTCACTTGTGGTGAAAATTGTCAACAGGTGAAGGCCGTTCAGTAGTGGTAAGATGAATTACCTTTGCATTAGAGATTCAATTATGCCTCTCTCTTGTGTTTTAGGTGCTAGTGAACAAACCATTCATTGCTAGCACATCCTAATTGGCACCATAAGAAAACCTGGACAGCTTAATCCTCAAAGTATTTTTCCTGGCAGTAGAGCCATAAATCAAACTGCTAAAAGCATTTGGGTGTGATACAGAGAAAGCTGTGTGCGCACTTACCCACAATGAAACCAAAAAGTGGTTGGAACATATAACTTAAATCTCATTGATTTCAATGACACTCCTGTGGGTTTACTTTTCTCACGATGGTGTCTGGTCTGATCTAAGTAGTGATTTTAAACATGTGTCCCCAAGGAAGCATTTTTGTAGTAGTTCCAACTGGTTAAAATACTAATTAATTCTGTTTGAAGGCTAGGGTTCATCAAATAAATGGTCAGTTAGATTGTACTGACTGTCGATTGAAATATCTTTTCCTTTAATAACAGAATGAAAGAGTAATTTTTAAAAAATGTATATTTATATGAGTAGTATGCCTTTTCCATTTTTAATTTTTAAAAAAATTGAAGGGGAAATTTGTTTCAAACACACTTAACAGTGATCCTATGCATTTTTGACTATTTCATTTATGCATCTCAGAAAATGGTTTAACTAAAAAAAAAAACCAACAAAACATTTATAAATATAATTTCTAGGCCAATGCATATAAACATTGGGATTTAATATTTTAAAAGGAGTGCTGGAAGGATTTTAATAGGTTCTGATAAAACAAAAATCCTTGAAGTGGCACTTTGAGCTTCATGCACATTTGTTTAGGATCAGGGTGCTGATTGGAATTAAGATCCATTGAATTCGATAGAAGATGTTTTCTAACACATTTTGGACGGGATCTTCTGGTGATTCATTGCTAAGTCTTGATACAGCCACGTCCTGTGCATGGGGCAACTTTGCTCAGCAGTACAGGGCTCTCACCTGCAGGATCTTAAAGCACCTCAACCATGAGGGCTCAGGGTCATTTTGCCCTTTCCAAGTTTCTCATCTGCCCAATCTCAGTGTTAGAGCCTCACTGGGATAATTGGCCGGAGGTTAACAGGGCTGGAAATTGGCCCCTGGGTTGGTTTTTTTCTTTTCACCTTTTTTCTCAGTGACTTACAGTATGGCTTATTTGGGTTAGGTGACAGTGGAGCTGTGTATACTTGAACTGTGTATACTTTGATGGAAATGGCACTGGGCAGGATTAGCGCTGGTGACTCCCCGGGAGGGAGACTGGCATTTCAGCATTGGCTGGTAGAATGAGGAGCTGGATCCTTGCCCTGTTGCCATGCCAACCCTGCTTTCCACTGCAGTCAATAAAGATTTGGCCGGATTTTGCCCAACCCCAGCAGCTTTTTGAGTTAATTCAGTTATCACAGGGCCACAGAATGTGCCTGCCTGGGCAATGCAAATGTAAGGTGACAATGAGCCATTAAGACTGAGCCGAATCATCTCTATCATTCATTCATTCATTCATTCATTCATTCATTGCGAGGAATCCTATTCGGAATAAGGGAATTTCCCCTTAAAAAAGGGAAACGTTGACAGCTATGGTTTTCTGTGTCACGGGGAAATCAGCTGGAGCTGTGGTTTTCATGGGTAAAGCAGTAATTTGGGATTACCTGACCAGATCTTTGCTGAATAGTGTGTTGTAGCCCAAGAGTCATAATATGGATCTACCCAGCCTAGTGCTATTTATAGCGACTGACAGAAGCTCTACAAATCTTCTGAAAGAAGTTCTTCCTAACCCAACTAACTTGAGGTCTCTTTCAAACTGAAGATGACAGGGATTGAATTGGAGATCATACACAGGAAAAGCACATACCCCCCCCAAAAAAAATATTATTCCCCCCTCCTGTCTTAGAGGATTGTGTCCATCTGACTAATCAGTTATCAGAGAACCTTTGTTTTCACCTCATTCCCATAAAAAGTGGTGAGAAATCCATTCATATAGATGGACATTTGTTAAAAGCTGAAAAATGAAATCTGCTCACTGTGATACATCTGAAGCCACTGATAATATTTTTTTGCTAAAACATTTCCTAGATTAAACCAACATTTATTTTAGTCGTTTATTAAAACATTTCTACACTGCTTTTCATTTACCAAAAGAAATACCAGAACTCAATAATAAAACTTAACAATATCCAACAAAATAATCGGCAGTAAAAACAGCAAAAGAATCACAATGGCCAGTGTTAATTATATTAAGGACCTAGTGGAACCTAGGTGATCAAGTATATCTTCAATTGGTGGCACAAACACCCTGCATTTGCTGCTTACTTGATCTCAGTGGGGAGACCATTCAGCATGTCCATTTAGATTTAAAAAATGAAACCAAGGCCAATGGGGAAATTTTCATTGTTTTAAGAGCAGTTCGTAATTGTGTTGCCAACAGCAACAGTTCTTTTACTGGATCCGAATGCAGTGGCCAAAACAGATGAGCTTGATTACAGGCGGAATAAGCAATGTTTATGCCCCTTCAGTTGCTAGGATCTCCTCAGAACAGCAATGGATCAAGTCCTATAATATCGGTCTTTGCTGAGATTTGTGGAGGAGAGTTTCCAAGCCCCCTTTATATATTACAAACCTAAACTTTCTTACATTTAAAGCACTATGGCGCCACTTTTAACAGTCATGGATTTCCCCCAAAGAATTGTGGGAGCTGTGGTTTGTTAAGTTTTTAAGAGACCTCTATTCCTCTCAGATGCTACAATTCCCAGAGTTCCCTGTGAAGAGAGATTGACCATTAAACCACTCTGAATATTGTACCTATCAGCACCTTTAAACTACAGTTCCCCAAATGTTTTGGGGGAAGCCACAGCTGTTTAAAGTGGTCATAGAGCTTTAAATGTATGATGTGAATGTGGCCTAGTTCTTGATTTTTTTTCTGAGTTACTTTGAGGTGACTTTCCCATGGGCTTGTGTGTGCACGTGAGCTATGTATGCAATTTTTCTTTGAACGTATCCTCATATAAGGGCACATGATATATATTTATCTTTAGCGGGGGCTCATTGAAAACTTCACATTTTCTCCCACCTCTTAAATAATTCACTATATGAAAATTACATGGACAGGTCACCTCTTTGTGGCATTATCACATTAAAAATTAACATGTGAATAAGGCCTCTGGTTAAATATTTTCTGAAAGCAGTTGTACTGTCCTTGAGAACATATGCTTTCATTTATTTTTTAAAAGTACACCTCTGTCTTCCAATCTCTTGCCTCTTCCTACCCTGACAGTGCAACCTTTATTGTATTTTACTTAAACTATCATCCTGCTCAAGGCACAACTTTCCTGAACTGAGATAGCCTCACCATTTCTGCACATTCTGTTTTTATTTAAATAGCCTCAAGTTTCATCCTCACTTCTCTTTGATTGATTGATCTGTCAAGCGTCTGTACACCAAATGGTGTCCAGGGTGACTAGCAACAAAACAAATGCAATAAAGTACAATATATTAGGCTTAATAAAACACTATGTGAAAATCTCTGAAATCAATAAAAGAAACAACTGGTAACCTATCTCCCAATATTCATGGTGGATAAGCCTATCAGTGGCTACTAGCCATGATGTCTAGGTTCTGTCCACTGTCAGAGGCAGTGAGCCTCCGAATACCCATTGCTGAGAATCACAAATGGGGAGAGAGCTGCTGTGTGGGATTCCCTTAAGCATCTGATTAGCCACTGTGAAAGCAAAGTGCTGGACTAGGTGGGCCTTTGGACAGGCACAGCAAGACACTAATATGCTCTTATTTACACCTCAACTTAAGGGCAGAGGACCCCTCTTGTGTGAATGAAAATGTCTTTACCAGCCAGCAGAAAATAATCAGAGATAGCAGTGCTGTGGCCTTCCTTGGTGAAAAGTTTCACCATCTGGGGGAGAAAAGGCATTGCCTTTTCCTCTACAATTCCATTCTGTTTCGCATGTGCACATTCATCTCGCCACTGAATGTGTGAAATGCCTTCAGATGAAATGATGTGCTGTCAGGTATTATGAGAGCTTTTGTCTATGGCGTTTGATCTGCGAGTTTCAAATATGCAAGTCCTCACTTGACGGTGCTGTTACTGAAAATGCTGTTAATGCTCTGATGAATTATGAGTTCCCACAATGTCAACGCACTTCTACAACTTAATGCTAAACGCTTGTTTAAAAGGAATGCCTTTGCTTTATGCTTATAAATGGCAACTATTCATCAAAGTTGCAACTGCAAGCTTTGTTAACTATTCCATTTATTTGTTTATTTCTTTAGTATCGAAGGGCTTTGAAATTACCAGTAGTTCTGAGGTGAAGTATGACAGTACAAAATGAGTCAGTTGTCTACTTTCAAAGAAAGTAACTCCAGAAACTAATGAAAACACAGCAGTGTGTTAAGAATGTTACAAAACTGGACTTGGAGTATCTGTGGTGCTTTCGTATTTGGATATCTACAAGTCTAACCTGAAACTTTCCATTGTCTCTCAAGCTAGTATATCCCATGGTTTGTTTACAGCCTCCAATTTATACTCAGAATAAATCCAATAAAATTAGTGTATTTAAATTGCATGTTAAGATAAATGGATTTCAACAAATCCACTCCTAGTGTGACTTTTAGTACAACTCCTTGTTTTTGATGTTAAACATGTGAGAAATTGTGGTATCTTGTGAAGGAAATCCTATATTATATTATTATTATTATTATTATTATTATTATCATCCACACCTACCCTATTCATATTGACATTTCTTGGGTTAACCCCTTAAAATGCTGTGCTTCATCTGTTGCCTTTCATCTTCACTTCATAACTTTATTTTCCCTAGACGGCACTATGGCTTACTTTTCATATAGGACTGGACTTTCATTACATCAATCCTAAACACAAGTTCTTGGGAGCAGAAATCCCCATTACATCTATAGAAAGCTGCTAGAGCCGAAGAGCCCTGGCAGGCAAAGCACTGCAGCCATTTGGCCTGCCTGCTCAGTCCGTAGGCTGTGGGTATATGGTCACAGATGGCACTACCAACCATTTTAGTTTTCCCCACAGTGTCCTGGAACACCCAATGCAGTGTCTTCCTGAGCACTGCAGAATAATTAAAACTGCTGTAGCCCCATCCGAGTCCCATTGCTGAGTTAGCAGGGGCTAGGAGTCTCCAAGGAACACTTGCCTGAGAGCAGAATCCACACACAAAGTCAAGTCCGTTCCAAGGGTCGGGCAGGCAGCAATCTATGTAGTCAGACAGTCCAGATGCCATGGGATCCAGATGATCACAGAGCCAAGGGTCCAAATGGCAAGCAGAAAGGTAGGGCCAAGAATCACAGGCATTGTTTCCGGCATCTGACTGCTGCTGAGAGCCCTTTTTAAGAGAGCTGGAGCCAGCTGGTTCTCATCAGTGTCAGCTGGTTCTTACTAGTGCCTTCTCCTAGTGCCCTTGAAGGCTGATCAGCTGCAGGTGGAGCCACTCCACCTTCTTCCCCTTCAGGCTGATGTTCTGCAGGCAGAGCTGACTCTTTATATATACAGTGTAGTATCAATGCTTGATAATGATTTAATATTTCCTCTGAGAAAAATCTTTCTTATGGAAATCCTAGAATTGTAGATCCTGGGGGTCATCTAGTCCAACCTCCTGCAATGCAGGAATCTCAACTACAGCATCCATGACAGATGGCCTTCCAGCCTCTGCTTAGAAACCTCCAGGGAAGGAGAGTCCGCCCCTTCCCAAAGGAGTCTGTTCTATTGCTGAGCAGCTCTTGCCTTCAGTAAGTTCTTGTTATGAAATAGTTTCTTCTTGCAACTAATAAAAAAGTTACTGGAAAAAATGGGTTCTATTTTTAAATACATATTTAAGAACAAATGACTGTCCTATATGAAGTATGTTTAGCTTCTAGCGATGCAAAAATTGGAGAAGTGGGGATTGTAGAGCCAGGAATGTAAGCATTCTACTTTGTCAAAACTCCAGCATAGGTTGTCAAATCCAAAATTGTTTTGTTTCCACCCCAGTCAGAACCTGGTTTCAGTCTGGATTCCAAGCAGGGTGGAATTCTACCTCATCTCTAATGGCTTCCTACATTAAGAATTTACAGCCAAAAGAATTCTGTCTCAACAAAAATCGTTCGTTTTGATTCTGAGAAAATATTGCTTCCATCTATCAGTTTTTTCTTTCTTTTTTCGTTTCTTTTTGACTCTGCCATTCTATTTGGACAAATGGGCTTGTACTCTATTGATTATTTCCTGGGGTAGAAGGGATAAATGGATCACTCTTCACCCATTTTCAGGACCGGATAAATTAGTTATATGTTGAGACAATATATCTGAAAAGCTGCAATGTTTGAAGCATTAAGAATGGGATAAAGGTAAAGATACCCCTGCCCGTATGGGCCAGTCATGACCGATTCTAGGGTTGTGTGCTCATCTCGCTCAAGAGGCCGTGAGCCGGCATGTCCGAAGACACTTCCGGGTCACGTGGCCAGCGTGACGAAGCTGCAGCTGACGAGTCAGCACCAGCGCCGCACACGGAAACACCGTTTACCTTCCCGCTATAAAGCGGTACCTATTTATCTACTTGCACTTAAGGGTGCTTTCAAACTGCTAGGTGGGCAGGAGCTGGGACCGAACGACGGGAGCTCACCCTGCCGTGGGGATTCGAACCGCCGACCATGCGATCAGCAAGTCCTAGGCACTGAGGTTTTACCCACAGCGCCACCCGCGTCCCTAAGAATGGGATAGACACGTTTTAAAAGGCACTGCCTTTTCTACGTCACTCTACTGGGCTCCAGCCTAGTGAAAATAAAGCACACTTAGGTGTTATTGAAACCAAGAGAACAAATTCACAATTGATCTCAATGGGGCTTTTTTCAAGGTAAGCGAGCAGAAGGTTACAGCCTATTAATAACTAACTTTCTCTGGATTGGGGCAAGAGTGACTAGGAATTTACACAGCCACATAGAATCTGATAATTCTCTTGTAAAAAGAAAACAGAGCAAGTTTCTAGCTCTGATGTAAATGTTTCTCTTAAATGCTCCTACCAATGCCGTGGTGTTGAAACATGAAAGAGGGTCAACAACAGAAGAGCTATATGTGTCTTAAATAGCTCATCATCAAACAGCAAATATCCAGCTTTAATTTCTCATTAAGGGAAGTGCATTTCTCCTTGTTTTGAGATTGCTTGGCAACGTGCACTGCCTAGGGTTCCATAAGGAAAGAAAGGCAGGGTACAAATGTAAGAAAATAGAATAAATAAAGCAGCACTTTCACAAGGTGATGATGATGATGATGCTTGGCCATAAGGCTGTCTGCATGCTGCATGTTGTTATACAGAGGGTTAAGGAACAGCATCCTCAATCAGACTAAGCACGGAGAGGAAGTCATGGTCTACGTCTGCAAGGAACAGAAAGGAGACAGGCTGTGTGTTGCTTCTCTTATCTCTGTGAGGAAGTCAGTTTGAGTCAAGATGATATTAATTACTACTACTGTTTTCTGTCTGCAGCTCCAGATGTGGGTTTTTTTGCAAGCATGTCACCAGTGGATGTGTGCACCCACTATTGCTCATGCTTCAGTCTCCTTGTTTGTGTCTCTTCTCTGAAAACGACAAGCTACTGCTAGAGCTCAGGTGGAAAGAATAAAAATTGCTTAAGGGTTTCAAAATCATCAGAAAAATAGCAGATTTACACCCACACCCAGATGCTGCTGGAAAGAAACAGTAACAACGAATACTGTGTGAAGGAGAGGGACAGAACATAATTACTTATCTTCGTAGTTTAAATTCAGAGTTGTCCTAGCATGCTGGAAATGTGTGCACTGGCCTTCTGAAAAGTACTGTTCAGTTATAGACATTTCAGGAGGTTAATGAGCACCACAGTTCAGGATGTCTGTTTGAGACACCTCCAACCACTGAGTGTGAATCAATTTGATTGTGTGGGCAAATGTTGTCTTGTGAGAACCTAGATTATGTTTGTCACATGTACGTGGTACTGCTCAAATCCTAATGTAAATGCTGTTGCTTTAATGAGTAAAGCACTGCAGATTCAGTAGTTGGCAAATTGTGGTATATTGTAGAATGTAGTCATCTTCATGGCTAGAGAAAGTAACTACACCGGTTACCATCTCATTTGGCAGCCCCGTAACTGGGCCAAAGAATGTAATGGAAAACACTGTGATGGGGGGAGGAGTTAAAAGGTAAAGGGACCCCTGACCATTAAGTCCAGTCACAGACGACTCTGGGATTGCGGTGGTCATCTCGCTTTATTGGCTGAGGGAGCAGGCGTACAGCTTCCGGGTCATGTGGCCAGCATGACTAAGCTGCTTCTGGAGAACCAGAGCAGCACACAGATACACCGTTTACCTTCCCGCTGGAGCAGTACCTATTTATCTACTTGCACTGACATGCTTTCGAACTGCTAGGTGGGCAGGAGCTGGGACCAAGCCATGGGAGCTCACCCCGTCGCGAGAATTCGAACCGCCGACCTTCTGATCAACAAGCCCAAGGCTTAGTGGTTTACAATAGCTTGAAAGATGGTGTTACAGTAACGAGAAAGAAAAATGTTCTCCATGTGAGTGGTATTGTGCTGCCTTCCTTGGAGGGTGAGGAGCTAAGAGTCATTAAAAAAGCAAAGTAACTAACAGTGTGCTCTGCTGTGGGTGTTGCTGAGCATGACAATATCATGAGCTGCCATTTAGAACAGTTTTTCTCAAGCTTGGGTACCCAGACATTCATGAACTACAATGCCCATGATCCCTGGTCACTGACCATGCTGGCTAGGAATGATGGGACTTGTAGTCCAACAACATCAAGGTTGAGAAAGGCTGATCTAGTTATTCTGACCCAGTCACTGAAATCTCCCCAAATGGATCAGGGTCTAATTTAGCCTGTTCTGTCCACTGACTGTGGCTGCCTGTGAACTTTTGTTCTGGCCATCCAAAATAAAAAGTGAATACTTAATATGTTGGGCACAATGGAAATATTGGAGGACCAGTCATCTGACTGCTGGTTGGTGGACCCTTCTGTACTAAGGAACATTTTCTTTCATATATGAATAAGTGCATTATTTGGTACCAAGGAAAATCTCTGACTGAACAGGGAGGAGGCCATTTTTGTGAATGCTTCCTGCAGTCCAAACATCACCCCTTATTTTTGCCAGTGGGAGCATCCTGTGCAGAACTCCCCTTAGGGAAAGCAGCCACTAGCGGGAGCAAACTCATTGTCATGTTTCTGCAAAAATTAGAGTTTGTTGCTCCTAGAACTATTTGAACAATAATCCGAATGTATATGTACATCTGAGTGTGCCTGTGTGTGTGTGTGTGTGTGTGTGTGTGTGTGTGTGTGTGTGTGTGTTTTGGGGGAGTTAATATTACCACTGGCAAAGCCCCAAGTATTCAGTGGAAATCACAACGCATCCTTGTCTATAGTGCTTGCTTTCAGAGTGGAGAAAGGTAGCTAGAATGGATCAGTACAATGTCTGCACACTACACTCACTGTGGCATATCTTTACCCTGAAAAAGTCTTTTCCCATCAAATGTAATGCATACTACAGTAAGCATTAAATAAGCACATGTACTCATATATTAAGTGCGCTGACTGGAACTGTCATTTCATGTACAGTCAGTGTAGTGTAATAATCACATATTAAACAGAATGCAGTTTTCCTTTCCTTGCATAGACTCCTAGCTAGATTTCTGCATGGAGGAGGACTGTTGAAAATCCTGAAGACAATGTAGGCATAATTAATATTACAAGAGTTTTTCTGGAGTTGATTTTTCTCACCAAACTGCCTCCCGGAGCTTTGCACTGATTTTTATAGGGCTCACCAGATAACAAGATAGCTAGAATGATGCTTCCTCAGGATGCTCTCATGTTGAGTTTTGTTTTCAGATATGTATGCCTCTGTAAGCAGCCCGCAGGAGAAAAAGCTGGAGCTCAAATGCATTTTTCTGTTGTGTGTGGGAGGATGGGATTTTTAAAAGAAAATTCTCCTTACAAATTGGCTGGCAAAACTTTAAATGCATACCATCTTTCCCATATATGACCATTGCTGATATAGGACTTTTAAGTAGGTGGTGGTGGGGAAATAAGATATAAACGTATTTGACGCTGGCCAGGGATGGATTCACACACCACCAATTTAAACTAGCCAGTAAGGTAAAGGTAAAGGTACCCCTGCCCGTACGGGCCAGTCGTGACCGACTCTGGGGTTGCGTGCTCATCTCGCTTAAGAGGCCGGGAGCCAGCGCTGTCCGAAGACACTTCCGGGTCACGTGGCCAGTGTGACAAAGCTGCTCTGGCGAGCCAGCACCAGCGCAGCACACAGAAACGCTGTTACCTTCCCGCTATAAAGCGGTACCTATTTATCTACTTGCACTTAGGGGTGCTTTCGAACTGCTAGGTGGGCTGGAACTGGGACCAAACGACGGGAGCTCACCCCGCCGCGGGGATTCGAACCGCTGACCATACAATCGGCAAGTCCTAGGCACTGAGGTTTTACCCACAGCGCCACCCGCGTCCCAAAAACTAGCCAGTACCTCCCTGCAAAATCTGTTACTGTCTCTGGTCTCCTCATCAGCCTCAGCTTTTATATTTTTCTGCTGTGAACCGCTCTGGGATCTTTGGATGAAGGGCAGTACACAAATAATAATAATAATAATAATAATAATAATAATAATAATAATAACAACAACAACAACAACAACAACAACAACAACAACAACAACAACAATAATAGTTTAAAGTGCATATGGGGGCTAAGTTCAAGGTGCTGTTTCACAAAGCCCTATTAGAATCAGGATAGCTAAAAAGCAGTGTTATTTTTCTAGAAAAAGAGGTGCCAGAATTCACCAACACCTCCCTTGTTCTCTTAGAATGGCAATGGCGCCCACCTGAGAGGTGCTAGAATTCACCTAAGAAGTGTCGGAACTGAGTTTCGCCGAGTTCCAGCTGAAAAAAAGCCCCGGCTAAAATATGAACTCATCCCTTATATACCCAGCCAATCACTTTGTTTTGCAGGGGAGAGCACCCTACAGAGACTATCATATCAGGAGACACCTACTCTGTCAAATTATCCCCCATTATATATCGGACAAACGCAATCTTTTGGAGACTCTTTTGGAGACTCTTAGACCTTCAGCAAACCTTCTATGTGGTGGCTGTTATCCTAGTTGGTATCTGTAACAGTTCTGAAATTGATTGATGTATGTAATTGTTTTATATGTAATTGGGTTTTTTAATATATGCAATATGTTGCAACTGTCTTTTTATATATAAATATTTTATATATGATTTTATTGTAAATCACTTCAAGATGCCTTATAGGAAGCAATTCATCATCATAGTAATAATAATCCAACAAACAGATATTCATTGTTACAATAATTTTATAATCAACAACTATTATTTCTAATGCGGCTTCAATTAGTTTTGTTTTCAAGAACATGTGGCAGTAGCATGCCTGATAAATTTTTGTTGCTTTTTCAGTGTGACCTTTATTTTGTTTACCTTAACTAGCTTGCTGTTTTTGGTATCGTTCACAAAACACTACATGTTTAAAAGCACAGAGGGATCATTTTGTGCAAGCTTTCATAGTCCATATGGTCAGAATTTTCTCTCTTTCAAATCTGTAGAGTCAGTAAAATGCTCTACTTTTGAATGCAAGTTTAATTAATTATTCATATTTTGGATAGAACAGCCAATCACACTTTAAATACTCAAATTAGTGAATCAAGACCCCCTTTTTGATGTTTCAAAACCTCATTAGGTACACAAGCAGGACTGTGTGTCCTTTTTATTAAGTCTGGCTGACTTTACTCTTCAGAGGTATTGCTCATGCATATGTAGACTGATAAAACAAATTGCCCCCCAAGCTTCCTTTCAATAAGATGGAGAGAGTTCTTTAAGACTAAAAGTATTTACTAGTCCCTTGCTTATTCTGTTTTAAAACTTTCTTCCTGATGTCACAGTAGCTCATGCTTCATTGTAATATATGTTCCTTGACTGCTAAATTTATACGAGGGGGTGGTATGGTTAAAAGCTTGGATTGGATTCAAAACCAGAAGAAAAGAACTGATGGATCAGGCCAAGGGTCCATCTATTTACAGCATCCTGTTCTCACAGTGACCATCTAGATACTGGTATGGGAAGCCATTTTTATTCAAAATCACCCTATTCCATTATAAATCCCAATAACGTGAGGCTATAAGACAGACAGGTTTCATATAATATTTATCTCTGACCAAAGCCTGCAGCATTGTGTGTGTGTGTGTGTGTGTGTGTGTGTGTGTGTGTGTGTAGATAGAATAGATAGATAGATGATAGATAGATAGATAGATAGATAGATAGATAGATAGATAGATAGACAGACAGACAGATAGGTTTCGACCTAGAATGAGAAGTGAAAATGGGAGCTTTAGAATTAGCACAACAAAATCTCTTCCAATAAAGTCGCTGGGGTCAACAGCAGGCATTTAAACAGAAATATAGGGTAGGAAGACATTAAACTTAGTCCTTCCAAAGGCACTCCAATGTTTTCATATTGCACTTCAGCTTTCATGAGCTATGAAAGCGGAAAGCCTTGTTCATGGGAGGGGAGGTTGTTGCCTCCGCCTGCCCCTCCTCATTAAGGGTATCCCGTTAAAGGGATCCAGGGGCGTGGTTCCTGTCCGAAGCCTGGGCGTGGGCTAGGACCATGGCACGACCCTATCGGAAACCCTGGGGGTGCTCTTCATTGATGTATATCATAGGGCTCCCCCTACTAGTGGTTGACCCTTAAGAGACTTCCTGCAGGTATGCAGGAGTGAGATTATAGTCTGGTTTCACCCAATGCCTAAGCCAAACCGCTCACATCTGTAACCAATAAAGTTGTGGCCTTATTTATCCCATTGTTGTTATTTAGTCCGACTCTTCGTGACCCCATGGACCAAAGCACGCCAGGCACTCCTGTCTTCTACTGCCTCCTGCAGTTTGGTCAAAATTTATCCCATTAACTCGAAATATTTGTGTCCGTGTGTTTATTATCTAAGTGGAACTGGGGGCCCCGGGGCCCCACAACCCAATTAGGTAATAGTGTGTCTTCCTTACATATACACACACCAGATTTTTTACCATTTGAAATCCGAATTGTGCCATTAAAAAAAAAAACCTGCACAGAATTCTGTTACACTAATCATTTTTTAAAGATACCATTTCCACTTTCTGATTGTTGCCCCTCAGGAATCCGTGGCCACCTTGTGATATAAACGTGTATAATCTGAGGCTTAATAGTTGCGTACAAATTGCAGTGAAGCAGATCATCAAGCTCTCCTTGCTTTCAAAAGCAGAGAAAGGAATTACGATCATAAATGCCATCGCCGCTTTCTCAAATGTTTTAAATGGCTTAAGGCAGATTCATTAGAGCAATGTATCTCCTGATATGCAATGGGGACAAGCTTCTCTGCGTGATGTCTTCTGCAGCCACAGAAAATCTCTTTCTGCATTCCATCTGGTCTGATCAGGATCTGTGCATGTCTCCTGTTACCTCTCCTTAGCAGAAACGTTAGTCTGATTTTAAAGTCGTCAATAATACTGGCTAACAACAGCTTTAGAGGAAACGGGATTTACTGCTACACTCAGAGTGAAGACAGATAGACGGTCTAAAATGTAGTGTGAGTGATTTCAACACACATTTACTTCCTTAAAAAGAAAGGTCTCGGAATGAACTGAATGTGTGTCGAAGCCACTAACACCACACTTCAGAATGACTGTCTTCTTCCAAAGTATGCTAAGTGGGAGGGGTGGGTAGAGAAGATTGTCCTGGGAAGCCTTCCAACTGACTCAAGTCTGACTTGGAATCTGAAATGTGGAGCCAAGAGACGGCAAATGAGGGAGCCCACATCAATTCCTTTTGTTTTTTATGATTTATTTTTATAATAATTTGATCCTTCTGAAGAGGAAAAATGCCTTCTAATGCCATTACTTTCGTGCAATACATATACCGCTCATGATGCGTCTTGACATTTTGCCAACTACATATGTGGTTCAGAAACTGCGCAGGCAGGGATGAGGACTTGTTAAATTTGACATTGAAGGAGATTCTGGCCACGGCTAATGCAAATCCAGAAATCCCAATCAGTTATCCTTGAATTATTTTTGCACACCAAAACCATGCATTTCCATCAGATTTGAGTGGAATTTTAAATGTGTGGTTTTGGACCTTCATTACTGCGCAATTACAAAATCAACCATTTTTGACAGTAGCAGTATTGACATGGCAAAGGCCCTGAAACTGCTTTCTCATCATGGCAACTGTACAGGCTTTTGGTGTTATATGAAATTGAGCAGTCCAGTTATGTTCTTTGCTTAAAACTTTGGGCTGTATCCAATCATAGCTTTGCATTCACGAAGGAACACTTCTACCTATGCAAATCAGGGCATCTGATTTTTGCTGGCCCACCCACCAACAGGATGGGATATGATTCAGCAAGCTGCACGTCGCAATGAAAAATGGTGAAAACTGGAGGTCCCAGTGTTATGCGAGTGAATGGGCTTTCGACTGAGGCTTTATAGGTCAAGGTCTGCACTCTGAATTGGGCCTGGAAATTAATTGGCAGCCAGTGCAGTCAAGCTAAGATTGGTGTTATATACTCAAACCATCTTGCCCCAGTGAGCCACCTGGCCGCTGAATTTGCAGTAGCTGAAGTTTCCGAACCATCTTCAGAGGCAGATCATTCCTTCTGGGAAGCACAAATATTTGCACTGCTGGAATGATCATAATAGTGAAACACTCCCATACATTCTTATTTATGGCTCAAGTTTTTCATTTAGTATTATTTTCAATTTATACATATTGCCATTAAGCAAATTTGTGCTTAATATATATATATATCAAAAGATAACACTGAGAACTCCTTGTGCCGATTTAGGAAGGAATCCGTCCTCCACAACATTTTTTTATATTTTATCTGCAATAGTTTCCTTTCCACATCTGTCACAAGCCTCCACAAATATCAGACTTTCAAACCTGTGCCAGCTAATAGTTGAGAAAATGGGACTGATCGGACACAAGCTTTTTCTGATCCTCTGATTCATCCAATCTGAAAAATGGGCAATGAATTATTTAGGAAGCTGTGTGATCAGGAAACATGTACATAATAATAATAATAATAATAATAATAATAATAATAATAATAATAATTCTGCCCCTGACTTGGTTGCCCCAGCCAATCTGACCGGCTCCCAACAAAATATTAAGAACACAATAAAATCTCAAACATTAAATACCTCCCTGGAAAGGGCTGCCTTCAGATGTCGTCTAAAAGTCAAATAGTTGTTGTGTGGCATTTCACAGGATGGGCAACACTACCGAGAAGGCCCTCGGCCTGGTTCTCTGTAACCTCACTTCTTGCAGTGAGGGAACTGCCAGAAGACCCTCGGAGCTGGACTGAATGATGTCCAGGCTGAATGATGCAGGCAGAGACACTTCTTCAGGTATACAGGGCTGAGGCCATTTAGGGCTCAGAAATGTACTAGGAGCCAAGGTGGGACCTTTAAGACCTGTGTTATATGGTCCCTGCAGCAGCTTCCAGTCACCAGTCTAGCTTTCTGGATTAGTTGAGGTAGAGTGGCTGGGGAAACCCAGCCAGATTGGCCGGGTATAAAGAATAAATTATTATTATTATTATTATTATTATTATTATTATTATTATTATTATTTGTTGTGGTGGTGGTGGTGGTGGTAGTAGTAGTAGTAGTTTCTGAGTCACCTTCAAAGGTAACCCACTCTAGAGTGCATTGCAGTAGTCCAAGTGGGAGATAACCAGAGCATGTACCATTCCAGAATGGGGGGGGGGGTGCATTCTGAAGGAACAAGAGTAGCAGTTTTGGGACGAGGCAGGGAGTTAGCTGGAAGCACCTTGAAGATGAAAAGAACTTTGCTGCTTCTCACCTTCAAGATGCTTCCAGCTTGCGGGGTAGCAATATTGTCACTGAATAGGATTGTGTCTGATGCTCACCGCCCGCTCTGTAAATAAAGAAATGTCGACACAAAACCCACACCTTAATTTTCCAGAAATCTCTCCTCCAAAGGAACCCAAATGTGGACCCTGCATAAATGTGGAAAGGACCATAGCTTAATGGCAGAACATCTGCTTTGCATACAGAGGTTCCGAGTTCAAATTCAGTCATGTCCATGTGGGACTGGCAGAGACTCCTGTCTGAAACTCTTGAGAGCTGCTACTGTATAAGGCAGCTTCCTATGTGTTCCTGTGTTTTTACCAGTGAACCTATATAAAGACCCATCAAGCATTTTGCTCTGCCTGCATACAGATCTAGACTGACTGTTGCAAACGCCCAAAATGGCTAATAAATTAATGAAGCATTTAGGCTGATCAGTTTCAATTAGATGAAGCTTTATCTTCCACAAGTACCTTTCTCTCTCTCCTCACCCCCACCTGCCACTTCCCCTGCTTCTTGACGCACACCGCAGTCGATGCTATATGTAGGTCAGTGGGAGGGCTGGCCATGTTGATCTCGATCAGCAGCAGGTCCTGTTCCAAAGGGCACCGCTCTCCTGGATGCCAGCTACCAAATGTAAGCCACTCACAGCCAAGAAGCCATTCCATGGTGTTAAACAGGTGGGCTGGCAAGGAGGGAAACACCAGATGCTGTGATCAGAGCAGGCTGAGGACAACACTGGGGTGTTCAGTGCACAGAGCTCTTTTGTCAGGGCAGGAACCATAATAGGTACAAGATAGGCTATAAGATGGACAGGCATGGAATGAACCTGGGTCAAATTGCCAAATCAAGAGTATAAACCTCTGGAGAAAGAACGGGCAGCCAGTTGAGCACGAGGTAAGCTGTTGCTCAGGCAACAGGCTGGGTTTAATGCTTAAAAATAAATAGCCAGCAAAAATCAGGGAGAGCAAATATGGTCTGGAGCTAAGAAGACTGGAAGTCTCAAGCATGAGCAGGAGGCTGTCTTGTGGCCCATTTACTAACAAGGGATAGTAAAGGAAACAGGATCCTTCCCAGGAGGTGGCATGGCCATTAGTTCAAGACTGGCTAGGCCTGAGAGTTCAAATGCTCTTATACAGTGGTACCTCAGGTTAAGAACTTAATTCGTTCCAGAGATCTGTTCTTAACGTGAATCTGTTCTTAACCTGAGGTACCACTTTCGCTAATGGGGCCTCCCGCTGCTGCTGTGCGATTTCTGTTCTCATCCTGAAGCAAAGTTCTTAACCCGAGGTACTATTTCTGGGTTAGTGGAGTCTGTAACCTGAAGCGTCTGTAACCCGAGGTACCACTGTATTCTGATGCACCGCTGCTTATGACCTGACTCCAGCTCCAGCAGCCTCAACTGTCCAAAGTTCTCAAACTCCCTCAAAAGACTCCATTTTGTCTCCCTTGCTGCCTCCTATGCCTGGAACTCCACCCCAGAACACGTCCTTCCAATCCCCTCTTGAGACCCAGCTTTTCTATGAAGCCTTTGGCTCAACCCCTAGTTGTTCCTGTGTCCTACTGTCTGCAACTGAGCCATTCTGCTGTCCAGCTCCATGGGCACCAAGCAGGAGAGGTGTGCCAGGTTAGAAGGCAGTGGGGCACATCTGACACCAGTATGCCAATACACATCATTTCAATTCATCCTTCCCAAAGCTGGGCAAGCACTAAGCCCTCACACCCCCTCCCCGAAGCTTTGCGAAGCAGGCGGGAAGGGGACCCTTGGTCCCTGTGCCCTGTGGGGGGCAGCCAATTGCACTCCCCTAAATCTGCCTCTGGTTACCCAGATAACCAGCCCAGCTATTTACCTGCCAGAGCTGGCAAGAATTAGCTTTCCACATAGTCAGGTACCTCTGTAATTTTGTTTGTAAGTTTAAATCAATGTGGCCCTGTTTCAGCCCCATATACTTGTCTTTATTTCTGGTTCTGGGAGGAAAAACAGGCACATTTACCTCTGCCTCTACTTCCCTGCTTGTGCCCCAACCGCAGTATCAAATTTTAAATTGTAAGGTCCTTGGCACAGGACACTTTTCTTCATTTTGAAGACCATGGGTGGCTGAAGATTGATTGC